>NC_091062.1:181689942-182322442 GCF_000393655.2 Nicotiana sylvestris
ACCCATCTGACTTTCCGAACCTTGAATACAAAAAGTTGAAGGAACAACATCCATTGATGACATTGCTTTTCCTGATTTGACTGCTGATGTTCAGAAGACCGAAGAATCGATGTACCGAAGGAGCCTTTGTGAATATCAAGCTTTGATTTCTTAGACTTCCGTCAAAACCAGCATATCCAGCTATCTCCTTCTAATGTAGGAGTAAGCTCGAAGTCAGAGAAACGAAAGACATTGTGAGCAGGGTCCCAAAAAGTTACTAGTGCCGCAATCAGATCATCACGGGGTTTGACTTTCATAATGTCCGTGAGATTTCCCAAATGCTTGACGACCCATTTTTGACCGTCTTCGCCTAAATCATACCACCACATTTGAAGTTGAAATAGAAATTCTTCTGTACTCGTGGACGAGGGGCTTTGTGTGGTGCTCATTTTGTATCTGAAATTTAATTTTAATAAAGTCAAAATTCATTTTGAAAATTTATACTAAAAAAAAATCATTTTCGAATTTTTTTTTATTTATTAAATACCTTTATTTCAAGATTTAAAACTATTTTTCTTTTTTTTGAAAACTTTTTTTTTTAAAAAAAACAACAACCCATTTTATTCCTCTCTTCTCACCATGATTTCATTTAAGCTGGTCAACAAGCATGTTCGAGGCTAATGAATGCACAAATAGCAAGTAGGATGCATCATGATGGTCTTTTTATTTCGGGTTCACCTGTCCTAGACAGACCCAACCCCTGTGTTGAGTCTCCAAGACCAAATGTGTATGATGCAAATAGACGTTCCTACTGGGGATCTGGTACATGGCTGAGTTATTCTAAGTGTAAAACCTTAGGTTGATTGTTCTAAACCTGGCTTACCCATGACTCCTATGAACCTAGAGCTCTAATACCAACTTGTCACGACCCCGGTTCGCCCTCCATGAACCGTCGTGAAGGCACCTAGTCTTTACGAGTAGGTGTCACACCTCCTTTTTACCGCGCCCGTGGGGGAGTTTTCTCCAATTGAAGGACAGTCGAAACGGGATTTATTTAATTATTTAAGAGTCGCCACCTGAGAATTTTAAGGCGTCCCAAGTCACCAATTTTAATCCCTGAATCGAGGAGAATATGACTCTGTTTATTATTCTGCGAACCAGAAATCCTGAGTAAGGAATTCTGTTAATCCGGAAGAAGGTGTTAGGCATTTCCGAATTCCGTGGTTCTAGCACGGTCGCTTAACTGTTTTTATTATTGGCTTAATTATCTTGATTTTTATTAAATATACTTTTATTACGTAATTGTACTACCGCTTATACTTATTGTGATTAAGGACCCTTCTTTGAATCGAATTACGCGTACGTATATTCGTGTTATAAATTTAAAAATGCGGAATTGTGTCACGCGTACGTATACACGATAACTTTTGATAATATATTTATTAAACAATCATTTTTTCGAAATTGTGTCGAATCAAGAAAATTTGTTTTTTTTTAATAGTGAATCGCACATCTCGGTTTTTTTATGAAATTGATTTAACGCCTTTGGAAAAATCCTTTTCTTAAATATTCGCTCGAAATTGCGCGTACGCATAATCCGAATTTGCTTTTAAAAATATAATCAGGGTACGCGAACGCATCCCTAATTGCGCAAAATATTTGTAATGGTTTAGGGATTTTCCACAAATTGTTTATTATATTCATATATTTTTTATGTGAAAATCATGAGAAACTCCCATTTTAGAGGCCTATAAATTCTTTGAAAAGAATTCGCAATCTATTAAAGGTTGCCCGTTGATTATAATTTCCGAGTATAAATTATATTCATTCCAACTATTCAAATTCAAAGAACAGAATAAAAATATGATTAATACTATTTTTTTAACAAATATGACATATATATATATGCCAAAGAATAAATTGCATATGAAACTAAAAATGAATGATTCATAAAGGGAGGAAATATTTTCCAAGAATTTTCAATATTTACTAGGTGCAAATTCTATTTCTAATTACCATTGATATAAAGTGTGGCAATTTATGATTATACATCTCAACTTATTCTCATATACTCGTTTTTAATCTAATAGGCGAAATTATTTTAATTAATTATGCTTATGATTAAATGTAAGATATATATAATCAAACCGATTGGATTCTCAATTTATGAGAACCCTTGTTACTAACTTTCACATTATAACAATTCCTAGGCCATTTGTTATTTTAAGAAAGAGAACAAATCTACCTAATTGACTTAATAAAGTAATATTGCATACAACATTATTCGCCCTATTTTGACGTTTGCAAACATAGCGGAGGATACTAATGCAACTTCCAACTATTGATGTTAACCATAATCATTACTACGCCATATATGAATAAAATACAACCAATCATCATCTAGCCTTAATCCACAACCAAATAATCGAAATACACTAACCACTCATTTTCTTGATATTTCCAGAATACTTTATACCTATCTAACAATGTCGTAAGACTTAATTAATAGCCAACTTCATGCCAAATTCCCTATCTTAACAATTCAACCATAATTGTACCTTAATGAAATTCTGGAATAGGTAATATTATTACAACATTTATATGAATTTCAAAAGAATGATCAACTGATAATTAACATGTCAAGCATACTTCTATATGAAACAACATGAAACGAAAACTGAAATTTATAATAACAAACTTAGATAAATGGAAAAATAGAACTACAATTCAAGCTTCATTGATTTGTCATGCTGAATCTCTTTCCAACATAGAATTTAAGAAATAACTACCTGGAAATGAAGGTAGAAGAAGTAAATTTTCAGCAGTTGCAGCAGTAACAAAACCAGCAGAATATACCAATAACACAGCAAGTCTGAACAAGACCCGTTAACCTAGATGAATAGTGACAGAAACTTGAAGGAAAGATTTCAGATTTTCTGACTGAATAATATCCACCCAAAAAAAAACAACGGACAGATTCTAGAAAGATAACATTTTTTCAGATTTTCAGTTTCTTCCTGTTTCGGATTCCTATTTCTGATTTTTTCTGTTTCTGTTTTCTTCTCTTCTTTCCTTTCTTAAAATCTGATCTAAATCTGATTTTTCCTTCTTTTTACAATCTGATCTTAAAATCTGATTTTTCCTCTTCAATTTCACACTCTCTTTTTCTCCTTTCTTTTTCTTTCTTAAAATCTTCTGTTTTTCAGATTTTTCTTTTTTCTCCTAAATCAGATTTCTTCAATCTCAAATCTGCCTAAAGTCTCCTTGTTAAAATCTGATTTCTTTTTCCTTTCAAATCAGATTTTTCTCTTCCTATTTTTCTTCTTCCTATTTTTTCTTCTTCCTATTTTTCTTCTGAAGGACTCCCTCTCTGAAAAACTCCTCTTTTCAGTCTGTCCAGCTCCCTGTATTTATACAGGGCTGGTCCTATACAGTTTAGTGCTGGATGGACCCTTTTCTCCTTTAAAATCAGAAAGTTTTTCCATTAAAACTACTTTTGAATAATTTAAAACTAAGTGCTATTTATCCTGTTTTTCAGCAGCCCCATTATCCCTTGTTCCCCATTATTACTTAAATTATAGCCACTATCATATTATTGAAAGCACACTATCACATTACCCTACTGTTTCATTCTAAAATAAACCTGAAATCCTTCTGTAATTACAGCCCTTAAACTAAAATCAGAATATGTTGCAAAACAGATTTTAAAGTCTGCTTTAACAGTTATAACCAGTCCTAGTATTAAAGACAGTACATCACATTTATGCACAAGAGTTGAATTAAGATAGATGATTCTCAATTGAATACTGAACCTGAATAATACCCACTAACATTACACAGAATATGCAGGATCATTTCGACTGAGATTCAAAACTGAACCAAAAAATAAACAAATACAGGAGCATTGTCAATATACTAACAATGCCCTGAAACTCAATGCTCAGAAATCAACACATATACAGCATTCATTTGAATTTACTGGTTTATTAAACAAGAACTAACTACTTAACAATAACTAATTAACTGGTTATAACAAAATAATCTATTCAAAACAGGCTATCTCAGTCAACATTTCCAAAAGCAAGATTCATAATACAACTAATCGACGAACTTAATCGAGTCGATTACACACATTGTACATAATCACAATCAACAGAAACAATTCACATTTAGAATCAAGTTGACGGGTAGGGGACAGTATAACAAAATTTGACTAGAAAATTATGAAAAATTAAACAAACTAATGAAACGAACATAGAATACACATAGAATGCACATAAGAAACAGAAATTACCTCTGAACCTTTAAATTCAACTGAACTCAACTCGACTTGGATTTGGACTTTGTTTGAAATCAAACAGACCTTAGTCGAAGTATTTTCCACTGAAAATACTTCGACTAAGGTCGATTAAACCTCAATCTTTATTCAATCTGGACAGAATCCAAAAGTCTGGTATTTTTAGGGTTCTTGAAAGTTCGATTTGGGATTTACTCATTTCTGGTTAGATTCGAGGGAAACCAAAGATGTTCTAGGCACGAGGGAGGTCAGGGGGGTAACTGGTGTGAGTTTGAAGTAGGTTGGGATAAGGTCAGGTTGTACTCGAATCTTCAAATGAAGATTCGAGTAGTTCCAGTATGATTCGAACCATGCAACTAACAGATCCTTGGTGAGGGAATTTAGGAGAAACTGTGGTGTTATTTTGGAGGTCATCGGAGAAGATAAGGTTTTCAGGCCAACCTTCGATTTAAGATTCGAAGAGTTGGGGCCTGATTCGAAGGAAACCAATGTTAGATCTGTGTAGAGGATGTTCAGGGGATTCTAGGGTGTTATTTTGGTGAACGGCGGCGTTGATTCCGCCGGGTTTCAGGCGGTGGGATCCTAGGGCGGCTAGGGTTAGTGGTGAGTTTGGGAACGATGATGAACAGTGAGAGGGGGGTGTTTGGTTTAGGGGCCGAGGTAGGGGTTTGGTCTTTATATAGGGGTGGGGTGGATTGATCTCATCCGTTGGATCAATTAAGATGCACGGTTGAGATCAATCCACTTAACCAAACGTCGTCGTTTGGTCTAAGTTCAGGGTCGGCCTGGATTGGGTCAAAGGGTCGGGTTACGGGTTACGGGTAAGGGTAGTGTATCTCAGCCGTTAAATTGATCTAATCTAACGGCCCTTGATGAATGATCACCAAACGACGTCGTTTGGCGTAGCTGAATTGGACCGGACATGGTCATCTGGATTGGGCTGTGGGGGGGAATTAATTCATTTGGGCCTGGTCCGATTTTGTATATATATACATTTTTTTCATTTTTTCTAATTTAAATTTCTAATTTTAATTATAAAACAATTTTAACTTCAAAAATATATTAATTACTCTATAACAATTATTTAACACATAGACAAGACATCAATCACACAGTGGAATATTTAAAATAGAACTATTGCATATTTTTTGTGATTTTATTTAAATTATCTTTTAAATGCATAATTAAATCCTATATGCATGCAATATGTATTTTATTTTATTTTTTCATTTTATTATGACAAAGTAAACACTTACGGACATAACACAAGTATTTAACACCACGCAAATTCAAAAATTACACAGTAAAAGAAATTTATTTTATTTTTTGATTTATTTTGGAGTAGTTTTCGTAAGGCAAAAATCACGTGCTCACAGTAGGTAAGCCTAACAAATGCATAACATAAACGAAACTTGTGGAAGAAATAATCAAAAAACCAAAATACCTGAATGGAAATAATAGTTATAATGTCGCTCGGCATATACAACACAACATTCTCAAAACCAAGTACACTATCCCAAAACCCGGAAAATCACGGAAACACAAGCCTTTTGAATATCTAACAGTCTAACTCCAGAATATCTAACAAGAGAGAAAATACAGAAGGGCAATGTTTAACAGCTAGAATAAAAAGGGACTTCTCGATCTACGGACATGGCAGATGTACCTCGAATTCTCTAGAACAGTCGCCTCCCTCAAGGATGGTAGGCTTGAGTAGCGGTACCTGGATCTACATATGAAAAACATGCGCAGAAGGGGCATGAATACACCACAGCGGTACTCAGTAAGTGCCAAGCCTAACCCCAGTTGGGTAGTGACGGGGAAGGTCAAGGCCCTACTGAGGTTAAATAAAATACAAAGATTAACAGTATAGAACAGAATAGTATAAATAAGTATGACAGTAAAATAACACAGGATGTACATGACAACAACAACTATACAGAAACAAGGTAAACACGGAAAGGAAATACAGCTCAGCACCAATAATAACAATCAGGGATCTCCCAAGATACCGTCTTGTAATCTCATATGTACATATCCAGTGGATTTCCTAGGATCCCGTCCCGTAGTCCAACTCATAGTGCGCGGGGATCTACCGGAATCTCGTTCCGTAGTGCCAGATGTAAATACCCAGTACTAGGGGAATCTATCGGGTGCATTCCCATAGTTCTATATAACTGTGCAGGGGAATTTACCGGAATTCCACATCCGTAGTCCAAAAATAAAAAGACAAGAGGGAGCTACCGGAATCCCACATCCGTAGTCCCAAAATAAATACACAACAGCAACAGGAAAATATACAAAAATAGCTAAATTATCATATCAAGGCAACAAGTGATTCTAGCCTAACATGCTGCACAGAATTCAGGTAAGGCAGTCTGAGCAAGTAAAGCAGTTAGGTCACTTAGACATGCTTTTCTAAGCTAACAACAGGCTTAATAGTGCAAGTACTAGAAACAGGAAAGGAAACACACTAGCAATTACTTAAAGAAAATCGAATTTCCAACAATTAGCACAATTACGCACTCGTCACCTCCCGTACAAGGCATTTCAATTACCAAATATACCAATCCTAAGGGAAGGTCCCCCACACAAGGTTAGACAAGCCACTTACCTTGAACCGACTCAATAATCACTCCGAAACCACGCTCTTTCCAAGAGTACTCGACTCCAAATGGCCCAAATCTATTCAATTAAATTGCATAATGTAAATAACACTTCAAGTAACTGATTCTACAATTAAATTCTAAACTAATATGCGAAATTATATAAAATGACCAAAATGCCCCTCGGGTCCACATCTCGGAATCGGGTAAAATTTATATTTCCAAAAACCTCGCACGCTCACGAGTCCAGACATATCAAAAGTACCAAAATCAGACCTCAATTTATCCCTCAAATCATCACTCAAATGTCTCCAATTAGACAAGCCCTAACCCCCCAATTACCATTGATGTTCCTTAATTTTTCATGCTTAAATTGATAAAAATCATTTCAATAACTAGTTTAGGGACCAAAGACCTTACCCCAGTGAACTCCTTTGAAAATCTCTCTTGAAAAGTGTTCCCCAAGCTTCTTCCCGTTTTGAAAAAGATGAAAAATGGCTTAATTTCGCGAAGACAAGAATTTATATGTTCTGCCCAGCGATTTCCGCATTTAGCGGTCCCGCTTCTACAAGGACTTCGCCGCATCTACGACTTTCACTTAAAGGCCAGTTTCCGCAAATACGGTTACCCTTTTGCAGGTGTGATACCGCTTTTGTGGTGAATTACCCGCATCTGTGGAACCTGCTGATCCTCCCTAAATCCGCATCTGCGCTTGCTCTGCCACTTCTGCGGCTCCGCACCTGCGGGACCCAAACCGCAACTGCGGTTATGATAGTAAACCAGCTGCTGCAGCAAACTTCAAACTCCAAATCCTTCCGTCAACCATCTGAATTCATCCCGAGGCCCTCGGGACCTCAACCAAAAGGCACCAACAAGTCAAAAACCACTATCCAAATTTGTACCAATCCTTAAAACACCTAAAACAACATCGTAACCTCGAATTAACCATGGATTTAAGCCTAAGAACTCCAAAATTCTCAAAATACGCTTTCGATCAAAAAGTCTATCAAACCTCGTCTGAATGACCTAAAATTTTGCACACATATCACATTCAACACTACGGAGCTACTCCAACTTCTGAAATTCCATTCCGACCATCGGATCAAAATCTCACTATCGAACTGGAAACTTCAAAAATTCAACTTTCGGCATTTCAAGCCTAAATTAGCTACGGATCTCCAAAACACAATCCGACCATGCTCCTAAACCCGACCCAACGAAGCTAATGGAACCATCGGATTTCCATTATGAGGCCGTCTTCATAATGTTTCGACTACGGTCAACTTTCCAACACTTAAGCTCTCATTTAGGGACTAAGTGTCCAAAACCCTCCAAAACTCGAAACCGAACATCCCGGCAAATCAAAATAGCAGAAATAAACTCGAGAAAAGTAGTTAATAGGGTATCAGGGCATTAATTCTTAAGACAACCGGTCGGGTCGTCACAGACCGTGTGTCTATTGGGCCTATTCCTAGAACATAGCACGTTACTCTCAAAATAATAAGAACAAAAATGAGCAGTTTCCTTTGCAAGATAAGCTTCGCATATAGATCCTTAAATCCTATTCCTCTGCTTAACAAATTATTTGCATTTGCCAATTGTCCTACACAATGTCATGTTAGCCAAGAACATTCAAATAAAACAGAAAATTACATCAAACTTATAATATTACTGTAACGACCCGACCGGTCATTTTGAGCTTTTGTACTTTGCTCGCCAATTTTCAGGCATGACTAGCCCCGTGTGATGTTTTATGACTTGTGTAAATCGTCAGTTTTGGTTTTCAGGGTCATCAGAATGAATTTGGAAGAACGGTTCTCAGTTAGAAGCTTAAATTTGAAAGGTTTGACCAAGTTTTGACTTGTTAGTTTATGATCTCGGATTGGAATTTTTATGATTTGGTTAGCTCCGTTAGGTAATTTGGGACTTAGAAGCGTGATCAGAATGTGTTTTGGAGGTCTGGAGTAGATTTATGCTTGAATTGGTGAAATTGGAATTTTGGTGTTTTCTCGTTGATAGGCGAGATTTTGATATAGGGGTCGGAATGAAATTCCAGAAGTTGTAGTAAGTCCGTTGTGTTATTTGTGATGTGTTTGCAAAATTTCAGGTCATTCGGACGAGGCTTGATAGACTTTTTGATCAAAATCGGAATTTTGAAGTTTTTGAAATTCTTAGGCTTGAATCCGATGTGAATTTGGTGTTTTGATGTTGTTTTGAGGGTTCCAAAGGTTGAAACAAGTTTGAATGATGTTATGGGATATGTTGTCATGTTTGGTTGAGGTCCCGAGGGCCTCAGGTGAGTTTCGGGTGGTTAAACAGATCAAATTGCATGTTGAAAAGTTGCAGATTTTAGCTTCAGTTCTGTTGCAGGTTTTCCTTCTTCGCAATCGCGTGACGAGGCTCGCGATCGTGTAAAGCTTTTATAGGGTACAGTCCAGGTTGTTCTTCACGTTCGTGAAGTTAGAGCAACGATCACGTGAGGCTGTAAGGTTATTGTTCACGAACGCATGTGGTAGGTTGCGTTCGCGTAAGGTCAAGTGGACCAGAGGTTGGCCATGAGTTTGTGCATCGCGAACGCGGTCCCTTGTTCGTGATCGCGTAGGTGTAGGATGTCTGAGCATCGCATTCGCATGGGAGATGATGCGTTCGCGTAGAGTAAATTTGGGGTCTGGGAAGCTTGTGCTTCGCGATCGCGATGGAGATCCCACGATCGCGATTAAGTAAATTAAATAGTTGGGCAGAATGTTTAAAAAGGACATTTTTGCGATTTTTGGCCTAAGTTCACCATTTTTGACTCGATTTTGGAGCTTCTTTAGGGAGATTGAAGAGGGAATCAAAGAGAACTTCTTGGAGGTAAGAATTATGGACCTAATACTCGATTCTATTGTGATTTTCTACCTAATTAAACATGAAATTTGGGGGATTTGAAGCCTAAATTGGGGAGTTAGGGCTTGGAAACTCGCTTTTGGCACCATTCATATGGAATAATTTGTGTATCTAATTTATTCAAGTCCTTTACCATAAAAAGGAATATGAATATCTGACACAAAATCTCGAAATATTTGGTGAAGTACTAATTGAAGATCTTTATAAAATCGATCATTAAATCTTTTGCAACTATATGACTCAATATTTTATAATTATTTTGTAAATATAAAAGCTAGTGAAAACATGGCATCTTGATTATAGTACATGATGTAAAAAAGGAAAGTTTTGATGAAAGTTTTTAGCTCATGAATTCTTGGGCCATTCAAGTTGTAATTTTCTAGAAAAAACTGATACTATGGTTTAAATTATTCTATCAAGTTATTTTCATTAGTTGTACTGCTAGCGAAATTTAGCACATGATCCAATCCCAGTTCCGAGTGGAATTTGTAAATTAGAAAAGGACTAGAGAATATAAGGAATACAAATTATGTTTCAGAAATAGTACTACTCAATCAAGAATCGTGAATAATTAATGAGTGATAATGAGGATGAATTTATAAAGGGTACAAATTAAGCAAAAGGGCATTATAATTAAACTGTGGTTCTACTTATAATCTTATACCTTAAAAAACTTTCCAATTTCAAAAAATTACTCCGTAAATTTCTACCCCACCTTCCCCAGTTCCCTCCCGCTTCTTCTTCATTAATTCCCTTCATTTCTTTTCTTTCTTTACCCTAATTAATCTCCGCTTTGTCTTCTAAAATTCTCCATGTTGCTTTGGATAGCTTCGACCAGGTATTTGAAGAATCCATTTTTCCCCTTTGCAACAATCTCTTTTTAAAAAGGAAAAAATTATAGTTTTGCAAGTTTATATGAATTTTTCAGAGCATCAATTTCTCTGTCTTTAAATTCTAAATGAACATTGGTCGAAACTTTTTACATATTGCACTTTCCTGTATCATCAACTGCTTTCTGATTTCCCATGCGACGCCGACTTTTAATTTCGAACTTGTTTGTTAAGGCTAATCGTCTCTGCCAATTATTTATGCATGGGAATATTGACTTTTCTAGTGTGTTATAGTCTTTTCATTGGTGCCTTTTAACCTTTACTCATAAATCTCTATGTGACTTGTGAATATTTTATCTAGTTATATCTTTATGATGTTGTTAGCCCCTAATTACTCAACTTTTGCTTCCGTTTCTTTTTTCAGTTGTTAGCTTTATCAGAAGTGGTGAAATCAACACATCTTTTTCCTTTTATCTTTAATATATAATTGTGAATAATCTAATATAAGACTTGTATCTGTCTGCAGCCAGATGGGTGATGTTCTCCCTCTCCCCTCCCCTGCGTTGAACCTCTTCGTGCCTCTCGCCTTGGCAGGATTATGATGGTTTCTTATCAGAAGTGTAGGCGGAGCTGCAAGGTTGTGGTTTCTATTTTGAAGATGACTAGGTACCCAACGGGAACTAAACTTGACCGTAAGTTTTTGTGCTTCTTCTCTTGAAATATATCCGTGCATTCTCTATCACATCTGAACAGATAGTGGAGTAATTTGGTTGTCTTACTATTAGCTACAGTAAACACATACCATGAATATTTATCCTAGGATATCTCCAGGATCTTTGAATTAATAAAATAAAAATAGCGTGTCAAGTTCTCATTCCCGTTTGATCATAGGATTTCCTTTGAAGTTCTTTTTCTGTTAGGTGTTACAAATTTATTCCTAACTAACATGTAAAGAGTTACATAGATGATTCTCATGTATTGTCATGCCCCAAACCCGACCCAGCGCAACAGTCATCCGATACTAAGGAACCACACCGAAAGCACCTTATAATAAGATAGAGATTATGATAATCGACCCAAATTATTTAATAAATTATTAAACAATAATAAGGTCAAGTCAAGTCAAAATAGAATAATTCCAATTAAATTGTCATCAAAAGGTCAAAATCAACTAAGCATAGCATTCTGCCCAACTAATAAATGGCGGAGTCCCACGAACAAGCATGCAGGCTCACCAAAATCTGAAGGCAACAAGTACTCCTAATTCGCGTGATCCTCATGTACCTGCTCTTCTATGTCACTTAACATACCATCAAAAACAACAATAACATGCCTGAGTACTGGATATTCAGTGAGTTTCTTTGGGCAAGAGTTCATATAATAAGATAAGAATAATAATACATAAAGTGAAGCAATATAGAGGGAACAGTTCAAATTAAATAAGCGGAATGAATCATGTACTCACTAGAAATCAGCAGCAAAAGATCAATGCATTTCACATTCATTGTCTGAAAGTCCCATCATGCCAATACATGCCAGTGTCATGCTTGTTCTCCTCTTTAGACCTTGAAGTGGTGACTTTTTGTGAAAAGTTGTCCTCTCAAGTTATGCTTGTTCATAGTCTTGCTGTGTTCGATTTTATGTTTTCTCAACTTTATTTGAGATGCCAAATTTGTTTCTCTGGTGTTTTTTCAGCTTATTTGTTAGGTGATAAACGATGGTGGCACCTTTCTACTGTTGTTCCCTGGCGTGGTTGTGTACGTGTTTGTCCATTATAATTCTACTGGATTTTTCCTACCCTATTTTCCTGACAATTTTCTTGGTGGTGTACAATGTGGTTCATGTACATTCATGGCACTCTGTATGTTACCGGCATCGCGAGATGTCACCTTACCGGTTAATTGGTGCCAAGGCAAAATTCATGGCCGAGGCCATCCCTATGGTAGTTGCAGCAGCCTTGCGTCACCTTTTGGAGTTGAATTATTATCATTTTGGTCTACTGCTAGACTGCACCACATATTTCTATATATTTGCCCACTTTTTGCACGTAGCGTATGATATTACAGGGAAAGATGCATTGGGGGCAATAACAATGTTGGTTCTTGTCCACAAGCTGAACGAAGAACTATTAGTTGGTGCTTTAGCTTTGAGCTTCTGCCTTGGTTTAAGTTTCTATAGATACATGACGTATTCTGCTCCTGAATTACCTATTCATCCTAAAAAGGAGTTGCAGAAGCTGCCTTGTTGATCTGAAGGGTGCTCGTAGATGACCTTTGTAGTATTTGATAAGTTATGAATTATTGTCTCTTGCTTTTGGTCTTTGATTCACACGTTTTTGTTCTAGCTTTATGTTGTCCCGTCCCGTTTCTGCTGTACATCAATGGAGTAAAGGAAAACATTTAAAAATAACTTCAACTGATCAATGGCCAGCTATTTTATTCATTATACGAGATTGAAAGTAAGCTTTGTGTGCCTTAATCTAAGGCAAAGTGGGCCTAATAGATTAGTGTATGGATTAGGCATACCTCACAAACGTGTGCCTTCCGCAGGTAAAACTTAAAAGTATGGTATTTGACTCTAAGTGTAACGGTAGGGGCTAATAGAAGGTATTTTTAAACATTGATATATTTAGCCTTGTTCCATTTTTTAATCTTCTTTAACATCCTTATTAAGTAATGTCATTCCTGCACCTTACTTTATTTAAAGGTCAGTATGCACAAAACATAATAAATCAGACGACTTTCTACGACGAAATGGGCAAATAGTCATTTTTCGGACGCTAGTTAATATTTAGTTATTATTTTAAAAATTATATAACGTTTAATCGTATCTTAATGCAAAAATAAAATTTAAACAAACTACTTCTTAGTAAGACATAATAGAACTTCGACTTACAATTCAAACTTCATAGGTTTTTATGAATTTTTACAAGAACAAATAAAAGAAAATAAAGAAAAGGCCATGTGACTATTATCTTTGTCTAATTTTTTGCTCTCACATGCTATAAAGGATTGCTTTAATCCAAATAGACAAGATTTTTTAGTTATGAAATTTTTATATATCTTTTTGAATTTTAAATTATAAACTATCTTGATTTATAGTACTTTTAATTTTATATATATGTATATGTATGTATGTATTAAAAATTTATGTTCAAAATAAATGTAAAATTGAACTTTTTTACTGTATCACACAAATTGGGATATGGAGAAATAAAGTGGGCGTTTGGACATAAGAATTGTAAAAGTTCGAAAAAAGTGAATTTTTTTTAAGTGAAAATGGTATTTAAAAATTAGATTGTGTTTGGATATGAATATAATTTTTGATTTTTTGTGAGTGATATGAGCGAAAATTTTATGGCCAAATGCTGATTTGCGGGAAAAGGGAAAAAATTTTGATGGCCAAACGGACTAAAAGTAAAGTTTCATTTTAATAGGTCCACGTGCTATGAATATCATCCGCCATGTCTTGGTAGTAGGGATGGCAAGCGGTGCGGTACGGTGCGGGTGCGGGGTGGGTTTTCTTTTAACCCGCAAAATTTCAACTGCGCATTCACACCCGCACCCACCCGCCCCGCATAACTATTTTTTTCTTTATTTTTTTAGTTTTAAGTGTTCTCTTTTTATTTTTACTTTTTACAATACTTTATATTATATTTTCTTTGAGGCCAAGGTGCAAAAATCAAGATCTGCCATCTGTGGGTCATATGCAATAATTGACCAATTAAACATATTGTACAGCTATAGGCTATATGATATGAGAAAATCTAACTTTATATCCATTAATTCCAAACTATTTATTCTTTAATGTCATGCCCAAATTATTTACTTCTCCTACCCATGCGGCCCAAACTATTTATCTAGCCCATGCATTAGCTTATTCCCCTTATTTAATGCCTCAGTTAACGCTATTTCACCCAGCCATTTCTTCATTTCAAAAATCTCATAGCTAGGGATGTTCATGATTCGGTTTAGATCGGTTTTTCCTTAGAAAGAAACCAAACCAAGTAAGTCGGTTTTTCAAATATTAGAATCAAACCAAACCAATTAAGTCGGTTTTTTCTCGATTCGGTTTATGTCGGGTTTTTGATTTTTTCGGTTATTTGTCGGGTTTTTACTTAAATATATGTAACGACCCGACCGGTGGTTTTGAGCTTTTGCACTTTGATCGCCAGTTCTCGGGCATGACTTACCCCGTGTGATGTACTATGACTTATGTTAATCGTTAGTTTTGGTTTTCAGGGTAATCGGAATGAAATTGGAAGAACAGTTCCCAGTTTAAAGCTTAAAATTTGAAAGGTTTGATCAAGATTTGACTTGTTTGTATATGATCTCGGATCGGGATTTTATGATTTAGTTAGCTTCGTTAGGTGATTTGGGACTTAGGAGCATGATCGGAATGCATTTTGGAAGTCCGTGAAAGGTTTAGGCTTGAATTGGCGAAATTGAGATTTCGGCGTTTTTCGGTCAATAGGTGAGATTTTGATATAGAGGTCGGAATGAAATTCCGACAGTTGCAGTAGCTTTATTGTGTCATTTGGGATGTGTGTATAAAATTTCAGGTCATTCGGACGTGGTTTGGTTGGGTCTTTGATCGAAAGCGTATTTCGGAAGTTTTTGAAAAATTTAGGCTTGAATTCAATGAGTTTTGGGTAATTTGATGTTATTTGAGGTGTTTTGATGATTGGAGCAAGTTTGAATGAGGTTTTAGGATATGTTGATGACATTGGTTGAGGTCCCTGGGGCCTCGGGTGAGGTTCGGGTGGTCAATCGAACCATTTTAGGAGTTGAGAAATTGCAGAAAATCAGTCCAGCAGTTGCAGGTATTTTGGCCTTCGCGTTCGCGAAGGGAAGCTCGCGTTCGCGAAGGGCTGGGTTCTGGAAGCTACGCGTTCGCGAAGGGAAGCTCGCGTTCGCGAAAGGCTGGGTTCTGGAATCTACGCGTTCGCGAGGGTCTAGGCCGCGTTCGCGAAAGGTTCTTCAGGCTGTTCATTGCGTTCGCGTTATGGTTTACACGACCGCGTATAAGGAATTTGCTCCCAGGAGAATTCCTCATCGCGTTCGCGTTATGGTCTCCGCATTCACGGAGGTATAGGAGGAAAGGCATCGCGTTCGCGACTGGTGTGTCGCATTCGTGTAAGGTAAAAGTTGGTCAATGTGAAGTTGTACTCCGCGAACGCGAGAGGTTAACCGCGTTCTTGAAGAAGGAAGGGTCAGACCTGGGCAGAATGTTTTAAGTCATTTCATCCGCGATTTTGGGGCTCATTTCCCCCATTGTTGATTATTTTAAGAGCTTGTTGAAGGAAGTTGAAGAGAGATTCAAGGAGAATCACCTAGAAGTAAGATTTTTGAACTCAATACTCGATTATTATTGTGAAATCCACCTAGAAATTCATGGAACTAAGCCTAAAATTGAAGATCTAGGGCTTGAGAAAATTGGACTTTTGATTTGGGATTTGGAGGACCATTTGGGGTCGGATTTGAGAACTTTTGGTATGTATGAACTCGTGGGAGGGTAAGGAACCCACTGATTGTGAAAATGTCTGAGTTTTGAGAAGTGGGCCCGGGGCTCGGGTTTTGCTAATTTCAGGATTTTTGATATTTTTCGATTGTTTTCGCTTGGGCTTTGTTCCCTTAGCATATTGTGACGTATCCGTTCTGATTTTGGACGCGCGTGGAGGCCGATTCGAGGGGCAAAGACGTCGCGAGCTAGAATTGTAGCCGGTTCAAGGTAAGTAATGATTGTAAATGATGTCGTGAGGGTTTGAAACCCCGGATTGCACATCGTAGTGCTATATTGAGGTGAGACACGCGCTAATGATAAGCGTGGGGTCGTTTACTATTGGGGATTGTGACTTGGTCCGTCCCGATTGATGATTTTACTGCGTATTTGACTGAAACCTGTTTGTTAGCATCATAATTTGGGCTGCTTGCCATATTTGGGCTTCTTGCCAATTATTTGAACTCTTCGAGAATTTTTATCACTATTTCCTCACTGTTTTGACTTAATACTTGAACTCAGTCCTGTTGTTTTCTACTGTTTTACAACTCAGCCATTTTTACTCAGTTTTGAGACTTAAATGATATTTGTAAGTGATGTTTTGGGCTGAGAACCTACTGTTTTACTAATGCCCAAGGGGCTTGTGATGATTTTCGGACTGAGTAAGGCAGAGGGCCATATGTGAGGATATGCCGAGTGATATGAGGCCGAGGGCCTGAGATACTTTTATATGCCATAAGGTGGCTTGAGTGATGTGAGGCCAAGTGCCGAGAGATGATGCCACGAGGTGGCTTGATATAGCGCTTGGGCCGTAAGAGGCCCCTCCGGAGTCTGCACACCCCCAGTGAGCGCGGGTACCCATTGTGATCTGAGAGTGAGCCCGAGGGGCTGATATTGTTCTGAGAGTGAGCCCGAGGGGCTGATATTGTTCTGAGAGTGAGCCCGAAGGGCTGATATTGTTTTTAGAGTGAGCCCGAGGGGCTAATAGTATTTTGAGAGTGAGCCCGAGGGGCTGATATTGTTTTGAGAGTGAGCCCGAGGGGCTAATACTGTTCTAAGAGTGAGCCCGAGGGGCTGGTACTGTTCTGAGAGATTTCCCGAGGGGCGAACCTTTATGTGTTCATCTTTCACATTTACTTGTCATTTTACCTGTTATACTGTGGTATTTGTGCCCGAGAGGCGGATGTTCTGTGCTTATCGGCACTAACTATTTTGCATTCATTTGCGTAATTGTTGAAAAGTCATTTTCAAAAGAGGTTTTAAACTGAGCTAAGATGTTTCTAAAGATTTCACAGCTTCATTATTTTTCTCAAAGGTTTTACACTGCTTCTATACAGCATGTTGATTTGTATTACGTGATTTCTTACTGCTCAGTTGTTATTACCTTTATTACTCACTGAGTTGGAGTACTCACTTTACTTCCTGCACCTTGTATGCAGATGCAAGTATTTATACATCCGGTATAGGGTTTTGGCTAATTGGTGGCAGAGTTATCGGAGTTCAGCAAGGTGGCTGCCAGCGTTCGCAACACCGCTTTTCTCCCTTATTGCTCATCAGTCCTGTTTTGTATATTCCAGACCTTGTAGTTGTATTTATACTCTAATAGATGCTCGTGACTTGTGACGCCCCGGTTTGGGCTGTGTCAGGATGGTTTCTTCTATTGTTATCTATATTCCCGCGAATTATTGCTACTAAATCATGCTTTAAACTGTTTTATGGTAATTAACTGCTTAAAGAAGTGCATTGTGTTGGACTGGCTGGCCTTGTCTCCACGAGAGGCGCCATCATGATCGAGTTCGGGGTTAAGATCGTGACAATATAAGACATACACTAACAAACACATATTTCGGAGACCACATTTTTAACGTAACACTATCAAATCAATTGCCCTTTGAGAAATCTATTATTTACCAATATATATATTGATGATAATTGAATCAATAGTGATGAATAATTTAAGAACTCAATTAAAAATACATTATTTTTAATACGAAATGGATTCTTACACTTAACAAAAGAAAACTACCAATCAAACTAGAATGTAAAGGTAAAGAACTATACAAAAGTGCAAACTATTAACACTTACCATTAAATTTTTGAAACTTTGTATAAAAATATACATATATATAGATGTAATAATAAATTTGAAATTGCTACTCCACTAGTCGGTTTGGTTCGTTTTTTTTTTCCGATTTTTTCCTAATTAAAACCAAAACCAAATCAAATTTGATCGATTTTTTAAAATTCAAAACCAAAACCAAACCAAACCAAAAAATATCGATTTTTTGATCGGTTTTTCGGATTTTTATGAACACCCTTACCCATAGCCAAACCATGAGAAATCATATTTCACACATCAATTACTGATTTGACTTGTGAATTTTTCTTCAGATTGTGTTTCTATCTTCAATATTATTGTATATGAGTTTTACTCCAAAATCCTCTTTCTATATTAGTAGTTTTTGTATTTATTTGTACTTCTGAACCCATGTGTTGTTGCAATTATATATTAAGTTTACCAACTCTGATTTTTGTGTGTATGAAAATCCACCATTGATGAGCTTGAAGCTTCTGTATTTAAATTTCCTTTTTGAAGATTTATTGTTTAATTCCATGTGTGTGCTATAGAATATTGATTATAGTACCTTCTGGAAGTTCATAATGAAATTTGATAGCATTTGGAGCTCATTTGAGGTGATTGAGATCGAAATTTTCAGTTGAAAATCGAGAAGAACACAACTACCCAATAGTGTACACTGTGGTATACAATACGTTGTAGGAGTATGTAGCTATACTGCAACAATATACTATTGCAATTTACAATATACTTCAACGGTATATTGTAATAATCGAAGAAGAACACAGTTACCTAATAGTATACTGCCACAATATACAATATACTATAGGAATATATGGTTATACTGCAACAATATACTATTATAGTATACAATATATTGTTATAGTATACTGTAACAATATGTAATATACTTTAATAGTATATAAAATATACCATAATAGTATACTTATTACCCATAAATTCACTTGCCTTTTCCCTTTTAATTTGCTTTAAGCTTTTACCCATCGTGAGGGGCAAATTGAAATTGCAAATCTTTTTTTCGTTTTGATTTATTCTATGACTTGAATTCCAAGATTTTTGACTTATGCAAAATATTAATCTGCCATTGGAGGACCTTGAAGCTTTGAAACTCATAAATTGGGTTTGTTGAGTTTGTGGTTATTTTGAAACTCAAAATAAGAAAAAAAAATTTAACTCTTTGCATACAATTGTATACAATGTTAGTATAGCTATATACTATACTGGTATCATATGTTAGTTAATATTTTTTGGTTGTATTAGCTATATTTAATTGGTACACAATTTGATTTTTCTTTAGTAATAGTATAAAAAAGAATAATAAAAATAGTGAAAAAAGTAAATGAAATTAGATTATGAAGAGAAAAAGAATATAAAAAAAAAGAAGTTAAATGAAATTAGAATAGGAAAAAGAAAAAAATAAGAAGAAAAGGAGAAAAGAAAAAAAGAAAAAAAGAAAAAAAGAATAAAAGAAGCATAGAAATAAAAAAAGAATTGGAGAATAAAGAAAAAATTCTCCACAAAATTTACTATGGGTAGGAAATATAATTAGTTTGATGAGTAGAAAAATAAATGGGTAAACAAGGGTAAATAGTTTTATTTTTGTGGGTAACTGTGTCATTATCCCTAATCTAGCTGTTTAATAACTATTTAAAACACAACCATTTACTTAATTAGTAGTAAATAATTTTTGGATAATAATATCCCTCTACACAATAACACTATTGCTTATTCTTCTTGAACAATACAAGAATATCGTAGAGGCGATTTTAGGAGAGTTTAGCCCGCTATCTTATTTTAATCTTTTGGCCCTATTTTCATCAATAATAATAGTAATAACAATGACAACATATATGATAACCCAATTATTCAAAGTGATCCTACGCGTATATAAATTTAACAAAAAAAAAAAAAAGATAACATATATAATAACCCATATTGTGATAGCCCAAATCTGCTAGTAATTTGTTTGCTTTTGGCATAGGACCACACGATTTTAAAACTGTCACTAAAGTCTAATTATAATTATTATACAACAAATATGTTCATTAGGCAAATTAGTAAGATAATTGAGAAATATAATCATTCATTATGCTTCAATATATTACGTGGAATTAATTTTATTTTTAGAAAGTCAAAAAATTGAGTTTCCTTTTTTGACGAAGTTTTTAAACCCACACTTGCGCTGCACCCGCATAGATTTAAATTATTTTTATTTTGACCCGTTCTGTTCCGTCCGCACCCGCATATGTTTAAACTAAGAGTGTCTAACGGGTGGGCCGGACCGGACTGGGTAGAAAAATTAGTAACCATGCGGGTTGGGATCCGGGCCGGTTACGGGTTGAGGCTTACCGGGTTTAACGGGTTCGGGTTCATCCGGGTAAAAAATGAACCGTAATGGTTACGGGTACAAAGGGCCGCGCCGGGCCGGGTTAGTGTATTTTTTAATTTTTATTTTTATTTTGTATAACTATTGTAAGTTATATTAATATAAAGAATACAATAAAAATGGGAAAAAATTGCACTTATAAATTGCAAGTGCTACATTTATTTCAAAATTACAAATTGAAGTTTGCATTTAACAAGTAAATTAACGAAAAAGAGTAAAACTAAATTTTCATGCATAATAATACTTCAAATTAATCTAACAAACTAAAACATTAAGCGTAAATATGTCTAATAATTTTAAAATAACACAAATTGTCTCAAATCAATTTAAATACGAATTTTTGAAGGCTGCTCAAGACAACTTTTCATATGCCTCCTTAAACAGCATGTGCCACACTTTGGACGAAGATTTAAGACTCGACCACAGTTTTTGCACTTTACTTTGTGAACTTCTTCATTTTCTTCTACCACCTCAAAGTGTTCCCAAACATATGTCACTCTAGAAGTACGGGGCATAATTAAACTTGAATTGAAAAATTGAGAATGAGAAATGAAAGATGAGTGAAGAAATGAAGAAGAGGGGGTGTATTTATAATTTTACAAAGGGTTAAATTTTTAATTACAAAAAGTGTTAATTTAAAAAAATGCCCAAAAAAGGGCTAATTGTGCAAATCAAATGTTGGGAAACGACTCCTTGGCAGGTGACCGTCGCCAACGGTAACCAAATAAGCAATCAACAATTTAAAAAAAAAAAGAGAAAAAAAAGAAACTAGCCGTTAATCGGTCTGGACCGATCCGGTCCAGTTTAATCGGTTCTAGAGTATTTCTGTTGACCGAATTTGACCCGTCCGGGTAACCGATTGAAAATAAATGAACGGACCAAACCCCCTTACCTCTTTAACCCGACCCCACCCGGTCCCCTTGTACCGGTCCGGGTCGGTTCCGGTTTTAACCGGTCTGGGCCGATCCGATTACGATTAAACCCGACCCGTTAGACACCCTTAGTTTAAACCCGCACATCCCGCACGTGTCTAAAGCCCGCCCCGCCCCATTGCCATACCTACTTGGTAGTGGATCGGGAACCCACCCTTCATTACTTGGTCCCCTGTTCGCGTTGCAGTCCTTTTCGCTCGCGTTTTGATGAAATAATTGTGAGTTTCTGAACCCTTGATACATACTCTACAATAATCACCTTTTTTTCTTCTATATTGCCCACACGTAACAGGTTTCACCTGGAGGTCCACGGCTGTACTGTACTCTCATAATCCAAAGGTCTGTCTGGAACCTTCTACATGGAAGACGGTGACAATTTTGTCGTTAATCAACCGCCGCCGGCTCCGGCTGAACAAGACGATCACAATGATAACAATAGTTCCAGAGAAGATTTCGGCAAAATGCTTCATGGGTACATAGATTATTACCAAACATTTTGTGTCTCTGTCCAAGTTGTATAATGATTTTATTCTTTTATTTTATTAAATAAATAGATGTGAACATTATCGGCGACGATGTAAACTCCGAGCTCCTTGTTGCAATGAAATTTTCACTTGCCGTCACTGCCACAACGACGCCAAGGTTTGTGTTACTCCTATTAGGAAGTGGAGCAAACTTCTTATTTGAAAAAAACGTAAACAGTTAGTCTTAATTATATGTTCTTCTGCTAATTAACTGTCCCAAATAAAGGTGAATTGAGTCGCAGGTCCAAATCCATCCATGATATCTGTAAATTCAATTTCTAATTATCACATGTGATGGACAAGTATTTTTATTAGGAAATGGGGGACAATCACTTATAAACTCATTTATTCTCTTTTGAGCTCAAAATCCACATTACTTTCTAACTTTGTAACTTAGTCTCCTTGATAATGAGGTGCTTTCTAGTTTCTATATTGGTCTGGTGCCTCATTAATTGACACTTTCATGTTACAAACCATACAACATCAACCTCACCTTCCTCTGTCACCCATTGCTGATTGCTTTATATACTGTGTAGTGAATTTTACTTAAGCTTTGTGTTTGTTGGGATCAGAGCGCTTTGAGCAACCCAAAGGAACGTCACGAACTTGTGCGCCACGATGTGAAACAAGTACGAGTCTAGCTCATTTATTGATTTCTTTGGAGAGAAGGTTTTAGTTCATGACGCTTTCTGGGTTTTCATTTTTATGGGGACTGAAGTTGGATTCAAATTTTTTTGGTTACAGATTGTTTGTGCTGTATGCGACACTGAACAACAGGTTTTGTTAAGCTCTGCTGCTACGCTTGTCTATCCTTTGAGTGTCTCAGGTTATGGACTTTTCGGCCACTTTGGTGGGGGATAACTTTTTGCTTGCTTCCGCTGAATAGGTTGCTGGGATCTGTTCAAAGTGTGGCATCAAATTTGGGGAGTACTACTGTGAAATCTGTAGATTTTACGATGACGATGTAATGTGCTATTTTTAATTGTCTCTGAAAATTGGATTGGTCTGTTTTGGATGCTAGATTATTTAATTCATTTGATGCATTTATATCATTAGTTTTCTTTTCTTGTAGACAACGAAGGGGCAATTTCACTGTGATGACTGTGGAATTTGCAGGTGATAAGCTAGATAATATTGTATTCAACCTCCATTCTGCCCTAACACTTCTCTTACTCGTTCTTACTAAATGACATATATTTATCATGTATGATGCTTATAGACTATTGATTATATGCAGGGTAGGTGGTCGAGAAAACTTCTTCCACTGCAGGAAATGTGGTATTACATCCTTTCGCCTTAGTTGTTTAACTACTATTATGTAGTTCCTTGCATTAACATGGATGGATATTTTTCCTTTAAATTTTTAATGGTGGACATTATCTATTTCTAACAGTTCCTTTCTGAATTCTGCTTCTCGAAGCCCTTTCCATTAACTCTTTGAATAGCATATCTTATATTGTAGTAAAAGGTTATCCTCTGAACAGGAAGGTTGATCTTGTATACTTTTTATTTTACTGCTGTTTACATCTACAATCACAAAGCTGACCATTTACTTTATGCACTTCTGTATCACTGAAATAAACTAACTCCTAGCCAAAAGAAATGGAAGTCAAACAGCTATAGCTGCTCAGCCTAACAGAATAAGATTAGGCATCTGAAGAAACCTGTCATATTATACGGTTGAATCCTCTCCCTCTCCCTCTCCCTCTCTCTTGATTCATTGGTTGGTCCATGTCTAGAGGAGATTATTAATGATTGGAGGTCAAGTTCTCAAGTTTCTTTTGACTTCCCAATCTGTATAATTATTTCCGTGGAATATTCTGGTTAGGCATGTCTTTGTGAAAGGATAAAGGACAAAATACATTTATGTAAATTAAGCACGTTCAATTAAAAAGGTTTCACGTCAGGATGTTTTGTAAATTTTATGCTGAATTAAGCATGTGCAAGTAAAAAGGTTTCATGTCAGGATTCGTGTAAACCTTCTGAGGTGGGAAGAGACATGTTTCATGTCAGATGTTGGCAAAGTACATTTGGTTGTAAGTCTGTGATAAGTTGAGCGGTTAATAAACCTTGGTCATAATAAGGGCAAAAACCTGAACGCCAACTTACTCTTGTAGTGAGGTCACCTAATTAGTGTTCTTTGGTTTGTTGTAAACCATCCCTCTTGGACTTCAGTTGACCTTTCCCAAGTTACTTGTATGAAGTTTTGACAAACTTATGCTGGTAAGAGTAAGACTTCATACATATGTCTGCATATATGCTGGAATTGAAGACATTGGAATGAACAAATGTCGAATCCTATTCACAAAGTTTTGTTCCTCTATTTATCTAATGCTCTAAATCAGGAATACTTCCTTTTTAGCAATATTCGTGATATTGTTTCTGCAACAGGATCATGCTATTCAGTGGATCTGCGTGATAATCACTTATGCGTGGAGAATTCAATGAAGAACCATTGTCCCATCTGTTATGAGGTTCGAGTCCACACTGCATTTGGCTTCCACTGCCTTAACTTGCTATATGGGTTTGTTTGGAACTATACCCTAATACTGAACTTTTGGGCTGGTCCAGTTTCTTTTTGACTCAGTCAAAGGCACCGCAATTATGAAGTGTGGACATACAATGCATATGGAATGCTACACTGATATGATCCAGCAGAACCAGTAAGTCTATGCATAACACGATTATTTTGCTTCTGTTTCTGCAAACCAGTCAGCCTGCCCTGGTTTTGGGATAAAATGCATAGTGTAATCATCTTTCCTTTCTGTACAGGTATCGCTGCCCTATATGCTCTAAGTCAGTGCTCAACATGTCCAGAACTTGGGAAAGATTAGATCTGGAGGTATAATGCTGTTTAATTTTCAGTTATCGTCTGTGCAAAGTTCATCCATAAATCTTATTTTGTAAATTGTTACAAGGAATAGCTACTATTCATACATCCACGAAAAGCAATGGGTATATATGCACAGGCTCCTCACCATCCCCTCCCCACCCAACAGAAGAAACACAAGTGCTGATATAGCTTAAACTGATAAAAGGTTGAAAGGCAGAGAGAAATCTAAGTCAATCCTTTTTCTCCTTAACATTTTTCTGGACTGAAGTTGATTTGGTCTAACTGTGTTTTGGCTTATTCGGTTTTGCCTCAAAATTAAGTTGAAGCTCAAACCTTTTGTTTAAGGAAATAAGATTAGAGAAACATAGTTACACTTCCTTTTCTTCATTTGGTTCTTACTTTCCTCTTTCTTCCTTGTAAATGAAATGAAACTTTTTTTTGCTTCCCTTTATTTGACAATTCCTTTGTACATTACATTACATCTCAGGGAAAGCCACCAGATGAGCATCAATTATGAGATTTTTCTCTCGTTTTTCTTCTGAACTGATTGGGAAGTGGCGAAAGTGACATAAGTATATCCAAGGAAAAATCTATTGTCCGGTCACATTATAACTTTGTTTTGTGCTTTTGCTTCTGAAAGAGGTGCATTACTTTTTTAAAATTTAAGTCCACCAAAACCTTTTGATAGCCAATTCATATCCTGCGACAGTGGAAGACAAATCATTTAAAACTTGGTTTGACTTTTGATTCTTCCTCTGTAGAAAATTAAGTTGTGTCAGGTTTATATTTTAGAAGTTATTTCTTATGGTTGTCTATTTTACAATGGATCTTTGATGGTATATATGATATTGAGTTATAGTTTGTGGATTCCAAATTTCATTTGGCAATAACGTACGTTTTGTTGTAAGACTTTTGAGATCACCCTAGAAACCTGTTGACATAGCACAGTAAGTATGCTAACAAATGTGCAACTAGTGATCAAGCATTAGGTATTGGTCTGGAGATCTTATGTTAGTAATTAGTTAGATTTGATGTTAAAATAAGATAGTAACTTGGAAGTTCGTAGGACTAAGCTTAGATGAGATGTGACTAGGGATAGATGTAACTGATGCCAAACGAAATACTCTGAGGTGCAATTGCAGAATTGCAGAAGAACTATTAAGAAGAAAGTGGGGAAAATGGAGTAGAAGACCTTGGCTTCATGTTTGGCTCGAGTTAGATATATATTAGAAGTTATCATAATGTGAAATGGCATGATATGAGAACAAGAAAGTATAGTTATATAGATAGGATATACTAGAGGGTAAATGGTCTTGGTGCATTGATATTAGGGATTAAATTCTGGAAATTACTTGGAAGATTTCATGTTGGTTTGGGAAATTGTGCCAATCTGTCGATGGCTGTTGAAAATTGGTTGGAATGTAAGCCTGGTGCAGCAATCACCAAAATTATCTTACTGTTGGATATGTGCTAAATCGTTATTCAAGAAAGCTCTTTGCAACTTGCAGGGTTTCTAAACCCTCCAGTAATTGGACATAAAACTCTTGGCCATGTCAAATTGAGAATAGGGCTTTCGACAGATGCCCTCGGAATTCGATCCCGGACATACGCCCAGGTCCCATATTTTCCTACGGACCTTCCGGGACCGTTAAAACACGAATACGGGTCCGTTTGCTAAAAATGTTGACCAAAGTCAAACTTAGCCTTTTAAGAAAATTTTAAGGAATCAAATGAGCATATTTCAACCCAAACTCTTCCAAATCCCGAACCAATCATCCCCGCAGGTCGTAAATTAGTTAAAACAAGCACGTGAAGTTTTATTTAAGGGAACGGGGTTCTAAAAAGCAAAACGACCAGTCGGGTCGTTACATTCTCCACCTCTTAAACAAACGTTCGTCCTCGAACGGACATAGAAAAGTACCTGAGGTGCTTAATAAATGTGAATATCTGCTCCGCACGTCCTTCTCGGACTCCCAGGTCGCTTCCGTAGGTTTTAGTTTTCTTATTATAGGAGTAGTGGGAGATGTGATTTCTAGCTTGATGCTATGGTTCCCAGTGATTAAAGTCTAGAAGTACCTTAGATATTTCAATAAGGAAGCACAAATAGGAAGGGAGGTGTACCCGAGCATGGTAGTCGTGATAAATATTTTGATTCCCTATGATTAAAGCCTATAAGTACTCCTCAGATATTTCAACGCAGAAGAAAGTATATTAAGGGAGGTGAAATCAAGTGGGGTATTTGTGATAAATACTTTGGATCAAATTATCTAGTGCACCTATACATTATATGTATGTGTGTGATTGTGACGGTGGTGTCCAGGTTAGCTTGTGACCACATTAACTATTCCACCGGGTACCTAGTTACCCCTTGGGAAGTCCTTGTGTTGCATCCCTCCTTTGTTTCTCCGTCAAAAATATTAAAATTTTTATTCTACCGTGTACCTGATGTACTACAATGAACATAGATACCGGGTAACTCTACCCACCAAGGCTATGGCTATTAGGATTTGGGAAGCATCTCCTAGTATTTCTTGCCTCTGTTGGGATTTGTACCTAAGATCTCATGGTTCTCCCACTTCATTAACCACTAGGCCACTGAGGAAGATTAGACTTTGTGAAAGTTGTCACTTAACAATGATCGAGGCAAACAGTTCCCCGGCGGTCCATCATGCTTTCTTGGGGTTCCTGTGTTTCAGAGGATTAATTCTTTGTAATTCCTCTCTCCAGCTTAATTGCGGTTACCACCATTTGACATGCATGGTTAGCTCGTTATAGGAGTGCATTTCCTGGAGCTGGATGATTAGTTGATTTTAAGTTTTTTTATTTTGTTAGGGCAGACAGCAGAGATTTCACATATTTTATTCATATACAAATATTTCTAGTCAATATATTCTTCTTATGTTTGTCGTTTAAGTATTACAGAGTTTTAGAGCATGATATGAACCATAGCACATTATGACTGTTTACTGATGATCAAGTTTTTTTGTATAGATTGAGGCAACAGCCATGCCTGAAGAATATCGGTATGAGGTAAGCGGCTCTTTCTTGTCGGAAAATGTTGTTTTGGTACTCTCTTTACTTTTAAATTTTAAATGTTGCTGGTCATTTTGGATTCATGTGTTTCCTTTTATATGGATTTAAAAGAAAATTGAGCTACTACTTCCCCCCTTTGTCTTATCGTCCTTTGTCTCCTTCTTGTTTCTTTCCTCCCCCTATTTCTTCTTCTTCTCCCTTCTCTTCCTCTCCACACTTTCTTGAGCCGAGGGTCTATCGGAAACTGCCTCTCTATCTCTCCAGGTAAGTCTGCGTACACATTACCCTCCCCAGACCCCACATGTGGGATTATACTGGGTATGTTGTTCGTGTTGTTGTAAAAGAAAATTGAGCGTAAGGATTTTTTTTGGGGATAAGTCACAAGAAACTTAATTGCAGCAGGCTCTTGAGTTGGAGTCATAGGAACCTCTTTTAGCAAAATTTCTTCTCTTCTGCTTTATTTTTTTCTCCTTTATAACTGCAGGTGGTAGGAGCGGGTTGGGGTTGGGGGTTGGGGTGGTGATTAAGGGAACAGACTACCTAGCAGAAATGGAGGGGTTATGATGATTTTGGCCTGGAGCTTTGCTGGTGAATATTGGAAAGAAATGGGTAAGGTGTGGGGTTAGTTTGAGAGTGAACTTAGATATTTGTCGCTGAAGGCAATGCATGCTTATCTTACAGATCTGGTCACGTTATTAACTGTTTTATCTCGATTTTTGTTTTTTAGAAGATTGAGATGTTTTGTAGGTAAAAAATTTCTTTTCCAGAAGGAAATGTTTTGTTGTGATGCTGTTTTGAATCGGAAAAAAAAAACATGGATGATAGAGGTTGAGCTTTTACTTTGCAGGTTCCAATTCTCTGCAATGACTGCAATTGTACTGGTAGAGCATTTTTTCACATTCTTGGCCACAAATGCAAGCATTGTAATTCATATAACACCCGCATGATTGGTACTGGCGAAGATCCCCAATGACATGGGCAATGGACATTATATGCTCAGCTTGATCTAAGTGGTGTATTTTTACATGGAACAGGCAACTGCCTCTACTTGTTTTTTCCTTTTTTCATTTTGATTCATTTCTTCTAGTGATCGGCCGTTTAACTGTAAAGAATATGGGCAATAATCATCCGATAAAGCTTATCCTGTTGCTTAGTGAAAATCTTCAGAAAGTATCACAAAGCAGAACAAGTATAGTTAAATAACATATATATATATATATATATATATATATATATATATATATATATATATATATATATATATGCTGAGTTTGCATCGATTACCACAAAAAGAACAATGAATGTAATTGTTACATCCACTGAAATGAAACTTTGGGTCCAACTCTATACACAAATGTTTACCTCTGAGCTCTTGCTTGTAAGTTTGGTGACACACTACAAAGGGACTAATTGGTGAATGTATGGCTCTTGCTTGCGTTTGTCTGAACTACATTAACTGAATTTAAAATTAGTATTGCAATTGCGTAAGGGGACCAAACAATTGAACCATAGCAATCAAAAATTAAGGCGGGAATATATATTACATAATTATGGTTAATTAAGTGATATATGTGTGGATGATGCATGTCTTGCATTCATTGCTTGGTTAGAAATTTGAGTGAGTAATTTTTTACCATTGACAACTAATTTACTTATTAATACTTGCATTAAACTTGCAATGAAGATTCTGTGTTTGTAAATTCGTCAATTATGGGGCATTTGAATCTATATCTGCCTTTTGGGTCACGTTTAACTTGTGCCCGCTTTACAAAAAAAATTGCAAGCGTACCCACTTTTTCGCGTAACTTCAGCATACGGGGCTGAAGTAGCAAAGACAATCACGCAAAACTTCAGCATTCTAGTAGACGAGACTGAAGTAGCAAGTGTGCTGAACCAAGTGTGCTGAAGTTTTTGTTTGTAATTGCTGAATTTAAGCATAGTAGCTGAAGTTTTGTTCTCTATTTGTTGAAGTTTTTGCTTGTAATTGTTGAACTTAAGCATAGTAGCTGAAGTTTTGTTCTTTATTTGCTGAAGTTTTTGTTTGTAATTGTTGTAGTTTTTGTTTTTGTAACTGGCGAACTTCAGCTCTAGAGCTGAAGTTTTTGTTTTTGTAATGGTTTTGTTTGTAACTGGCGAATTTCAGCTCCAGCCTTCTTAGAGTTGAAGTTTTAACTGACTTTTTATATGATTCGAACGTTGAAAGTATTAGATGGAAATACAAGTGCTTACCAATTTATGTAATCCTCTTGGTCAGATTCCTCCAATTTGGTATACTTCTTAAATACCAAATTGATGAGCTAAAAGGTTTTTATCTCCACAGCCCATGTCAATTACTGGAACATTTTCACAATCAGCGGCTTCAGAAAGGAGTGGGCCATCGGATTGAGGGCGGATATAACTTTGAGGAGGAGAAGGAGAAGGAGAAAAGGGGCTGAAATTGTTTAAAAAGTGGGTACAAGTCAAAACTTTTAAAAAAATGGGTATAGGTTAAATGAGGGCCACCAAATAGGATGCCCGTTTAATTGTTACGTCAATTACGTATAATTGGAAATCTCAAACTTTTGGGACTATTTATGATAGTATGCAACCTAAAAGAAGTTTGCTAAACTTGGCTAAAATTCTAATTTGATCCACAACATCATGAGTTTGAACTCGTCTAGTTAGACTTTTCTTGCTCCTATGTTAAAAAAAATAAGATAATTCACTTATTACCCAACCTCTTTAAATTGGTAAAATAACTATATCTAGCACATAGTGCTATTTGAAGCTACTGGAACTGAAGGTTGGAGCTGCAGATCATGAAGTTGAGGATATTTTACTTTAAATATTTTTCATTAAACTTAAAAATGTCAATTTCGCACTAGTATGGACAGAACTTAAATATCAGCACAAAAGTATCCTATTTGTGCAAATCCTCGAGTCTTTTTGTATTTGGGGAAAGTATTTGGGGAAAGAACACAAACAACTATTCTTAGGGTTGCTATTAAGAGATTAATCAGTACTTATTTTGTCCTCAAAATTTAAACTAAAAATCTTAATTTCAAGACAATTCATAACACAAATGTCCTGAAACTAAACTAGAAAACTAAAATTCAGGACACATAGGCTAATTCCTACAAAATATTTTGGGTAGCCTATTGGGCCTCCATTTTAGAGGGGTTCGTATTGGATTAGCAGGTCAATTGATGAGCCCATCTTAAACCTAGATTCATCACCCTCGTCTTCATTCTCTGCAATCTAGGGTTTCAGATTGAAGTTTATCAGCCCCAAATTTAAGTAGGGGTGCTTTTTCTCCGCAGCATTATGAAGAAAATTGCAGACTCAAAAAATGCGCGTGAGATGGACACAAATCAGAAAATCAAAGGCTCAAATTCGAAGAAGAAGATGAAGAAGAATATGCAAAGATTAGGAGGAAGAGGAGGCTTATCACTGGAAGCATTTGCCAACGCCAAAACCAAGAGCAACAATTACAACCCTGCCATCATAAGTAAATCTCTCTGCAAAAAAAGAACATTCTTTTTTGCTTTATTTCAATTTAACCTATTTTTTATACTAATTATTAGGTTTGAATGTAATATAACTCATTCTAATATTTTACTTGAAGCAGTATGATTATAGATACTCCTGATTGTGCTTAATGAGGTGTTGTGTCATGCAATTTCAATAGACAGTAGACAATAGAAAGCACAAGAGGAATTTTTAACTGATTTCCCGATTGTTTTTGTTTTTATCATGCTGGGGGAGTTACTGAGTTTCTTACTTTAGATGAGATAAATCTCAGATTTTACTCTTATATATGGATGTTTGCCCACAATTTTGATCAGTATGTTCATCATTCTGAAGTTCCCTTATTAAAGTTCATGTGTCTGCCATTGTCGCGTAACTATACCTTATGTATTATACGCTGTTATTTTTGCGCAGAGAAGCAAAGGGAGTTCTATAAGAATGCCAAATATGTGAATAAATATAAGAGGATAGTTAAGCAACAAGGAGAGCCTTCTGAGGGTGCTAGACAACTAGAGGTTTGTTATTAGCCATCTCTTGTTTGTTCCTTTTGTTTCCTTCTACGTTGTGCAAAGTCTAATTAAATTTGGTTAAAGCATGAAGACATGCGCTTTATGTGGACAACCTAAAGTTCATTTCAAAATGGCTTAGAATGTAGTGTAATTATGGAATTTAATCATTTGGGAAATGCTCAACTTAGCTGATTTATAGTATGAACATGCTTTGATCTATGACATCTCTGGGTTGTGTTATTGTTCTCTACTTTCATGCTACATTATTGAGTAAAATTGGAACTAGGAAAGGGAGGTTGATGTTTATTCTAATTCCAATTGCTATATCAGGATGAAGAAAAGATTGAAAAAACTGATAAGGTGGATAACAGAAATAAGAAGAACCAGAAGTATAGTGCTCGAAGCTTGAGAGAAGTATATGAGAGAAAACGGGAGGAGGAAGAGAAGGCAAGGATGGAGAGAGAAGCCACTATTCTAGCAAAGAAAGAAGAAAGACAGAGAGCTGAATGTCGAAGGAAAATGCTAAGGGAGAAAATGTTCAAGAAAACTAAGTCTGGCCAACCTGTCATGAAGTACAGAATAGAACATATTCTGGAAACACTTCAAGGATCAAAAGGTTAGGCTACCCCTCAACCCTCCCCCCAACCCAAGCCCCCAAAATGGAGAAAACAGAGGTTAGGTTGTAGCATTATTCTTATGTATATTGGGCTTTCTGGATATTTTATATACATATGACACACTGGAGGATGTAAAAGTAACTGTGATGAATTATTATGTAAGCAGTGCTATGGAAGTACGCAACGTAGCAAAATTCAGTAGTTCTGTGAGAATGTGATACAATCTAGATAGCCATCGAGCATTGAAGGCTACTTTCATAACGGGGCGGCTACATGTATAATTTCGCCAACAATTAAAGACCATATTACATTTGGTGGCTATATTTGTAATATTTAGCTCCCTAGTGTAAATAGCCCTTAAGGCTCTTTATTTTAGGGTTAGCTTATTTTGATATTGTGAATGAAAACTTATTGAGAGTGTTTAGGATGAATTCCTATGTTGGTTGATTACTTATTATGGTGAACTTGCAAGGGGGGTTATTCCTTTAGTTTTGGGTCAATTAAGTCTTAAATTGATGAGCAAACTTCATTTATAGTCACTAGGGCCAAACTTATATCACCTGATAGCCACAAAATACCCCTTACAAGTAATAGCCTCAAAACAATAACAAAGGCTAGCAACTGAAAAAGCTGAAATCATACGTTCAACGCAAACGAAAAGGAAAGCAGTTCTAATCGATTTTGTATCCTAAATTCACACATTCAATATGGAATCTTCAACCTCCAAACACTATAAAAGTCGCCCAATTATTCACATTGTGAAAGAAATTCTAGGGTTTCTGAAGATTAAACCCAGAGAAGAGTTCCCAAAAATTCACGCTGAAATTCAATTTTTTTGCATAATTGCTGCCTACAATCAGCTTAATAGAGTTGAGATTTCGTTCTTAAATTGTGAAATTAATACAAAATCGACAAAATCAACAAATGTCTATGGAGATTGTGAATGTTGGAACTACAGTTCCAACTTTGATTCCGATTTTACTTCAACACAGTGGTGAATGGGTAAGTGAGAGTAAATTTGTTAATTTCCTTGTTAATGGCGTGTTGATCAATTAGGACTGTAGCTATGATTATTTTGTTGATGAGACATACAAGCAATTGGGTAGAGATTCAATTACGAGTGCAATGGAGATAAAATATACAGTGAAGGATGACTATGTAGCAATTCCAATATACAATGATATGAGTGTGCGCTTGTATATGGAGATGAAAAAGAAAAACCTGGATATCACTGAATATCCATTATGCATAACATTGAAAACTCTATATTCAAGTGTTGAATGCTCATATTCAAGTTCATACTTGAGTGACAACTTACTTGCAACAACTTCAGCTGGAAACTTACTTGCAACAACTTCAGTTGGTTTACAATGTCAGAACATAGAAGAAGTACATGGAACTAATATTGTTGAAATGATGGATAATCATGTAAAGGAAGACAAAATTGAGATATTGAAGGGAAATTGTATAATAGACAATCCACAACATGAAGAAATTGCAGAAGGTCAGTTGTATTGGGACAAAAATACACTCATTAGTGTAATGAAGCACTACGCAATACGGAAAAAATATCAATTTATAGTGGATAGATCATCTACAACAAGGTATGATTTCTACTTATGAGATTGCACTTCTCTGTAATTTTTCGTATACAGATCTGTATAAAAAATGTATAATTATTGTATAGTGAGATTGCACTTCTCTGTATTTTTTTGTATACAGATCTGTATAAAAAATGTATAATTATTGTATAATAAGATTATACTTCTCTGTAATTTTTTATATACAGATCTGTATAAAAAATGTATAATTATTGTATAGTGAGATTGCACTTCTTTGTAATTTTTTTGTATATAGATCTGTATAAAAATGTATAATTATTGTATAATAAGATTACACTTCTCTGTAATTTTTTGTATACAGATCTGTATAAAAATGTATATTTATTGTATAATAAGATTACACTTCTCTGTAATTTTTTGTATACAAATCTGTATAAAAAATATATAATTATTGTATAACAAGATTGCACTTCTCTGTAATTTTTTGTATATAGATCTGTATAAAAAATGTATAATTATTGTATAATAAGATTGCACTTCTCTGTAATTTGTATACAGATCTGTATAAAAATATATAGTTATTGTATAGTGAGATTGCATATGTATACTGCTTGTTTATTTGAGACACGTGTAAAAATCTGAATAAATGCATTATCATAACACTATATTTTAAATAGGTATTGTCTTACATGCATGGATGAAAGTTGCAAATGGAGTCTTAGATCTTCAAGTCTACACAAATCAAATGTCTTCAAGGTTAGACGGTTCAATGATGTTCACACTTGCCTAGAGATGAGTAGATTGTTTTTACAACGTCATGCTACTTCGTCAACCATTGCAAAAATGATTTGCAACAAATATACCAATCCAAAAACAATATACACTCCGACAGACATCATGAGCGACATGAAACAACAATATGCGATTAATATGAGTTACATAAAAGCTTATAGAACAAAAGAAAAGGCGCTTGAACTACTAAGAGGGATACCACGTGAATCTTATAGAAAGCTGCCGGGTCACTTGTATATGATAAATATGACAAATCCTGGTTCTGTCACAAGGTTACATAAATCAGAGGACATGCGCTTCATGTATGTTTTTATTGCGCTAAATGCATCAATCATAGGATGAAAATACTGTTACCCTATCGTAGTGGTTGATGGGACATTCCTCAAATCATCACACAGAGGAACAATGTTAACAGCTAGCGCACAAGATGCAACAGGTGAATATGTTGCAGACTTGTATAATAATTATATATGGTATAGATAGTTCTTATTTGTGTATAAAAAAATAACATGTGGATACTTTCTTATTTGCTTAAGCAGGTAAAATTTTTCCACTAGCATACGCTGTTGTAGATTCTGAAAATGATGCTTCATGGGAATGGTTTTGTGAAATGTTTAGACAAGCTTTTGGGGAAAGGGAAAGGATGTGCATCGTATCGGATCGTCATGCAAGCATATTGAGGGGTGCTTCGATTGTGTATCCAGAGGTATCTCACTGTGTATGCATCTTTCATCTTTGGAATAACATAAAGAAGCAGTTCAAGAAGAACCATGACCGGCTGAGGGAAGTATTTTTTGCAATGGCCAGAGCATACAAAATTGAAGATTTTAATCGCCTCATGGAAGATATGGACATCATTGATAAGAGGGTAAGGGGTTACCTATTCCAAGTTGGTTATGAAAAGTGGTCTATAGTGCATTCCACTGTTAATAGATCCATGGTGATGACTTCAAATATTGCCGAGTCACTCAATGCAAGGAACAGAGAGGCAAGAGAGCTACCAATCATGAGTTTGCTAGATTACATGATGAATTTGGTTATGGAATGGAATAATACGAATAGAATGACTGCAATGAGTACATTTATTGACATAGGACAAAAATATCATGAGGTACTGAAGGAAAATAACTATTTGTCGCAGAAGATGACGGTAAATATTCTTTTATCATGTCTTACTTCATACGCCGGAGTAACATACTTTGACAAAAATGCAGTAATACTTGTCATATCCCTGTTTTAGTTTTACTAATAATATCTATTTAAATTTAGGTGAAGCCTTCAACCGATTATGTATATGTAGTAATGGATGCTGAACAAAGGCGGAACATAGTCTGCATACAAAAAAGAGAATGTTGGTGCAAACGATTTCAAGTAGATGAGATTCCTTGTCCACATGCTATGGCAGTATTGGACTACACACACATGGAAGCACCCAAATATTGTTCTTCCTATTACACCAAGGAATACTTCAAGAAGACATATGAAGTGCCAATTAATCCACTTCCTGATGAAACTACATGGGACCTTCCAACATAGGTGTTAGATAATGTGGTCCTACCACCGATAGTGAAGGGCAAACCAGGAAGACCGACGAAGTCGAGACGCAAGAGACTTTATGAATATCTGTATACTGAAACTGTTACATGTGGACTGTATGGAAAACAAGGACATAACAGAAGAACATGCATGAATGCTCAAGACAACTAGTAGATGTTGCTACAGTGATTTAGTATTTTGTAAAAAAAATCCTTCTGAATATTGCAATTAGAATATTGGAAAAATAATGAGATTTGCAATCAGATTCTCTCTGATGTATGAATTAAGATGCTACTTTTTGTTATAATGAAAGTATTGGTAGAAGTTTTATTTCAAATACTATTATGGATATCACTATACAAAATAATATACAAAAAAGACTGTTACTATACAAAAATATACAAAATAGACTGTCACTATACAATTTATATGAAATATTTTGTTCCTATACAAAAAAATAGAAAATAAACTATAGCTATACAAAAAATATACAAAATAGACGTCACTATATAAAAACTATACAAAAAAGAGGGATTACCAATTAAATATACAAAATAGAAATTGTATATATATACAATTACATAATAGACTCTGACTATCCAAAAAATATACAGATAGATATACAAAACTACAGTTAACAGTATCTTACACTTACGCTACAGTTAATGATGCCACAGTGCTTAAGATTGTAAAGTTAACTGGCCCAATGCAACATGACAGGTTTTAAACGCTTTCTTATCACCTATTCACTGGCATAATATGAAAACAGCAAAACAGTAACATTACAAGCAACATATATTTCTTGCATGCCTTTCCAATTTGTTGTTGAAAATGCAATAGCTGTTTCAACATTAGCATTTCAAACATATTGTTCAAAGACATCCCAAACAAAAAGCATAAAATGTGATATAGGTATGCAACTGTATCCTATCATAGACAATATAAGAACCAAACTACTTCCATCTTAAAACTACATGCGAAATTTCTGTTAAACGATCTCAAACTACTTCATCTTGCCCTTCAACTTGCCCTTTTTCTTGATATCCTTCAAAGTCTCGTCATCACCAACATGCGTTTTGCCCTTTTTCTTGTTATCCTTCAAAGACTTGTCATCAACAATGGAATGCGACTTGCTCTTTTTCTTGTTATCCTTTTTTATCTAATCCTTCAATCTACCAGTAGACTCATCATCACTAGTTGCATATCCTCTTTGTTTCTTCACTCCATAATCCCATAGCAATATACCATATCGATTCCGTATCCCGTCAATATCAATAGCTTTAGGAATATTGCTGCCTTGAATGATGTACTCAGCAAATGCAGCAACATAAACACCGCAATCACTACATACAAGGTAGCACCTAAACATTGAATAAAAGTTAGGATAATATCCAAATACGAATTCATATACAAAAAATGAATAAGAATCAGAAATATTCAATAATAATTTACGTGTTATCTTGCGTTGGCAACCCATCAACGACATGAATCTCAAAAGGATCATTGGCGGGGATTCCCATAGGATTCTCCTTTGTGTCCCAAAAACCAATACGATGAAGGAAATATGGGAGCAACACTGAGTATGACTCAACTGATCTCCGAACTGCACTATTCTGTCGTGCGCCACTCATGGAATCATATACATAAATGTGCAGATCTATGAATGACAATCTCGCCAATATCCAGTGCCACTTATCAGATAGATTTATAGGGAAAATGATTTCATCAACAGTAGACCAAGGAACATTACATCGTAAAAAATACCCAAGTATGTACTCAACAATTGGATCTGTTTCAGTAATCAAATTCATGTCTCTATTTTTCTCCAAAAACTCCTTGTACAAATTAGAAATCAAGTAGTTAAACCAACAGTCAGTCGTTGTGAATCTTATTGGAACATCAATACCGTACTTCCCTTTCTTTCTCAAATAGTAAAAAAATTACATCAATATGCTGAAATGTGAAGAATATACACAGTCAGAAAATTACAGTATGAGAAAACTAAAAATGTATATCACCAGTTTATATTTTACAGTTGAAGTGTTGACGTACTGAATCACACAAGGGTAGGCCGGGATATGCAAATGTGAAGAACCATTTTTTTTCTCCAATATCATCAACTCCAAATTCAAAGATTTTATTTAGCTTATTGCCAGCCTCTGTATAAACACCGTCCCTAATGAATCATGATAAAAAGATATGGTTCATAACATGGAATAAACAAGAACAAAAAAAGAAATAAGAAAAAACTGAAACATAAAACTTATGACGCATTAGTCCTTAAGCCTCTATTGATGAAAGTGTTCCACTTACACAATACTTTGAAATCAACAAGATTGTCAACGTTTCCCTCAAAAGGATACTTTATAGTCAAGATGAGCTTCTTTGACTTAGTTAGCTTGTTTTCAACAACTTGGATGGTGCCACCAGAGTCAAATGTGTTTATGAATGGTGACTTCATGACCCCTACTGGTTTTCTTTCTCTAGGGTTCATTTCAGGTGTGTCATGATCAACAACAACTATATGATCTTCCTGCATAGTAGCAATATTTTTCTCCACTCCTAAACAATCACCATGTACAATATTTTGATTGAAATACTTTTGGGTGATTGCAGTTATTTGAGCCTCAGCATCATTACTCCAACTATTTTCCTCACCACCTTCCTCACAACTATTTTTACCAAGTTGTACAGAATCATCCACCAAACTCCCCATATTAGAAGTATTTTTGTCACAAAGCTGTTGGTGATTGCAGTGATTTCAGGCTCGGCATCCTCAATCCAGGCTTCGTCATCACCAACTCCTTCACTACTTTTACCATGTTGTATAGAATCCTTCACCACACCCTCCATAACATCAACAGTTTGCTCTAGACTTACCTCATTGTCAACATTTTTCTTTACAACTTTTTCAATGCCAATATTTTTCTCCATAACTTCCTCACTACCAAAATTATTCTCTGAAAATTCCTTATCATGATGGTTGTCATTTTTTTGATTACCCTGTTCAGAAAAAATATACAACAAGTTGTAAAATTGTAGTAAAAGGTAAAAATAACAAATAAGCGTAGTCATGAGAATACCTTTGAAGCATTGCGTACACCTAGAGCTTTAAAAACCTTTTTAAATGAGGAAATCATTAAGTTCTTTAAAGATGAAACCTTGTCGTTTACCTATAAAAAGAAAAGTGAAACCGAATATCAATTAAGTTGTCAGAACTGCTCAAAGACAAAATAGAATTGTACCTTCTTGATTTCACTTCTCATAAGTTTCAGCTCTTTCTCGCTTGAATTCAAGTTACTGGACTGTGGATTCGGATTCTCATTGTTGATAGATTGTGATTCTGGCTTATTTTTGGAGTGCTTCTTAGCATTTGTTTTAACTTCAGCCACGACTCCAGATTCAATATGAATCTCATTTTTATCTTCACAAACCGGGACAAAGTCATCCAATTGAAGCCTTGTTTGTTCATCATTTGTTGGGAAAATGTTACCAAACACCAACTACAAATAAGTAAATAAAAGTTAGCAATCACCAAATGTATCAGAAATGCATAATTCATGTATCAGAAATGTATCAGAAATGTATCAGAAATGTATAATGTATGTATCAGAAATATATAATTTATGTATCAGAAATATATATCTTTTACCTGCTCCTGACTTAAAAGAAAAAACTCTTTCCTCAACCTCTTAAACGTCACCTTCTTCTTTACTTTCCAGTTAAGTATGCGTGGCATAAGATTTCCAATCCGGCAAGCGAGGTTTTTGCGAGTATAGGGGCAGCATTCATAAAACCAACACTGGAATGCCAAAGGAAAACCACCATATCGGTACATCTCTCTCCTACTATGAACCTTATCCTTCATTGAACACAACATAGCATTAAAAACCACTTTTCCCCAAGGGAAAGTCTCAAAATCACCAGATTCAACCAACATAAAATCATTCTTTGTTATCAAATCATCATTCGTAGTAGAAAACAGAAAACTGTGAATGACATACAATACTGCAATCTTTAATGCATCCTCATCAGATTTCCACATCTTGTTTAAGAAACAGTCAGTTAACGATTTCTTAGACACTTTTGACATGCTTGGAAAGTACAATTCCATCAACCGACTCGACTGGACAGATTCATAATCCTTATTGGGATCACCATTACACTTTAAACCTATAATAATACAAAACTCTGCAAGTCCAAAGCGCAACTTGGTGCTATTCACTTTAATCCATAACTCATTATCTTTAGGTGACACTACTTCCCTAAGAAATAGTGAATGGATAAGTTGGTTCTGTATAAAAAAATTGGGCAAGTCCACAAAATAACCAAAACATGTTCTTCTAAACATCTCAATCTGCTGATCATCCAGATTATTTTTCAAATGTTCCACTATACTGCAGTTTGTATGCACACTGATACGGGTACTATAATGATCATCCAAAGGAACATAGTAATCCCAAAGCTGCAAACAACACAAAAATATAAATATATATAAGCTTCATAACAATCACAAATACACACTTTAAACATTACTTATACAATATGTGGATAGATGATACACTTTATATACAAAAGTTGCACATTACTTATTGACTTGATACACATTATATACAATATGAAAAAGAATGATACATTTTATATACAAATCTGGAACATAACTGCCATATTGGTTAAATTTCTACATATTAAAATAAACTAGGCGCATACAAGTCAAAGTTATATCATTAGAAAATACCTTCAAATCAGATGAGCTAGAACATTTTTGATTAACATGAACTTTTCTCTTTTTTGATGGAACATCATCCCCATCATTTTTAGCCTTCCTTTTAGAACCTTTACCCTTATCCTTCACAACATCCTTTTTCGCTATTTTAATCTTTCTTTTGGAACTTGTACCTTTTTCAACAACTACATGTTGAGCAGTGTGTGACCTCGTTACTCTATCGCTGAGAGTCCCGCTATGAGAACGAGTCCTTCTATCAACATGAGTATTTTGCTTTCCTTCACTAGGGGTATTTTGCATTGCTTCAACAGATTTATGGGTTGCATACCCCAAATCGCACCCAAATTCTGGTAAATCTTCAAAATCGTCATCGTCATTGCTAATGAAATTAGGGTTATATTTTACTAATTTACCGGCTAATTTCAGAGAATTTGGAGATGCCATCATCTTCATTTTTTTCTTCAAAGACTTCTTTTTCCCCATTATAGAGATGACTATGAACAAAAATCGGAAAACTTAGAGTCGACTATGAAGAAAAATCGGAAAACCTACTGAAATTTTGACTTACATTGAAACCAAGAGTAAAAATGCAGAAGCTGTGTTTGAGGAGAAAGGTGGTTTGAGAGAGCGAGTTAAACGAGCGAATTCAAAAGTATGGGTGGTTTATGGATTATGGGCTAGTAGATGTAATAAGATTGGGTCGGAGGGACATTTCGGGTCCAAGGGGAAAACTTTGGGCTATTAAAATTTTGAAGGGCTATACAGGGAAGTTTTCCCTAAATTGATTGGGTGTTGGTTTATTTCAAATGTTCTTTCAATTTCCTTAGTTGGTTCTCTATTAAATCTTTATCATTCTATCATTTTATTTGTGTTCTTGTTACTTTGTTTCCGCATTGGTATCAGCAGGGTAGCTGGTTATGAATTGTAAAAGTTTTTGTTTAAGTTTTGGTATCAAAGAAAAGGAAAATATTACGCGTCTATGGCCCTCTTCAATTAATGTCACTAAACACGATCGCCGTCAACATAGTCTTCAGCTGGAAAATGTTGTCCTGGGATGTAAAAACAAATACTAACAGCATGTGGATGGACTGTAAATTAACTGCAGCCTATCGCAACAACTTGCGACAACGATATTACCATTACAAGCTCATAGTTATCCAACGTTGCCTGGAAGATTGGGTGTAATCCGAGCTCAATTGTAGCATAATTTTACTCGTACATTCACTTGGTCAATAAAGTAAATTCAAACTCGCTGCTTGCATTCAATTCTTTACATACGATTGGAAAGTGTTATTCGCCAATGCTCACATCAAATCACGAAAATATGATTACTTTTTGCATTACTACCAATCATGGTTAATAAATGTGTATTTTCACCGCAATGTATTACTTTATTATAAGAGTAGTATATTAATGTGATTTGACACAAACACAAGTGTTGATAGATTCTTTTTTCAATAGTTTTTCCTACTAACGATATCGTCCCCCAACGACTAACGAGTAAGGCTGGCATGTAGGCCGGTTAAATGGGTACTGAGCCTAAATGGGCCTAACCGTTTAAGCTCGAGATCAGGTGGGAGTGGGCTGCTAAGTGGGCCAGTCCACTGAAAAAAGCCCGTGACACCGGGACCATTTAGGTCCGGGACCGGTTGCTAAGTAGGCCGGTTCAACCGGTCCTAAACGGGCCCAACGACAATTTTTTTTAAAAAAATTTAATTCCAAAATTTTGTTTAGCCGTTACAAAAGTTTAAAAAATGGTCGTTGGCCTGCAAAAATAGCCGTTTGATATTTCTAAAATAGCCATTTAACTCCTCCCAACTTTGTTTTAACCCCAAACTTTTTTATAATCACACTTTTTCCCTATTATCAACTATAAATACCCTCTCATTCTTTCATTTTTCTCATAAAATCATCAATATCTTAGTCTCTCTCTAATTTTCTTCTATAATTTGCTTACTTTATTATTGCAATTTGTGAAAAATTGTGAAGTTGGTGAATTGAAGTATTCAAGTCTTCAATGATATATAATTTTCAACAAGTTGTTCGTCAATTCAGTAAATTCGTTCCAACTCATAAGTTTTAATATTATAGTTTTGTTTGTTTTATTTACTCTTTTGTATTGTTTGATTAATTAAGATGGATTTTTCGTTAAAAAAATGTTTAGTGAAAATAAGGGAAAATCCAAGAGTGATGAATCTAGTGGCCAATCTATTCCTCCTCCAATTCCCCGGGCTCCCCTACCCAAACCCCATACCCGCCCTTCAACTGCTCCTATTCTTGATAGTGATAATACTTTATTACAATTTACTGATAGTCAATATTTGCATAATGTTGGAGGTGGTGAACACTTAGATCATGAATATATGAATGCTCTTTATGGTAATCCAACTATTGATGAAGATAATGAAGAGGAAATAGATTTTGATGAAACGCAACCGGATAACGATACATCCACTAGTCGTGTTGTTGAAGTTAACCCAACTAATAATAATCCAAATGATGTCCCGTCTGACCCCCCTGTTACTGCCCCTACTTTTTCTAGACAACCTTCTAAACGGGTCGAAACATCTCTTGTTTGGCCATTTTTTATTCAAATACGAGAAAAAAATAGGGCTAAGTGTAGAACTTATGGCAAAGAGTTAGCTTTTAAATATGTTGGAGGTCGACGGGGGATAGGAAGTTTGAGGAGACACATAATGCTACACCCTCAAGATAAAGTTAAATATCTTCATATGAAAGCTTCGGCCGAGGGGACAAGTGTACCTAGTCAGCCTGACCCTAGTACTGGGTCAAATCAATTTCAACCAGGAATTAACACTGTTACCGGTGATATTTTATATTATGATCCAAGAAAGATAGGAAAGAATTGGCAAAAATAATTACTGTTATGTGCTTACCCTATAGTTTTCCTTCTAACCCTCACTTTGTGCATTATATTAGAAGAGTTTGAAATCCTGCTTATAAAGGATGGTCTCGCACAACCGTAAAGAGCGATATTTATAAATATAAGCATGAATATGAACAATATTTGCGTTGTTTATTTACTTATAGTAATTGTCGTGTTGCTATTGCTACTGATATTGGTAGAAATGGTAATGACTGTGATTATCTTACTGTTACCAGTCATTGGATTGATGAGGATTGGATAATGCAAAAGTGCATTATCGCTTATAGAATAATTAATTTACATCACACAGGTTAGTTTATTTCTAGCACGGTTACGGATATTTGTAGATATTTTTGCATTAGTGATAAAATAATGTCAATTTCAATGGATAATGCTACTAGTAACATTAATGTTGTAGTCTTGCTTACCACTACACTAAATCCTGAATTTAGTAATATTTTTCATGTTAGATGTATTTGTCATATTTACCACTTAATTGTGGGTGATGGTATGAGAATTTTAAATGTTGAAATTGAAAATGTTAAAATGGCTCTTCACTGGCTTTTTATTCAAACCGTAGAAGTAGATTTAGAGAATATTTTAAAAGATGCGATGAATTTGGCCTAAGAGAAAGAAAGGTTTCTAAACCTTGTCCAACTAGATGTAATTACATGTATAAAAATTTAGTTGTTGCATATGAATATAGAAACCCCATAAACTCAACGCTTAATGCTCATGTAAGTGATGATGATGAGCACCTTACAAATGCAGATGGGGCTAATGTTAAAATGCTTGTAGATTTTTTAGAAAAATTTCATATTGCTACAAATGAATTTTCTGGATAATATTATCCTACTATTCTAACTGTTTAGTTTATATTGCAGAACTTGCAAATTTTTTTGCTTATTTTTCAGAGGGTGGGGAAATTTATAAACAAGCTATTGATTCTATGAGAAAGAAAACAACAACAACAACCCAGTATAATCCCACAAGTGGGGTCTGGGGAGGGTAATATGTACGCAAACCTTACCCCTACCCCGAAGGGTAGAGAGGCTGTTTCCAGGAGACCCTCGGCTCAAAAAAGTAACAGGAGACGATATATTAGTACCATAAAAATGCATAATAAAATAACAGCAATATAGGAGATATGAAATACAGAATACGAAATAGATGACCGGTATAGTAAAAACTAGCAGGTAAAGCCCTGCGTCAATAGACGAGCAATGACATTCTTAGTTTAACTCCTAACTGGCAAGTCTCACTCTATTGTGTTGTAGAAATATTCACAATTTTCCCCTAACCTACAATCTTAATGCTCGACCTCCATAATTCCCTGTCAAGGGCCATGTCCTCAGTAATCCTAAGTCGCGCCATGTCCTGTCTGATCACCTCTCCCCAATACTTCTTAGGTCGCCCTCTACCTCTCCGCGTGCCCACTACAGCCAGTCGCTCACACCTCCTCACCGGTGCATCAGTGCTCCTCCTCTGAATGTGCCCGAACCATCTGAGTCTTACTTCCCGCATCTTGTCCTCCATGGGGGCCACGCCCACCTTCTCTCGAATATCTTCATTCCTAATCTTATCCATCCTTGTATGCCCGCACATCCACCTCAACATCCTCATCTCTGCTACTTTCATCTTCTGGATGTGTGAGTTCTTTACCGGCCAACATTCAGTTCCATATAACATGGCAGGCCTAACCACTGCTCTATAAAACTTACCTTTTAGTAACGGTGGCACTTTCTTGTCACACAAGACTCCCGACGCTAACCTCCACTTCATCCACCCCACCCCTATACGGTGTGTGACATCCTCGTCAATCTCCCCGATCCCCTGAATAACCGATCCAAGGTACTTGAAACTACCCCTCTTGGGAATGACTTGAGAGTCAAGCCTCACTTCAACTCCCGCTTCCGTCGGCTCAACTCCAAATTTGCACTCGAGGTATTCCGTCTTCGTCCTGCTCAACTTGAAACCTTTAGACTCAAGAGCATGTCTCCAAATCTCTAGCCTCTCGTTGACGCCGCCTCGTGTCTCGTCAATTAGAATAATGTCATCAGCAAATAGCATGCACCATGGCACCCCCCCTTGAATATGATGAGTCAGTGCATCCATCACCAGGGCAAATAGGAATGGGCTGAGCGCAGACCCTTGGTGCAACCCCGTAATAAGATTCTATGAGAAAAAAGTTTAAAAAATATTTTTTCCCTATTACCCATATTTATGGTGTTGCTGCCTTGTTAAATCCTACTATGAAATTAAGAGGTCCTCAATTTTGGTATAAAACTGTTTATAATGGTTTCACACTTAAAGATGAGGAGTTATCTACACTTTCGGAAGCACAAGCCTCAATTAAAATAAATGCTCAAACTATTTATAGTGTTTATCAAATTGCAATAGATCATGCTATACCAAATGTTCCAACTTCTTCTTCTAGTTCTCAATCATCTAAAAGAACTGCGGGAGTAAGAGCACTTACTGCTTGGGTCGGGTTCTCGAGGTTCTAGTACTAGTGATTGTTTACAACTAAACGACCTTGAAAGTTTATTTGTCACAGGGAATTGAGCAAGTGAATCCCGGCGGCTCTTTTAATATTTTGGAATGGCGGAAGGACAAAGAAATACTTTCTGATTCTTTCGAGGATAGCCCGAGACATTTTAACCATTCAAGTTTCAACAGTGGCATCGGAGAGCGCTTTTAGTCAAGCAAGACTTCAACTCGGTGATTATAGAGCGTGTATGAGGGAGATCTTGGAAAAATCAGTACTTTAGAGAGATTGGATCCGTTCGAAACGAAGAAATTTTGGAATTGTTGAATCACAACCAGAGGTAGACGAAACTTACGAAGAAATGCTAACTGAACTTGTGGAGGATGCAGCTTCGCCCGGAAGCGGTGATGAACAAGCTTCTTTTCCACCACCAATAACGAAAATTCCTCCGAACGTTGAAAGATTTATGAAATTTGTAAGAGATACCATGTAAAACTAATATGTAACTTGTATTTTTGCACATCTTGATTAGTTTCTTTTTCTTCTCAATGGTGGTATTAGCACCTTGTTGTGTTCATTCCATGGGGGAGGAAGACTAAGAAAGATATTGTCATGTTTTGCTAATGCTATAATAAAATTATAACGCATTGCTTTGAATATCTTTTTACAATATTTTTATGTTTAAATTTGAATTCACAATTCTATAATATAAATTTTACAAGAAATTGCCTTAGATAACAATTTAAAAAAAATAAAATTAACCGTTGGGCCCACTTAGCCCGGGACCATCAGTTCGTGGTCCTGGTCCCAAGCAGGTTCCGACCAAAAACCCACGAAGCCCGGAACCATTTAGGACCGGCCCACAAAGCCCGTTTAGGCCCGGATCCGGCCCACATTACACCCTTACTAGTACCAAGTAATGTCTGAGAGATGCAAGCACTGTCTGCAGTATAATTTGATGTGTGGATTAAAATCAGATGCATAGGTAGTATTGACTGGTAAGTGATACGAGTAATAAAAAGTGTCTACAGTGCACCTACTCAACCCACTTAGTTATGTTGTTTTTCTATCTATTTGTCCTTGTCTTTATTTGGTCCATTTTTCTCGTTTATATCACATGAGAAAATGCAAATATTCCCATTATTTTTAATGGGGATGTGGCTACGGCAAGATTGGATGTACATCTCTATTAGTAAGTGTAATGTTACTCACTACTTTCCTACCGTTCACATCACACACACACACACACACACACACATATATATATATATAATTTTATATTCACATTATATTTATTGTCAAAAAGTAACAATAAACATAGCACTATGTGATGACCCGCCATGTCATCATGCCACATAGACACCATTTAGCATATATTAATGCCATGTGAAAGCTTACATAAGAAGAAGGCTAGCATTTGTGAGAAGATTCTAGAGGGGTATGGACATTTCCTTAGGAAGAACCTAGATCCTTATGGATTTGCTAGGAAACTCTTTGGAATCTTCTACGCTTGTAGAGAATTCTAAAAAAAAACTTATCTTGTAAATATCAAGGACTTGTGTAATAATTAATATTTACACAATAGCCTCTAGGAGACTAGTATATAAAGGGGTCCATTCATTTTTAATTCATCAAGCAAACAATTCAAGTTCTCTCTAATACAAAGCTTCCTTTAACAATTCTCTTATGTTCTTTCTTCCATTCTCTTAGCGATCTTGAGTGTAGTAAGGCTGACTTGACATAGCAAGAACGTGAGCAAGTTGTGCAAGATCGTGAGCGAGTTGTCAAGTGCCACACGTGTACTTAGTTAACAACTAAGAACGTGACAACGTGGTATCAGAGCGAAGGTTTCAACTAAGGGAATGACAAACGATGGAGAAATTAACACTGCCAACACCCAAGCCAACGTCATCCAGGATGCTGCTGGCAAGAGCGGCCGTAGCAAAAAGAGGAATGCCACCAACAAGAGCCAAGAGGTACCACCTGAGGCTTATGTCAAACGAAGGGCTTACATCCCAAGAACCATCTGCCACTGAGGCGAGCGAGGATGAAATGGAGGCCCTTCCAGAGGACGTCTCGCTCGGTAAAGAGTGGGTGATGAAGATGAACGTGGGGATGGACACCGTGGAGATATTTGGCCAACGCTTGGGGAAGGTGGAAGGCATCCTTAACGTTCTTGAGGGGCACACTCTTGAAGAGATTGAGAGTATCCGAAATGACTTGGAGGGATGTACACATACTGAGATGGAACTAAGGCTAACCATCACTGCCTTAGAATGCAAACTCATAGAGGCTTTGAGTACTATCGATGCTATGAAGGCAAAGATAGAGTCACTCGAGAAGCATGTCAATGCTGGCGTGACCGAGATAGCCAGCAATGTTGTGGTGACGAGGGAGGCCAAGATCGAGGCTCCCAAACCCCCGGTGTTCAAAGGTGTTCGTGATGCACAAGAAGTGGAAAACTTCCTTTGGCACTTGGAGAACTACTTCAGGAACGACAAAGTGAGGGACGACGAGGCCAAGATCAACACTACGGTATTGTACCTCTCAGAGACTGTCATGCTATGGTGGAGAAGGAAGATGGTTGACGTGGATAAAGGTCTATGTACTATTAGCACATGGGATCAGTTCAAAGCGGAGTTCAAGCGACAGTTCTTTCCAAACAATGTCTTGTATGAGGCAAGGCGCAAGCTTAGGGAATTGAAGCAAACAGGGAGCATACGTAACTATGTCAAGGAGTTCACTACCCTTATGCTTCAAATCCCCAACCTGACCAATGATTACTTGATGTTCCACTTCATGGACGGATTGCAAAATTGGGCTAAGCATGAGTTGCAACGCCGACAAGTCACTAATATAAACCAAGTCATAATGGAGGCCGAATCATTAATGGATTTCAGGCATGACAAACACAACAAAGGCAATGTCAAGGAGTCAAAGGTTGACAATGCTAAAGGTGGGGGAGACCGTGGCAAAGTCAAGGAGATACAACAACAATACTCCAAGACTCAAAATTTCAAAAAGTCGAGTGGTCGTCAGGGTTACGCGGAAAAGAAGGCGCAGGTCGAGAAGAAGGGATGCTATATATGCGGAGGGCCACATGGCTTCAGGAATTGTCATGACCTCAAGAGACTCAGTGCCATGGTACATGAGCGGAAGGAGCAGCCATAAGGAGAGAGTCCGGGAACCGCACAATTGGGTATGATCGGATTATGTGGTGCTGTCACGAAGCAAGCTATACAACCCACCGAGAATGGCAATCAGTACGTGGATCTCACCATCAACAACAAGCCCGCTCGTGCAATGGTGGATACTGGAGCAACTCATAATTTCGTGACTGAGGCTGCCGCAAAGAGACTAGAATTGAAGCTTGCTCCAACCAACTCTTGTGCCAAGACCGTGAATGCTGAGATACAGAATGCTCGTGGGGTAGCTAATAGAGTTGGTGTCAAATTGGGAACTTGGAAAGGTATGACAAACTTTACCGTAACGGTTATGTATATCTTTGACATCATACTGGGGCAAGAGTTTTTTAGACATTGTCATACTTTAATTGACCCCTATCTCCAATGTCTCTTGGTTATGGAGCGAGAAGGAGCTTGCATGGTACTTACAGTGACTATGCCACGCGGACAGATCTAAGCACAACTCTCAGCTATGCAGGTTTTCAAGGGGATCAAGAAGGGGGAGCCGATGTTCGTGGCAACCATTGCAAGTCTAGAGGAAGACAAAAATTTTCAAGAGATAGTGCCGCCTTGCATAGAGAAGTTGCTTAAGGAAAACAAAGATATCATGCCCGAGGAGTTGCCTAAGCACTTGCTGCCCAGGCGAAAGGTGGATCACAAGATTGAGTTGGAGCCAGGGGCTAAGCCACTCGCATTTGCCCCATATCGTATGGCACCTCCCGAACTAGAGGAGCTCAGAAAACAATTGAAGGAGCTGCTAGTTGCTGGTCACATTCGCCCATCAAAAGCACCTTTTGGCACACCAGTATTGTTCCATAAGAAGAAGGATGGATCGTTGCGTTTGTGCATAGACTACCGAGCACTTAATAAGGTCACCGTGAAGAATAAGTACCCAATCCCGCTCATTGCTGACTTGTTTGATAGACTTGGGCAAGCCAAGTACTTTACCAAGGTGGATCTTCGAAAGGGCTACTACCAGGTTCGCATTGCGGAAGGGGATGAGCCAAAGACAGCATGTGTGACGAGATATGGAGCCTTTGAGTGGTTGGTGATGCCCTTCGGCTTAACCAATGCACCGACCACATTTTGCACCCTTCTGAACAAGATTTTTCATCCCTACCTTGATCAGTTTGTGGTAGTCTACATAGTCATCTACAACAACACCTTGGAGGAACACATGGAGCACTTAAGGAAGGTTTTCCAAGTCTTGCGGGAGAACGAGCTATACATCAAGAGAGAAAAGTGCGAGTTTGCACAATCAAAGGTGCACTTCTTGGGCCATGTCATTAGCAATGACGAGCTACGCATGGACGAGGCTAAGGTACGTGCTATCCAGGAGTGGGAGGTACCTATAAAGGTAACTGAGTTGAGATCCTTCCTTGGCCTTGTTAACTACTATCGTCGGTTCATCAGTGGATACTCAGCAAAGGCCGCACCATTGACTGAGTTGCTAAAGAAGAACAAGCCATGAGTTTGGACGGAGCATTGTCAAAAGGCGTTTGAAGGCCTTAAGGCAGCTGTAATAGAGGAGCCAGTCTTGGCATTACCTGACTTTGCCAAGACTTTTGAGGTGCACACAGATACCTCAGACTTTGCCATTGGGGGTGACCTGATGCAGGATAAGCATCTTGTAAGCACGTGATTTTTGACCCTCCCCGAGAATTTTCACATTTTTAGCGTGAATATGTGAAATTGGGTCTAGTATAGCTATTTTAACTATTTTTACTTTATTTCGTTGCAAAAAGAAAATTTCAAAAAAATATATATAAATTTTAGTTTATGTATCTCTCATAAACTTGAAAAATACAAAAATTGCACTTTATTTTTTGTACTTTATATAATTTCGAAAATTACAAAAAATATAGTTCTATTAAGGTTTTATAGTCATTTTTAACTTTGAAAAATACAAAAATATTACCTCACATTTTATCTTAATATTTAAAAACGAAAATTACAAAAAATAGTTTTATTAATATTTTGTAGCTATTTTAAATCTTGAAAAATATTTAAAAGGATATAGTTTTGTTTAAATACTAGTCTTATTTTTGGTAGCTATTTTGCTTACATAGGACTAATTAAGCAACGTGTTCCTATTTCCCGGGTCCGGGCAAAAGAATAATATTCGGGTTCAAACTACCCGGTTTTAGGCCTAATTTCGGACCTAACCCATAATAAACCGTGTCCAGAACACATGGGGAACCCCACCACGCGTGGGGGACACAAACCTTGAACCCCACCACGCGTGGGCTCATTTTTCTGGGCAAAGCCATGTCAAATACACGGATGAAACATTTGGGAAGGAGGACTTTTGGAAATTTTTGGAAAGAGGGACTATTCATCATCTTCTCCAAGAGGAGAAGAACGAGAAATACCCTACTGTCCGAACGAACGCCGGAAAACAAACGAACTCCCCCTCCACCAGCTTGACGAACACCCACAACGCCATAACCTCCACTCCCCTCACGTCGGAACCCAGCAGCCATCGTCAACCACGGCCCAAACCACCATCAACGACCACCCCATCTCCTTCCTCCTAGAGAAAACCTAGGAAACAACCCTAGCAAAAACCTACTCCACCAGTCCGGCACCTGCTCGTCGACCACCTGCTCCGACGACACCAACTCTCTCACGTCCGAAACCGCCATAACCACCACCCAAACCAACGAAAACCCTCACCCAAACCAGTCGGACCTCCCTTCACCAACGCCGAAAACCACCAGTCCAAAACACCACCATCAAACCACCTCGTCACCTCCACGCCATAACCACCACCCGAACCAGCGGAACTCCCCCATCGACCGCCTGTTCCGACGACCTCCTGCTTCATCTTCCTCGCAGCTTCAACCGACTCCCTCACGTCGTCACTGCCCAAGCAGTCCGCTGCGACCACCACCAAGCGACCCTTCCAGCAAGCCCCCCCTCCCCCCAACGCACCAGCCCCGTTGTCGCTGCCCTTCGACTGTCGTTGCCCGGAAAAAATAGTAGCTTCATCGTCTCCTTTCGAGCAGCAGTTGTGGCTGCGTTGCTGCGCCGCATCGCCAACGACCACCTAAACCAACCTCTATTCCTCTCCAGACCTCCATAAACGACCACCAGTTCGGCAAAACAGGTTAATTCACTAGTTATGAAGGCTTCAAGATTATAGGTTGATCATGAACAAGTAGCTAAATTTAGCTAAGACACGAATTTAAATTAAACATCGTAAATTAGGCATTAAGGCATGACTTGAGCTTAAGCAAGATTAGAAGAACGTTTAAGTCTAATAAACTTTCTAATAAGCTTTAGTAATTATGGTTAAATTTAGTTTCAAATGATTGTGAATAATTAATCTCAATAATATTTTTTTAAAAAAATAACAATGCTAAGTTTTAATCTAGCTATATTTGTTTATTTTGAATATTAGTTGTTGAATTTTTATTTAATTTATAATTTTCGAAATTAAGAATAAAATCCCTTTTTCATCAATATTTGTATGAATCAAGCAATTAGCGTGTCATGTTTTCTTAAATAATAATAATAAAAAAAACGTAATTAATTAGGATTTTCTTTATTCATTTTAGAGACTAATTTTAAATAGCAAAATGTAGTCGCTTTAAGATTTATCCATTTAGGAAAATAAATGAGATGAGCCTCGCTTAATAAAATGTATAGATTGCGGGGCCCTCAATAAATGTACATTTAATTGCTTAGAATTAAGGAGGAGTCGTTTTAGCAAATTTCACGGCTCTACCCCAAAGTAATAAATCGCTAATTGCTTTAGGCGCGATATAATAATAATACATTCTTAAACACGGGTATGCATTTATGCGACCCAAATCCAAATCCCAAAACATTGAATAAAAATACGTTCCGGATCGTGGATGCATTTTATGTGACCCAATCCAAAGACATGTTTTTAAACGATGTTCACATTCTTTAAAAAATATAATAATGAAAGCGGTAAAAAGATAAAACTTGCACATGAGTCCATATTTGTATAAAATCAGATAATCAAGCCAAATATAACAGTTGAGCGACCGTGCTAGAACCACGGAACTCGGGAATGCCTAACACCTTCTCCCGGGTTAACAGAATTCCTTATCCGGATTTCTGGTACGCAGACTATAATATAGAGTCATTCTTTTCCTCGATTCGGGATTAAAATTGGTGACTTGGGACACCCTAAATCTCCCAAGTGGCGACTCTGAAATAAATAAACCAATCCCGTTTCGATTGTCCTTTAATTGGAAAAAACTCCCCTGCGCCCCCTCGGGTGCGGAAAAAGGAGGTGTGACAGCTCTGGCGACTCTGCTGGGGAAGATAAACCCAGAACCACTGGTTCAGGGTTAGAAATTCGAGCTTAGATAAATTGTTATATTTGGCTTTATCTGATTTTTTACATGTTTTGAGCCTAATGTGCTAAATGTTGCTTTTACCGCTTTGATATTATGTGAACTGTATATAAATTGTGCCGAAACCCATCTTCTCTCTGAGTCTTCTAAATCATGAAGGAGGGCGTACTTCGTATGACTTCTTTTCTGTATAGCGTCAAATCCCAATTTAGAACGAGGTTCGGATAAGTTGCTAAGCCGGTGAAGCTTCTGTATTCCCGGTACGCTGCCCCCCCTCGGCTCGAGCTGTCCGCTCGGGTAAGCCAGGTCTAGAACAAACACCCAGGTTCTGAACCTAGTATAACAAAGCCACATGCCGGATCCCTAGTAGGAACGTTTATTTGCATCATGTGCATTTGACTTAGGGGACTCAACACAGGGGTTGGGTCCGTCTAGGACAAGCAACCTGAAAATAATAGACCATCTTATGGCATCCTATGTGCTACATGTTGTATTCAGTCAAGGGCGAATGGGTCATTTGGTCATTTCCAGCATGATGTTATTTTAATCAAAGCATGGGGAACATTTGTGGAATCCAAGAAGCCTTGGAATTCCCTATGTCCCCCACGCTTGCTTTTTGGGAAAACACATGGGGAACATTTGTGGAATCCAAGAAGTCTTGGAATTCCCATATGTCCCCCACGCTTCATATGTTGGAAAAAGCGCATGGGGAACATTTGCGAAATCCAAGATGTCTTGGAAATCCTTATGTTTCCCATGCCACATTTTGAAAATAACAATAAATATAAAAAAATAAAAATACATATAAAAACAAGGCATGAAAATTCAAAAGATTTTGTATGTTGTCATCATTTTCCACAAATTAGAAAATCGTGAAAAGATGAGGAAATGGCAGTGTAGAGATATAACTACTTATTTTTAGAAAGAAAAAAAAACAAATGTCCAAGTAGTGTCGAAACTCTGCCGAAATTTTGAGAATATAAAATAAAAAATATATGTCTTATTAGTTTGTTTTATTAAAAAAAAGCATTAATAGAAAAGAAAATTGTTTGTCTTGCCATAAAAATGAAAAAAAAAGAGTCTTGTTTTTAAAATATGTGTTATTTATTTGTTTATGAAAATGACAAAATTAAAATAATCCAAAAATATTTTCTCCATTATTGGCTTCTCTAGGAAGTCTTTCTAATTGTTTTCAAAAAAAATAATATAATATAAAATAAAAAAAAACAAATCCGAAAATATTTTGATTCTTTTTCAAAATTGAAAAGAAAATTCAAAATCCAAAAAAAATATATTTTGAGAAGCATTTCTTTTATTAAAAGCAAAATTTCGAAAAAATATTTTCTTCTTCTTCTTTAGAATAAAGAAAAAAAAAAGAGCAAATGAAAATTCAAAATATATCTTATAAGTGTTTCTTGTAAAAAGAAAATCAATCAAAAAATGCTTCCTTTCTTCTTTTAAAGTTGTTCTTTTGCCCGAACTACGCGGGTTTGGTTCTCACCGGATGTGAGATACGTAGGCAACCTTCATCGGGTCCAACCCCACCTTTTGCTAAAAAGTCAAAAACAAATAAATAATAATAAAAAAAAAATATGTCAAATTTTAATTTTGTCATAAAGAAGTCGGGTGACGCTGTTTTGTCAAGACATAGCCGAATGTTCTCGAAAGGGACGCCGGAAGGCTGACTTTGCATAAACAGCCACCTTCGGGTCATTTTTTATTTTGATCCAGTTGACCCACTCAGCCTTAAAAAATCTTCGTCCCCGAGGCGCTGAAGGGCCGTGTTTGCAACACCAAGTTTTTATTATAATTTGAAAAGAAAAAAAACAAAGAGTCGGCGGTCAGGTGAATACCGTTTGAATTTTGTCATAATAAGCCGAGTCAGCTTCGGCCGCGTCTTAAACCGTTCTTGCCGAAATAGCCTTAGAGTATCTTTCATGTTGTCGAAAGGTTATTTTCGTAAAAGAATGGACAAGTTGGTAAAGTGTCATAAAATAATCCTCCCCGGCATCAAAATTCATGTGAAATTCGGAAGGGGCCACATTTGCAAAAATAACCATCTGGTTGCATTTGTCGAACAGAGAAAGGGAGCTAGCCTTTTGTTTTTGAGTTTATAAATCTCCTGATTAGAATAATGTGGGTTGCCTGAGTTTCAAGTTTGTAGGTCATCTTCAAACCTTTGAAACTCAGTTTGTTCTAATATGAAAATTGAAAAGTGTTTAGTATTGTTTATCTTTTATTGGCACGAACTACGCAAGGTCTGATTCATGCGGGGTCATGATACGTAGGCAATCTCCATAAGATTCGACCACAACAAAAAAAAATGAAAAAGAGAAAAAAAAAACAAAGGTAAAAAAATAATAATAAATAAATAAATATATATATATATATACATATGTTGATAATAATAAGGACCGACTGAGTCCATTCTAACATATTTGGTGTTGAATTGTGAAGAAAGTTGAGGTGGTCGGTTTGTGCCTCAAAGAAAAATGACAACTAACGTCGAAGCTGTTACAAGTGCTCCAGAGACTCAGAGTCGGAGGGTTCCTCGTCATGAGTCACAATTTGCGACACAACAAGAGCAGTACCACTCTCCTGAGTACCACTCGTACTCGTTTGATCTTGCTGCAAAAACTGAGAAGCCTGCCCGAAAGATGGTACAGGAAGAAATGACCCGAAGAGTGAAAAGCTTAGAACAATGGTTGGAAAACATGCAAGGGTTGGCAGGCCAAAAGAGTGTTGCCTTCAAAGATCTATGTATGTTCCCCGATGTCCACTTGCCGCCTGGTTTCAAGACTCCAAAATTTGAAAAGTACGATGGACATGGAGATCCCATAGCCCACCTGAAAAGGTATTGCAATCAACTGAGAGGGGCAGGAAGAAATGAAAAATTGTTGATGGCTTATTTTGTGGAAAGCCTTACGGGAGTAGCCTCTGAATGGTTTATGGATCAAGACACGTCTCGCTGGTATGTCTGGGATGACATGGCACAGGCCTTTGTCAGACAGTTCCAATACAACATCGACATTCCCCCAGACCGCATGTCCCTTTCAAACCTGAAGAAGAAACCAAGTGAAAGTTTCAGGGAATATGCCATAAAATGGAGAGAGCAAGCAGCTCGAGTTAAGCCACCCATGGATGACCACGAGCTAATTACTGTCTTCCTTCAAGCGCAAGAGCCAGATTACTTTCAAAACATGGTGTCCGCAGTTGGCAAAACCTTCTCGGAAGCAATCAAAATTGGAGAAATGGTAGAGAATGGTCTTAAGACAGGCAAAATTATAAGTCAAGCTGTTCTTAAAGCCGCAACTCAGGCTATCCGGGTTGAGTCAGATAATCTTAGCGACACAAATGAGGAGATTGAAGAAATCATGATGACATCAGGGTCTAGAAGAGGTCCCAGGAGAACATCTCGAAGGTATGAGCAGCCTCCTCAGATTTTCTATGGCTCCCCTGAGCAGTATTATCCACCTCAGGACGCTCAATACTCTGTCGCTCCACCTCAGTATGTTGTCCAGCCACCAAAACACCCCAGGAGGCGAGCACGAGCATCACAAAATCTCCAGAAGTCTCCACAAAATTTTCAGATGCCCTATAACCCACAGCCAAGCCAGTGGTATAAAGGGGAACAAAGGTTGAAAGATAATTTTACACCAATAGGAGAGTCCTATGAAAGCTTATTTGAGAAATTAAAGAATCATGACATGATTGCACCTATTCCTCCAAATCGTGTGGACCCACGTGCAAGAAGCTTTGACCCTTCTAAAAGGTGTGAATACCATTCCAATGCCCAGGGGCACAATGTTGAAAGTTGTCGGGATTTGAAAAGAGAAATAGAAAAAATGATCCAAGAAGGGCGGATTATGATCAATAACAGGGACATGGAGCACTCGAACCCTATCGAGAACTTGTTGACGGAGGTTGATGATGTTGAAGCTGGCAATAGTCTTGGCAGTATTGATGCAAAGCTCAGTGGCTAAGATGCCAATTTTTTTGGAGGACGCTTCGTTCCTTGGTCAGCAAGAGAGAAGCTTGTGGTGGCTTATTTTGTGGTCATTTCTGTTGTTCGGATTATTAAGGTTGTAATTGGGATTTTGTCCTGTGTCAAACCTTCTTATCTTTCCATTTTGTCATAGCAGTTTGTTTAAATTTTGTCCAGTTTGTGTTAGGATTTTATTCTGGTTGTTTTGTTTGTTTTATTATTCAAACCATTTCGCCGGTAGTCTAATACAAAGTCGGTCTTTTGTTAGTTCCAGTCGTCTTTTGTTTAGTCCTTTTATCATTTCGTTCAATGCCGATTCTAGGGACATGACATGCGCACACACTTTGGGCCTAGTCTTTAAAGTTAATCATAAAACCCTGGAAAGGCGATCAGACCATTTAAAGAAAATAAGGACGGTTTGAGATTATTCAGAGCTCGAGTCATGTGGAACTGGGGCAAGTTAAGCACAAAGAAAACCATTAAAAGCAAGATTCGCCAAATTGACATGAGGGTCGGTCATGATAATGAGAGTGTCGCCCAACGGTGCTTAGAAATGACAAAGGAAAATAAAATGTTTAACATAATTGTCAAGTCCAGCACCATCAGAAGAGACTACAAATTTAAAGTGTGTTATTTGCACTTGGCATGTTTTGAAGGCTGAAATGACGAAGGCATTTTGTTCTGCTACCTAAACATTTTATCCTTCGTTAACCCCTTTTGAGCCTTATTTATTTTCTTTCATACCCCTCGTTCGGAATCAGTTGCAACGAAAAAAAAGAAAAAAAAAGAAAAAGAGAAAGAAAGAAAACAACAAAACAAAAAAAGAGAGAAAAAAAGCAAAAGAAAAAGAAAAGAAAGATAAGAAATGAGTGAAAAGAAAGTCACAAGAAAAAAAAAAGAGGAATGGGGAACTACGTTTGACCTGATTCCTCAAAGAGGATACGTAGGCGCTTCACGGCTCGGTCATAGTTTAAAAAAAAAATGAAAAAAAAAATCAATTAAAATATCCCCAAGCAAGAAACTGGGGCAAAAGTTGCGTTTGTTATAAATAAATCTAATTCCGAAGGTTGTAATTAATAACCCAAAATTCATGCATTTTTGAGCCTTTAATACCCTTTTTTTCTAGCCCTATCCAAAACCCACATTACGGTCCAAAGAAAGACCTTCTGATCAGTCTTCAAAAGATGTCAAGTCAGACAAATGAGAGTCTTACCGGTGTACATAACACTCTGATCCACAGCAGAAAAGACTCTAATCCCCGGCAGAAAGAGTCATACCGGCGACACTCCAAATCCCCCAGCTGGAGAGAGATACAAAACGAGAGAGTCTTATTGGTGAAAACCTTCACAGGCACCGTAAGGCGATGAAAGCTGAGAGAAAACCAAAATGAGAGAGGCTTGATAGTGAAAACCCTTCGGGCACTACAAGTCGAATAAGATTGAGAATCAGATGGGGAATCGCCAATTGAAGATCTTGAAAGATGATTGACGGTAGAGGATAGGCCACACACGCATGTCATGGCCATTAGAGTCGGTATCTGCGTTTGATAGATTCTTATTTATAGTTTCTTTTGTAAAAGAGTCATCGTTTCCTTTGTCTTTTATTTTGTTTCTTTTGTCTTTCTCCTTTCATAGAAAAATTCCTCAATAGAGTCTGTTTGGTCAGAACAAGTATGAAATGACTTCAAATATGCCATCAGCTTTTCAAGATGAGATCTGACTAGTACATCCAAATGGTATAGTCAGCAAGGAACAAGCGCGAGGCCAGTGTCAATAAAGATATCCCCAGCAAAAGGGAATTGACAAAAGGATTGACGAGCGTCAAGAGGGATATCCTTGCCAAAACCAAGGTTATAAACCTCAAAGACAAGGCCCGTGAACAAAGCAAGGAGAGCAGTGAGCATGATTCGGCGAAATCCATACTAGACTAAAAGGTCGGGGAAATGCCAGTTTCCAAGCTATGCCACAAAAGAAGAGGGATATCCCCAGCAGGAAGGGATTATCCCCAGCACATAATATCATCCCCAACAAGTCGTGGAGCACAGCGCAATGAAGGAGAAAGGGAAAGCAATCCCAATAGGAGTATCACAGCCAACCACCATGTTTTAAACTAACAAATTTTGTTTGATTTGAAACAGGTAAAGGAAATGGCATTGATGCAGAAACGCATGCCACAAGGGATATTATCAAACTGGGGCAGAAAATTTTCCTTCCATTTAGAAAATTTTCTGGAAGTCAGGTACCCCCAGCTGATAACATTTTACCCCCCAACAGGTAAGTAAATAATCCCCACCAAGTTTTCCAGGTAAGACATTTTCAAGTCTTAAGGATATTTTGGGTTCATCCGCCCTCAAATAGGATATGTCGGGTTCATCCGCCCTCAAATAGGATATGTCGGGTTCATCCGCCCTCAAATAGGATATGTCGGGTTCATCCGCCCTCAAATAGGATATGTCGGGTTCATCCGCCCTCAAATAGGATATGTTGGGTTCATCCGCCCTCAAATAGGATATGTCGGGTTCATCCGCCCTCAAATAGGATATGTCGGGTTCATCCGCCCTCAAATAGGATCTGTCGGGTTCATCCGCCCTCAAATAGGATATGTCGGGTTCATCCGCCCTCAAATAGGATCTGTTGGGTTCATCCGCCCTCAAATAGGATCTGTCGGGTTCATCCGCCCTCAAATAGGATATGTCGGGTTCATCCGCCCTCAAATAGGATATGTTGGGTTCATCCGCCCTCAAATAGGATATGTTGGGTTCATCCGCCCTCAAATAGGATATGTCGGGTTCATCCGCCCTCAAATAGGATATGTTGGGTTCATCCGCCCTCAAATAGGATCTGTCGGGTTCATCCGCCCTCAAATAGGATCTGTTGGGTTCATCCGCCCTCAAATAGGATATGTCGGGTTCATCCGCCCTCAAATAGGATATGTCGGGTTCATCCGCCCTCAAATAGGATCTGTTGGGTTCATCCGCCCTCAAATAGGATATGTTGGGTTCATCCGCCCTCAAATAGGATATGTTGGGTTCATCCGCCCTCAAATAGGATATGTTGGGTTCATCCGCCCTCAAATAGGATATGTTGGGTTCATCCGCCCTCAAATAGGATATGTCGGGTTCATCCGCCCTCAAATAGGATATGTCGGGTTCATCCGCCCTCAAATAGGATATGTTGGGTTCATCCGCCCTCAAATAGGATATGTCGGGTTCATCCGCCCTCAAATAGGATATGTCGGGTTCATCCGCCCTCAAATAGGATATGTTGGGTTCATCCGCCCTCAAATAGGATATGTTGGTTTCAGTCTTTATATTTCCAGAGTTGAAGTTGGGAGCCCGCCCAGATAACAGAGGCATACATTTAGTCTTTACTTTTAAGTGTTGGAGTTGGGAGCCCGCCCATAATAACAGAGGCATACATTTAGTCTTTTTACTTTTAGGTGTTGAAATTGGGAGCCCGCCCATAATAACAGAGGAATACATCCAGTCTTTACTTTTAAGTGTTGAAGTTGGGAGCCCGCCCAGATAACAGAGGCTACATTCAGTCTTTTTATTTCAAGTGTTGAAATTGGGAGCCCGCCCAGATAACAGAGGCATACATTTCCTTCCTAAGTTTATTTTACCAATAGGAGACGCACTTCCTAAGAAAAATTTTACCAATAGGAGACGCACTTCCTAAGATAAGTTTTACCAGTAGGAGACGCACTTCCTAAGACAAGTTTCACCAGTAGGAGACGCACTTCCTAAGTTTATTGTACCCACAGGAGACGCACTTCCTAAATCCATTGTACCAGTAGGAGACGCACTTCCTAAAAAGTTTTACCATAGGAGACGCACTTCCTAAGTTCAGTTTTACCATAGGAGACGCACTTCCTGAGGAGACGCACTTCCTAAGCAAGTTTTACCAGTAGGAGACGCACTTCCTAAGACAAGTTTCACCAGTAGGAGACGCACTTCCTAAGTTGATTTCACCAATAGGAGACGCACTTCCTAAGTTAAGTTCACCGATAGGAGACGCACTTCCTAAAAAGTTTCACCGATAGGAGACGCACATCCTAAGTTAAGTTCACCGATAGGAGACGCACTTCCTAAAAAGTTTCACCGATAGGAGACGCACTTCCTAAGTTAAGTTTTACCAATAGGAGACGCACTTCCTAGATCCATTGTACCAATAGGAGACGCACTTCCTAAGAATAGTTCACCCAGTAGGAGACGCACTTCCTAAGAACAGTTATCCCCAATAGGAGACGCACTTCCTAAGTTTATTGTACCCATAGGAGACGCACTTCCTAAGTTTATTGTACCCACAGGAAATGCACTTCCTCAAAGTTAAGTTTTACCCATAGGAGATGCATTTCCTCCTAAGTTGTTTTTGAAGAAAAAAAAAATAAGACCTAGTCTGATGAACCTTCTCCTAGGATCAAAATCTTAGTCTGACGAATTTTTCTCCTAAGATAGAGACCTAGTCTGACGAACCTTCTCCTAGGATCAAAATCTTAGTCTGATGAATCTTTCTCCTAAGATACCAAAAAGAAAAGACCTAGTCTGATGAACCTTCTCCTAGGATCAAAATCTGAGTCTGACGAATTTTTCTCCTAAGATAGAGACCTAGTCTGACGAACCTTCTCCTAGGATCAAAATCTTAGTCTGATGAATCTTTCTCCTAAGATACCCAAAAGAAAAGACCTAGTCTGATGAACCTTCTCCTAGGATCCAAATCTTAGTCTGACGAATTTTTCTCTTAAGATAGAGACCTAGTCTGACGAACCTTCTCCTAGGATCAAAATCTTAGTCTGATGAATCTTTCTCCTAAGATACCAAAAAGAAAAGACCTAGTTTGATGAACCTTCTCCTAGGATCCAAATCTTAGTCTGACGAATTTTTCTCCTAAGATAGAGACCTAGTCTGACGAACCTTCTCCTATGATCAAAATCTTAGTCTGATGAATCTTTCTCCTAAGATACCAAAAAAAAAAAAAGATCAAAATCTTAGTCTGATGAATCTTTCTCCTAAGATGCTAAAAAAAAACAACAATAAAAATAAAAATTAAAAAAAAAAAAAAAAACGGTTGAAAAATAAAAGAGTCATTTTCCTAAACCAGGCGCCCACCTGTATAACGAGAGAAATACATTTCAGTATTTGCATTCCTAAAACCAGGCACCCACCTGCATAACGAGAGGAATACATTTCAGTTTTACTTTCAAGTGTTGAAATTGGGAGTCCGCCCGTAATAACAGAGGCATACATTCAGTTTTTACTTTCAAGTGTTGAAGTTGGGAGCCCGCCCAAATAACAGAGGCATACATTCAGTTTTTACTTTCAAGTGTTGAAGTTGGGAGCCCGCCCAGATAACAGAGGCATACATTTCAGTCTTTACTTTTCAAGTGTTGAAATTGGGAGCCCGCCCATAATAACAGAGGCATACATTCAGTTTTTACTTTCAAGTGTTGAAGTTGGGAGCCCGCCCAGATAACAGAGGCATACATTTCAGTCTTTACTTTTCAAGTATTGAAGTTAGGCGCCCACCTGTATAACAAGGGAATACATCCTAATCTAGTGTTTAGTTCACTCTCAGCACTGCATCAGTAGTATCAGTGGGCTACGATTTTGCTAACGACTCACAAACCTCCCCAGTGCAAACTGGGTTAGGAAATTTTGTTTGTTTTGTTTGTTTTGATTGTCAGGGACCCGCCTGTAGAACGGAGTTTGTGGTATGTCAAAGATCGAAGAAGTCACGAGTCCGCCTGTCAAAGATCAAGCAGTGACCCACTGAAAAGCAGAAGGATTACAAAAGAAATCCCCAGCATTCAATCCAAGTTAGAAGCTCGCCTCAAGAACGCGAATCAATAGTCTGGGATGATCAACAGAAGCTGGTCACCAAAAAACAAAAAAAAAACAAGAAGAAAAAAAAGAGAAAAAAGAAAAAAGAAAAAGAACCCAAATTACGGAAGTGGAGAACAAATGTGGTCTGCTCAAGAACTAGCACCTACAACTAGCAAGTATCAAGGTTCAGATCCAAAGTCTGTATGAAGCACCATTCAAGACTCAAGACCAAGTTTCAGAAGACTTAGGAGATAGGAATCCTTGTAACTAGTAGCTGATAGGCTTAGTTAGTCTTTTTCAGTTTTCATTTTTGTTGTAATGACAGGACCGCGGACCGGAACCTCAACGGAACGGCACCTCGATCGGCTCTTCACCTCGGTACACTTCACTATCTCTCTCATCCCGAACTACACGTGGCCTGATTCCTGTATAACCAAGGATATGTAGGCAGCTCAGATACCAGGGCTCGGTCACATTCCCTCCCTTTCCTTAAGTGTAGTCCGTCCAAGTAATGGTCGGGTCAAAAACACGTCTAGTCGTTCTTTGTCGGAAAACTCTTCGTGTTTCCAGTCAAAGAGGGGCAGCTGTAAGCACGTGATTTTTGACCCTCCCCGAGAATTTTCACATTTTTAGCGTGAATATGTGAAATTGGGTCTAGTATAGCTATTTTAACTATTTTTACTTTATTTCATTGCAAAAAGAAAATTTCAAAAAAATATATATATAAATTTTAGTTTATGTATCTCTCATAAACTTGAAAAATACAAAAATTGCACTTTATTTTTTGTACTTTATATAATTTCGAAAATTACAAAAAATATAGTTCTATTAAGGTTTTATAGTCATTTTTAACTTTGAAAAATACAAAAATATTACCTCACATTTTATCTTAATATTTAAAAACGAAAATTACAAAAAATAGTTTTATTAATATTTTGTAGCTATTTTAAATCTTGAAAAATATTTAAAAGGATATAGTTTTGTTTAAATACTAGTCTTATTTTTGGTAGCTATTTTGCTTACATAGGACTAATTAAGCAATGTGTTCCTATTTCTCGGGTCCGGGCAAAAGAATAATATTCGGGTTCAAACTACCCGGTTTTAGGCCTAATTTCGGACCTAACCCATAATAAACCGTGTCCAGGACACATGGGGAACCCCACCACGCGTGGGGGACACAAACCTTGAACCCCACCACGCGTGGGCTCATTTTTCTGGGCAAAGCCATGTCAAATACACGGATGAAACATTTGGGAAGGAGGACTTTTGGAAATTTTTGGAAAGAGGGACTATTCATCATCTTCTCCAAGAGGAGAAGAACGAGAAATACCCTACTGTCCGAACGAACGCCGGAAAACAAACGAAATCCCCCTCCACCAGCTTGACGAACACCCACAACGCCATAACCTCCACTCCCCTCACGTCAGAACCCAGCAGCCATCGTCAACCACGGCCCAAACCACCATCAACGACCACCCCATCTCCTTCCTCCTCAAGAAAACCTAGGAAACAACCCTAGCAAAAACCTACTCCACCAGTCCGGCACCTGCTCGTCGACCACCTGCTCCGACGACACCAACTCTCTCACATCCGAAACCGCCATAACCACCACCCAAACCAACGAAAACCCTCACCCAAACCAGTCGGACCTCCCTTCACCAACGCCGAAAACCACCAGTCCAAAACACCACCATCAAACCACCCCGTCACCTCCACGCCATAACCACCACCCGAACCAGCGGAACTCCCCCATCGACCGCCTGTTCCGACGACCTCCTGCTTCATCTTCCTCGCAGCTTCAACCGACTCCCTCACGTCGTCACTGCCCAAGCAGTCCGCTGCGACCACCACCAAGCGACCCTTCCAGCAAGCCCCCCCCCAACGCACCAGCCCCGTTGTCGCTGCCCTTCGACTGCCGTTGCCCGGAAAAAATAGTAGCTTCATCGTCTCCTTTCGAGCAGCAGTTGTGGCTGCGTTGCTGCGTCGCATCTCCAACGACCACCTAAACCAACCTCTCTTCCTTTCCAGACCTCCATAAACGACCACCAGAGCAGCCATGAAACCACTCTTGAGGTTGTCGTTCGGGTTATGAGTTCCGTCGAAGTTGTTGCTGTCCAGTTTCCGGCGAGTTCGAGATATTTGAAGCTCGACGCTGCTATTAAACATGAGTATTCGTGTTACTGTTGTTGGCCCGATTGTTCTTTGCTTTTGCGTTTTGTCTAGGTAAATTTGAGTAGTAGTAATGTATTTGTCGTATCTTAAAATTTATATTGTCATGTTAGTCTATTACTGATTGTTAATGTGATGTTCTGTTGTTGATTTTTATATTTCTGTTTATCACTGATTGTTAGTTGCCTTGCCATTTATTGTAGGGTTAGGAGGTTATTAGCTTATACTTCATTAAACTAGATTAAGAAGAAGAGAGTGATAGTTTATAAATAGCATCAAGTTAGCGATTTGTGGTAATATTGTCGTTTATATGTAATTAGGTTAAAGGAACCTGGGGTGCATCTCATGCGACCCGGCTCCGATTCGGAACAAGGTTAAATAGAACTTGTCGTGACTCACGGGTGCATTTCATGTAGCGTGGTTTACAATATATTTTAATAACCTTGAATTAACTCTTTAAATAAACAAAGTAAAGTGTAGTTACTTTAAGCTTACCCTTTTAAAATAAATGAGACGAGCCTCGCCGAATAAAAATACAAATTGCGGGGCCCTCAGTAAATACTTGTTTTAAAATTACTTAGAATTTAAGAGGGCCGTTTAGCGAATTTCACGGTCTTCCCAGAATAATAACACGATAGTCTCTTTAGGCGCGTGTTTAATAATTTACTTTCTTGAACATGGGTGTTCATTTCATGCGACCCAAATCCAAATCCCAAAACATCAAATAAAATGTGTTCTGGATTGTGGGTGCATTTCATGTGACGCAGTCCAAAGACATATTTTAAGCGATGTTCACATTCTAGTAAAACAATAATAATAAAGCGGTTAAAAGTTAAAATTGGCACATTGGTTCATAATTGTATTTAAAATTAGATAATCAAGCCAAATATAACAGTTGAGCGACCGTGCTAGAACCACGGAACTCGGGAATGCCTAACACCTTCTCCCGGGTTAACAGAATTCGTTATCCGGATTTCTGGTACGCAGACTATAATATAGAGTCATTCGTTTCCTCGATTCGGGATCAAAATCGGTGACTTGGGACACCCTAAATCTCCCAAGTGGCGACTCTGAAATAAATAAACAAATCCCGTTTCGATTGTCCTTTAATTGGAAAAAACTCCCTTGCGCCCCCTCGGGTGCGGAAAAAGGAGGTGTGACACATCTCATAGCATTTGAGAGCCGCAAGTTAAATGAGACGGAGCGGCGTTACACGGTACAAGAGAAAGAAATGACTGTCATTGTGCATTGCCTTCATACATAGAGACATTATCTTCTTGGGTCGAGGTTCGTGGTCAAGACTGATAATGTGGCTACTAGCTACTTTTAGACACAGAAGAATTTCACACCAAAGCAGGCTAGGTGGCAGGATTTCTTGGTCGAGTTTGATTATGCGCTGGAGTATAAGCTGGACAAAGGTAACGTTATAGCCGATGCCTTAAGCCGAAAAGCCGAGCTTGCTGCAATCACTTCAGCGAGATGGGATATTCGAGAGGCTATAAAAGAAGGCATGCAACATGATCCAGCAGCCAAACAACTTATCAAGTTAGCCAACCAGGGCAAGACAAGACGTTTTTGGGTAGAAGACGGCATATTGCTTACCACTGGTCGGCGGGTCTACGTGCCTAAGTTTGGAGACATTAGACGGCGAATCATAAGGGAGAGTCATGATACAATGTGGGTTGGTCATCCAGGCCAACGTCGCACCAGGGCCTTGGTTGAGTCAGTCTACTATTGGCCACACATGCGAGATGATATAGAATGTTATGTGCAAACTTGTCTTGTATGTCCGCAGGACAAGGTTGAGCAACAACAGCCCGAAGGACTTTTGGAGCCACTACCAATTGCAGAGCGTGACTATGGACTTTATCACTTGCCTACCAAGGTCCGACGGTTATGGTACTATTGTGGTGGTCGTGGATAGATTTTCCAAATATGTCACCTTCATGCCCGCCTTACCATGTTGCACAGCCAAGGAGGCCACCCAGCTATTCTTTAAGCCACGGCTATGTTCCTCATCCATTGGAAAGGGCAATCACCGGAGGAGGCCACGTGGGAACGATATGAAGACTTGTGGCAATTCAAAAATAAGATCCGAGAGTTTATGCAACAACATTGTGCCGCGGTCGTCGCAGTATTGGGTGGGGGAGAGTGTGATGACCCATCATGTCATCATGCCACATAGGCACCATTCATTTATGAAAAGATTCTAGAGAGATATAGACATTTCCTTAGGAAAAACCTAGATCATTATGAATTTGCTAGGAAAGTCCTTGGAATCTTCTAGGCTTGTAAAGAATTCTAGAAAAAACCCTTATCTTGTAAATATCAAGGACTTGTGTAATAATTAATATTTACCCAATAGCCCCTAGGAGACTAGTATATAAAGGGGGCCATTCATTTGTAATTATCAAACAAACAATTCATGTTCTCTCTAATACAAAGCTTCCTTTAACAATTCTCTTATGTTCTGATCTTGAGTGTAGTAAGACTGACTTGACATAGCAAGAACGTAAGCAAGTTGTGCAAGATTGTGAGCGAGTTGTCAAGTGTCGCACGTGTACTTAGTTAACAACTAAGAACGTGACAACTATCCCATAAAATGCTCACCAATGGTACAATCATTATTACAAAACAGAAATTAGTGACCACAATACTACCCTGTATTGGCTGACTTAATGTTGGAATCGACGTTGTACCTATCACCAGCGGTACAACTATCGAGAGGAGGCCTAGGCAATTGAACTCCATCTCCAACCCCCCCCCCCCCCATACATCGTTTTCACCAGTCATCAAGCGTTTGTAAGAAGCCGAGCTTGATGCTGAAAAAGTGAACATACCCACAATAATCTCCTTATCTATCCCCCCAAGTTGGAATCTTTCAGATGCTACACTCTGAGCATAACATTGTATGTTTTGTTCCATATCCATAAAAGCTAATGCTCCTGTGAACAAAACAAACCAGTTGCAAATTTCAGAGCTATACATCAAAAGTTCTATGTAATACAAACTACTGGAACATGAACAAAACAGAGCTATAGATGAAAAAACTACCTAAAAGAACACAACCAGCCAGTTGGAATTTCAATCCGCATCATGTTGCATTGAAATAGGATGGGAGGCTTGAAATGTTCTCGAATTTATGGCTCAAAAAAGTTTATTCTCTAAAGGACATTTTACATATGGAAACTAAATAGTCTGTTGGCTAGTTTAACTAGTACATGATGGCACCATCTCATTAGAAGAACAAGTTACCAGGAAAGAGAATGAAAATAGCTGATTGCTGAATAACAATGTACACAGTGAACATGCTCCCTTCCCCTCAAAAGAATACTATAATTCCTACTCGCAATGATACACAGCAACATGTAAAGAGTTTAAAACTCCTTATAAGTAGATGCTATAAATTAGCTCAGCCAAGAGGCAAAAGTGGATGGCATGTGAGCTCCTGAACCTAACACTTTTTGGCTGCTGTTTCACAATTCAACCAGCAGCGCAACTACATAACTCCCGATTAAACAAATAAGGGAGGTTAAACAACATAAATGTAATACCTGCAATCTCCCCCTGAAGGAGCTAATGTGAAGTTTCCATTGCTTTATGGCTCAGTACTCCTCAGTGCAGCATCATCATTCATTGTCCAAACATAATCAGGCCTGTCAAGCCTTGGTCCAGCCACTGTTCGGTATATGTAAAGTTTATCAACAGGGCAGCTATCTGGCCGCGTATCTGAGGGACCCCTCTCATCTATAACTTCAACATTAAGCTTAGGCAGCTTCTGGCCTAGCAGCTTACAGGCTCCAAAACTTACTGAACAAGAAGACATCCAAAGGGAACGCATCTTCTCCAGCTTTGCAGCATTAGCCAAAAGAGCCTCATCGCCAAATGGGCAGTCTCTGATCTCTAGTTTTCTGAGGCTCTCGCAACCAGATAGAACTTGGTGGAGGCCCAGATCACTATCCCCAGCAAAAGCAATGGAAAGCATCTCTAACTTTTTAGCATGGGTTCCAATGCACTCAAACACACGGTCAGTAAGGAGCCCAGAAAGAGAAAGTCGCCGCAACTCTTTGCATTCTTCCACAATTGCCCCAAAACCAACATCAAGCGGTTCAAGAGTCAAGTAATCAGGAGTTCGAGGTTCAATAATACACAAGCGGAAACGAGTCATGTTAGTACGGTTTCTTGCAATAGTAACCAAAGCGGCATTTGTCATTTGGCGGCAGAAGTATAAAACCGACTGGAGCTTAGGGCAGCCATCTGAGACAGCCACAAGGCCTTGCTCTGTAAGTAAAACATCTGGTTCTGGAGCAAAGGGATCAGAAGGAAACACCCTAAGTTCTTGAAGGTCCTTACAGGAAGCGGCAAGCATCTGGAGACCAGTATCTTCAATGTAGTCTAGTACCTGCGATCACATTCATTCAAATTGAAGTGTTAATGATATACCAAACTAGTAGCAAGAAAAATTAAAGAACCACTTTGACGGGAAAGACTTCAAAACCACATGAAAAGAACCGATACAAAAATCTTTAGCATTTAAGCATCTAATTCAGATTGATAGATGCCTTTCATATAACTGTTTGTCCCTTGCCGTCACCAGAATTGACATGAGTTATTAGAATGTGCTCTCTTTTATCGGGATTAAAAGTTGTTTATGGTTTCAATATCGAGAATGCAAGACAAGTACAATAGTAAAAGCAAGCTAGAACATACCCACAATCTCTGCAAATTGTGACACTGACTTATGAGCTTGCTAAGATCAGGGTTTTGAATAGTAGCATAGCTTAAATTCAAAGAGGTGAGTCCGGAGCAAACTGGATATATAGCTGGAAGGTAAGCTGGCACGACATCCCAAAATCCAGACAAGCCTTTAAGTCTCTTGCAGCCTGAAAAAGCTTCTTCCAGGTTTGAGAAAATATCAGACTGTACCTCAGAAGAGAAGGCACCTGTACCAAATTCAACCAACTGGGAAGCGCCAAGAAGTAGGTTAGGAAGCTTCTCAAGGGGAACAGAATGATTGAGCCGAAGAGTCCTCAAATTAGGAGAGCGAGCAATCAGACGCTCCAGATCTGAGAAGCTGACCTCAGAACCCAAACAAGAAATGTTAAGTGAAACCAGTGAAGTACAGCTATCAGAAAAATAACTGAGCCAATCGCTACTTAGGTCCTCCACTTCACTTTCTCCCAAGTCCAGTTCTCTCAGTTTCCTGCAGCACATTGTGAGTAGCATGAGATTATCGTCCAAAGAATACAACAACCACCCAGTAGAATCCCATAAGTGGGGTCTGGGGAGGGTAGAGTGTACGCAGATCTTACCCCTACCCTGAAGGGAAAAAGAGGCACTATCGTCCAAAGAATCCGAATACCGATTTCAAGAAAGGGGACTACAATAAAATCTAAAAGTCAAAAGACACAGGCGAATTGAACTTTCAGAACAAGTATATTTCCAGTAATGGAATTTAATCGAAACCCATTTCCTGAATTCTCCAATTAAGCATGTTACATTGAACCACAGTGGCATCCATTTTTTCCCTTTTTGTAGTATCATAAGCACCGCGGATGAACTCCATTACAAGCCCCAACCAGATATAACACAGTGGCTCCAACCAAAGCACCATAAATAAAGTAACAGAAACTAACTAAAGGAGGATATTTTTCTTTAAATATGAACTGCATACATAATCATGGTGTGTGCAACAACAAATACAAAGTCGCAAGTCCAGCATTACATCATTACATGCTTTTACGAAATCAACTAGCTGGCATTTTCATAATAAAGCTTCACTGACTACTGGGATGCAAAAGGGAAAATTTGACTAGAACAAATGAAAAACCTTTTGATTCTCTGCTCAACTAAACACAGGCACATAACAGCACAAACATAGAACCTAATTAATACTAACAAACAAACAAAAGATTTTGAACTTCGTGGTAAGATAATCAGATCCATATTAGCCACGGAGCAAGCAACATTTAAACATGATTCATTCTGTAGCAAAATAATAAATTTGGGAAAAGTGTATAATACAAGTTCTTGTCCTATTAAAAAAAAAAGATCAATTCATCTACAGTGTAGTCTCAGTAAAATGAAAAAGTAAAGACAAAAACTAAGCTTTGTTATTTTCTTGATTGATAAAGGTTAACTATCACAAAAGGGAAAAGGTCCAAGTTTGCCCTCGTGCTTCGCCAAAAGGTCTAACTTTGGTTCATCCATATCCTCGTTACAATTTTGGCCCGAAATTATCCTTAATCACTAAATGGTATCCAACCTATAAGTTCAAATCCTGAACTCTAATAAGTTCAAATCCTGGACTCACACCAGAGTCAGCATTGACCAGAAAAAAAAGGTTCAGATTTGAAGCCAATGCAACCACAAAAGAGCTACCAGAAGCACAAAGTTTAAAACTTTATTCTCCAGGTAAGAACTAACTTACTCAACAGTAACTAAACAAAAAAGGTAACCTGACGTGTACTAAACCAAAAAAATGACACGTCACAGAAATCTAACCTGCAGTTAGCAGCAATAGCAGCAAGTCCATCAGTAGTAAACCCTTCACAAGATAACAACACCAATACCTTAAAATGCTCAAACGAAGTAGAAATCAACTCCAAAGACTCATCACTGACAACCATTCGCTTCAGTCTAATCTCCTCAAGCATAGTATAAGTCCCCGACATTGCAGCAATCCAAGGTTGTACATGCGCGCCCCAACCTTCAGGTACTAGGTTAAAGTCCGCAAAATGTGGCTTTCCTTTCAGCTTCACGGATCTAACTTCAGTAGGGAACCGTCTGATCATAATCTCAGGGCTAACGGCGTAGCAGTTTCCTATGAATACTTTCCTCCTGCACCGCCTCTCAATCTCATACCATGATTTGCACACTAAGGATATACTGTTCCGGTCCTTGTCGGAGGTTAAGAACGAGAACAGGTGCTTTAACACTTGTTCTGGAAATGATGAGGACGCCATTGCTGTACGGAAACGGAGGTCAAAAAATGGGTTTTTTCTTCCCTGCCTGAGTAGCTTGCAACAAATCTTTTTTGTGTGTGGAGAATTGTAAGGAGTGTTGTTTTGTACTGCAGTGAAAGATAGGGGCATTTTATTACGTCAGGATGTGTGGCGAATAAAGTTAACCAGGGTTAGGAGCTTTCAGATCTGAGTCAAACATTAATCAGGGTTAAGTTGAGTTGTCGGTAGGGAGACAAGTACTGTCATGTCCCGGAACTGTCACGTGTTATTGTGGATATAGTTGTCTGGGAAATTCTCACAAGTTTAAAACTAAATTTTAATTTTAAATAAATATTATTTCCTCCGTTTCAATTAGATGATGTTGTTTGATTTCGCACAAATTTTAAGGGTAAAAAGAAAATTTTTGAAATATATGGTCCTAAAGGTTTAAGGGGCAAAAAGTTTTGTGGGATCATAATATTTTTGTGGTTATAAAAGTTTCTCATTAAACGTAAAGTGGATAAAATAAAAGGTTTAAAGTTAAATGAGTTCGAAATATAAAAATGTGTCATTCTTTTTTAAACGAACTAATAAGAAAAATGTATCATTTAAACTAAAATAAAGTATTTGACTTGACAAAAGTTTAAAAAAGGAATAATTTTTGAAATTTGATATGTTAAATATACTAGTATAATATTTGTGTGTCTTGCTCATCAAAAATAATATAAAAAATTAAATTAAATTATTTTAAACGAAAATCATCCTTTTTGGACGAATAAAAAAAGAAAGATTTAGCTTACATAAACTAAAATGGGGAGTAAAATTTTTTAACTGAATTAATCCATATTTCCCTTTGATCACCCTGCAATAGCAGAGTGCTTATCATTTCCAACTAACTTTGCATCGTTTGGCTACCCATGTGTTATAGTAAGTTTACATTCTATATTTGATGATAAGATTAATGTGCCTCTGTCATTTATGAGTGATCGAAACTCACTAAAAAGAACCTTCTAGATAGAGAGAAAAAGAACTGAGAGGAATTTTTTCTTCTTCTTATTAACGAAAAACTCTACAGAAATGGCTTGGACAAGCCTGTTTATAAACTTGTTAATTCTAACCTCCTGTCACGACCCAAACTGAAGGGCCATGACTAGCACCCGACCACACTTGCCGAGCACCAACGTACATTTCATCTAACCTTCATTATTATCTTTTAAGGCTGACGAGATCAATATAAATGGTAGACCTAGATCATGGACAACCAGCAATAAAATATGACGGCATGAACATACATAGCAGGGGATGACCAGACAATCAAGAAACTACGTATAAGGTATGAGCTACCTCGCTACTATGAAAGACTATACAACAAAAACTAGCCGACAAGGCATACCAAACTATACATGAGACGACACCTGTCTATGAGCCTCTAAAAGAACATAAGTGTTGCAACATAGCCGGAACAGGGCCCCGACATACCCATAATGTCTATAACAAAAATTGCATACCAAGACCAAGGCAAGTCCGGAGAAGGGATCTCGCCAATCACCGCTGAACTGGACAGTCTACTGTGGTGGGGGAGCTGCACCTGCCTGTCTATCAGGACCTGCAGCACGACATGCAGCGTCCACAAATAAAAGGACGTCAGTACGAATAAAGTACTGAGTATGTAAGGCAAGGAACCATAAATGCGATCAGTAATGTAAGCAAGGATAGAGAATATACAACCTGTAACATCTTAGTACCTCTGAGGGCTACTTACATGAAATGCATGATACATATGTATAAATACATAAACCTTTAAAGCATTCGCCTCTGTGGGCATCATCATCATCATATCGTACCCGGCCATAATAGGCTCGGTAGAATCGTACCCGGCCACGTGGAGCTCGGTAAAACCCAACTGATCAGTGGTTGCACAATAGGTGTCGTACCCGGCCAACTATAGCGTGGCTCGGTAGAGTAAAATAGATACATATATATAATGCATGCTCGACTCATGGAATCACATTCTAAACCTTTCGGAGTGACGTAAGGTCGGTATCCTCTATACACGTTATTAGGACTAACTCTTCACTATGAACCTTATAAGATTTAGGAAGTACGAACAACATTGATAACATAAGAATAAGAGAAGTAACATTAACATCAATCGTTCCATAAGAGGGAAAACAATGTAAGTACTGCTAGCTTCTAAGAGTAGAGTATCTTGGAAGCTCGTTCATTACATTATGTACAATCGGAGTCGTGCAAAAGAAGGAAAGGGATAGTCTCACATACCTTGTATATACTGCCCCAATCTCAAGCTATGCAATTGTCAAAACTCCTTAGTCTACAATAAGAGAAACGATACTATCGTTATCATTTAAGCGTCATAACTATTATGTATCGACCACAACCTATTTTACGATGAAACGGACAGCACCTCCCCTATATATATGACCTCACACCATTCAAAACAGTCACCAAACAGCCCAAACAACATCAATAATAAACATATTGAGCCTCCCAAAATAGTCCACACATAGCCTAATCACTCCATACATACGACGACCACCGTAGTCGTGTCAAACAACCTGGAAATGTTACGAATAACTATCAGCCCATAACCCTACATATATATGGTGTTTCTCCACACCCTTCCTCCTCCAAAACTCCACAAGATAGTAGTAAAATACGCAGCCCAACAACAACGCAAAACAGTCCACAAAACAATAACATTACTACCAAGCCTTTCGATATATATCTCACAAGTTCTAGCTTCAATGGCTTAGCCGCAACTTGGATAATCTTAAATACATATAGAGTAAGAGGTTCCTTACCTTTATACAGAAAGAACAACTCCAATTTGACCTTAAATTTCCATGAAATATCCCTCCAATGCTGCCACAACAACAAAAAAGCGAAACTAGCGATCAATTAGTGTTTTTCGGCACTAGAATCACTTTAGAAGGCTTGAAATCACCTAGGATTGATATTAAGAACATGAGGGAGTATTTACAGAACATAAACCCTTTAAAACAACCTCCCACACGAGCTGAAACGACACAAAAATGAGCAACAACAAGAAGAACAAGAGACTTACTAGCGCCACGGAATTCCCGACACTTGATTTGTGTTGTTTGCCCTTTTTTGGGTCTTGAATCTTGAGAGAACCTTGAGAGGATGTTCCTAGGGTTCTAAGGTCTGAAAATAGTGAAAATAAATGACTTAAAACGGGTTGGAGGCATCCTATATAGGTCCAAATATCTTAAACCGACTTAGTGGGCCCCATAGAGAGGTGCTTGGCGCAGTCTCGCGAAAACGCGAATATCTCTCTACTCCGAGATCGTATCGATGAACGGTTTAATGCGTTGGAAACTAGACTCATAGATATTTAATTTGGTGGGTAGATCACCCCGTAATTCCTTGTAAATTATGAGAAAAGATTAGAAACATTTGACCTAATGTTTAAGTAAAATTATGAACCTAAGTTGCGACAACTTTTGTCGACTTTTGTTTCATAACTCGTTTGACTTCAAGAATTATGATACGGATATTATATGATTAAAATACCTTAATAAATGACCTCTTGAGTGTATTAAGCACCGCTAGATTACCTGAAAATACGAGTTACAACATCCTTGATTCGTTTAACTTCTAATACTGGTTAATCGCCCTTATACACTCTTGTATCACTTAAGACCAATAGGATTGACTTCTTATCATCTCAAAGATAATTCCTTCTTGGATTTATGTTAACTAATATATGGCATGAACTAACACATGTGGATATGGGTTGTAACACCCTCCCCCCCTTAGGAACATTCGTCCTCGAATGTAAGGGTTTATGGGGAGTTTAAATCATCGTGGATTCCAATGGAAATTTCCGATCAATTTTCCCCTATAAAATGGTCACTAGCAAAACTTGCAAGTAATTAAGCCCAACATATGGCTTCACAAGGCTACACAAAGCATTATGCGTATTTACATTATCTACATATCACCATTTTGTATTAAGGAGGAGTATTCTCAAATTATTGCTTACCTCATAGAGCCGTTTCTTCTTCCAATGTATCCTGTCTTCCACCAGCATCCTTGTTATCTTCATTCTGGAATAAGTAAGGGTATTTAGACTTCATCTCCTCTTCTGCTTCCCATGTCATTTCTTCCATATTTTTGTTCCTCCACAATACTTTGACGGAAGCTACATCTTTTGTTCTCAGCTTGCGGACTTGCCGATCTAATATCGCCACTGGCACTTCTTCATATGATAGGTCCTCTGTAACTTGTACATCTTTGATAGGGATGACTCGAGAAGGGTCTCCAATACATTTTCTCAACATAGATACATGGAATACCGGGTGGACAAATTCCAATTCGGATGGCAATTCTAACTCATAAGCAACCTGTCCAATCCGTCGAAGAATTTTATACGGCCCGATATACCTTGGACTCAGCTTACCTTTCTTCCCAAAACGCATAATACCCTTCATTGGTGAGATCCTCAGGAAAACCCAATCACCAACCTCAAACTCTAGATCACGACGTCGGACATCAGAATAAGATTTTTGCCTGCTTTGTGCCGTCCTCAATCGCTCTTGTATCACTTTCACCTTCTCAATAGCTTGGTGAATCAAATCTGGCCCATATAATTCTGTTTCACCGACTTCGAACCATCCAACTGGTGATCTACATCTCCTCCCGTATAGTGCCTCATATGGGGCCATTTTAATACTGGAATGGTAGCTATTGTTATAGGCGAATTCTATGAGTGGAAGATGATCATCCCAATTCCCCTTAAAATCTAGAACACATGCTCGTAGCATATCTTCCAGTGTCTGAATGGTACGTTCAGCCTGTCCATCAGTCTGCGGATGAAATGCAGTGCTGAGATTTACCTGTGTGCCTAAACCCTTCTGGAAAGACCTCCAAAAGTTAGCCGTAAATTGAGCTCCTCGGTCTGATATAATAGATATGGGCACACCATGAAGCCTAACAATCTCCTTGATATACAACTTTGCATAATCTTCAGCCGTGTAAGTTGTCTTCACTGGCAGAAAATGGGCACATTTTGTAAGTCGATCAATTATCACCCAGATGGAGTCAAACTTATGATAAGAGCGAGGTAATCCAATAATGAAGTCCATATTAATCACCTCCCACTTCCAGGTCGGAATCTCTATATTTTGAAGCAATCCACCGGGTTTCTGATGTTCTATCTTTACTTGTTGACAATTGGGACACTGGGCTACAAATTCTGCAATAGACTTCTTCATATTATCCCACCAATATTGCTCCTTGACATCATGATACATCTTTGTCGAGCCGGGATGGATGGAATATCGGGATTGATGAATCTCATTCATAATCTTCTCTCGCAACCCTGCCACATTAGGCACACACAATCGGCTCTGGTATCTCAGTGCCCCATCTTTTCCGATCCCAAAAGCCATACTTTTACACTGTTGAATGCTTTCTCTTAATCGTACTAAGATAGGATCTTCATATTGTCGTGCTTTTACCTCGGCTACCAAAGATGATTCTGATGTATTCTGTACAGTAACACCTCCGTCATCAGAGTCTAACAATCTGATTCTCATATTGGCTAGCTGATGAAGCTCTTTAATCAACCCCCATCTACCTGCCTCAATATGTACTAAGCTTCCCATTGATTTACGGCTGAGAGCGTCTGCCACAACATTGGCTTTACCGGGATGATACAATATCTCGACGTCGTAGTCTTTCAATAATTCAAGCCACCTACGCTGCCTCAAATTCAACTCTTTCTGCTTGAAGATGTATTGTAAACTCTTGTGATCTGTGTAGATGTCAACATGGACGCCGTATAAGTAGTGCCGCCATATCTTCAAAGCATATATTACTGCAGCCAATTCCAAATCATGGGTTGGATAATTCTTTTCATGCTTCTTCAATTGTCTTGATGCATAAGCAATCACATTCCCACGCTGCATCAATACGCACCCCAAACCTATACCTGAGGCATCACAATATACCACATAACCTTCTGTTCCTTCAGGAAGAGTGAGCACTGGTGCAGATGTCAATCGATTCTTCAACTCCTGAAAACTACGTTCACAAGTGTCAGACCACTGGAATTTGGTAGCTTTTTGTGTTAACTTAGTCAATGGTGATGATATAGAGGAAAATCCTTCTACAAACCGCCTATAATATCCTGCTAGCCCTAGGAAGCTGCGGACTTCTGATGGTGTTGTAGGTCTCGGCCAATTCTTTACTGCATCGATCTTCTGAGTGTCGACACTAATACCCTCATCAGATATCACATGGCCAAGGAATGCTACTGAGTTCAGCCAGAATTCACATTTGGAGAGCTTAGCATATAACTTACGATCCTGAAGCGTCTGTAATACTATCCGCAAGTGGCCCGCATGTTCCGCCTCCGAACGAGAATATACTAGAATGTCATCAATGAATACAATCACGAACACATCAAGATAGGGCCTGAATATAGTATTCATGAGATCCATAAAAGCTGCTGGGGCATTTGTTAGCCCGAACGACATCACCAAGAACTCAAAGTGCCCATATCTTGTCCGGAAGGCCGTCTTTGGAATATCCTTCTCCCTAACCCTCACCTGATGATACCCTGAACGTAAATCAATCTTAGAGAAATACTTGGCACCCTGGAGTTGGTCAAACAGGTCATCAATTCTTGGAAGTGGATACTTGTTCTTTATAGTAGACTTATTCAACTATCGATAGTCGATACACATCCGTAACGACCCGTCTTTCTTCCGCACGAATAGGACTGGTGCACCCCAAGGTGAAGTGCTAGGCCTAATAAAGCCCTTATCCAGCAAGTCCTTCAACTGCACCTTCAACTCTCGCAACTCTGCCGGGGCCATTCTGTATGGAGGAATAGAGATCGGTTGAGTGTCAGGCAACACATCAATGCTAAACTCAATCTCCCTTTCAGGAGGAAGGCCTGGGAGTTCATCTGGGAAAACATCTGGGAATTCGTTGACCACAGGGATTGATTGTAAAGTAGGCGGTTTCGCCTCCGCATCCCTAACGCGAACGAGATGATAAATGTAACCTTTTGAGATCATTTTCCTTGCCTTAAGATAGGAAATAAACCTACCTTTCGGTGTAGCAATGTTCCCTTTCCATTCAATGACGGGTTCACCCGGAAATTGGAACCTAACCATCTTCGTACGACAGTCAACATTTGCATAGCATGAGGCCAACCAGTCCATTCCCATTATCACATCAAAATCAACCATTTCTAACTCAAATAAATTTGCCGAGGTTTGACGACTACAAATCATCACAGTGCAACCTCTATATACCCTTCTAGCAATCACAGAATCTCCTATCGGAGTAGATACCGCGAGGGGTTTACTTATCAATTCAGGTTCAATGCCAAACTTATTAGCCACAAAGGGTGTAACATATGATAATGTAGATCCCGGATCAATCAGCGCATATACATCATAAGAAAACACAGATATAATACCTGTAACAACATCTGGAGACGACTCGAGATCCTGTCGACCTACTAGAGCATAGGTTCGATTTTGAGCACCACTCGAACTCGGCACTGCACCTCTACCCCTACCACGACCTGTCGACTGCTGAAAACCCCGTGCTGGAGGTCGAACTGATGAGGAAGAACCAGACACAGATCCAGTCGGCTGAGCCATACCATCACCTCCTCTATTAGGACAATCCCGCATCATATGGCCAGGCTGCCCGCACGAATAGCATGCATCAGAACCTCGACGACACAGTCCAAAGTGGGCCTTGCCGCACTGATCACAATGTGGTGTTGGGGGTCTCATCTGACTAGTATCCCTGTGATGTTGCGAGCCAGATGCCCGCGAACTCTGACCTGGACCAGAATAGGATCGATCATATCGAGGCCTCTGAAACTGTGGAGGAGCACTAGCTACAGGTGGCGCCGAACTCCTCGAAAACTGTGGCCTGATGCGGCCTCTGAAGTCATCAGAATACCCTGCAAATCTCGCCCTCTTATGCTGGCCTCTATCCTGCTCCCTAACTGCCCTCTGCTGGCGCTTACGATCCTCTAGGGTCTGGGCATAAGCTTGAATACGGGAAATATCCATGCCCTCCACCAAGGAGGCTGTCGTACACTCATTTATTAGATGTGGTCCCAACCCATTCACGAACATATGCACCCTATCACTCATCTCGGCCACCATATGGGGAGCATACCTTGCCAAAGAATCAAACTGCATACTGTACTCTCGCACACTCATATTACCTTGTCTAAGGTTCAAGAACTTATCAGCTCTAGCTCGTCATATCTCAACTGGCAAGTAGTGACGAAGAAAGGCCTCAGAAAATTCCTTCCACACAGCTGGAGGAGGGTTCGGACCCCTGGATCTCTCCCAACTATCATACCAGAGAACCGCTAAATCCCGTAGCCGATAAGAAGCCAACTCTACTGCCTCTGTATCACTAACATGCATAACCCGAAGTGTACGATGAACCTGGTCAATAAAAGTCTGTGGGTCCTCCTTGGGGTCTGATCCGGTAAACACTGGAGGGTCTAAATTAATAAAATCACGAACTCTTGTACTAACTGGTTTCTCAGCAGCACCTGTATTCTGCCTCTGAGCCTGAGCAGCTACCAAGCTAGTCAATAACTGCAAAGCACTCCGCATATCCTGGTCTGGAGTGCCAGACGGAGGAACTGGAGGCGCTGGGTGCCTTCTAATATCCTCTGGAGGAGATGGAGTAGATGAGGTATGAGAGGGCATCTCACTTTGAGCCTCACTTTGTCCTGCTCTGACTTGGGGCACCTGACTGGTACCCTCTCCCGCTGCTGTATCAAGCCGTCTACTAATCGTTTGCTTCCTAGTCGAAGGCATCACTGAAAAAACAAGGTGAATATTAGAGACGAACACTTACGACTCAACTCTACGCACGATCTAGATTCAGGAAGAAGGTAACAACCCTAGATGTCATGTAGCCTCCTGATTATAAATGTGGCGCGCTACACATCCATAATCAAGACTCTACTAGACACGGCTCATAGACAACCCCTAGGACAGACTTGCTCTGATACCAAGTTTGTCACGACCCAAACTGAAGGGCCATGACTAGCACCCGACCACACTTGCCGAGCACCAACGTACATTTCATCTAACCTTCATTATTATCTTTTAAGGCTGACGAGATCAATATAAATGGTAGACCTAGATCATGGACAACCAGCAATAAAATATGACGGCATGAACATACATAGCAGGGGATGACCAGACAATCAAGAAACTACGTATAAGGTATGAGCTACCTCGCTACTATGAAAGACTATACAACAAAAACTAGCCGACAAGGCATACCAAACTATACATGAGACGACACCTGTCTATGAGCCTCTAAAAGAACATAAGTGTTGCAACATAGCCGGAACAGGGCCCCGACATACCCATAATGTCTATAACAAAAATTGCATACCAAGACCAAGGCAAGTCCGGAGAAGGGATCTCGCCAATCACCGCTGAACTGGACAGTCTACTGTGGTGGGGGAGCTGCACCTGCCTGTCTATCAGGACCTGCAGCACGACATGCAGCGTCCACAAATAAAAGGACGTCAGTACGAATAAAGTACTGAGTATGTAAGGCAAGGAACCATAAATGCGATCAGTAATGTAAGCAAGGATAGAGAATATACAACCTGTAACATCTTAGTACCTCTGAGGGCTACTTACATGAAATGCATGATACATATGTATAAATACATAAACCTTTAAAGCATTCGCCTCTGTGGGCATCATCATCATCATATCGTACCCGGCCATAATAGGCTCGGTAGAATCGTACCCGGCCACGTGGAGCTCGGTAAAACCCAACTGATCAGTGGTTGCACAATAGGTGTCGTACCCGGCCAACTATAGCGTGGCTCGGTAGAGTAAAATAGATACATATATATAATGCATGCTCGACTCATGGAATCACATTCTAAACCTTTCGGAGTGACGTAAGGTCGGTATCCTCTATACACGTTATTAGGACTAACTCTTCACTATGAACCTTATAAGATTTAGGAAGTACGAACAACATTGATAACATAAGAATAAGAGAAGTAACATTAACATCAATCGTTCCATAAGAGGGAAAACAATGTAAGTACTGCTAGCTTCTAAGAGTAGAGTATCTTGGAAGCTCGTTCATTACATTATGTACAATCGGAGTCGTGCAAAAGAAGGAAAGGGATAGTCTCACATACCTTGTATATACTGCCCCAATCTCAAGCTATGCAATTGTCAAAACTCCTTAGTCTACAATAAGAGAAACGATACTATCGTTATCATTTAAGCGTCATAACTATTATGTATCGACCACAACCTATTTTACGATGAAACGGACAGCACCTCCCCTATATATATGACCTCACACCATTCAAAATAGTCACCAAACAGCCCAAACAACATCAATAATAAACATATTGAGCCTCCCAATATAGTCCACACACAGCCTAATCACTCCATACATACGACGACCACCGTAGTCGTGTCAAACAACCTGGAAATGTTACGAATAACTATCAGCCCATAACCCTACATATATATGGTGTTTCTCCACACCCTTCCTCCTCCAAAACTCCACAAGATAGTAGTAAAATACGCAGCCCAACAACAACGCAAAACAGTCCACAAAACAATAACATTACTACCAAGCCTTTCGATATATATCTCACAAGTTCTAGCTTCAATGGCTTAGCCGCAACTTGGATAATCTTAAATACATATAGAGTAAGAGGTTCCTTACCTTTATACAGAAAGAACAACTCCAATTTGACCTTAAATTTCCATGAAATATCCCTCCAATGCTGCCACAACAACAAAAAAGCGAAACTAGCGATCAATTAGTGTTTTTCGGCACTAGAATCACTTTAGAAGGCTTGAAATCACCTAGGATTGATATTAAGAACATGAGGGAGTATTTACAGAACATAAACCCTTTAAAACAACCTCCCACACGAGCTGAAACGACACAAAAATGAGCAACAACAAGAAGAACAAGAGACTTACTAGCGCCACGGAATTCCCGACACTTGATTTGTGTTGTTTGCCCTTTTTTTGGGTCTTGAATCTTGAGAGAACCTTGAGAGGATGTTCCTAGGGTTCTAAGGTCTGAAAATAGTGAAAAGAAATGACTTAAAACGGGTTGGAGGCATCCTATATAGGTCCAAATATCTTAAACCGACTTAGTGGGCCCCATAGAGAGGTGCTTGGCGCAGTCTCGCGAAAATGCGAATATCTCTCTACTCCGAGATCGTATCGATGAACGGTTTAATGCGTTAGAAACTAGACTCATAGATATTTAATTTTGTTGGTACATCACCCCGTAATTCCTTGTAAATTATGAGAAAAGATTAGAAACATTTGACCTAATGTTTAAGTAAAATTATGAACCTAAGTTGCGACAACTTTTGTCGACTTTTGTTTCATAACTCGTTTGACTTCAAGAATTATGATACGGATATTATATGATTAAAATACCTTAATAAATGACCTCTTGAGTGTATTAAGCACCGCTAGATTACCTGAAAATACGAGTTACAACATCCTTGATTCGTTTAACTTCTAATACTGGTTAATCACCCTTATACACTCTTGTATCACTTAAGACCAATAGGATTGACTTCTTATCATCTCAAAGATAATTCCTTCTTGGATTTATGTTAACTAATATATGGCATGAACTAACACATGTGGATATGGGTTGTAACACCTCCACTAGCTCTAATATGACCGACTAACTAACAGTACAGTTGTCACATAGTTCACTTAACTAATATTCTAGAACACTGCTACTTAAATAGCGCAATGTACAATCATTACAAGCTATACATCTCAACACTCCCCTCAAGTTGAAAATGAGAAAATGTTTTTCATTCCCAACTTGGATAGTAGTACAGCATGTTGCTAGTGTCCCAAAGTCTTAGTCAAGATATTTGCAAGTTGCTCTTGGTTGGGAATGTGTGAGGTTTTGATTAATCCTTTTTGAATCTTATCCCTTATGAAATGACAGTCTATTTCTATATGCTTTGTTCTCTCATGGTAAATTGAATTTACAGCAATCTGAAAGGCAGCATTGTTGCCACAGAATAGTTCCATAGGAAATTTTACACTTACTTTCAACTCCTTTAACAAATCACTTAACCAAACCAGCTCTGCAACTGTATGTGCCATGTTCCTATACTCGGCCTCTGCTGAGTTTCTATAGATGGTATTCTTTCTCTTTGCTTTCCAAGAAATGATCGAACTCCCAAGCTTAATGTCGTAGCCAGTGACTGACTTTCTGGACGTGGGACAAGAAGCCCAATCTGAGTCACAATATGCTTCTATTTTCTGCTCACTTCTGCTTGACATTAGCAACCCAAGTCCTGGCTGATTCTTTATGTATCTAACCACATGTAGTACTGTCTCATAATGTGACTTCTTAGGTGAATGCATAAATTGGCTTAGACATTGAACTGCATATGGTCTGGCCTTGTTATTGTTAGGTACAATAGCTTGCCAATCAGTCTTTGAAAGCTCCCCTTGTCCTCTAAAGGTTCATCATTGTTATTAGTCTTCAGACATTCATCAAACTTAGTACTTGTCAGTTTGAGGTTTTGCTCCACGAGTGTCTCTTTTGGCTTTGAACTTACCAATCATGCATCTGAAATCATTTCTAAAGCATATTTTCTTTGGGACATAAGAATGCCCTCGGTTGATCTAGAAAATTCTATCCCCAAGAAATATCTTACGTCTCCCAAATCTTTCAACTTAAAATTCTGGTGCACTGCAGATTTGCTCTTTGAATTTGCTCCAAATCATTCCCAAGTTATTTACACATACAAGTATCAACACAAATTTGTCATTCACGGTTTTGGTAAAGAGAGAATAATCATATTTGTTTTGCTTAAAATCAGTTTTCAACAAAGCTTGGGTCAATTTCAAATTCCATTGTCTGAATGCTTGTTTCAACCCATATAGGGATTTAAGTAGTCTGCATAATTTAGTCTCCCCCCTGGCTACTAAATCCTTGGGGTAGATTCATATATACATCCTCATCAAGATTCCCATTTAAAAAGGCATTATGAACATCCATTTGAAAAACTGGCCAATTCTGAAGAGCAGCAGTTGCAACTATAGTTTTAACAGTAGTAAGCTTAGCTACAGGGAAGAAGGTATCATGAAAGTCTAAACCTTCTTGTTGAGTGTACCCCTTAGCAACAAGTCTAGCTTTGAACCTTTCCACAGATCCATTTGCATTGTACTTTATTTTATACACCCATTTGCAACCTATAGGAACCTTCCCTTTAGGTAAGTCAACTACTTCCCAAGTATAGTTATCTTTTAGAGCTTTAATCTCAAGCTTCATAGCATTGATCCATCTATCATCCCTAATGGCTTGAGAGTAAGAGGATAGTTCTATATCATAAGAAAAGGAATCAAGGAAAGACTAAAACTAAGTGGGAAGATGGGAATAGGATACAAAGTTTTGAAAAGGATAAGAGGTAGTAGGAACAATGGTTGATGGTAGGGGAGGATAGACATAGTCTGTCAGCCAAATAGAGGGCTTAGTGGTCCTACCAGATCTCATAGGATGAGCTGTAGTTGGATTCAAAGCAATATAATGTCACAACTCAAAATTCCTCCGAAGGAGTCGTGATGACACCTAGTCTCTAAACTAGGTAAGCCTAACATTTACAGAAATAACATTTATATTTACTAATTTCAAATTAAATAACTCTCAATAAATTACAATTCCCAAAACCGGTGGTAAAATTCATAAGCCTTTCTAAGAGTAATTATACAAAATAAATACAACACGATTCCAGAACGAGAAGGAATTAATGGAACGTAAATACAAATGAAGGTGACTCCGAGGCCTGCGAACGCAGCAACAGGTTACCGTAAGTCTCCACCGCGATGACCCGCACAGCTACTATCGATCAATACATGGATCTATACACAAAAATGTACAAAAGTGTAGTATGAGCACACCACGGCGGTGCCTAGTAAGTATCAAGACTAACCTCGGTGGGGTAGTGACGAGGATAGTCAAGACACCCACTAGTCAAATGAAATGAACAAGATATGATAATAAAATATCGCGATAAAGATAACAAGATAATATCAACAGCGGAAAGAAATCAAAATATAATAGTAAGAACAATAAAGGAGAACGCAGGTAGTAACAAACGATAACCAAGTAAATCACATAACCAAGTAAATCAACACTGACGTAACAGGATCAGGGACAAGTAAGAGTGTATTCAATTAAAGAAGGAATATCCCACTCAATCAATCACATCATGTCTAATACATAATATCGACCATCTCAATTCTTGATTTCTCATACCATAATCTTAACTTCTGAATCTTCCGCACACATGGCACCTTGTGCCCCCATCTTTTCCATTTCACTTTTAACAACAGAATCCACATGCTATACAATACATAATGTCCGTACAATACACTCAATATGTCCAAGAAGTCCCATTTACCTAATATCAGTAAAATTACAATTCCTAAACTAATTGGGAAAGCCAGCGAGAAAAGGTGAAATTTGTTTCTTTTAAAATCATTTGAGTAAAGAAAGTACCCCTTTTAATTTAAAAATACAACATTGAATGGATTATTACCCTTAACATAAGATTTAATAACTTAAAACTTAGTAGAAATTCCTTCTTAAGTAAAATACGACCTCAAACTGTTTAAGGGGTATAATTGAGGAACTAATTGAGTTACGGTTGCAACAATTATTGAAATTTGAAGTATTGGAGTATATATATATATATATATATATAAATACGGCGGGGTATTGAAAACATTGTAGGTTCTAACACAAAGGATCACAACAATAAAGGAATTTAAACAGTTTAAACACTTGAATTAATAACAACAAATAAACACAGTAGCAGAAAGTGCACGACACCACCCTTCGTGCTTTTACTCTCGTTCTTACCATAAGAGTCAATATTCACTTTTATTCTTTCTTGTTGCGGCGTGCAACCCGACCCCAATCATATAGTACTGTTGCGACGTACAACCCGATCCAAATCATATGATATTGTTGTGGCGCGTAACCCGATCCAAATCATATGATATGTTGTGGCGTGCAACCCGGTCCATTTAATATTGTTGCGGTGTGCAACCCGATCCACATAATATTGTTGTGACGTGCAACCCGATCCATATAATATTGTTGCGGCATGTAACCCGATTCATATAATATTGTTGCGGCGTGCAACCCGATCCATATAATATTGTTGCGACGTACAACCCGATCCATTTAATATACAAATCAACACTAATCACAAAAGAATCCCGGCAAAAGAACAATAAGGGAACAACCATATCCCGGCAAGGGAGTCAACAACAAGAGTAAACACATCCCGGCAAGGGAACCAACAGTAAGGATTAAATATGTCCCGGTAAGAGAATCAGCTATAACCAAACTTGTATCGATAATTAACTTTACAATGAAACCTCAACTAAACAACAAGACATAACAAACACGTGATAACTATACCGGTAATCACAACAATTGGGCATGTAACATATTTGTACGAAGTCACAGAGGAACTCATAATTCAGAAGTATCAAAACAATAAGGAAGGCGGTCACTTCAATTAAGGCAATTTAGGGTCAATGCAACAAGTAGGAATTCGAGGAAAGCTAGCAACATCATATGAAGCACATAGAGACAATTTAAGCAATTATTAAACTCAATCATAACGGAATACTCTCCACATATTGAACATAAGGACCTAAGAACCCTAGAGCATATTTCACACAAATAAGCCCGAGCACACACTCGTCACCTCGCATGCACAGACTACAATTAGCATAGACGACTCAATTTCTAAGGGGAAGTCCCCCACACAAGGTTAGGCAAGATACTTACCTCAAAGACGACAAACCGATACTCTAAAATGTACTTCTCAGGTGAAAAGACATCCGGACGACTCAAATCTAACCAAATTAACTTCAAAGCACAAATAAAACACATAAAAAACTATCCCGGATCATAAAGTCTCAATCTTTAACAAAATCCAAAAATTGGTCCAAGGTTGACCCCTGGGACCACGCCTCGAAACCCGATAAATTTTACAAAATACGAATACCCATTCCAATATGAGCTCAACCATACAAAATTTATTAAATTCCAATACCATTTGGCCCCTCAAATTACGATTTTTCATTTTAGGAATTTTCTTCAAAAATCAACATTTTACTCAACCCAAATCACAAATTAAATGATAAAAACAAAGGCAAATTCATGGAATATAATCAATTCTAAGTGAAGAACACTTACCCAATCGTTTTGCTTGAAAAACCCACAAAGAATCGCCCAAAACCGAGCTTTAAAACTCCAAAATAGTGAAAATGGCAAACCCTCAGAATAAAGTACTATTTATTCTGCCCAGGTCTTAAAGCATCGCGAACGCGGAGGAAGTATCGTGTTCGTGAAGAAGAAAAATGAAGGCTTCCCAGTTGTGCTTCGCGAACGTGACAACACGTATGTGTCACACCTTCTTTTTCCGCCTCCGCGAGGGGTGAAGGAGTTTTTTTTCAATTAAAGGACAATCGAAACAGAATTTGTTTATTTATTTCAGAGTCGCCACTTGGGAGATTTAGGGTGTCCCAAGTCACTAATTTAATCCCGTATCGAGGAAAAGAATGACTCTGTATTACAGTCCCCGAACCAAAAATCCGGATAAGGAATTCTGTTAACCCGGGAGAAGGTGTTAGACATTCCCGAGTTCCGTGGTTCTAGCACGGTCGCTCAACTGTCACATTCGGCTTGTTTATCTGATTTTATACAATTATGAGCTCATATGCAAATTTTAACTCTTTATCGCTTTCATTATATTTTTAAGGAATGTGAACATCGTTTAAAAACATGTCTTTGGATTGCGTCACATGAAATGCACCTGCAATCCGGAACATATTTTATTCAATGTTTTGGGATTTGGATTTGGGTTGCATGAAATGCACACCCGAGTTTAAGAAGGTAAGAGTAATTAAATCGCGCCTAAAGAATCTAACACGTTATTATCTTTGGGGAAGACAGTGAAATTCACTAAACAGCCCATCCCAAATTCTAAGTATTTATTATGACCAATTATTGAAGGCCCCACAATTTGCATTTTTATTTGGTGAGGCTCGTCTCGTTTTATTTAAAAGGTCGTCCTATAGTGACTATGTTTTCTATTGAGTTTGTCTCTAATAATGAAAGAAGAAGAATGGTCCAACTTTATTTACATGCTTACAAGTTAGTTATAGTCGGGTTCCGAATATGATTTGCCAAATTCGAAACATGACCGCGTGCCTGGGCAGTCGTTTAGATATCATGGGCCCAGGCCCAACACACAGTGTATGGACTGGACCTGGGCCATTCTTTTTTCTATAAGGGCATGTTAGTTCATTCGACTCAGGCCCAACATTTATAAGGTTGAAATGGAAACTGTTGTTATTTTATTCTAATGGTACTGTTGCAAGTTATAGCGAGACAGCCTGCTAAATGGAGTAAGATTAACTAGCAATGGACCATTTAACACTTAACGTGCGTTAGAAGATATGCTAATCACAAACACAGCTAAAATTCCAGATATCGCTTACTACATTCTCACTTCTTTTCTATCTACCAACATACATGCATAAGGTGATACCAAGAAACCATACGCGAGGTTTAATTATACATGGTGACTGCCTTCATTATCCTAAATAGAAGATATGAACTATTATATATACAACTTTAATGTTCAATATACAGACTGAAACAGATTCGAAAAACTCAGCAAAAAAACAGCTTCAACTCTTCATTTTTGTATTCATATTTCAACTTTCAGCTTACATTGATAATGTATCAGCGGTGTACCTGGTATAGGAAAGCAAAAGAAGAAGAGGAATGATCAGTGGAATAGTAGCATACACAACAACAGCAGCAACAAGAAAAGCAGCACTCAGCAGCAAACAACCCAGCAGTCAGATTTTTGAGACCCAAACAAACCCAGCCGGAAAATCCAATAATAACAAGTAGGAGGAACCAGCGACAGGTTTAAACCAAACAGAAAACCAGTGAACTTTCAAACCAACAGAAAACCAAGACACTCAACTGAAACAATGTTCAACAAGTAAAGAAACCAGGAAAGCTAAACTAAAATCCAACAGTGTCCCAACACAGTAGACTGGTGCACGAAAGCAGTAATTTCTGATTTTGTCAAACACCCCAGAAAAACAGCCTCAAACTCCTTAATGTGGAGTTTCAGCTTTAACACTCTATTTCTCTCAATTTCTGATGTCCAACCCCCTCCTCTCTTCTAAATGAGCCTATTTATAGGCAAAATATAGGCAAGCCCCAGGCTGCCTCGTTCCCTTCAGACCTCAACTCTGCCCATACCCCTTAATTTCCCATTATCAGGTGTTTTGTGCCCAAAGTGGTATGGGCAGCTGACAACAACCAACTAATCCCCCATCAATTCATTTTATTATTACTCAAATGTTATGGGCCTATTATAATACTCAACTAACATCCCATGCTATCAAGTTTTGTTCCCCACTATTGTATTAGTTTAATCATACTTCAGTACCCTACTGTCAGCCCAACTTAAACTAACCATTTTCTGATCTTTTCAAACCCCAAACTACCCCTTTTAACCCCTGCTATTACTGTTTTAACCTAAGCTTCAGCAGCCTAAAATTTGAACTTCTGAAAGTTCAAACTCAAACTATCCTAAACTGAGTTCCAGCTATTGTACTGCAGGTACAAACCATTCACAGATAGTTTCAAACAATCAGCTAAACGACAATGGTTCGATCAATCATATGAAGCTTATCAGAATCAGGATATTTGAACATTCAGTCCTATAAACTAATCGACGGCGTTTATCTAATCGACTATACTAATTATAATGTAGAACAATCAGTCGATTAAACAAATAATATGAACAGGGTCCCAAATGTCTTCAGACAACTTTGCACAAAACAGAGGAACAACATGAATGGAACACTTGACGACACTGATCAAATCGAGTATGTATATTACCATACGTATTCAACCATAAACAGAAGAATAGTCGACCAAAAAAAAAGGTCTTACGAAGACGGAGGAAATTGAAAGAACACATCAGAAATACCAACAAACTAACTAAACATGTTAACAAACTCAAACAACATTCAAACAAAATAGAAAAGAAAAAGGAAAACTCACTGTGGAAGCTCAACAACGAACGACCCAGGCCTGAACTGGATTTGACCATTTGAGGTCGAACAGACTTTAATCGAGGTGTTCTCAACCGAGAACACTTCGATTAAGGTCTATTAGACCCGAACCCTCCGTTTAAACTGGTTGGATTCCCAAAGTTCTTGTGTTCTAGGGTTCGAACAGTCCGATTTGGGCTTGAGGATTTGTGGGTAGATTCGGACCAAACCAAACTTGGTTTGGTCACGAGTGAGGGCAGGGTAATGACTGGTGTGAATCTGGGGTGGGTTGGTGTAGATCAGGGTTTGCTCGAATCTTCAGAAGAAGATTCGAGACAGTGTAGGTTGATTCGAACCCAACGGTTTGCAGATCCGTGTCCAGGGGGTCGAGGTGCACTAGGGGTGTTAATTTGGTGGTCACCGGCATCGTTGTCGCCGGGTTTATGGTGAGGGGATGGAAGGGCAGCACTAGGGTTTGGTAAGGGGTGTTAGGTTAGTGTCTGAGAGAGACGATGGAAGGGGGTGTTCGGATAGGGGGCGCGGGGTGTGATGAGGGGTTTATATATGGGACGTGGCAATTAACTTGAGCCGTTAGATCAAATAATCTCAACGGCTTGGATTAATTGGTGAGGGACAGGACATGGTCGTTTGGTGTAGAAACGGGGTCGTTTGATTTTAATAAGGGGCTGGGTCGACCCGGGTAAGCAGGTCGGGTTACGGGCGCGATCGTGGACCGTTGGATAAGTATGGATGAACGGCTCAGATAAAACGCCCTATGTGTCATCGTTTGGGGGCGTCCCTGGAAGGCCTGGTTTTGGACTGGGTCATTGTATTGGTTTGGGCCTGATTTCAGTTGAATTTTTGGCCAAAATCCGATATTTTCCTTCTTATAATTAAACAAAAATTCCTAAAAACCAAAATTAAACTACACAAATATTAATTAACACTTAACAACAGTTATCACACGAATTAAAACATTTAATAAAATTACCATGATAACAAAATAGAATAAACTGCCTATTTTTGTGATTTTCGCTTTTAAAAACCAAATTCTGGTTAATTAATTCCTAAATGTACCATTAATTCCTAGATGCCTGCAACATGTATTTTTTTGTATTTTTAACTAATTTATAAAATAAACATGCGCAGACAAAAATGCGAACAATACACGAAAAATAACACAAAACTCACAACAATTGCAAACAAACTAAAATTGTCTTATTTTTTTGGAATTTTAGGAGTAATTCTTATATAGGGCAAAAATCACGTGCTTACAGCTGCCCCTCTTTGTCCGAAAATCGAAGGGTTTTCGTGCAAAGATAAAGTGAGCGATTTTTGCCCATCCGAGTACTCCGTGTGAAGCATTTTTTTTTAAAAAGATTTAACCGAACCTTGCTTCAAAGGTTTCCTACATATCCTTGGCTAGAAGGGAATCAGGTTAATGTAGTTCGGGAAGTTTTGGTAGCTGGGACTACCATGGGACTGTGATTTGCTGTTACTGCTGCTGCATGTTGTTACTACTGCCTACCGATCTCCTTATTACATAGTGCTTAAAAGAAAAATTAAGAAGCTAGGCTAGATAACGGATTACAAGATCCCATCTATCTTCCATTTGTTCTGGACGCCTTGCTTTCTTGTCGGCCTACGTTTATTCCGGTGCTGCTTTCTTCAGAACACTGATGGGGTGACACCAACCTTTTGCTACTCTGAATACCAATTCTCACTGTCTAGTTCGGTCCGCTGGGGATATGGCTTCCTTCATTAAGCTTTTCAGTGGTTCCTCTGGGGATACGACTCTCTTCATCAAAATTTGTTATGCCGGGGATTTTTTGTTGTTGTAACCTTCTGCCTTCCGGTGGGTTACTGATTTCAAGACCTGAAGTATAAGACTGAAAAACATTCCTCTCGTTATACAGGTGGGCGCCTGAATGCAAAAATATGAAATGTATTCCCTCGTTATACTGGTGGGCGACCTAGGACATGAAATGAAAAAAAATAGAAATGTATTCCCTCGTTATACTGGTGGGCGCCTAGGACATGAAATGAAAAAATAGAAATGTATTCCCTCGTTATACTGGTGGGCGACCTAGGACATGAAATGAAAAAACAGAAATGTATTCTCTCATTATACTGGTGGGCGCCTAGGACATGAAATGAAAAAACAGAAATGTATTCCCTCGTTATACTAGTGGGCGACCTAGGACTCATTATACTAGTGGGCGACCTAGGACATGAAATGAAAAACAGAAATGTATTCCCTCGTTATACTGGTGGGCGACCTAAGACATGAAATGAAAAACAGAAATGTATTCCCTCGTTATACTGGTGGGCGACCTAGGATATGAAATGAAAAAACAGAAATGTATTCCCTCGTTATACTGGTGGGCGCCTAGGACATGAAATGAAAAAACTGAATTGTATTCCCTCGTTATACTGGTGGGCGCCTAGGACATGAAATAAAAAATAAAAATGTATTCCCTCGTTATACTGGTAGGCGCCTAGGACATGAAATATAAAGACTGAAAAGTATTCCTCTCGTTATATAGGTGGGCGCCTATTCAACTAAGACATAAAAATATTTGAATTTGTTTCCTCGTTCCTCCGAGAAAATTTTTGACAACGGCAGAAAATTTTCTGCCCCGGTTTTGGTGACCTTCCTTGTGGCGTGTCTTTCTGCCATCATCAACCTTTATTTTCTTGTAGAAATCAAAGAAAATTTTGTTAGTTTTAACATGGTGAGTGATCGTGTCACTCCTGCTGGGGAATGATTTTTTCCTTTCCTTTTCCCTTTCCCTTGCTCTGTGCTCCCAAAACTGGTTGGGGGTAAAGTTGCTTGCTGGGGATGATATGTCTGCTGGGGATGGTATTTCTGCTAGGGATGGTTTTCCATTTATCCCTTCCCCGCTCTTTTGTTTCAAAACATGTTGCGGGAGTCCTTTTCAACTCCAAAACTACTCCCTTAAAAGTTTATTTTCTCCCAGCACTGCAGGGCATAAAATGTTATCACCTGGGATAATGTTATTGAGGATAGGACTGTTGAGGTTATCTTGCTGCGGATCAATTCTCTCTTCCTCCTTTCTGTGGTGTCTGACCACCTTAGACCTTGGTCCGTGATCTATCGAAGTTCTGCTGGGGATCTTCTTGGAACTTGGTCCATAAGTCCATCAACCGTCGTTTTCCGCTTTTCTTCATGTTCCCCTTAACTTTGTAGGCCAGTTTGTCATTTGGTTTTGCAACAAACGCCTTTTGTCTTATTGCCTCGGCTTTGGCCTGTCCCCTTCGCATTTTTCTTTGTACCATTTTGGCCCCTGGTAGTAAACTTCGAAAAATCCTTCTCAAAACAAATTTCTGGAAAAAGTCTTTTTAGCCAAGGAAATGAAAAAGATAGAAAAGAGAAAAATCTTTCTGAACAAATGCTGGGGGAGAAGAAAAGGAAAGAACTTATCTGGACGGTATGACTGGTCCCAACGATAATGTCGTGCATTACGGATTAATCGGCCCAGTCTATTTGTATCAATCAATCTTCCTGATGGCCTCACTTGCTGGGGATAAATAGGTGCCCACCTCTTCGCAAATGCGGATCCTTTTTGCCAATCTATCTTGTCGCCTTATAGTGCCCTTCGAGGGGTTTCACTAATAAGACTCTCTCCTTTATCTCAGCTCCCGTCGCCTTATGGTGTCTGTGAAGGTTTTCACCGATAAGACTCTATCGTTTTATTTCTCTTATCTTTCGTCGCCTTATGGTTCCTGTGAAGGTTTTCACCGATAAGACTCTCTCATTTTTTTCAGCGGGGGATTGGAGGGCTGCCGATATGACTCTCTCTTCCGGAGATTCTTTTCGGCTATCAATTCATTTCCAGTTTATGATCCTCTTCTTTGCTGGGGATCAGTGTATTATTCTCGGCTTTCATTTGCCTGACTTGGCACCTCTCAGATATTGATCGGGAGGTCTTTTTTGGACATCGATGTTGGTTTTGTGTGGTTTTAAAGAAAGGCTATCAAAAATTCAAAAATAACTTCGACGGGTGAAACACTACAACTCTTGGAATCAACCCCTTTTTTGAAACTTCAAAAACATAACTCCTGCCCAGTTTTCTTGCTTGGGGATTTTTATATTTACACTATGTGGAGCTATGCACACTATGCACACTATGCACACTATGGTGAACTATGACCGAGCTGTGAGGCACCTACGTATCCTCTTTGAGGAATCAAGTCAAACGTAGTTCCCACGGTTCCTCTATTTTTCTTATGACCTTTATCTTGTTTTCATTTTTCCTTTTTTTTCATATATTTTTTCCATCAGTGATTCCAAAAGAGGGTTATGAAAGAATAAATAAGGCTCAAAGGGGGAAGCAAAGGTTAAAAGTGTTTGGATAGAAGAAAGAATTGCCTCCGTCATTTCATTATCCAATAAGTACCAAGTACAAACAAACGAACCAATAACTATCATAATCAAAGAAATTACGCATAATATCTTTTGACTGCATCAGAATTGATAGCCATGTCGACGCATCTTCCTTCGATATCTGTTAGATATAAAGCGCCGTTGGATAACACTCTGGTCACAACATAAGGCCCTCGCCAATTTGGGGTGAACTTGCCTTTTTCTTCGACCTGATGTGGGAGGATCCGTTTCAATACTTGCTGCCCTACTTCAAATTTTCTGGGGCGCACCTTCTTATTGTATGCTCTTGCCATTCTTTTCTGATACAACTGGCCATGACACACTGCTGCCAATCTTTTTTCATCTATTAAGTTCAACTGCTCCAGTCGAGCTTTGACCCATTCATCGTCGTCAATCCTGGCTTCAACGACAATTTGAAGGGACGAGATTTCGACCTCTGTTGGTATTACTGCTTCAGTTCCATATACCAACAAATAAGGAGTTGCACCTATGGAAGTCCGGACTGTAGTGCGATAACCCAACAAGGCAAAGGGTAATTTCTCATGCCATTGTCTAGATCCTTCTACCATCTTCCTCAGTATCTTCTTGATGTTCTTATTGGCTGCTTCAACTGCTCCATTCTCCTTGGGACGATATGGGGTGGAATTACGGTGTGTAATCTTAAACTGTTGGCATACCTCCCTCATCAAATTGCTGTTAAGATTTGCACCATTATCCGTGATGATCACTTTTGGGACCCCAAATCTGTAGATGATATGGGAGTGAACAAAATCCACCACTGCCTTCTTGGTTACCGACTTGAAAGTTTTAGCTTCCACCCACTTGGTGAAGTAGTCGATGGTCACCAGAATGAACCTATGTCCGTTGGTCACTGCCGTCTCAATAGGCCCAATGACATCCATGCCCCATGCGACAAATGTCCATGGCACTGACATTGTATGCAAATCTGTTGGCGGAGAATGGATCAGATCTCCGTGTATCTGACATTGATGGCATTTCCTCACGAAATTGATGCAATCATGCTACATAGTGAGACAATAGTACCCTGCTCGAAGAATCTTCTTTGCCAATACATATCCGCTCATATGTGGCCCACAGACTCCAGCATGCACCTCTGCCATAACTATCGTGGCTTGACCGGCGTCTATACATCTTAGCAATCCCAAGTCTGGGTTCTTCTGTACAACACTCCTCCACTGAGGAAGAAACCATTTGACAAACGCCGAAGGGCTCTTTTTTGGTCTCTGGTGGCCTGCTCCGGATATATCCCCATCTTGAGGTACTCCTTTATGTCATAAAACCATGGCTCGCCATCCACTTCCTCTTCTACCACGTTGTAATAAGCATGCTGATCACGAACCTGAATGTGCAATGGGTCAACATACATTTTGTCGGGGTGGTGTAACATTGATGCTAAGGTGGCCAATGCATCGGCAACCTCATTATGAACTATTGGGATGTGTCTGAATTCCACTGATCGAAATCGCTTGCTCAGATCGTGCAAACATTGTCGATATGGTATGAGTTTCAAATCCCGTGTTTCCCACTCACCCTGAATCTGATGCACCAGGAGGTCCGAGTCTCCCAAGACCAGAACGTCCTGGACATCCATGTTTGCAGCTAGTCGCAGACCCCAAATGCATGCTTCATACTCGGCCATGTTGTTGGTACAATAGAAACGTAGCTGGGCTGTAACAGGATAGTGACGTCCTGTTTTAGAAATGAGTACCGCTCCTACTCCAACCCCTTTCGCGTTTGCGGCTCCATCAAAGAAAAGCTTCCAACTTGGTTCCTCAGGTAATTCCAGCTCGCCTATATGCATTACTTCCTCGTCCGGAAAATACGTCATCAAAGGCTCGTATTCTTCATCAACGGGATTCTCAGCCAAGTGATTGGCCAGCGCTTGGGCTTTCATGGCCGTCCTCGTCACATAGACGATATCAAACTCTGTGAGTAAAATTTGCCATTTTGCTAACCTCCCTGTAGGCATAGGTTTCTAGAAAATGTACTTTAATGGATCCAAACGGGAAATGCGATAAGTAGTATACGAGGACAAATAGTGCTTCAACTTCTGTGCCACCCAAGTTAGGGCGCAACATGTCCTCTCGAGTTGAGTGTACTTGACCTCATATACTGTAAACTTCTTGCTAAGATAATAAATGGCCCGCTCCTTCCTTCCTGTAATGTCGTGTTGCCCCAACACGCAGCCAAACGAATTCTCCAGGACCGTCAGATAAAGAATTAATGGTCTCCCCGGCTCAGGTGGGACCAACACAGGTGGATTTGACAGATACCCTTTGATCTGGTCGAAAGCCTCTTGACACTCCGTCATCCAGTCTACCGCAACATCTTTCTTCAGCAGCCGAAATATGGGTTCACAAGTCGCCGTGAGTTGAGAGATGAACCTGCTGATATAGTTTAGTCTTCCCAACAGACTCATGACCTCCGTTTTGTTCTTTGGTGGTGGCAAATCTTGGATGGACTTGATCTTGGATGGGTCCAGCTCAATACCCCGTCGACTGACGATGAATCCTAACAACTTTCCTGATGGAACCCCGAAGGCGCATTTGGCCGGGTTGAGCTTAATATCATACCTTCGAAGTCTTTGAAAGAACCTCCTTAAGTCTGCTACATGGTCTTCCTGATGCCAAAACTTTATGATCACGTCATCTACGTACACTTTAATTTCTTTGTGTATCATGTCGTGAAACACAGTAGTCATTGATTGCATGTACGTTGCCCCAGCATTCTTCAATTCGAATGACATTACCCGGTAGCAGTAAGTTCCCCATGGCGTAATGAAAGTCGTCTTTTCCGCATCTTCCTCGTCCATTAAGATCTGATGATATCCTGCATAGCAATCCACAAAGGATCTGATCTCCCGCCCAGTGCAATTATCGATCAAGATATGGATGTTGGGAAATGGAAAATTATCCTTAGGACTTGCCTTGTTGAGATTGCGGTAGTCGACACATACCCTGATTTTCTCATCCTTCTTCGGCACTGGTACCACATTGGCCAACCAATCGGGATATCGAGTGACCCGAATAACTTTCGCCTGCAGCTGCTTGGTCACTTCTTCTTTGATCTTCACACTCATATCCATCTTAAACTTCCTCAGTTTTTGCTTGACCGGAGGGTATGCCAGGTCAGTGGGCAATTTGTGAATCACTAGATCGGCGCTTAATCCCGGCATATCATCATATGACCATGCAAAAACATCTTTGAACTCAATGAGGGCTTTGATTAATTCCTCCCTGATGTTTGGCTCAATGTGGATACTGATTTTGGTTTCTCTGACATTATCTGCATCCCCTAGATTTACAGCCTCGGTGTCATTCAGATTAGGCTTGGGTTTCTCTTCGAATTGGCACAATTCTCGGTTTATCTCTTCGAAGGCTTCATACTCGTCATATTCAGACGCATCATCATAACCGATCTCTTGTATAATTAAGCCGGAGTCAGATTGATTTATTAGACTAGGTCGAAGATCCGTTGTGCATGCCATGTCATTAAAACTAGTAAAAAGAGAACTGTTCAGAAAGAGAAAAGAACAAAATAAAATTAAAATGAGACAAGAAAAGAGAATTTTATTAAAAATGCGGGATAACAGGGTTCACACTTTACAAAATAAAATGAGATTTGGATTACACCCTGGAATAATCTGAAAAACAAGAAAGAAAAATCAAAGCCTACTACCAGGACTCCCCCCGGGTAGGAAGAGGAGTAACCGTCCAATTGTTGGTATTGGCCTTAGGCCCCACAAACTGTATGCCTGCTTTGCTGGAACCCTCTCCAACTTCTATTACATGGACATCAGTGAACAGCCTTTCGAAGTTCTGATTCAAATCCCCGTCCATCCCAATCAATGGTCCGAGAATTTTCGAGACCGGTGACCCCTTGGCACTTGCTTTAATAAAGGATCTGGAGAGACGCAGAATTGGTTTGGGAAGAACCCAAACTCTTTTCTTCATTTTTCGTGCTCGCTTTACATCTGTTGCAGTAGGTTTGAACCCCAATCCAAAGGTCTCTAAATTCTTGGGCAAGGAGAGAGGTTGAACAATCCCTTGAAGCTCACCCCCCAGGACTTTTCCTGGCACAAACCCATTACCCAGCATCTCTGAAACCATCATGACGGTTGCGGAAGTTACCCTGGGGTGTGGAATGCCTTCACCCTCGGTAATCTTGTTTTCTGATACTGCATAAAAAATCTGGTAAACCCAGGGACCTTTGTCACCGTTGGTTTCTATGAAGGGCACAATGGCGCCTCCCATGGTGCACGCAGTGTCTTCCCCATGCAGCACGACATCTTGTATGTCCTATTCGAACTTGACCATTTGATGTAAGGTGGATGACACCGCTTTGGCCACGTGGATCCACGGTCGTCCCAACAAAAGGTTATAAGATACCGCGGCATTCAATACCTGGAACTCCATAGTAAACTTAACCGGGTCGATGGTCAACTCGAGTACAATATCCCCCACGGTGACCGTTCCACTTCCGTCAAATCCTCGGACGCAAATGTTGTTCTTGTGGATCCTACCATGGTCAATCTTCAACTGGTTCAGGGTGGATAATGGACAAATATTGGCACTTGAGCCGTTATCCACCAACGCCCGAGTAACTACCGAATCTTCACATTTGACAGTCAAGTAGAGAGCTTTATTATGTTCCGTGCCTTCCACTGGCAGATCATCATTAGAGAATGTTACCCTATTTACCTCAAAAATTTTGTTGGCAATCGTTTCAAGGTGGTTTACTGAAATTTCATTGGGCACATGAGCTTCATTTAGTATCTTCATCAGGGCCCGGCGATGTTCATCCGAATGGATCAATAATGATAACAATGAGATCTGGGCCGGTGTTTTCTTCAATTGTTCGACCACGGAGTAATCCTGCACTTTCATCTTTTTCAAGAACTCCTCCGCCTCTTCTTCTGACACGAGTTTCTTTGTTACTGCTGGGTTAGACCTTCTCAACTCCACGGGAGCAAAACACCGTCCCGACCGAGTCAGCCCCTGCGCCTCAGAACTATCCTCCTCCACTTGCTTTCCCTTGTACATTACCACTGCCTTTTCATACTTCCAAGGCACGACCTTGCTATCAACTATTGGCAATTGGACTACCGGCTTTATGATGGCCGGTTCACTGCAGACTCCTTTCACAACGACTACGGGTGTGGATGATGTTCCCGATACCACCAATTTGGTTGGCTCTGGTTTCCTTGTTGGGGTGGATGGACTTTTCCCTAATATCACCACTGGCTTGACATCTTCCCCCTTCAACTGTACCCCTGCTTCCCCACCAGTCGATTCTTCTTTCGGAGCGGCATGGATCATCATCACCGTCGGTGAGGGTTTCCTCGACTCTCCTCCTTTGTACACCAACTCGATCATGTGAGCTTCGTGGTGTACTGGCAATGTGTTTTGGTTGATGTTGGGTGACTCCGACGTCTGGACCTCGATCTTGTTGGCATCAATAAGATCTTGTATTACATGCCTCAACCTCCAACATTTTTCGGTATCATGCCCAAGCATTCCCGAGCAGTACTCACAGCTTATCGATCGGTCCAAATTTTGGGGTGGAGGGTTTGGCCCCCTCGGCTCGACAAGACTCACCAAACCTAGCTACCTCAATTTGTGTAACAAGGCGGTATAGGTCTCTCCCAACTTAGTAAAAGCTCTCTGTCTCTGTAGCCTATCATTTCTAGCAGCTTGATTTCCTCGAAAGCCCGCCCCTGGAGGGTTCCTGTATGCCCTTGTTGGAGGATAGGCATTTTGTGGTGGAGGGTATGTATTCTGTGGAGGTGCATATGCATTTTGGGGAGCCGGCGCGCGCCATTGCGGGTGAACCGGAGGCTAAGTGTATGTTTGGGCTTGGTGCACGGAGAAGTGTGGTTCTTGAGGTGGATAGTAGTGTTGTGGCGGGCTGTATGGATAATTTGGCCTGTGGGGTCTGCGTTGGTTGTAGTATGGTTTGTCGGACCTGGACCAACCGCCTGTCTCAACCGTGACGACTTCTTCTTTCTTCTTCCTTCCCAGCGCACCTCTCGTGCCGCTCTGAATAGCCTGGGTCGTTGCCTTGAGCGCTGAGTAATTTAGGATTTTATCGGACCTCAATCCCTCCTCTATCATGACCCCTATCTTTACTACTTCATTGAAGGATTTTCCAACCGTCGTCACCAAGTGACCAAAGTAGGATCCAGTGTTTGCAGGAAGTAGTCCACCATTTCTTCCTCTCTCATGGGAGGATCAACCCTGGCTGCCTGTTCTCTCTAGCGGAAACCAAACTCGCGAAAGCTTTCCCTAGGCTTCTTTTCGGTCCTCAGTAATGTGAGACGGTCAGGGACTATCTCGAGATTGTATTGAAAATGACCTGCGAAAGCCTGTGCTAGATCATCCCAAGTGTACCATCTGCTGGGATCTTGTCTGGTATACCATTCCAATGCCGATCCACCTAAGCTTTGACCAAAATAAGCTATCAGTAGCTCATCTTTGCCGCCTGTGCCTCTCATTTTGCTGCAAAAACCCCGTAAATGTGCCATAGGATCACCGTGCCCTTCGTATAAGTCAAACTTGGGTATTTTGAACCCTGCCGGGAGTTGGACGTCCGGGAAAGGGCATAGATCCTTATAGGCCACGCTGACCTGGTTGCCCAATCCATGCATGCTCCTGAAGGATTGCTCCAGGCTCTTGAATTCCTTATTACCTCATCCTGCTCTGGAGCCTTAACCGGCTTTTCAATCTCCGCCGGAACTTCCAAGTGTGGATTATAGGTATGGGGTTCTGGTGCATTGAATGTGGGTTCAGGGGGATAGTACTGCGCATCGTGAGCCTGAAACAACGGCTCACTAGTTGATCTTTGCAGTGTGGCTGGTGTGGGTCCCATAAAAGTGGGAACATTTGGTGGTGGGAAAGGTTGATGGGGTGGTGGAGCTTGGGAATCATAGGGGCTTCTCTCCTGATAATAGTGGTGATTCGGGAGGCTTGTTGAAGGGCCAGAGTGAGGGTATTCCGGCATATGCCCTAGTGGCTCAGGGCTCTTTTGTACTTTAGCCAAGGCTAACTGCATCGAATTCATCTCCAATCCCATCCTCTCTATCTTCTCTATTGCCTCTTTCAGCAACTGGCTTACTGGCCTTTCTTCCTCGGCACTATTTTCTGAAGTAGTCATGATTATTGGTACAGGTCCCTTGGATCTGGTTTGATAAGGATGTGTTGCTAGAATGCTTTAACAACTAACTGTCTGGTATTTGTGGAAAACAACAAACTTGTTAGCATTAGAGTTTAACAGATTTGGTAATAGCACATTGGGGATGCAATGCTCCTAAGCAGTTAACCATTTCTAACATGTTTTGCTTCAACCGCATGCGTCATCCTGGCTTGCTTTATTTGTGCCTTTAAAGTGTTTTGGGAACCCCTTTTTTCTCTCTATTATTATTTTTTTTTCTTTTTTTTCTTTCTCTCTTTTTTCCTTTTCTTTCTTTCTTCTTTTTTCTTTTTATTTCTTTTTAGTGGCGGTCGAATCTTATGTGGATTGCCTACGTATCACGTCCCCGCGTGAATCAGACCGGGCGTAGTTCTGCCCTAAAGTAAGGACACAAAATTCTTTTGAAATCATTCAATTCATCACCAAAATTTGCTATTACAAACTACTGATTTCAAATGACGAAAATAGCAAAAATACAGGTTCCAAAATTCTTAACCTGACTTGAAAAAACAACATATGGGAAGACAATGGACCCATAAAGCCAACAAACAAGACTCGAACTAGGGATACATTAAAGATTTCAACTTAGGTGCTCGCGAGGCATCGTTCGACCTTTCCGCGGACTTTGGTGTAAGACCTCTCTTCAAGCTCTTCAACTCATTCATGATTCGGTGGACGTAGCCCATGATGGAGGCAAGAAGGGTATCACGAGGTATTTGCTCACATGCTAGGCATCTCATGTAGATGTAGTACCCAATCTCATCAATCCTTCCTCGGATGTTGTCCCTTTCAACGAACAGTTGCTCTATTCGCCGGTTCTTTAGTCCCAGTATTCGAGCATTGTAGGCGAGTCGATCCTGAAACCTCTCCATTCGTTCTTCCATTCTGGCCATTAAATCATAACAGCGCCTTCTGTCAGTCCGGGCATTCCGGGTTTATTTAAGGACCCGATCCTGAAGAGTGGAGTTTGTTTCTCTCAACAGTCAAATGCTTATTTCAGAATCCCTTATGACTTGTTGTAGATGCTTTCTCCGTTCCATTGTTCCTTTTGCCCATATGACCCACATTCTTGCTATGCAAACCTCGGATCTCTCCAAGTCTTCTCGGCTTTTGCTGACTTGATTTCTCAACTCTGCTATCAACCTTTCATCGGAGCGACGTTTCTGTCGGTCGCTGTTACTCTTACTGACTTGCCAAATTCGGTCTTTCAGTGTCTGGTTTTCTTTGGATAATTTGTTCTTTTCACCCTGCTCCGAGGCGACTTGCACATTGTTCTCAAATATAAGCCTTTCAACTTGTCGCTTCAGCTTCCCGATTTCAGCTCGGTAGCCTTCCTCTCTCACTAACCAGCCCCACTGTTCTTGCGAATCATTCGTAAATTGTTGGACGTGAGTTCTTTTAGCAGGTCTCTGACGAATCTGGAACCTTCTCCCGAACCAAACATCGTACTTTGGGTTTACCTCACCCTTAGCCAGTTCTCGAACCATAGTCTTGGGCTCAAGGAATCTACATTCGTGCCACAACTTTCTAATTTTTCCTTTGGGTAATAGGACTCCTGGGCTCAGCTCAATGGCATGCTTGCTTAGATCCTCATCAGTGGGAATTACTTGAAATCTTCCTAGCTGGCGCAATACCCGATGAGGAGCATATGGTTAGATGCTGCGAAGTCCCATCAAAAGAATATGACATTCCTCGGTCGCCATGTATATTACCTCAGTATCAGCCAACCACCCAAATGCCCATTCAATCTGGTAGGCTGTTGTTGACCTCAATCGTGTAAGCCACGCTTCGACACCTTCGGGGAATACAACGCCTGTCATTCGTTTCTCAAAAACCGCTAATACAGTTTTTTTCGGTTAACCTGTGGTTCATGTATCCTGCTCGGTGACAGAGGTGTTCTTGCATCCACAACTGGAGTAACAGATTGCATCCCTGGAAGAAATTGCCTCCTTCTCGGCATATAGTTAAGGCTCGGTAGATTTCGGACAAAATCAAAGGAACCACAGTACTGTTAGTTCTTTTGATTGCAACATCAGCCATCCCTACAAGGCCTATCTCTATTTTCTCATCTTTGCGGGGATAGACCACGACTCCCAGGAATGCTGTTATGAATGGCAAAGTACGTCTCGCCTCCCACTTGTTTCTGTTCCCAGCATGAATTAGTCCGAGGTTTGGTTCTTCAAAACCCTGAGGAGTACCATACCGTTGATATAAGAATTGGAGAGCACAACATCCTCTCGACAAATCATCATTTTGCACCTTCCGACTAATGCTTAGCAAATCCAAAAACCCGATCGGAGATACTGGTCTTGGTGAAAGTAAATATTGTCCTCTTAATTTCCCATTCAATCCCGCATATCCGGCGATTTCCTCTAGTGTAGGTGAAAGTTAAAAGTCAACAAAATAGAATACATTGCGGGTTGGGTCCCAGAACGGTATTAGAGCCTCGAGGATATCTGTCCTCGGCTTGATATTCAGCAGATTGACAAAACCTCCCAAAACTCTTCCCACTATCTCTTTACTATCACCTTCCAGATCATTCCACCACATGTGGAGTTGTAGAGGGACCTCGCTAAAGACTGAGAACGGTTCATTTTGATTTGTGCTCATCCTGCACATTTATTAAGGTGATTAAAGAAGGAAAACTTTTATTAGACTCAAAACAAACTATCTATATTCCATTTTTTTTTTCAATTTTGAAGATGAAGGACTCGGTTTTCAGATACGACCTTTCAGCACTTCGGGGACGAAGACTTTAAGGCTGTGTGGGTCTACCAGTCAAAAAACCACAAAAATGGCCGTTTGTGCAAATTCAGCCTTCCGGCGTCCCTTTCGGGAATACTCGGCTATTTATGGCAAAACAGCTTGACTTGATTTATTTTTCTGATGAAATTAACATTTGACATATTTTGGTTATTTTTAGCAAAAGGGGAGGTTGGACCCGATTAGGGCTGCCTACGTATCTCACATCCGGTGAGAATCAAACCGGCATAGTTCGCCAAATTAAATAAACTATATATATAAAAAAAACATATTTTTATTTCCCTCGGCGAATAAACTATTTTGAAACAAAAATCAAGACTCTTTTTTCCTTTTCATTTTTCATGGCAAGACAAACTATTTTGCTTTTCTACTTTTGGAAATAAGACAGAACAACGACTCTTTTCTTTTTTTTTTCTTTTGCGATCAATTTCCAAAAATAAAGACTCTTCTTTTTTTTTCTTCCTATTTTTCCTTTGCTTTTAGTAAAACCAACTATCAAAAATAATATATATATTTTTTTAAAACAAATTTCGGCAGAGTTTTGACACTATTTGGATATTGTTATTTTTTCAAAACAGAAGATTAACCCTATACACTGCTATTTTCCTTTCTTTCTCTCTTTTTTTTTTAATTTTTCCCAATATTCAAAACCGGTCATCATGCAAGTCCAAAGCAAATAAATGCACAAGCAGTGAGTAGGATACATCAGGATGGTCTTTTCTGTTTCAGGTTGCTATTCCTAGACGGACCCAACCCTTGTGTTGAGTCCCCTAAGTCAAAAATGCACATGATGCAGATAAGCGTTCCTACTAGGGATCCGGCATGAAGTTGAGTTATTCTAGGTTCAGAACCTGGGTGTTTGTTCTAGACCTGGCTTACCCGAGCGGACAGCTCGAGCCGAGGGGAGGCAGCAATCCGGGAATACAGAAGCTTCGCCGGCTTTGCAACTTATCCAAACCTTGTTCTAAATTGGGATTTGACACTATACAGAAAAGAAGTCGTACGAAGTACGCCCTTCTTCATGATTTAAAAGACTCGAAGAGGAGATGAGTTTCGGCACAGTTTATATACAGTTCACAAAATATCAAAGCGGTAAAAACAGTTAGTTAGCACATTATGCACAGATCATGTAACAAAATCAGATAAAGCTAAATACAACAATTATTCCAAGCTCGAATTCTGAATCCTGAACAAAACGTTCTGGGTTTAATTCCCCAGCAGAGTCGCCAGAGCTGTCACACCTCCTTTTTCCGCCCCCGCGAGGGGTGAAGGAGTTTTTTCCAATTAAAGGACAATCGAAACGGGATTTGTTTATTTATTTCAGAGTCGCCACTTGGGAGATTTAGGGTGTCCCAAGTCACCAATTTAATCCCGTATCGAGGAAAAGAATGACTCTGTATTATAGTCCGTGAACCAGAAATCCGGATAAGGAATTCTGTTAACCTGGGAGAAGGTGTTAGGCATTCCCGAGTTCCGTGGTTCTAGCACGGTCACTCAACTATCACATTCAGCTTGTTTATCTGATTTTATACAATTATGAGCTCATATGCAAATTTTAACTCTTTACCGCTTTCATTATATTTTTAAGGAATGTGAACATCGTTTAAAAATATGTCTTTGGATTGCGTCACATGAAATGCACCCGCAATCCGGAACATATTTTATTCAATGTTTTGGGATTTGGATTTAGGTTGCATGAAATGCACACCCGAGTTTAAGAAGGTAAGAGTAATTAAATCGCGCCTAAAGAATCTAACACGTTATTATCTTTGGGGAAGGCAGTGAAATTCACTAAACAGCCCATCCCAAATTCTAAGTATTTATTATGACCAATTATTGAAGGCCCCACAATTTGCATTTTTATTTGGTGAGGCTCGTCTCGTTTTATTTAAAAGGTCGTCCTATAGTGACTATGTTTTCTATTGAGTTTGTCTCTAATAATGAAAGAAGAAGAATGGTCCAACTTTATTTACATGCTTACAAGTTAGTTATAGTCGGGTTCCGAATATGATTTGCCAAATTCGAAACATGACCGCGTGCCTGGGCAGTCGTTTAGATATCATGGGCCCAGGCCCAACACACAGTGTATGGACTGGACCTGGGCCATTCTTTTTTCTATAAGGGCATGTTAGTTCATTCGACTCAGGCCCAACATTTATAAGGTTGAAATGGAAACTGTTGTTATTTTATTCTAATGGTACTGTTGCAAGTTATAGCGAGACAACCTGCTAAATGGAGTAAGATTAACTAGCAATGGACCATTTAACACTTAACGTGCGTTAGAAGATATGCTAATCACAAACACAGCTAAAATTCCAGATATCGCTTACTACATTCTCACTTCTTTTCTATCTACCAACATACATGCATAAGGTGATACCAAGAAACCATACGCGAGGTTTAATTATACATGGTGACTGCCTTCATTATCCTAAATAGAAGATATGAACTATTATATATACAACTTTAATGTTCAATATACAGACTGAAACAGATTCGAAAAACTCAGCAAAAAAACAGCTTCAACTCTTCATTTTTGTATTCATATTTCAACTTTCAGCTTACATTGATAATGTATCAGCGGTGTACCTGGTATAGGAAAGCAAAAGAAGAAGAGGAATGATCAGTGGAATAGTAGCATACACAGCAACAGCAGCAACAAGAAAAGCAGCACTCAGCAGCAAACAACCCAGCAGTCAAATTTTTGAGACCCAAACAAACCCAGCCGGAAAACCCAATAATAACCAGTAGGAGGAACAAGCGACAGGTTTAAACCAAACAGAAAACTAGTGAACTTTCAAACCAACAGAAAACCAAGACACTCAACTGAAACAGTGTTCAACAAGTAAAGAAACCAGGAAAGCTAAACTGAAATCCAACAGTGTCCCAACACAGCAGACTGGTGCACGAAAGCAGTAATTTCTGATTTTGTCAAACACCCCAGAAAAACAGCCTCAAACTCCTTAATGTGGAGTTTCAGCTTTAACACTCTATTTCTCTCAATTTCTGATGTCCAACCCCCTCCTCTCTTCTAAATGAGCCTATTTATAGGCAAAATATAGGCAAGCCCCAGGCTGCCTCATTCCTTCAGACCTCAACTCTGCCCATACCCCTTAATTTCCCATTATTAGGTGTTTTGTGCCCAAAGTGGTATGGGCAGCTGACAACAACCAACTAATCCCCCATCAATTCATTTTATTATTACTCAAATGTTATGGGCCTATTATAATACTCAACTAACATCCCATGCTATCAAGTTTTGTTCCCCACTATTGTATTAGTTTAATCATACTTCAGTACCCTACTGTCAGCCCAACTTAAACTAACCATTTTCTGATCTTTTCAAACCCCAAACTACCCCTTTTAACCCCTGCTATTACTGTTTTAACCTAAGCTTCAGCAGCCTGAAATTTGAACTTCTGAAAGTTCAAACTCAAACTATCCTAAACTGAGTTCCAGCTATTGTACTGCAGGTACAAACCATTCACAGATAGTTTCAAACAATCAGCTAAACGACAATGGTTCGATCAATCATATGAAGCTTATCAGAATCAGGACATTTGAACATTAAGTCCTATAAAACTAATCGACGACATTTATATAATCGACTATACTAATTATAATGTAGAACAATAAGTCGATTAAACAAATAATACGAACAGGGTCCCAAATGGCTTCAGACAACTTTGCACAAAATAGAGGAACAACATGAATGGAACACTTGACGACACTGATCAAATCGAGTATGTATATCACCATACGTATTCAACCATAAACAGAAGAATAGTCGACCAAATAAAAGGTCTTACGAAGACGGAGGAAATTGAAAGAACACATCAGAAATACCAACAAACTAACTAAACATGTTAACAAACTCAAACAACATTCAAACAAAATAGAAAAGGAAAAGGAAAACTCACTGTGGAAGCTCAATAACGAACGACCCATGCCTGAACTGGATTTGACCATTTGAGGTCGAACAGACTTTAATCGAGGTGTTCTCAACTGAGAACACTTTGATTAAGGTCTATTAGACCCCAACCCTCCGTTTAAACTGGCCGAATTCCCAAAGTTCTTGTGTTCTAGGGTTCGAACAGTCCGATTTGGGGCTTGAGGATTTGTGGGTAGATTCGGACCAAACCAAACTTGGTTTGGTCACGAGTGAGGGCAGGGTAATGACTGGTGTGAATCTGGGGTGGGTTGGTGTAGATCAGGGTTTGGCTCAAATTTTCAGAAGAAGATTCGAGACGGTGTAGGTTGATTCGAACCCAACGGTTTGCAGATCCGTGTCCAGGGGGTCGAGGTGCACTAGGGGTGTTAATTTGGTGGTCACCGACATCGTTGTCGCCGGGTTTATGGTGAGGGGATGGAAGGGCGGCGCTAGGGTTTGGCAAGGGGTGTTAGGTTAGTGTCTGAGAGAGACGATGGAAGGGGGGTGTTCGGATAGGGGGCGTGGGGTGTGATGAGGGGTTTATATATGGGACGTGGCAATTAACTTGAGCCGTTAGATCAAATGATCTCAACGGCTTGGATTAATTGGTGAGGGATAGGACGAGGTCGTTTGGTGTAGAAACGGGGTCGTTTGGTTTTAATGAGGGGCTGGGTCGACCCGGGTAAGCAGGTCGGGTTACGGGCGCGATCGTGGACCGTTGGATGAGTATGGATGAACGGCTTAGATCAAACGCCCTATGCGGCATCGTTTGGGGGCGTCCCTGGAAGGCCTGGTTTTGGACTGGGTCATTGTATTGGTTTGGGCCTGATTTCAGTTGAATTTTTGGCCAAAATCCGATATTTTCCTTCTTATAATTAAACAAAAATTCCTAAAAACCAAAATTAAACTATACAAATATCAATTAACACTTAACAACAGTTATCACACGAACTAAAACATTTAATAAAATTACCATGACAACAAAATAGAATAAAATGCCTATTTTAGTGATTTTCGCTTTTAAAAACCAAATTCTGGTTAATTAATTCCTAAATGTACCATTAATTCCTAAATGCCTGCAACATGTATTTTTTTGTATTTTTAACTAATTTATAAAATAAACATGCGCAGACAAAAATGCGAACAATACACGAAAAATAACACAAAACTCACAACAATTGCAAACAAACAAAAATTGTCTTATTTTTTTGGAATTTTGGGAGTATTTCTTATATAGGGAAAAAATCACGTGCTTACAGTATGCAAATGCGAAGAAGGAAAATATTATGGCCTAGAGATTGCTCTTCACGAACGCGTGAACAAGTACGCGAACGCGAAGAGTGGAACAACATAGCTACGCGAACGCGTGAGGGGGATGCGAACGCGATGAGGGATAAAGCAGAGCTTCGCGAACGCGAGGCTCTAAACGCGAATGCGAAAAAGGATTTCCAGGTGGTCAGCAAGAAAGCTTCGCGAACGCGGAAAGTGGTTCGCGATCGCGAAAGAGGATACCAGAAGCAGAAAACAATAGTTCAAAAATAAGGAAAAATGACCTGTAGCCTACCCGGAACACACCCGAGACCCCCGGACCCCGTCCAAACATACAAACAAGTCATATAACCTATCACGGACTCGCTCTAGGTCTCAAATCACATCAAACAATGCCGAAACATCGAATCACACCAAGAATCAAACTTAGGAACTTTCAAACCTTCTAACTTCCAAAACTCGTGCTAAAACCTATCAATTCAACCCGGATTGACGCCAAATTTTGCAGACAAGTCCAAAATGACATAACAAAACTGTTCCAACTCTCGGAATTGCATTTCGACCCCGATATCACAAAAGTCAACTATGGGTCAAACTTCTCCATTTTCCAAACTTCAACTTTTCCAACTTTTGCCGAAACACCTCAAATTACCCTACGGACTTCCAAATCTGAATCCGGACGCGTGCCTAAGTTCAAAATTACCATACGAAGCTGTTGGGATCACCCACAACCCATTCCGGGGCCGTTTACTCAAAACTCCAATTCCGGTCAAATTTTCACTGTTTAAACTTCCAAAACTAGGTTCCTTCTCCCAATTCAATTTTGATTCATCCGGAAACTGAATCCAACCATGCACACAAGTCGATATACCTAATGTGAAGCTTCTCAAGACCTCAAACTACCGAATTGGGCGCAATTGCTCAAAACGACTAGTCGGGTCGTTACATATAAGGTGAGGAAGTAAGGGCTACAGACTGAACTACTTCTGGAAGAGGAGTAGGTGGTGTGCCTTCTGATAAGGAAGGAGGATCAGGAGAAAGTGGTTGTCTAGGAGTAGATTCAAGACAGGAAAGAGGTGAAACAATTGAGTCAGATGTAACAGAAACAGGAGAATGGGAAGGGAAATAAGAAGGTATGAGGAAACATGACTAATATCAGGTCTACAAAGAAAATAATTTCTAGAAAATTTGAATGGAAAGACATTCTTCTTGAAGATAACATCTCGACTGACTATGAATTTGTCAACTTCAATGTCATATACTTTGTAACCTTTTTAGTAGGGGCATATCCCATGAATACTCCAGGTATTGATTTTGGAGTGAATTTATCACTGAAATTTGATTTTGTGGCATAAGATAGGCAGCCTAAAGTCCTTAAATAATCAAGAGCATGAGGAGAACCATGAAACATCTCATAAGGAGATTTTCCATGCAACACAACACTAGGAAGTATGTTTATGACATATGATGCAGTTAAGATGCAATCACCCCAAAATTTTAGAGGACTGTGAGCTTGGAATCTCAAGGCTCTACTCATTTCTAGTAAGTGTCTGTGATTTCTCTCCACGACTCTATTTTGTTGTGGAGTGTAGACACAACTGCTTTGGTGTATGATACCCTTAGATTTGAAGAGACTAGAACAAAAGGTATTGAAGAATTCATAGCCATTGTCTGATCTGACTGTTTTTATAGTGGTAGAGAACTGATTTTCTACTAGGTTAAGAAAGTCATTCAAGACAACATACATATCACTCTTTAATCGCAAAAGGTAAATCCAAGTCACCATTGTATAGTCATCAACAAAAGTAAGAAAATATCTGAAGCCATTGAAAGTACAGACTCTATAAGGATCCCAAATATCCATATGAACAAGTTCAAAAACAGAAGTAGAATTAGAAGTACTACTAGCAAAAGTCAATCTTGTTTGTTTTGTTAAAGGACAGACAATGCAATCACAAGAATCTGTTTTTAACAAAAGCTTATTTATGGTAGGTTTTTCTATAAGACTGAATAAGGTGCGTGACCAAGCCTTTGATGCCATAGAATACTTGATTTATTCTGAACAAAGGTAGACAAACAAGTAGAGTTAGAGGAACCAGCAACAAGTGTTAAATGGTTGAGAATGTAGAGGCCGCCTTGGTATCTACCAATCCCTTTCACCCCTGCCACTGAAGAGATCTTGAAAGACACAAAATTCAGGATAAAAGTGAATTGAGTTGTTTAATTCTCTTGTGTATTTGGAAACAGATAGAAGATTATATTGGAATTGAGGTATATAAAGAACGTTATATATTGTCTCTGAGTTAGGCAGAGTACACGTGCCCATGTGAGTGATTTTAGTACTATACAAGTGCCTATGTGAGTGATTTTAGTACTATCTCAATTAGGTAAATGTACTGAGGCAGACTTAAAAGTAGGCATAGGTGTATGCTAGATAATAGATTCAAAGAGGAAGCTATATGATTTGAAGCCCTAGTATCAATAATCCAACTAGCTTGATCGGTATTCGACTTGCCTTCCATATTGCCCATCACTTCTGGTTCTCTTTCCTTGCTTAGCATTATTAGAATTTGCTAATACTGTTCAACAATAAATATAGGACCATTTGGGAAACACATTTTAGGTGGAACCACATTTCCAGGAAGAACATTATGTGCTGCATCTCTTCCTTGACATTCACATTATGTGCTGCATCTCTTCCTTGACATTCACATTATGTGCAACTGCAGTAGGAATGCCATGCACTCCCTTCTTTTTATTATTGAATTTGAAGCCCGGGGGCATCCTATGAGTTTGTAACAGGAGTTCCTTAGGTGTCCCCTCATCTTGCAATAATCACATTGTAGATTAAAATTCTTCCTTGGCCTCATACCAACATTAGCTGCAATTAAGTGACTATTTTTCATCTCCATAGGACACTACCTAGAATGTCATTATGTGTCATGAGTCCACTACTCATTCTCTGACTTTCTTCCTGAATAAGCATCAAGAATACCTGATCGAGTGAGGGTATGGGGTGCATCATCATAATTTGACTCCTCTATGGTGCATAGGTCTCATTTAATCCCATTAAGAACTTCACAAGCTTTTGTGTATGCAGAAATTCAACAAACGTCTTAGATTTTTCACAGTCACAACTAGGAAAAGGGCTAATTGATTCAAATTCGTCCCATAGGTCGTTTAACTTTGAAAAATAGACTGACATACTAGAAATTCCTTGAGTCAAACAACTAATTTCCTTATTCATGTAGTAAATCTTAGAAGCATTTACCTTATCGAAGCGATTTTAGGGCTTCCTAAACCTTCTTGGCATTTGATGAAAACACAATTCCTTGCCTCAATTCATTCACAACAAAACTCATAATCCACGATTTTACTATTGCATTGCACCGTTCCCACTGATGCAGTCGAAATTGATCTTTCTCATAACCCTCTCGCACACAGGTTCCATTAATGAAACCGATCTTATTCTTCACTAATAGTGACATCTTCATAGACCGACTCCATTCTGAATAATTTTCTGTCCCTATTAATATTTGCGGAACAAGTGAAACACCAGGTGTATCGAATGGATGAACATACAGTGGATCATTACAATCAAGCAATTGATTATTTGCATGTGATGTACCAGCTGTACTTTGAGGACTATCGATGACCATTTTGAAAAAGCAGAGAGCAAAGGAAAAAAATTAGGGTAAAAAACAGAGCAAGTGTCACTTGAGAAGAACACAACGAAGAAGAAGGAGAAACGAAGAATTGAAGAGGAAATTGAAAAATTCAGAGACTCATCAACTCGAATCGCAGTGAAGCGGGCTCTGATACCATATTAAAATGTGCCCTAGGTCTGCCATTGATGAATGATCGAAGCTCACTGAAGAGAACCTTCTATATAGAGAGAGAAGGAACTGAAAGGAAAAATATCTTTTCTTATTAACAGAAAACTCTACTGAGAAATGACTTGTACAAGCCTATTTATAAACTTGTTAATTCTAACCTCTACTAACTCTAATGTGACGGACTAACTAACAGTACAACTGTCACATAGTTCACTTAACTAATCTTCTAGAACACTACTACTTAAATAGCACAATGTGCAATCATTACAAGCTATACATCTCAACAAGATTGTTCTAAAATTAGTCTATATATAACAAATTCCCTATATAAAGGGGTAAAAATCATATACTCCAATAAATTAAAAGTTAAATATATCTAATCACATATTACAAGGACCAAAATTAAAACTTATCAATAATTGAAGGATTAAAAGGGCTACTACTATCGCTAATTATATATAATAGATTGCATCAATTTCATGCTAGTGAAACATGTTACATAAAACTAAAGGAAAGATAAATATTTCTCAATAAGGCATGATGAATCTATCAACATATATAGTCATTAAAGTTAGATCTCTTTTTTTCCGGATCATATAAGATAAACGCATAATAATAGTAATTGGGGAGATCAATGCACAATAGGAAAAAAAACAGAATACATTAACAGATTACATTTTTGGACCGTTGCTTCACAACGCTCCAGTGTCCAAATACAAATGGCAATATAACTTGGGCCCAACCACCACGCTTTTCCTGAAACTGGAGCGGGATATGATTAAACTCCTACTACTGTAGTATAATATCAGTACCACGTAACTTCTTTCGCTACACAAATCAAAGTGCAAAATATCACTAATTAGCAGCTTCCGTCTTCTTTTGTCTTTGAAAGATTATACAACTTTTAAGGTGAGTTTCATTAATAGGTTTTGACTTGTATTTCTGAATCTGTTACTGCTGCACTTTATATCCATATCTAAATTCATATACTAGCTAAAAATTTGATTGTGTATCTTTTTTTGTTTAGTTATATTAAGTCAGATTGTTTAAAAGCAAATGGGAGTGGCAAGGGATAAGCTATCATCATATTGGTGGTGGTTTAACAGTGACAAAAATACCACCCAAAACCGGTCGCCGTGGCTTCAATCAACTCTAGCCGGTGAGAAACTGTACTCCCATCTTCTTCCTCTTATCTTTCTACACTCTACAGGCTAGAAACCAGTCACTGATTTCAAATTTATAACTTTTGTTGTCTATATTTTAATTGACATGTTTTGCATGCTTCTTTTTGATAAATTCGATGCTCGTTAAAAAGGTAGTGAAAACTGAATAGGCTATGAAAAATTGAATCTGTTTTGTCTTTATTTTCAACTAAGAAGCGAAAAGTATTGGTTTTGATCAATTAAAGCGCCATCTTTATGGTCCAATTGCTGGTGCGAAACTTTGCTATTCAGGTTAATTCGTCAAACTTTTATTATCTTGCTTTAGTATTAAGAACTGATTGCCTAATTATAATGTGGACCTATTTAGAGTCCCTTTTGGCTAAAGAGCCAATACTTTAAGAATAGTTGATGCTTGTTAGTAATGTGACAAGAAGTCAACTAGTTTTACGCTCGTTGTCAGCCTGCCGCAACCCCCGTCTTTTATCCGAGTTTAGGACCAGCAATGTGAGCGAGCTCACACAAGCGGAGTTGTTGTTTCTGTTATATTCATCAGCAACATTTAAGATTGCTCGTGCCTTAGTATTATGCCAAAACTTTCGCTCTTCTTTTTTTCAGTTGCAGTAACCAAAAAAAAAAGAAGGGCAACTCGGTGCACGATGCATCCTCCATTCATGCAGGGTCCGGGAAAGGGCCGCACCCCAAGGGGGTGTGATGTAAGCAGCCTACCCTAATGCAAGCATTAGTGGCTGATTCCATGGCTCGAACAAGTGACGTACAGGTCACACGGAGACAACTTTACCGTTGCTCCAAGGCTCCCCTTCTATTGCATTAACATAAATATTTTAAAATACCAAGGACTAGCAAAATTTCTCTACTTGCTTCATGTAGCCTATAGTTGTATATTGTTGCAGAACTAGATGAGAAGACTGAGGCAATGCTCATGATCATTGAGGAAGATGTAGATACATTCGCCCAAAGAGCGGAGATGTATTACAAGAAGCGACCACAGCTCATTAACATGATTGAGGAAATTTATCATGCCCATCGGTTGTTAGCTGAGGGATATGATCAAATCAAGCATACAACTGACCCGCGCATTTTAGCATCGTGGAAGTCTCCAATGCCTTTCACAAAATACTCAGAGGACAAATTGATCAACTCTATGGAGAAAGCCTATGACAGCTATTCAGAATCATTTGGCCCTGAGTCCGAGTCCTTTGATCTGTCAGAGATAGAGGATCCTGATAACAACGAAGAAGAAATCCAAATCCAAGTAGAGAAGGCGAAAGTGGAAGTATCAACTGGCCTTAGCCTTAAAACTGATGAAGTACTGAAACTGAGGGAAGAAATTGAGAGATTGAAGGAAGAGAATAGAATCCAACAAGAGCTTCTAATGCAGAAAGATGAAGAGAAAAGAGAGGCAATCAGACAGCTTTGTATAGCTTTGGATTTTCTGAGGGAGGAAAACAATAAGCTGAGGATGAGTGTAGCTACGACCTCTCCGAAAAAAGAAAACTCCATTGAGCTCAAAGCATCAAAGAAGGGGTTCTGGAAAAGGCTCTTTAGCTGAACTCCCAGTTCAGAGGCTGCAATTGTTACTAAGAGCAACTGATCAAGTACTAGTGATTTAGCTAGTATATGCAGAAAGGCATACTCAAAGATTATACTTCATTTGTGTAGTATTATACCTCAGAAATTATTCTTGATATTCTTTATAGTTATAGCAAAATTGTCATGTATAATAGTGTATGTCAGTGTCATTTTAATATTCTTTTGTTGGGCACAATCAACTGTGTTCATAAACCCTCAAACAGAGAATGGAAAAGCATGAATTTTGTATACAAAGTGGAGAGTCATTGTTTTATTCCCTTCTTATGCAAGAATCGTAATACATCTCAATTAACTTAGAAATGAAAATGTCATACGCCAAACAATGAAATCTAATGTTGCAGCAAGTGATTATGTACCCTGATGAAAAAGCAAAATAGCATGAATATACTGTAGTACATGTGGACAGGAGGTGTGAAATTTTATAAACCAATAAACTATACCAGAATGCAGCAGCCATTAGGAAATTTACACAGCAAAGACCAGAATTGCACTAAAAAATAATGGTAGAGGAACTGCAGAGTAAATTGGCAATGACCCAGAAGGCTGAAATGGCATGAGAGATTCAGGAGCAAGCATAGCATCTGGATTTGGTGGGCTGAGACTTGAAGGTATTGTGGGTAGTGAAGAATCACTAGGAGCAAGTTCTGAGCCACCGGGCGAAGGAAACAGAGGAGTTATATCTGGAGAAAGTGCAGGGAATGGAGGTGAAGATAATGGTGGATTTGGCAATAATGCAGGTGCAGCTGAAATAGTTGAAGCTGGCACCTTTCTTAGGGAAGTTCTATCCAAGGCTAGAGAAGAAGAAAAAGATTGGCATACCAAGAAAATCATGAGTATAATCAAGAATGGCTTTTTGGAAGTGAAAGCCATTAATGATGATGAAATGAATGGACACCCTTTTGCCTATTCTTGGCACAGAAATAGTAAAGGTATTATCTTTGGTGGAAAGAATGAAAGAAAGAATGACAGAGTTGGTATTATGATTGAAGGATTATCAAGAAGAATGTAGTTAGGGAAATGGTCTAAGAAGACAGCTTGGAATGTATTGGCAATAGGACAAGATTGGTGAATGGTTATTGTTTGTGAAATCACATGAGGATGAACAGGAACTTATGTGTCCTTTTCCTCAGTGGCCTTTTGTTGCCATTCATAGTCTATGGAATTTTCTGTGTCTGATCTGACAAACCATTTTCAAAATTGCGTCTGCCACCTCCACCCAACTCCACCATCTCCATCCATTTGGATGATTTTTGTTCCACCCTTGATAGTTGATTAGTTGAGACTCTACACTTTATAGGGTAAGAAAAAGTGGAATACCTACCTCCACGTATCTCGAGACTCTTATCTTCAAAAGAAATTGATGATGTAAAATGTGATTTAGTAACTTGAAAGATATGGTAAAAAAGCACGCACGTTTAGGAATTTGGAATTTCTTGATGTATCCATGTAAGTTATAAGCAAGCACGTTTAGGAATTTGGAATTTTATGTTAGTTGGAGTATGTTCTACAATGTGTAGTCAAACATGAAAAGGTTGGTACCTACTCCAGAACAGTTCGATGACCTTTTGAGCTCATAGAAATGTGATGTGGCCCCATAGGGTTAAGAAAAAAGCATTTTTTTTTTCTGGTTTTCACCCGATGTCTGGTACCCATATTGGAGCCTGACTAAATCCGGATTCGCACCGAGAAGTCCCACATTGGGGAGTAAAACGCTTCCTAACAAAGGCGACTCCATACCCAAGGCTCGAACCTGAGATCTCTGGTTAAAGATGAAGGAGTACTTACTACTCCACCACAATCCTCATGGGTAAGAAAAACTAATTAATACACCATCTGATCTTACTCTTCATTTTTATAAAATAAAAACTAGAGAGACGTTATATTCAAAATGAAACTAGTTCTGCTGCCTAATAGAACTTATACAGATGACCCGAAAATGATTTGATACGCCCTTTAACATGTTTCAGACCAAAGATTACTGGTTTTTTTAAAAGGAGAGGCCGGAGGGGCTGAGAACAAAAGAAAAAGGGATTTTTATCTTCCTATGCCACATATGAAACCTTATTATCCTTAATGTTTAAGGTTTGATTTAATTATACTTAGTATACCAAATTATCAATCCTTATACCATACTTAATTAAGGGTCTAATTAATGAGCAGTTTTTACTCCTTAATTAAAGATGTCCATATATCCCACGTTTCTCTATCCCCTAATTCCTAAGATCTGCGCCGCTTCCCCCCTCCCCTTTCTTCCTCTTCTCCATTCCTTCTTCTTCTCAAAAAATACAGAGATGGAAATTGCAATTTTGTTACGTACGAAATAGTAAGGCCCACACTTTCATATTTCTTTTCGGATTCAGAATCATATTCTTATGGTTTTACGATATAGAGCTACTGCCTTTTTGGTATGTAAGCAAAAGCAATCTAGGGCACATGCTTTCATAGTTTTCCTACTTCTTCTCGGATTCAAAATACTAACTATTATAGGATTATGGTTTTACTATAAAAGCAATCCCTCTCAATTTTTCCGTTGGAGAAGAGAAGCATAAGCCCAGCCTCAGGCGTGTCAAATATTGATATCCATCTCAAAATTCTATACAATATTTACCTTCAAATCACCTCTGAAACCAATCAATCCCCTACCCCTTCTTCTGACTTTGATTCAAAGATTCAACTTTTAAAGACTAAGCTTCACCCTGAAACCTTAAATTGTTTTGTAGTTTTTTTTTTGTAGAAATTTTGTAGGTGAAGAGAAAATTTTGTAGTCAACATTTTTTTCCAACATAGATTGTAGTTTAATTGTAGTATAAATGTAGTAATTTTGTAAATACCCTTAAAAACAATACAGCTTTATACAATACTAAAACTGATTTGTAGTTTATTTGTAGAAATTTTGTAGATGGAGAGAAAATTTTATAGTCAATATTTTTTTTCAACATAGATCGTAGTTTAATTGTAGTATAAATGTAGTAATTTTATAGATACCCTTAAAAACAATACTGATTTGTAGTTTATTTGTAGATAAATGTAGGAATTTTGTAGATATTAACATAAAATCAGACTTTCATAGAATTTGTAACATAACAATTTTAATAAGCTCCCCCTAATTCCTAAGACCAACGTCGTTTCCCCTCTCCCCTTTCTTCCTCTTCTCCATTCCTTCTTCTTCTCAAAAAATACATGAGACCTATTTTTTATAATCATATTTTTCCCATTCAATTGTAGTATGATTGGGCTTTTGGACATGATTGAGTGTTGTTGCTGAGGTATTGTTCTATATTTTATTATATTTTTGATTTGTGGATTGAGAAAAAAAAGATGAAGAACAGAGTATCGACAGTATTGGTTTCTACAATTTGACTTGATTTTGTTGAATAACTGTCACACCTCCTTTTTGCGCGTCTACCCCGAAGGATAAATGCGTGAGGGAGTTTTTCCAATTTAAGTGATAATATTCGAAATGAGATTATTTATTCATTCCAGAGTCGCCACTTGGGAAAGGTTTGGCTTTAGGTGTCCCAAGTCACCGGTTTATCTTGAATCCCAAATCGAGGAAAATATTCGACTTTCCAAATGAAGTCTGCAAACCAGAAATTCTAAGTAAGGAATTCTGTTGACCCGAGGGAAGGTGTTAGGCACCCCCGAATCCCGTGGTTCTAGCACGGTTGCTTAAATTGTTATAATGGCTAAATATCTGATTTTAATACATGTTATAACTTGTGTGCTTTTATTAGGTTTAAACCGCTTTTATTATTATTTATTTTTTATGGAATTGCAACGTCGTGAAAATGCATTTCGAACCACGTCACAATCAATGCGCCCGTGGTTGTTAATACATTCCGACTCCGTTGAGATTTGGATTTGGGTCACATAAATGCGCACCCGAATTTTAAGAATGTAATTTAATTAAATCGCGCCTAAAGAGTCTAACGCGTTGTTATCTTTGGGGAAGGCAGTGAAATTTACTAAACAATCCATCCCAAATTCTAAGTATTTTATTATGACCAATTATTGAGGGCCCCGCAATTTGCATTTTTTATTTGGCGAGGCGCGCCTCATTTTATTTTAAAGGTAGTCCTATAATGACTATGTTTTCTATTTCGTTTGTCTCTAAAATAAATGAAGAAAAGGTCCTACTTTATTTACATACTTACGAGTTATTATAGTTAAGTTTCGAACATGATTCGTTAAATCTAAAATGAACGTAGTAAGAGCAGTCTGTTTGACAGTTATGGGCCCAGGCCCAATGTGCATGGCGTGAAACTAGGCCTGGGCCATCCTTATTCCAATTGGGCCTAGTTAACTTATTTTTACATATGTTTGACATTTACAAAGGGGCTGAAATGTGAACCTGTGTTATCTAATTAAACAATGTTCCTATAAGTTTCAAAACAAGCCTTTTGTTCCATGGGGTAACTATTAAATATTTAGAAATAGTCTAAGAGGCCTAACATGTTTTTTTTGTTTGAGATATACTATTTAACAAATAATACTGAAACAACAGAATATGTTTTCTACAACATCACTCCATTTTAACTAAGCGCACAAGGGAGGAAGTTTACAACTAAACTACTACAAAACATTTGTTCAGTTATACATAGCCCACATCTATGTGATTCTAGTAGAAGACATGAACTATTATATGTATACCGCTTAATGTTCAATATACAACTAAAAGGTATTCAAAAACAACTTCAACTCTTCATTTTTCATTCATGCTTCAAATTTCAGCTTACATTGAACCAGTGGATCAGTTGTGTACCTGATATTGGAAAGCAAAAGAAGAAGAGAAGTGATCAGTGCAGCAGCAGTAGTGTAAATACACAGCAACAACAGGTTCAGCAACACAACAAAATCCTAGGAAATCGAAGTATGACCCAAAAGAAACACTCTGAATCGATCGAGATCAGTGACAGAAAATCCGAGCAGCAGAGGCGGGCCAAACCAAATTTCAGAATGGTTTCGAGAACCAAATAAGATTGCAGAGATGACTCCAAACAAACCAATATGCCCAACAAATGAATCCAGCACCCACAAGCCAAACTCAAATGAAACAGAAACAAATCGAATGACTCGCTACTATGGTTCGAATGAGTCCAATGACTCCAAACTTCTAGTACTGGACAGTGTTTCTCCTTCTAAAAAAGGAAACTATGTTCTGGTCTTTTAAAAGAGATATAGGAGCTAAACTTCCAATGGGATATTGAAAACAAATTCAAAGAAGAGAAAGAAGTCAAACAGTATTTTTCTTTTGCTCTCCAAAAGCTCCCTTTTCTTCCCCCTCCCTGGATGTCCTGAACCCTTCCCCTTTTATAACCCAAACTGACCTCCATTCCAGCCTGTTAAAACCAATTAAAAACTGACCCCCCATGCTTCCTTATTCTATTTTTTTTTAAAAAAAAAGCACTCATTCTATACCCCTTTTCGGATGTACCTCTTTTCAGTTTTTTAAAGTCTGAAAGGCCTGTTATTCTCTGCAGACCATTAGTGGATGTTCAAATAATATTTAATTCTAATCAAGCATGGACAAATGAATTGATTAATTCAAACGCATCTGACCACACATGGCTTCCACTAACAGTTTTAAAGCAGTGAATTAAATCCATTTCATAAGTTAAAACAATCCCTAGACTGATCGATAAAGGGTACAGATTGACTCAATCAGAATTGAAGCAATATGAATCAAATTGTCATCAGGTTATTTTAACATTCAAAACTGCGAGACTAATCGACGACACTTATTTAACAGACTATATATTACAATATATACAATCGATAACAAATAATCGAACTCGAACAGGCGCGGGGGTGATTTCATACTGATAGACACAGTGATTTTATGAAAACCTAACTAATCGACAGAGCCTATTCGACTCGATTACACAAACTGTAATTACACGCAACAAACGTGCAGAAGCAAATTCGACCAAATAAAAGGTCCGGGCGAGATGGACAGAATAGTCGACACAATTGAAAACAACTCAAACTGACATTTAAACACATAAACAAACATCAACAGACAAAAACATGGAACTGACAAGGAAAAGAAAATACCTTAAGAAATTGAAGGTTAGACGACCCCGTCTTGGACTCTGACTCGGACCTCTTTTGGGGTCGAATGGTCCTTAATCAAGTGTTCTCAACGGAGAACACTTCGACTAAGGTCTATTAGACCCCAAACCTCTGCTAATTTGGACAAATTCCTGGTTATTGGATTTCTAGGGTTCTTGGGGCTCAGATTAGGGGTTCGAGCTTTTCTGGTTCGATTCGAACCAAACCAAGCTTGGTTTGGTCACGAGGGAGGTCAGGGGAGTAACTGGTATGGATTTGGGGTGGTTTGGCATAAGTTGAGGTTTGGCTCGAATCTTCAAATGAAGATTCGAGACGATGGGGGAAGATTTGAGACAAGGGAGTAACATATTTGGAACGGGGGTGGTCAGATGGTTTAGGGGTGTTAATCTGGTGACCGGTGGCATCGATGCCGCCGGGTTTCAGGCGATGGGGTAAGGTGGCGGCGCTAGGGTTTCATGGGGAAGTCTGTCTCTGAGTTCAGAGAGACGAGAATGAGAGATGGGGGGTCTGGCTTAGGGGGGCGTGGGGTAAGGGATTGGGGTTATATAGTTAGGGGGAAATTTGATCTGGGCCGTCAGATCATTCAAGATAAATGGCCTGGATTGATCAACTTAATGGAAACGACGTCGTATGGGTTAAGTGAGACCGGTGGGTCTCTGGGTGAGACGGGTCGGGTTAAGGCGCGGGTATGGAGACGTGATCTTGGCCATTGATCAATCTGAGATCAACGGCCCAGATCAAGTGTGATCAAAACGACGCCGTTTGGACGTCTCTGAGATTGGCCTATCTGGACCAGGCAAAAAACAGTGCTTTGGGCCTGATTTTGGGTCCAAATTAAATGGCCCAATCCCGATTTGTCCAATTTTAACTCATTTCTTTTCTTCTTTTAATTCCTTTTCTAAATACTAATCTACCAAAAATCCTAAAATAAGTTGTAAAACTACAATTATATTAAAAAGACATTAATTGACTCACACAAGATCAAACATTAATTAAACAAAATCACACCATTAAACAATAAAATGACAAAATTACCAAAATAATATTTTTTTGTGATTTTCAATCATTTAAAAACCAAATACGATTTAATTCCTAATAGTAGAATAAGATCCTAAATTTATACGCAACAAATTTTTGTATTTTTAATTAATAAAAACAAACAATCAAAGACAAAAACTACAAATAACTATCAAAAAATGCCACGCAAATTCTCAACATTATACACAAAAACAATTTGTTTTATTTTTTGATTTCTTTTGGAGTAGTTGTCGTGGAAGCAAAAATCACGTGCTCACAATAACTGGTCGCCTTTTTAATGTCTGGATTGAGGAAGAAACTCGACGAACTGATTTCTACAATTTGATTTCAGTTTGTTGAAGCTTTTCGTCTTTTTTTTTTTGAATTACGAAAAAAATTTGGGAGAGATCAAATAAAGGATTTGCGTTCAAATTTGAACTGAAGGACGCTAAATCAATTAGGATATTCTTTTCCTGATTTTTGGCGCGCCATATTAGGAAGATTCAGCTACTATTAATTACTAATTAATGAATGGTATAAAAATTGTAGAAAAACAGTGCACATGTCGGGTAATTTACAAAATATGCACATATTTGGTAATAAAGTTTTATTACTAGTATAGGAAGGAAAAAATCCCAAAGAAAAAACAGAAGTACTAAATTAAATTGGAAGCTCCTTTATTAATTGCTACATACATTGAATATAATGTGAATGGTTAGAAAACCTCAAATCACATCAACTCTCAAAATTTCCTAAAAAGAGATGTCACAGCCTATACCTGAAAAAATAAACATTAGAAATGATGCATACTAAATGTGCAATGCCCATGCACTTCCATTTCATTCAAAGGCAATAGCCACCAGCACCTTGATTTCCTAACTGGACAATTCTTTTGCATCCATCAATTGTATCATTTGCTACATAATTGATTATTCACTTTGCTGGCAATCTTGCTACAAATCCAGAAGGCAGCCAAGAAAAGCACTCGTGTGTAGAGTCTCAATGCAGATTGCCTGGTCAGCTGATTTCTTTCCCCTCAAGTAACCAAATGTGACAGAGATCTTTAACTGTCAAAATAACCATCTTAGGCATGAAAACTTTAAAAGAATGGCTTGGCTTCAAGTGAGAATCAGGATCAGGCTTCATAGACTATGTGATCAAGCCCAAAGAAGCCCTTCAGAGCCAAATTCCATGTTAGAAACTGGACTATCACCAAAGTTCTGTTGATTGGTTGCTTCACTTTGCTCTATGGAATCAACATATGCTCCCATAAGATCAGATGATCTTTCAGCTGGAATGCCATAGTCTTTGAGAATACTAGCTGAGGCGTCTAGGGCTGCCTCCCTTTCCAGAACGACCAAAAAATTGTCTTCAAATTCAAACACTAAATATTTGCCTTTGCAAGCTGCACGAGCAGACAAATCTGTAACTGCCCCAATTCAAGAGAAAGAGAACTCAAACTATGTATATATATTAACACTTACAATCCACTAGATGAGCCAAATGGTGAATGTTTTTAATTCGGGTGCCATTCAACTTCAAGACCTGCCAATAAATTGAAAACTGAGACTTCACTGAAGAAGCATACAACAGCAACGACTATGTCTCATTCCAAAGCTAGTTGGGGTCAGCATATGAATCCACTTCATTGAAGAAGCATATGTGACTAATTTGAAATTTGATGTTCACACCAATTACAATTTAACTGGTAGGATTGTAAAATAAATGTACATAAGTAACTTGCCTGCTCATTGCTCATATCCTCATACCCAATATTTACTTCATTCGCCAAGACCTACAAGCAAAATAAACCATTAAAATATAGAATTATTTTACGTAAATTAACCTCTCGGCATCATCTAGAGGTGATAAAATGGGTTAAGTGATAAAGTAGCCTCGAACACCAAGGGTGATAATGGCAGGCTAAAACCCATTTAACCTTAAATCATCACCCTTAGGTTATGTCCGCTGCTCCTGTTCCCCCACCATGGCCCAGGATACTTTCATGTCCAGTAATGAACAAGAGAAAGGATCTACTAGTCACTATATCCGCAAATCAATTTACAAAGGCCAAAACTTACTCCATACACACCTGGGATAGTACAACAATCTGTTGCCCTTCGAACTTGGCCAAAGAGTATCGAGCCTTGGTCAATAGTTTCAGCTAATAAAATTAAAAGAAAACAATCACGACAACAAAGTATTTCTAATCATTGACTTATCAAAACAAAGAAACAAAAAGAAAAATAAAATAGTTCTAATTATAGTGAGCAATCATCATTTTGTGAAGACTCACCCCAATGCTATCTTCTTCTTCCCTGCCAAATAAAGTATGAAAGTTTTTTTATCAGAGGGAGAACTCTTATACTAATAGGTACTAGAAAACTAGCAGATTGCTAGCTCCATATAACAATATGAAGAATTCTGGCAAATCTTACTCTATTAGTGGTTCGGATAGTGGTGTAAAGACCAAGCCTGCAACTATTATGTATGAAGGTTGACCACCTTCTATATGATAAGGAACCTTCAGATGAGAGCAAACATATCTAAATAAATTAAACTGAGATTCAAGTGTTGGTCAACAAAAAGACTGAGGGTCAGCTAACATTTCTTTTATACCAAATGCACACGCGGCTTCAGAACTGCTTGAACTTTCATGAATTCTCCAGCTCTTATAATACCAAGCTCAACTGAATCACCACTGAATCTGAAAAGGAAACAACAGTTTTGTAAGATATACAGTAGCAAGTGCATACTTAATAAATCGACATGCAGGACCAACAATGATATGGAAGATTGGGAAATTCTGGAGTTTGATATCAAGGATTCATTGAAATAGTAGCATTAGGCTGATATCCATTTCAAGGTCATCAAGGAAATAGAAATGGATCCACTGGGAGAAAAAATAAAAAAGACTATTCAACCCTCACAGTATACAAAATGATAAGCATTCCCTGCTAGCTTTGGCAAACTTAATTTAAGGGCAGAAACCTAAGTTGCTCGGACTCGGGTGCGGGCATCCGATACGGGCACGGATCCGAGTGTCGGATTCGGCAGAATCTAAATTTTAAGATTCGGGGGTGTGGATACAGGTAAGGATACGGGTGCAGGGATTCGGCTAAAAGATTCAAAATTATAAAAAATAGAGCTATAAGTCCGAACTCAGAACACGACCCCTTGAATTCTTGGTTTTTCTAGAACACGAAGTAGCAAATATGAGACAAAAGTACTACAATATTGAAGGTATGCCATTTCGCATGTCCTAAATCTGTTTTATTTTTAATTTTAAGAAATCAAAATCTCAATTTCCCTCCAAATTTGTCGATGGACTTAGGTCCAAGTATCCGAAGTTAGTTGATCGAATCCAGGACGTATTCCGCTCCCGTCCCGTGTCGAGACGGGTGCGGCACAAAAAACGAAGAGTCTGCACAACTTAGGCAGAAACTTATGTGGAAAAGACAAAGAGGGAAGTGGTGTCCTGAAAATTGGTAATTACATAAACTAACCAGTCTCAGAGTTTGTCATTCAAACTGAACATTAAGTGCATAATGTTTGTCAAACTTATAATAAATAAATAAAAAAGATGTTTGTCAAACATACTAATGTCCTTAAATGCAAATTTAACTTCTTTGCAAGTAATTGAACTTTACTTTTGACTAATGAGATAGCGAAAAGCTATACGTTCACTTGATCGAAACGGCACTGTTCCTTCAGACCCAACATGAACACCATCAAAACTAACAATGACGTCGCCCTGAAAAATGCACCAAGTATCATTTAACTTAGTGACATTACCAAAATAACATGCCTGTGAAACAATTAAATCCAAACGAAATTTCCTACTAACTTAACACCATAAGAATGGGAAAAATCAAGTAAATCAAATAGACAGGTGACATGAATCCAGATACCGACAGAATATCCATGTCGCCTAACTCATTTTCACACCTTAAAGTGTCATGTCTTGAAATCACTTGAGTTCCAGCACCACATCAATGGTGCATGTTACTCGATGTTGTGAAAGTAGCAATTAATAAAAAGAATGTACAAACTATTGTGAGCACGTGATTTTTGCTTCATGAAAACTACTCCAAAAGAAATCAAAAAATAAAATAAAATTTTCTTGGTGTACAATTTTTAGGATTTGCGTGGCATTTTGTGGATAATTATTTGTGTTTTTGTCCGTAAATGTTTACTTTGTTATAGTTAATTGAAAAATAAAAATATATATATATACATATTGCATACATATTTAGGATTTAATTATGCATTTAGGAATGAATTAAACAATTAATTGACTCTAAAAGGAAAATCATAAAAATATGCATTTTATTCTATTTTGTTGTCATTGTGTGATTTTTTTTAAAGATCCTAATTTGTGTGCTAATTGTTGTAAGTGTTAATTAATATTTGTGTAGTTTTATTTTTTGATTGTTACAATTTAATTATGAATTGTGTTTAAATTGATTAAAAGAAGAAATGAAAAGAGTTAAAAATATAGGGCCAATCAGATCTGGGCCAGAAATTTAGACCCAAAAATCAGGCCCCAAACGTTCCAAAAAACCCGGTCAAATCCAGTCCACCTGCAATTAATCCAAACGACGCCGTATTGGCGTCTCAAATCTGAGTCGTTGATCAAACTGGATCGAACGATCCAGTTCAGCCCCTGCATAGTTGAAACGACACCGTTTCAAATGATCAATCTGAGCCATCCATTTTTTTTGATCCAACGGCCTCAAGGCCTCAACACGACCCGATCCACTTCACCCCCGGACAACCCATTCCCCAACTCAAACCAAACGGTGTCGTCCCCTTTAAGTGAATTAATCCAGGCCGTGGATTGTGGTTGATCCAACGGCCAAGATCAAACCACCCCTCCCCTATATAAACTCAATCTCCTAACCCAGGGTGCTCCCTCGTCTTCCTGTTCATCATCGTCTTTGAGACGATGCCCCCCCCCCCAAACCCTAGCCGCCCTAGCTCCCCCTCGCCTGAAACCCGGGGGCAACTACGTTGCCGGTCACCAAACCAACACCCTAAGACCACCTGACCACCCTCGATCCAAATCTGGTAACCGTTTAGCTCGAATCTTCCTGGAACTTCTCGAATCTTCATTTGAAGATTCGAGCCAAACTCAGATCCAAACCAACCAATCCCTAATTAACACCACAGCACCCCCTAACCACCCTCGTTACAGATCTGTTGGTTGTTCACCTCGAATCACCCTACAGCTTCTCGAATCTTCAATCGAAGATTCGAGCAAAACCTAAACCTACCCCAAATTCGTACCAGATGACCCCCAGACCTCCCTCACCCTTGAACCACCACTGGTTCCCTTAGAATCTGCCTAGAAATGTTCAAACCCTAAATCCGAAAAAAACAGAACCCTAAAATTCCAAAGCTTGGGGTCTGTCCGATTAAAGGAAGGGTTGGGGTCTAATAGACCTTAATCGAGGTATTCTCAGTTGAGAATACTTCGATTAAAGTTTGTTCGACCTCAAAAATGTCCAAATTCGAGTTCGAGCCTGGGTCCGTATAGTTTTGAGGTTTTGAGGTATTTTTCTTTTTTCTTTATTCTGTATTTATGATTTTTCTATCTATGTATCTGTTTAGTTTAGTTTTATTGATTTTTTCCATGCTTTTTCAATTCATCTTCGCATCTCCAATAGACCTTTTATTTGGTCGAATTCTTCTGATCATTGATTAAGTATATGTTGTGAACTGTATAGTATAAGTGATTAATTTTATCAATTAGTTGGTTGTATTACAACTCACTGTTTCTGTCAAATAATACTCGAATCACATATGTTTGTTTTTCTGATTAATTGTCGATAATTTCTCGAAAAATTAGAGAAAAACATGATAGTAATTCTTGGTTGTTTTTCCAGTGGGTTTACCATTTTTCTTTTTGTCTTCTGTGATTAAATGTGTAATGAATTGAACATGTTATTTTCAGTCTTGTTTGTTTTAACCAGATTACTCGTTTATCTCATTGCCCTGATTAATACCATTTCGATTTTCTTCTGTTCTTCTGCCCTAAATCTGTGTCTAAATAGGATTGTGAATTGGATATAGCTGTAGTTATTTAGGTGTTTAACCAAATGAGTTTCAGGTTTGAACTTACAAATGTAACTTCAGACTTGTAAAGTTTAGGGTAATGAAGTGATAACAGTAGGGTTTCAGGGGTGATTTAGGAATGAAACAGTTAGAATAATAGTTTAGTGTTAGTGTTTTGTTAGTGGGATATTAATTAATTTGGTAATGGGGAACCAAAGGGATTGAGGGACTGATTTTGGGAGGAGGGGAGAATTGGAGGGAGATTATTCTGAAAATCTTAAGAGAGGGCTTGAGAGTTGAAAAGAGAAAACAAAAAAGAAAGATACTGTTTCATTGCATCTATAGGAGTAACTCGAATTTTGGACTGTGAATCTGATTCCTTTTGATTGCTTAATTGGTTCAGTTGGTCTACGAGTTCAGTTTTGGGTTTAATACACGCTTGGTTGAGTCTGTTTGTGTTGTTGTTGGTATTGCTGGGGAATTTTAACTGGATTGTTGTGCTACCTGCTGCCACTGTTGCATTGCTGCTGCTGACTTCTCTTCTACTTTGTTTCTGTTCCAACTCCAGAGAAAGAGATTTCAAAACAGTTAGCTCGTTAGAACGGTCTGGCAGATTACCATTACCACACAAGATCAAAAGGGCCCATTCCGGAAAGTATGTCTGGTTCGGACAAAAGTGTTGAGGAGGAAAAGTCGGAGATGCAAATGATGAAGGAGGAAGTAGACAGGTTGAGACAAGAGATTGCTGGGATGCACCTAGCCTGGGCTAAGGGACAAACACCACCAATACTTCCCCTACTCCTACCCTTTCACCAGCTCGGACTCCGGAACACCCTTCCACTGGTCCATCAGCGAGCTTCCCCATTGCCCAATACTATCAGGGGTCGTTTGGTAGGATGTATTAGATAAAATAATGCTTGTATTAGCTTTGTGTATTAATAATACCTTGTTTGATAGACATTTTGAACTTATGCATTAGTTATGCAAGCATTAGTTATACATCCTATTTGGTATTATCCTATGCATAATTAATGCATAGAAAACCATGGTATTAGCAATGCAATGGGTTTTAATGCATGCATTAGCTTAGTTAAAGACAAAATTGTCCTTCAAAATTTATGCTGGATTAAAATATGCTAGTTATTATATTAATGCAAGTTTAAAATAATTCAAATAGTGAGAAATAAAATTATATCTCTAGTAAATAAATAAATACTTAGCATATTTCCTTTTTTATAAATAAATATTTAGTTCTATATTACAATATAGGCAGACAAATTAATTTTTTTAAACTTTTTCGTATAAAAATATTTCTCAACATATGTTTCTTTTAAAAAGTTTTAAAGTGATGGACTGGTATTGAGGGTATTTTTGTAAACAAGCAATTCTTTTAGAAATTGTGCAGTGCTTTAATACATCAAACCAAACAATGGATAACTAATACTAGCATAACTAATGCAAGCATAACTAATACCAGCATTACTAATACACCATATTCAACATTATTCTTATACACTCTACCAAACGACTCCTCAGGGGGGAACTTCTTATAATCCCCAAGCTTCACCACCCAAACAAAACCCTCCTCCACCAGCTATTCCTGTTTTCGTGGCACCTCCACCCGCCACATTGCAAAAATCACCTGATGAACCAGTGTTTCAGGTTCAAGACAATCAATACTATCCTCCTGAACTCACCTTCAAACCACCTGAGCCATACACTTACACCCCTCACCTTCAGTTCCCTACAGAAACTGAGAGGCCAGCTAAGAATCCGGAGCAGGATGAAGTGCTCCGTAAAGTGAAAAGCCTGTAGCAATCCTTCAGGAATATGCATGGATTGGGCAGCCAAGTTAGTGTGGCCTACAAAGATCTGTGTCCCTTCCCCGATGTTCAATTGCCGGCCGATTTTAAAATGCCAAAGTTTGATCTATATGAGGGGCATGGTGATCCCATGGCGCATCTACGAGGTTTCTGTAGTAAGATGAGAGGGGCAGGGGGAAAGGATGAGTTGCTGATTGCTTATTTCGGTCAAAGTTTAAGTGGGTCCGCATTGGAATGGTACACGAGGCAGGATCCCAGCAGGTGGTATACTTGGGACGATCTAGCACAAGTATTTGCAGGTCATTTCCAGTATAACCTCGAGATCGTCCCCGACCGTCTCACACTGTTAAAACTTGAGAAAAAGCCCGAAGAGAGCTTCAGGGAATTTGGATTCCGTTGGAGAGAACAAGCAGCAAGAGTCGATCCGCCAATGAGGGAAGGTGAAATGGTGGACTACTTCTTACAAACGTTGGAGCCAACCTACTTTGGTCACCTGGTGACGTCGGTTGGTAAATCTTTCAATGAAGTAGTAAAAATGGGCGGCATGGTTGAAGAGGGACTCAGGTCCAACAAGATAATGAGTTATTCGGCGATCAAGGCCACAACTCAGGCTATCCAAAGCGGCACGGGAGGTGCGCTCGGGAAAAAGAAGAGAGAGGAGGTCGCAACAGTCGAAGCAGGTACTTGGTCCAGATCAAGAGGTCCAGCCCCTCGCTATCAAACCAGACCCCATTACCCAAATTATCCGCACAATCCATACAACCCTCCACAACCCTATTTCTCCGTCCATCATGCCCAAACTTACACCCAGCCTCCGGCTCGTCCGCAATGGCGTGCGCCGGCTCCCCAACATACATATCCACCTCCACAAAACACATATCCACCACCGAGAGCATACAGGAATCCTCCAAGGCCAAGCTTCCATGGAAATCAGGCTTTCAGGAATGAAAGGATGCAGAAGCCGAGAACATTCACTCCGTTGGGAGAAACCTATACTACTCTGTTCCACAAGTTGAGACAGATAGGCTTATTAAATCCTGTTGAACCCAAATTGCCAAATCCCCTTCCCAGAAATCAGGACCACTCAGTAAGCTGTGAATATTGTTCGAGGGCTCCCGGGCATGATACTGAGAAGTGTTGGAAGTTAAAGACTGCCATACAAGATCTTATTGACACAAATAGGATCGAGGTTCAGGCACAAGAGGCACCCAACATCAATGAAAACTCGTTACTGGTGCACCATGAGGCCCACATGATCGAACTAGTGCACGAAGGAGGGAAACTTAAAACACCCTCACAAACGGTAATGATGATTCGTGCCAGTCCGAACGAAAATTCGACCAGTGGAAAGGCAGTGGTACAGTTGGGAAAGGCAGATGATAAGCCATTTGTGGTAATGGGGAAAGATTCGTCTGTTGCTGCGAAGAAGCCAGAGCCAGCCAAGGCAGTGCTGCAAGGAGTATCAAGCAGACCAGTGTTGATGGTGAAGGGGGTCCACGTGGAACCAGTTATTATCAGGCCAGTCATGCAGTTGCCGGTAACAAGTGAGAAAGCTATGCCGTGGAGCTACAGTCAAGTGACAGTGATGCATAAGGGGAAGAAGGTTGTGGAAGAAGTATGTGAGGCTCAAGGGTTAACTCGTTCGGGAAGGTGTTTTGTTCCCGCAGAATTGAGAAGGGCCAATCCTGTAACAATCAAGAAGTCAGTGACGGAGGAAGAAGCAGAGGAGTTCTTGAAAAAGATGAAGGCACAGGATTACTCAATTATAGAGCAGTTGAGAAAGACCCCAGCCCAGATTTCTTTGCTATCCTTATTGATCCATTCAAACGATCATTGTCAGGCCTTAATGAAGATTCTGAACGAAGCTCATGTCCCGGACAAGCTCTTAGTGAACCATTTGGAGAAAATAGTGCACAAAATCTTCGAAGTAAACCGAGTAACATTCTCTGACGATGAGTTACCGGTAGAGGGTACTGAACACAACAGAGCACTCTACCTGACGGTAAAATGCAAAGAATCGGTGGTCACTCGAGCACTAATTGATAATGGGTCAAGTGCCAATATCTGTCCTTTGGCCACTCTGAACAAACTAAAGGTTGTTGATGATAGGATCCACAAGAACAGCGTCTGCGTCCGAGGTTTTGATGGGGGCGGTACTGACACAGTGGGTGATATCGTACTGGAATTAACCATTGGTCCAGTCGAGTTCACCATGGAATTTCAAGTGATAGATGTGACGGTGTCGTACAATCTTTTGTTGGGACGACCCTGGATCCATGCAGCTAAAGCAGTGCCTTCTACACTGCATCAAATGGTCAAATTTGAATGGGATAGACAAGAGATTGTGGTACACGGGGATGACAGCACCCATGCCGCCAGTGATGCTATTGTGCCCTTCATAGAAACCGACGATGACAAGGGCCCATGGGTTTATCAGGTTTTTGACACAATCTCAGTAGACAAAATTCCTGAGGGTGGGAGCCTTCCACTTCCCAGAATCACAGCCGCAACCTTCATGATAGCCTCAGAGATGTTGAACAGCGGGTTTGTACCAAGGAAAGGTCTGGAGATTGATCTGCAGGGAATGATCTAGCCAGTTTCCTTGCCTAAGAACTTGGATACTTTTGGGTTGGGATTCAAGCCTACCGCAGCGGATGTAAAGCGGGCCCGCAAATTGAAGAAAAGAGTCTGGGTCCTTTCTAAGCCAATCCCACGCCTGTCCAGATCATTTGTCAAAGCAGGGTGCAGAAAGTTGCCAGTCCCGGAAGTTCTTGGACCCTTGATCGGGCCAGATGGAGATTTGAATGAGGGCTTTGAAAGAATGTTCGCTGAGGTCAACACAATAGAAGCCGGAGAGGGTTCCAGTAAGGCAGACATACAATTTGTGGGGCCTAGAGCCAATGTCAACAACTGGACAGCTACTCCCCTTCCTACTTGGAGGGAGTCCTGGTAGTTGGCTCTGATTTTCCTTTTCTGTTTTCTGGATTATTCCAGGGTTGTAATCCAGATTCCTTTTTATTTCTATTATTGTTCAACAAAATGTGAAACCTTGTTATCCTATAATTCAATAAAATGAAAAGTTTCTTCTTCATTCCTTATTTTATTTTTTATTTTAATTCTTGTTTCTTTCTTTTCTTTTTTCCTGAACAGTTCTTTTCATACTGGTCTTAACGACATGGCATACACAACGGATCTTCAACCTAGTCTAAAAGATCAATCTGATTCCGAACTGACTATACAAGAGGTCGATTATGATAATGAATCGGAATACGATGAGGATGAAGCCTTCGAGGAGATAAACAGGGAGTTAAGCCAGTTTGAAGAAAAATCCAAGCCCAACTTAAATGACACAGAAGCCATCAATTTAGGGGATGCCGACGATATCAGAGAAACTAAAATAAGCATCCACATTGCACCAAATATCAGGGAGGAATTGATCAAAACACTTATTGAGTTCAAAGATGTTTTTGCATGGTCATATGATGACATGCCGGGGTTAAGCACAGATTTAGTGGTTCATAAATTGCCCACTGACCCGGCATGCCCTCCCGTCAAGCAGAAATTGAGGAAGTTCAAAACGGATATGAGTGTGAAGATTAAAGAGGAAGTAACCAAGCAGCTGCAAGCAAAGGTTATTCGTGTCACTCGATATCCTGATTGGTTGGCTAATGTGGTGTCGGTGCCAAAGAAAGATGGGAAGATCAGGGTGTGTGTCGATTACCGCAATCTGAACAGGGCAAGCCCAAAGGACAACTTTCCTTTACCCAACATTCATATCTTGATCGACAATTGCGCCAGACGTGAGATTGGATCTTTTGTAGATTGCTATGCTGGGTATCATCAGATTCTGATGGATGAAGAAGATGCGGAAAAGACGGCATTCATCACGCCATGGGGGACTTATTGCTACCGGGTAATGCCATTTGGTTTGAAGAATGCTGGGGCAACGTACATGAGAGCAATGACCACTGTGTTTCATGACATGATCCACAAAGAGATTGAGGTGTACGTGGATGATGTGATCATAAAGTCCAAACATCAGGAAGACCACGTAGCAGACTTAAGGAAGTTTTTCCAAAGGCTTCGAAGGTATGATATTAAGCTCAACCCGGCCAAATGTGCATTTGGTGTTCCATCTGGAAAGTTGTTGTGATTCATCGTCAGTCGGCGAGGTATTGAACTGGACCCGTCAAAGATCAAATCTATCCAAGATTTGCCACCGCCGAAGAACAAGACAGCAGTAATGAGTCTGTTGGGAAGGTTGAATTACATCAGCAGATTTATTGCACAACTCACAGCAACCTGTGAACCCATCTTTCGGCTATTGAAGAAGGATGCCGCGGTAGAATGGACGGCAGAATGCCAGGAGGCATTTGACCAGATCAAAGGATATTTATCAAATCCACCTGTATTGGTTCCACCTGAGCCAGGGAGACCGTTAATTCTTTATCTAACGGTTTTGGAGAATTCGTTTGGCTGCGTGTTGGGGCAACACGACATTACAGGAAGAAAGGAGCAAGCCATCTATTATCTCAGCAAGAAGTTTACAGTATATGAGGTTAAGTACACTCAACTCGAGAAGACATGTTGCGCCCTAACTTGGGTGGCCCAGAAATTGAAGCATTATTTGCCCTATCTCATTTCCCGCTTGGATCCGCTAAAGTATATTTTTCAGAAGCCTATGCCCACAGGAAGGTTAGCGAAATGGCAAATATTACTCACGGAGTTTGACATCGTCTATGTGACGAGGACAGCCATGAAGGCCCAAGCGCTGGTAGATCACTTGGCTGAGAATCCTGTTGACGAAGAATACGAGCCGTTGAGGACGTATTTTCCTGACGAGGAAGTAATGCATATAGATGAGTTGGAATTACCTGAGGAACCAGGTTGGAAGCTTTTCTTTGATGGAGCCGCAAATGCGAAGGGTGTTGGAATAGGAGCGGTACTTATTTCTGAAACAGGACGTCATTATCCTGTTACAGCTCAGCTGCGTTTCTATTGTACCAATAACATGGCTGAGTATGAGGCATGCATTTTGGGTCTGCGATTAGCTGCAGACATGGATGTCCAGGACGTTTTGGTCTTGGGAGACTCGGACCTCCTGGTGCATCAGATTCAGGGTGAATGGGAAACACGGGATTTGAAGCTCATACCATATCGACAATGTTTGCACGTCTGAGCAAGCGATTTCGATCAGTGGAGTTCAGACACATCCCGAGAGTTCACAATGAGGTTGCCGATGCATTGGCCACTTTAGCATCGATGTTGCATCACCCAGACAAAATTCATGTTGACCCGTTGTACATCCAGGTTCGTGATCAGCATGCTTATTGCAACATGATAGAGGAAGAAGTGGATGGCGAGCCATGGTTTTATGACGTCAAGGAGTACCTCAGGATGGGGATATACCCGGAGCAGGCCACCGGAGATCAAAAGAGTCATTCGGCGATTGTCAAATGGATTCTTCCTTAGTGGAGGAGTGTTGTACAAAAGAACCCCAGATTTGGGATTGCTGAGATGTATAGATGCCAGTCAAGCCACGACGGTTATGACAGAGGTACATGCTGGAGTTTGTGGGCCACATATGAGCGGATATGTATTGGCAAAGAAGATTCTTCGAGCAGGGTATTATTGGCTCACTATGGAGCGTGATTGTATCAGTTTCGTGCGGAAATGCCATCAATGTCAGATACACGGAGATTTGATTCATTCTCCGCCGACAGAATTGCATACAATGTCAGCGCCATGGCCATTTGTTGCATGGGGCATGGATGTCATTGGACCTATTGAGCCGGCAGCTACCAACGGTCATAGATTCATTCTGGTGACCATCGACTATTTCACTAAGTGGGTTGAAGCTAAAACTTTCAAGTCGGTAACCAAGAAGGCAGTGGTGGATTTTGTTCACTCCCATATCATCTGTAGATTTGGGATCCCAAAAGTGATCATCACGGATAATGGTGCTAATCTTAACAGCAATTTGATGAAAGAGGTATGTCAACAGTTTAAAGATTGCACACCGCAATTCCACCCCATATCGTCCCAAGGCGAATGGAGCAGTTGAAGCAGCCAACAAGAACATCAAGAAGATACTGAGGAAGATGGTAGAAGGGTCCAGACAATGGCATGAAAAATTACCATTTGCATTGTTGGGTTATCGCACCACTGTCCGGACTTCAGTAGGTGCAACCCCTTATTTGTTGGTATATGGAACTGAAGCAGTAATACCGACAAAAGTTAAAATTCCATCCCTTCGAATTGTCGCTGAGGCTGAGATTGATGATGACGAGTGGGTCAAAACCCGTTTGGAACAGTTAAACTTGATTGATGAAAAGAGATTGGCAGCTGTGTGTCATGGCCAGTTATATCAAAAGAGGATGGCGAGAGCCTACAACAAGAAGGTGCGCCCCAGAAAATTTGAGGTGGGGCAGCAGGTGTTGAAACGAATCCTGCCACATCAGGCCGAAGCGAAAGGCAAGTTTGCCCCGAATTGGCAAGGACCGTTCATTATAACCAGAGTGTTGTCCAATGGCGCGTTATGTTTAACAGATATCGACGGGAAATGCGTCGACATGGCTATCAATTCTGACGCAGTTAAGAGATATTATATATGATTTCTTTTGATTGTAATTGTTGTTTGTGGTTGGCATTTATCGGAGAATGAAATGACGGAGGCAATTCTTTCTTATATCCAAACACTTTAACTTTTGCTTCCCCTTTTGAGCCTTATTCATTCTTTCATATCCCTCTTTTGGAATCAGTAATTAAAATAAAAGAAAAAGAAAAAGAGAAAAATAATGATAATAAAGACAAAAGAAAATCACAAGAAAAACAAAGGAATTGGGAACTACGTTTGACATGATTCCTCAAAGAAGGATACGTAGGCGCCTCACAGCTCGGTCATAGTGTAACAAAAAATAAAAATCCCCAAGCAAGAAAAACTGGGGCACAAGTTGTGTTTGTAATTTTGAAAAGAAAGTTTGATTCCAAGAGTTGTAATATTTTACCCATCAAAAGTATTTCGAGCCTTTTGATACCCCTTTTCCTTTCAGCCAAACACGAAAACCCATATTGATGTCCAAAAAAGACCTCCCGATCAGTATCCGAGAAGTGCAAAGTCATGCAAACGGAAGTCGGGGATAACCCCCGATCCCCAGCAGAGAAGAGGACCATAAACTGGAAATGAATTGATAGCCGAAAAGAATCCCCAGCAGAGAGAGTCATATCGGCAGCACTCCAATCCCCAGCTGAAAAATAAAATAAAATGAGAGAGTCTTATCGGTGAAAACCTTCACAGGCACCATAAGGCGACGAAAGTTGAGAGAAATAAAATGAGAGAGTCTTATCGGTGAAAACCTTCACAGGCACCATAAGGCGACGGGAGTTGAGAGAAATGAGAGAGTCTTATTAGTGAAAACCCCTCGAAGGGCACTATGAGGCGACAAGGCAAGATTGGCAAGAAGGATCCGCGGTTGGCAAAGAGTTGAGTGTTTTATTTATCCCCGACAGGATAAGGCTGTCCGAAAGATTGATTGACACAAATAGATTGGGTTGATTAATCCGGAATGCACGACATGATCGTTGGGATCGGTTATATCTTTCAGATAAGTTATTTTCTTTCTTTTTCCCCAGCATTTGTTCAGAAAGACTTCTTCTTTTTCTATTTTTGAAATCATCACTTTTTCATTTCTTGCTTTAAAAGACTTTACCTCCCCAGCAGTTTGTTTTTGAAAGGGATTTTCAGAGCTTACTACCAGTTGCCAAAATGGTGCAAAACAAAATGCGAATAGGACAAGCCAAAGATAAGGCGACAAAGCAAAAGAAGTTGGTCGCAAGACCAAATAATGAATGGGTCTAGAGCCCAAGAGGACCAAATTTCCAGGGGAGTTAGAGAAAAACAGAAAGAACAATAGTTGAAAAGTTATGGATCAAATTCCAAGAGGATCACCAGCAGATTTGCGAGATACAGGAACAACTCCGACAGATTCTCGACCAAGTTCCACAATGGTCGAACAACACAGAGCGGGGAAGGAGGAGAAAAGAAAAACCATCCCCAGCAGAGTCGCCAGAGCTGTCACACCTCCTTTTTCCTACCCCGTAAGGGTATAAGGGATTTTTTCCAATTAAAGGACAATCGAAACGGGATTTGTTTAATTAATTCAGAGTCGCCACTTGGGAGATTTATGGTGTCCCAAGTCACCGGTCGAATCCCGAATCGAGGAAAAGATTGACTCTGTTTAACAGTCCGCGAACCAGAAATCCGGATAAGGAATTCTGTTAACCCGGGAGAAGGTGTTAGGCATTCCCGAGTTCCGTGGTTCTAGCACGGTCGCTCAACTGTTATATTCGGCTTATTTATCTGATTTTTAACAATTAAGAACTTATATGCAAATTTTAACTTTGAACCGTTTTTATCAATTTTATTATTATTGTTATTATTTTACGGAGAATTGCAACGTTGTGAAAACGTATCTCGAACCACGTCACAGTCAATGCACCCGTGGTTATCGACACATTTCGACTCCGTTGAGATTTGAATTTGGGTCACATGAATGCACACCCGTATTTAAGAAAATAATTTATTAGAGACGCGCCTAAAGCGACTAGCGTATTGTTGTTTTGGGAAAGGCCGTAAAATTTTGCTAAACGGCCCCGTCCCGAAATCTAAGCAGTTTCATCAAAACACATATAGAGGGCCCCGCAGCCAGCGTATTCTTGTTTGGCGAGGCACGTCTCATTAGTTAAATTTTTTTAAAAATCAGATAAATAAGCCGAATATAACATGGTGTGCATTTAAATTTGCAACGTCATGAAAATGCATCTCGAACCACGTTTACAACCAGTGTACACGTGGTCGTCGGCACATTTCGACTCTGTCGAGATTTGGATTTGGGTTGCATAAATGCACACCCGAGTTTTAGGAAGGTAAGATTAATTAAGGCGCGTCCTAAAGAGACTATCGTATCGTTGTTTTGGGAGGAGGCCCTGAAAATTTACTAGACGGCCAACTCCAAAGTCTATCCGGTTATTGAGTCCTTTTATTGAGGGCCCCGCAATTTGTGATTTACTGTGGCGAGGCACGCCTCCTTTATTTTAAGGATATCCTAAAGTGAATACATTTCTATTTAAATTAGCCTCTAAAATAAAATAAAAAACCTAATTAATTACGAGCTTAAAAAAAAAATAAGAAAACGTAACATACTAATTGCTAGATTAAGACAAATATTAATGGAAAGGAATTTTACTAAAAAAAGAAAAAAAATTCGAAATTGTAAATAAAATACGAAATTTGCCAACTAATATTCAAAAGAAATCAATTATAGCTAGATTAAAAGCTCGCATTGTTATAAAAAAAAACTATTAGAATTAATTATTCACAACCACTTGAAACTATATTTAATCATAATTACTAAAGCTTATTAGAAAGTTTATTAAACTTAAACGTTGACTCATCTTGCTCAAGCTCACATCTAATGGATTAATGTTCTTAGCCTTGAGAGTTATTGGGATTTCTGAAACTCGGGTGATGTCCTTTCTCGATATCTAATGGATTAATGTCCTGTCTTTTGAGAGTTATTGGGATTTCTGGGTCTTCGCTTCGTTTTTCCGAAGTCTGGTTGATTTTTTGGTTACTGCTCCACCGGTTTTCAAACTCTGTTTCTGGACTATTGCATTACTGCTACTGGTTGTTTGTTGTTGCTGCGTTATTCCTACTGCTGCTGATCCTATTCTTCCTTTCCTTGTATTCAAATATCAGGTACACTACTCTGAATCATTTTGACATATGCATTGAAGCTGAAATGAAATGGCCAGAAGATTTATGCTTCTAATTATAGAATATTCGTATTTTTGGTTAGATATTCATTATGTGTTTCATGTTATATGAATGGTAGCGTTAAATTGCGGAACTATTAGATGGGTGTCGGTATGAACACCATAAGTATTAGTTTCGGCTTTGTTAATTTTTTAGTTTGAGATCGCATTCAAATCAAATTGGTAAATAGTCAATATGGGAAATCGATTTAATTTTGGGGGAAAGGGTTAGTAAAATCTAGATTTGAATTTGCAAATATTGGAATAGAAGCAATTTGAGTTTTTTTTAATCTTTGAATCTTGTTAGTAACAAAGATCCGCAAATATTAGGCCAATAATTTCGTAGAATCAGCAGGCTTGATGCTTTTAATGTGTGATTCAACGTAGCAAGGCTAAGAACATTAATCCATTAGATGCGAGCTTGAGCAAGATGAGTCAACGTTTAAGTTTAATAAACTTTCTAATAAGCATTAGTAATTATGGTTAAATCTAGTTTCAAGTGGTTGTGAATAATTAATTTCAATAGTTTTTTTTTATAACAATGCGAGCTTTTAATCTAGCTATAATTGATTTCTTTTGAATATTAGTTGGCGAATTTCGTATTTTATTTACAATTTCGAATTTTTTTTTTCTTTTTTTAAGTAAAATTCCTTTCCGTTAATATTTGTCTTAATCTAGCAATTAGTATGTTACGTTTTCTTTTTTTTTTTTAAGCTCGTAATTAATTAGGATTTTTATTTTATTTTAGAGGCTAATTTAAATAGAAATGTAGTCACTTTAGGATATCCTTAAAATAAAGGAGGCGTGCCTCGCCACAGTAAATCACAAATTGCGGGGCCCTCAATAAAAGGACTCAATAACCGGAAAGACTTTGGAGTTGGCCGTCTAGTAAATTTTCACGGCCTCCTCCCAAAATAACGATACGATAGTCTCTTTAGGACGCGCCTTAATTAATCTTACCTTCCTAAAACTCGGGTGTGCATTTATGCAACCCAAATCCAAATCTCGACAGAGTCGAAATGTGCCGACGACCACGTGTACACTGGTTGTAACGTGGTTCGAGATGCATTTCCATGACGTTGCAAATTCTTTTTTAAAAAAAAAAAAAAAAAATTAACTAATGAGTCGTGCCTCGCCAAACAAGAATACGCTGGCTGCGGGGCCCTCTATATGTGTTTTGATGAAACTGCTTAGATTTCGGGACGGGGCCGTTTAGCAAAATTTTACGGCCTTTCCCAAAACAACAATACGCTAGTCGCTTTAGGCGTGTCTTTAATAAATTATTTTCTTAAATACGGGTGTGCATTCATGTGACCCAAATCCAAATCTCAACGGAGTCGAAATGTGTCGATAACCACAGGTGCATTGACTGTGACGTGGTTCGAGATACGTTTTCACAACGTTGCAATTCTCCGTAAAATAATAACAATAATAATAAAATTGATAAAAGCGGTTCAAAGTTAAAATTTGCATATAAGTTCTTAATTGTTAAAAATCAGATAAATAAGCCGAATATAACAGTTGAGTGACCGTGCTAGAACCACGGAACTCGGGAATGCCTAACACCTTCTCCCGGGTTAACAGAATTCCTTATCCGGATTTCTGGTTCGCGGACTGTTAAACAGAGTCAATCTTTTCCTCGATTCGGGATTCGACCGGTGACTTGGGACACCATAAATCTCCCAAGTGGCGACTCTGAATTAATTAAACAAATCTCGTTTCGATTGTCCTTTAATTGAAAAAACTCCCTTATATCCTTACGGGGTAGGAAAAAGGAGGTGTGACAACTATGACTTGAGTCCCTAGTCCATATTCAATCAATGAATTACACCTAAATCCCAAACTAGTTGGGTTCGGCATTCTGAATCTACCATTTTCATTATGCTCTATTTGGGAACACGTCCTTAGTGGATATTGGTTTCAAAAAGAGTTACCTGCTATAACCTATAAGGGGAAGGAGGAAGTCAAAACCACTATATTCAGGGGCGGAGCTAGTGCTTTGGTTATGGTTTCAGCCGAACACAGTAGCTTTGGTCCAAAACCGGTATTTGTCTTAAGAAATTCATTGAATATGTACAAAATTGTTAATTTAGAATCCACTAACTTAAAAGGACTAAAATCTCAAACCCATAAGTTTCAAATCCTGGCTCCACCTCTTACTATATTAAGCAAACACACTTGTTCTAAGACGAAGAAAAAAAAAGGCAGCCCGATGCACAAGGCATTCCGCGTCACGCAGGGTCCGCGGAAGGGCCGCACCCCAAGGGGTATGATGTAGACAACCTACCCTAATGCAAACATTACTTAGTGTTATGAAAGGCGAAAACCGCAGAAAAGCTTTAAGGTCTGTTGGGGCTTTAAGCGCAAAGCACAAATAAAGCGTGAACTTTAATTGAAAAAGGCACAACCGAAGAAAAAGTAAAAATATGTATTTGTAGTTCAAGACTAATAATTATAAGCATGAATAACAAATATATGGACAAAAAAATTGAAAAAAATTTACGATAAAGTGAAATATCAATTGTTTAATATCGCCTTTTTAGGATTACACTCATTAAGTAAGGAAAAATATGCCTTAAAGCCTTGATGCGGCACTAAAGCGAGGCGAAGCGCTCAACATGTTTTGAGCCTCGCTTTAGGGCTTAAGCGCGCCTTTGACAACACTGACATTACTGCATTAGTGGTTGCTTCCACGACTCAAACTCGTGACCTATAGGTCACACGGAGACGATTTTACAGTTGCTTCGAGGCTCCCATTCACACTCGTTCTAAAAAGAACATAATAAAATGACTAAATCAAGTTAATTGACAAAAATGGATGGAAAAGAAGTGAAGCACATTCAGTTGAATAAAATAGATGCTTGAACACCATGACTTCCACGGAGCTTCTCATAATAACAAAGACCTTTTGTTTTAGCTCCTCGGCTAATCACTGTTTGTCAGTTGTCACTACTCAGTCAAATCAAATCTTTTTCTTATGGTCCTTCTATTTGTAGGTTGCACTTTAAGGGTTAAACATTTCGAAAACTTCGATAAGTGAAACAAAAAGCCATTAAGCTGAGGCTCTCTCGACTAGATTAACTATCATTATCAGAACAGAGCTACCAAGTGCTGTCAATAGTGCAAAAAAATCCATGTGTAACAGTAAAATGAAAAATAGCCTACTGAAATAAAGAATAAAAATACCTCTTTCAAGACATTACTGACATCCGAAGTGGGCTCAAATTTCCGGACAAGTACACCCTATGAAACAAAAAACACTGTATTAAAAGAGGACGTCTCGAAGCATTATACAAGTATGTAAATTTTCCGCTCAAACTACTGAGTAATCGCTGCACATCTATGTCTCAAAACACATAACTGCCAAGGTGGATTCAGTTGAATGAATACAGAATGGGTTTGCTTTCATGTAGAACTATTTTTTTCCCCATGATGCATAAAGTAGCATCAAGAAAACGCTAAACTGATAGATGCACTTGGTTGGCTGGTGGTATAACTTAATTCCATGACATCTGATTTAGAGGAGTTGACAGCATTAGAGACCAGAAAGCTGAAGATATTGTAAATGCTGCTTCATTCAGGATGACTTCCTCTTGAAATAAAAATTAGTTAACTATTAAAAAGTTTACCAATGATGATTCATTATCAAGAAGAGTTAGCTTTACTCAGCTCAATCCATGCCCATAAATTCAACTTTTCACGCCCTTAAGCCTAAGGATGCCTTACACATTTTCTTTATATTGCTTTTTCCAATGCGTTTCTATGTATTCTAAATGATAAGTGTATATGTATTCTAACTGATAAGTGTATGTATGCATAACTAAATAGAAGTTATTTTAGTCAATGCCCACTTTTCCCATGTATATATGACCAAATCCAAAGATTCAGTTCTGACATTTGCTGAACTCTAGCCACAGCACCTCGGCACCACCATCTCTTTATATAACCATAGACACCAAATCATCCTCTCTTTCACAAAAAGTGCCTGTAGCTGCTGTACCGTTCTTTCTAGCATTAATAGAGTGGTCAAGGGCTTCTACTGCAAAACAAGAACATAAAGACACAAAACAAGAGCTAAATGAAAAGGAAAAGGGCTTCATCTGGTTCATAAAAAGAAACTCTCTCTCAATCTTCTCCCCCCCCCCCCCCCACAAAAAAAAAAAAAAAAGAAGCTCAACCTTTCCCTCCGCCATCTCCTAGTCGAGTTTGCTATCCATTATTCGTTCTTCATCATCATTCACCATAACTCACCAAGATCTGCCTCTTACCCAATTCAGAAGGTCTAATCTTAATATAACCCTCTGATTTTTACTTGGCTCATCATTGTTCAGTAAGATTCACTGGAACCAACATAATCTAGGCCTCATCAGGAAAATGCAGTTTAAGAAAGAATGGGAAATGACTCCAAGTCAGCAAGATGTTTAGAAGGATGATTAGTTAAATTGTCAAATGCAAAGCCTTCTGCTCCATATTAGATTGTATAGCTTATGATTTTGTACTTACCAGTTTCTATGAGCGGAAGTTTCGCAACGAAGGAATTTCCGCCCAAGCTCTCCTTTCTGGATGTCAAAGATCGGGTTTATACCTTATTGAATGAATGTTTTGAAATTGTTTCTTCTGAGGTTCTGTTGAGACCAAACTCAGAATTGAGTGGGCTTTCGCCTAAGTTCAAAGTATTGCAATTTATCAGACGACAAATTCCAGCCAAAAATTCATAAGCTTTTAAGCTCATGAATTAGGATTCCAGTCTGCAAAAGCTTCATGAATTAGGAGTCCAGCTGTTCAGTGTGGGCTGGGATCAACGGAGAGTACATTTCTCAATAGGATAATATGCCAACACATATGAAGTATCTTAGGATAGGCAGTATCAGCTGCCAATTTTTTTTTTTTGATAAATGAATTCACCAATTACACACACAAAAATGAAAAACAAGGGGGGGGGGGGGTATACAGAGAAAGACAATCATTCTGAAGAGCAGACACAAGGACTTTCATTCTGTAGAGATAAATAAACAGACCTCGTTAGATGGCACTTTTAAGCAGGCACGTAGTGCTGGATTCTCCAATTTTTGCAACAAGACCCCGAGGCAAGGAAAACCTGAAAATATGATATTAGTTAGAAGTAGTATATCATATACCAGAGTTTTGGTCCCAGTGGACCCATTTAAAGAGCAAACTAAGAAGTTACAAGTTAAAACTTCAGTCAATGATTTGGCATGTACAGAAAAACAGCATGTAGTGGTGGAACCATACAAGTTTGAAACGATAAATTAATACTGATGGCTTTCTTATTTCAGGGCCCCCCCGCCACAGCATAAATTAATGTTGTGATTAAGGATTAAAGGGAAGCAAATAACATAAACAAAATTCGTGTTCACCAACAAAAATTCCTGCTTGGCCCCTGTGCTGCTGACACCTTATTTCTCAGAGTTAAACCTCAATTTATGACCCTTTATCACGTTGATAATGCCAATCTTTTAGTTCTTTCAATGACACCTTATCTTCTCTTCCTTTCTCCTTTTACAGGACCAAGAGGCATCTCTGTTTCTTCCACATATGCCTTCATGTCAGAGGCTGAAATGCCTGGAGGAGTTTCCATTCATCCAGCCGCCTTCTCATTAGCAAAACTAACCACAGTCTGGGAGTTAAATATTTCTCTTACTTCTCTCCCATCAAGTATCATCATCACACAATTACAGCTAGACATCATGACAAGCCAACTGGCAGCAACAAAGATACTTGATTGGCAAATAAGAAAGGAGCAGACACAGTCATCAGTTGGTTAGGTTCGAAATAAGCTTATATTCAAAATTTAGAACTGGATATTTTTCTATAACATGCAACTCAAAAGTACACTTGTTTTAGTTCATATTTGCGTATTAATTGATTTTTCCAGCAACAGAATCGAACTTAAGAACTCCGTGATTGATGCATTAAAAAAAATAGACACAGAATTCAGACCAAACATAGTGAAATGAAGCTAATCCCAGAGATCAGTCAGTTGTCATAATCTAATTCAAGAAAATAAATATTCTTGGTTAACAAACTGTGTAATTGAAAACAGAGACTGTTTGCAAAGTCCTAGCCATTTAGGTGATTCCTCAGCATGGATGACCTGAATGAGCAGATAATTTCACAAAAGGAGACAGACTCACCACAATACTTCCCATTCCTCTCATAGTCTTCCAGAAAATGAGACACAACTGTAGTGGGGATTACATAACCAATATTTTCAGCGTCATCAGATCTGTAAACCTAAAGGAGTTGTTGTGCAAGCATTAGCAATATGAAAACAACACATGAAGTAAATTAAAAAAAAAAGGCATGAGATTCTTGAAGAGGATCATAACTTTGTCAAACATAGTGGAGGAACAGTATGCTGATCATTATTGGTTTTTAAGGCAAATGCACCAGAAAACATTTTGTACCCTGAGGAGTTACTGACCTCATTCACTAAATAGATCAAGCAAGATAAAAAAAGTGACAAATATAAAAAGTAATTTGAAGAACTGTTGATGCAGCACATAGCCGTAAGAGATACTACCACCCTTAGTTGCCCCAAGCGATACTATTATGGTTTGCCTTGGGCCGAGCTCTTAAGCTAGCCTCAGAATGCCTTTCAAAAGAGATGAAAATAACAGCAGCGGTAATATAAACAACTACAATTATGTGATTAAGTAACCATTTCATACTTGAAATAAATAGTTGCATCCTGTCATTACAAATCCCTAAAAGAGAGGACTTTGCGTAAACTAAAGTGGCAAGCCAAAAGAAGCAAGAGTCTGGTCACATAAATAACCATTATCCAAATCTGACAAGCAACTACCTGAAATGCCACTCCAATGCAATCTCCATCATCATTGAATGCAGGACCCCCACTATTACCTAAAATCCTTGCCATTAGTAGCAGCAACTACAGTAAAGCAAGAAAAAAAATACAACTATTCATCCGTGTATGTACACATGGATAAGTTTTAAAACAAATAAGATAAGAGTAAATTTCTGTGGGCTTGTTATATGAAAAAGCAGTCTTATTTCAACGTCCATTTACCAGGATTTATTGCTGCATCTATTTGAATGCCCAGCAGCTCAGATGATCCATGAGCATATGATGTAACCTATTGATGAAGACAAATCTGTGAGTTAGCACTTGTAATCAATATCTAGGAGAAAAAAAATCAGGCTGTATCTATCACTAGTAGCAAAGGGAAGATTGTCTCATTTGTAATAATCAACTCTTTTCCAACCTATAGAACTGACTGGAATTTAAGGGAACAACTATATGCTTGAATACTCTTAACTATAACCACAACCTTTAAAAGTGGGAATAATAAGGGTGTAAAAGGGTCAGAAAAACAAAACGAAGGAAAACAATAATAATAACAAAGAACAATGATCTCTATAAAAGTACCTCGCATATCTTTAAGGTGAATCAACAACACAACAACATACCCAGTGTATCTCTTTAAGGTGAATCAACTTGCTTATTGCAGGTTACTGATGGGGATTTTAATTAGGATCATGAAACCAGATTAATAGTTGATAAACCCCCTTTAAACACAGTTTCATTCTGTATACTTCTTGTATGCGGGGATTTCCCCAACACTAAAAAAACTTACCTTATCAAAAAAAGAAGCGCAGGTCCTGTTTTTGGAAAGAGAATCTACATATTAGACGTTATACTAATATTACTGTTATAGCTGTACACAGTGAATTGGCAACGGTTGTGACTATCGTGCATTATCTACGCAAGTTTCTTCTCCTAACATTATCCATTTATTAATCTAAATTCTAGCAATCATTACCCTTTAAGATTGAATAGATCATGACATGATGAGAACAATACCAGTCATCAGTAAAAGAGCACAACAGACTATAATGTACCCAGGAAAAGACAAATGACCCACATTGGTCAAAGCACGAGTAACGATCAAAATTCTTAAGTAAAAGCATCTAGAGGTCTGTCACCGTCAGCTAAGGAATAAACTAATACTGCCTTAACTGAAAGGTGAACAACAGAAACAAACCTCAATTCTTGAAACCACCCCCTTAGTCACAGATATTGTATCTCCTCCAAGTGGATAGCCAACCACAGTTACAGCATCCTGCAAAAGAAAAAGGACCAGCTTAATATGTAAGCTATATGCATTGCATCAGATTCGGCAAGAGATTTGGGTTTTTGAATATGTCCACGATTTTTTATATTCTACGGAAAATAGAAAGTAATCCAGCAACACAAATTGAGTAGTAACAGAGGTTCAAATATCAAATGACAAGCAAAAAGGCAACAAGATTATGTTAAAGTGGTTATGAGTCCAGAATTAGCTTTTATAGAAAATATTTTCATGGGAATAAATGTAATATTCTCTCTTTTAAGGTATAATTCCACCCAAGAAATAACTAAGCATTTACTTATCTATCAACTGTTGAAGCTTACTATCAAATGTGAAGCTGCCTCACAAATATATAATTCACATAATCATACATATCAGAGACAGATCTCGACTCAAGGATAGGACATCTACAAACTTGATTCATCCAAGATCAGGTGTGATTGACTAATTTAGTAAGCAGGCATCAATGTAGATAGGTGCCAACTTTCTTCAGTATGAATACTTGTGCAGGGTGGCTTATCCACATTTAGACCAACATTAAAAATGAGAAAGCACATCTTCAGAGGAAAAAAATATACATAATTTTATTTATAAGGTAAGGCAAGAAATATACATTCAATATATATATATATATATATATATACACGCACACACATACACACATGTAGAACAGCTTTTTAAAATGAAATTGATAAATGAGAAGTGCCTGCAGACGAGGCAACCGTCCAAAACGAAGGGGCTCAGCTCCCTCCCAAAAGTCCTTGCTTTCCACGGATAGCAAAGCTATGTCACACTCTACCCCTCTGGCTAGAACCTACATGTCATACATGATGAGAATTAAGCACCATATAATTAGGTTTAGGGGTTTGGAAGTGGGGTGTGTGTGTGGGGGGGGGGGGCTGTTGAGGAAAGGAAACAAGCTGAATCAAACTCAAGATTGGATCATATGAAAGAATACATCTACTTCTCAAAGGACACCAGAACATCCCGTATGCTAGCTCAGGACTAAACAAATACGAGAAGCACATTAGCCCCAGATAAAGTCACATAATAATAAACAAGGAAAGAGCCCGGAATACTTGCGTATGTGTACTGCCTCATATATAAAAGTCTAGGTGCACGGTTTTCTTATTACAGGTAAAGCAAAGAGGAAAAGAGGGAGAGTTGGAGAGACAGCAGTAATATCTAGCTATAATTCAGTTTCTTTTTAGTAGAAGCAAGAGAAAGCAATCTAGCTGCAGAAATACCAGATCTACTTTAACGCACATCGTATAATGCATTACTCCAAGACTATAATACGTCCCAATGATTTTGGTCTAACATATCATGTCTCACTTAGCTTCAGATGTTTTCACCATTCAAAATAAATCTTGTCAAAGAATAATCACCACAATCCCTTTCATTCCAATAGTATTACTCCCTCCATTTCATTTTTTGGGAACTTGTTCGAGTGGACACGGAATTTAAGAAAAAATAAAGACTTTAGGAACTTGTGGTCTTAAACATGTCGTGACATTTGAGTGGTTATAAAATCATGTCATTAAAGGTAAATGGAAAGTTTAACGTTAATTGTTTTCAAAACCTAAAAAGGGAACATTCTTTTTAGAACAGACTAAAAAGGAAATAATTTCACATAAACTGTACATAGGGAGTACCTTTTAGGAGACATCATCTAATGATTGGTCTCAAACTGTTTTCTGTTTCCATATAAGAGCCCGAGATGACTCCGTTATTCGTCTTACAAGAGTAAAACAATAGAGCATATTTTGTGCAGGTATTTAAAACTTATCATGGAAAGCATACCTTAGCAACATATTTTGTGTCATCTCCCCTTTTCTTCACTTTGACCTGCCACCAAAAATATTAATTTTGATTAAGTTAAAAGTCGCATTTGACAGGCGATGGAGTAGAACAATGTAATCGACAACTAAATAGCAGGGGTTCAACAATAGTGAACACTGACTACAACACTAGCCACTATACTTGAGAAGAGAGAGCCATAAAAGTAGGTACCTGTGTATCATGTTCAACGCAATGTGCATTGGTTAAGAGCTTTCCGTCACCAATCATGAAAGCACTGAACAAATCAAACTAAAGTCAGACTTCTAGGCTATCCCCCCCCATACAAAGATCAGCCTACCAGATATAGTAGACAATATCAGAGAATAACACATCGCAGAACTACTGTTCATAGGAAATTTGCCATTTTCCATAATTTACTAAGAGAGAAAGGAGAAAGAGCATGCCTTCCAGTACTTGTATATTGTCTTTGTTTCTGCCAAGGAAGGGAATAATCTGGAGCAGTATGTGTACAGTAAACCTTGACACAAACAAAATGGAAATGTAAACCTTGACACAAACAAAATGGAAATGGGAATGTTAGTAAACATTATTAAATTGTCATGCAATCCATATAAAAGTCATTCATAAGTGCACTTGCAGATATGTTGAAAGCAATCACATGATGGACCTATTGAGGCTACAGAAGAAACTGAGCACCATTCTAAGTGCTGCATAAGTATTTTAAGCACAGTTTTTATTATCTTTGAACTGGAAGAACCAAACCATTCGAGAATAATTTCGTGTCTAACAACGACAACAACACACTTTATAAATGCCCAGTGACACAACTGTTTAGAGATACACGAGGCTATTTCACAAATTTCTCTTTCTAAGCAAGCTAAGGATAAGATGAGTACTGAATTTGATAGTTTCCCAGGGGATCCCCTTTCACTAATTTCATGATTCAAATGATCTACACCTTCACCTTGAGATTTGAAGATGAGGCATTCAAACAAATTTGCATAATTAGAACATTGCCATATACATTAAAATATATTCACCTTCACAACAGCATTAAGAAAAGCTGCATCTTGGATGCTACTAGTTTCTACCTGGAAAAGAAAAACAACTTAGGTGCAGTGGTGTAGAACAATTGAAACAACATCTTTTGGAACATAAGAAAGATCAAGAACTTGACAGCACCAAAGTCGTATAATTCTTGAGTACAAGTAAGCAGGATAAAATAGATAGGGGAATGGCGGGATAAAAAGTATATTTGGGAAGAACATAGAAGTATCAGAGTTAAGTTACATCCTCTCCAAGATAACATCCCTATATCTTAGAAAAAAAAGAATCTCAAGAACATTGTTGTTGTCCTGAAGTGCAGCAAAAATAAAGAATAGAAAGCCAAAAGCAATAAGTTGAAAACATGGCAATAGATGGAGTGTTTTGGCTGCAGGACATCGTCTTCAACTTGGAAAACACACACACACACACATGTACATATATGAAATTGAAAACTTTTACAGATATATATTTATATGACGGCACATATTACAACAACAAAAGAGCAGATGGTACAGGGGAACTTTTAAAGTCATAGGTTCACCTCGGCATGGCACCCATTTATGCAAATGTGCATAACAGCATCATGTGATAAAAACTATAAAAGGGTAAAAGAGAATGTGAAAAAGTGCAAGGCCTTTCATGTTATTACCCAACCACCACCACCCCCAAAAACCCCAACCCCACAGACACACAGAGTTGCACGACTAACACCCATTTTCCCTTGTTCTGTATATTTCTCAAGAGCAAGAAAGAAGCCGATCACCTAGACAAAATGGAGAGAAGAAGTTGACTTTCTTACCTGCTGCTCCTTTGAGTCCAACAGAACTCCCTTCCCTTTTCTCTGCAGACCAAATGATTTAATTGATGCCAGTTGAGATCGTCCTGCTTCATTCGTACTGCTCCTGCCATCTGCATTTGCAAAAGGCCCTTCATTTTTTGATCTCTGTGGAAACTTCTGTTTATCAGCTTCTTTCTGAATTCATGGCTTTGCTTGTTTAATAAAAGTTCTACTCATAAACAACAATGAAATACTTTTTCCCTAAATTGGAACAAAGTAACATGACTGGCTCTGATGAGCAGAACCATGAGAACAGCTAGAGCAGATCATAGTGATTCAAACTGAATCAAACAACAAGTAAAAATAATTTTCAAATAAGGACCAAAAGAGGGGGGAAAAAGTAGTTTTTTTGCAAGAGGTTATATTTTAAGCTTGCATTGCATGTCTCCTTCACAAAATACTTCTTTCAATCTTTCTCATCAAGTAAAAAAACCAGAAAACATTAAAAATCATGATTTAACTTGCCTTAACCCCATTTTCAGTTGCACTCCATATCGCTCCTTGATTATATAAAGCATGCAAGAGGTTAGAAGTGTATTCTTCATCTTTTTCCTTTCTCGCATGTACCGCCAACAAAAATCCATATCAATACAAGCATGGCTAAGCATAATACATTTTCGACACTGCAAAATTCATGTAACCTTCTCATACACTCAGTTCGCCATTTCTTATCTAATTTCGGGAAGTATCATAAAAAACGACTCAATATTAAAGTCCCACTATTTCGCTATGTTATATATAATATTATATATGTGTGAGTGAGTGAGTGAGTGCATATTATTCCACAGCACCAACTAGGAATGTTTTCTTATTAGTTGGACTACAGCGTATTGACCAACATGAAAAAAAGAAGAATTTATAAAGCAACCAATAAATGAGAACTCAATTATAATATATACAGCAAAAGCCAGGGGCGGAGCTAGAAGTCCGGTTACGGGTTTGCTCAAATAGAGTATTTATGTTAAGAAACTTATTAAATATGTACAAATATTAAGTGTAGAACCCAGTTATTAGCACTTGAAATCGTCGTTCTAAAATTTTGAACTCATAAGGTTGAAATCCTGGCTTCATCTCTGCCAAAAGCTAACATCACAATTCACGATCCATTCAGCTCTATCCAGGGAAATTTTATTAAAATACTAAATAATTTATCTTTTAAGACAATACAATACACAGTATAATAAAGATAAAGTAAAACAGAACCTAATCCAATGGTGATTGAGTATTAAAAAAAATAGCAGAGACGATGATGTTAATTTACCTCGGATGATTTCTTGAGAACATTTTTGTTATGATTTTGATTTTGAGTGGAAGCTTTAGGAAGGAAGAAAGAAGAAGGTCTAAGGGAAGTTGAAAAGAGACGGTGAGATGAGAGAGAGCATCGTGAAGTGCCGCCGCCGGTGGAGGTCAGCACCGTGAACCAGCTGTGTGCGGTTGCCGCGGCCATATTTTTTGGTTAATTAATGCAGCAAATGAAACTATAAAAGTAGCTAACTGAAGAGAGGATACTCGGACATTTTTCCTTATCCTGGCCTAAGCCAATATATAAATCCCATTCAAGTAAGGACTTATAAATTGCAAACCATTAATGCGACTTATAAATTGCAAACCATTAATGCGACTTATAAATTGCAAACCATTAATGCAGTACCACAACACTGTTTTCTTATTAATAATTTTATATTTGGAAATCATTATTTTTATACTTTCGATTTTTCCCTTAATGAGTAGGCTCATAATGTTATAACATATCCTAGGCTACATAATTTTATATTTGGAAATAATTATTTTTATACTTTCGATTCTTCCCTTAATGAGTAGCCGCATAATGTTATAACATATCCTAGGCTACAAGTTTCAAAAGTTTTACAACCACACAAATACAATAATATATTTAAGGTCTCAAGTTTCAAAAGTATTCATTTTTTTTGTCACGACCCGAATTTCCCACATTCGGGAATCGTGATGGCGCCTACTCGTGAAAGCTAGGCTAGCCGACAGTTACAGTTTTACTACCATTACTATTAATTCAAACAAAAACAGATATTAGTTAAAACAAGATAAATAGGAAATGCGGAAGTAATATAACAGTGCCACAACTCAAGTACATAGCTACCCCAAAGATCTGGTATCGCAATCCACGAATGACTAAGATTTACTACAAATATAAGTCTGAAAAAGAAGTACAATTGTTCTCGAAACAGAAGAGACAACAGAAAACTAAAGCGGGGAAAGGGGGGACTTCAGGCTCTGCGGACGCCAGCAGATCTACCTTGGTCTCCCTGGACTGAAGGTAGCTACCTCAAGCTACTCACAAGGTCCGACAGCGAAATCTGCACAAAAAATACAGAGTGCAGTATCAGTACAACCGACCCCATGTACTGGTATGTGTCGAGCCTAACCTCGGCGAAGTAGTAACGAGGCTAGGACACGACAGCCATATAAACCTGGGCAGTTAAATCATATACGAACAGAACGATAATAACAGGAAATAACAGATAAAGATGGGAAGGGGGAACATGCTGCGGGAAATATCAAATTCTAACAGTAATTCAATAGAGAAGCATAATGAAAACCATATTTGTATCAACAGGAATAATGAAACAGTAGCACGTGCACGGCATCACCCTTCGTGCTTTTACTCCCGTCCTCACCATAAGAAACAACAGAATCGGCACGGCGTCACCCTTCGTGCATTAACTCTCATAATCATGAAACGGCATCACCCTTCGTGCATTAACTCTCACAATATCAACACAGCATCACCCTTCGTGCATTAACACTCACAATATTGGTACGACATCACCCTTCGTGCATTAACACCCACTCACAAATATCATGCACGACATCACTCTTCGTGTTTTACACTCTTCCTCATCCAAACAATAGAACAGTACGTCCCGGCAAGGGAATCAATAACAGAAACAATAACATCCCGGCAAGGGAATCAACTATAACCAATGTCGTTCCAACAATTACTTCACAAAATAAATCTCAACTTGAGCCAATACCCAACAATGGTCAATTACCAAGAAATTATCATAAGTCTAGTTCAACAGTGATAATCATCAACTTATGCATGAACAGTACGTAATAAGAGTCACAACAATCATGGTATAAGACTCACGGGCATGCTTGACACCAACGTATAGATACTCGTCACCACACCTATACGTCGTATTCAACACTAACACGTAGCAAATAAGACCACAACACCTATTCCCTCAAGTTAAGGTTAGACCAAACACTTATCTCAATTCCACGGACAAAATCAAGCCTCAATTACCGCTTTACCTCTCGGTTCCACTTCCAATCCGCTTGTATCTAGTCATAATTTACTTAATAACATCAATAAATGCTAAATAAACCAATTCTAATGCATGAATATAGATTTTCCAATATTTTTTCCAAAAAGTCAAAAATTGACCCTGGGCCCGCTTGGTCAAAACTCAAAGTTCGAATCAAAATCCGACTATTCATTTACCCACGAACTCATATATGCAATTGGTTTTGAAATCCGACCTCAATTTGAGGTCAAAATTCCCAATTTTTGAAATTCCTAATTTCTACCCAAGAACACCTAATTTCTCATGAAAAACCCTAGATTTTGAGATGAAATCATATAAAAAGATGAAGTAAATTGAAGAAAAAGAGTTAAGATTCATTTAACTATGATTTAGGGAAGAACTTGCTCTAGAAAAATCGCCCTTAAGTTTAAGTTTTGAAATTTTGAAGAATGAAGTGAAAATCCCATCTAAAATATCACTTAACAGGCTGCAGTTATCGCAATTACGATTAGGGGTTCGCATTTGAATTTCTGCTGCCTTCTCATTTGCGACACATATGTCGCATTTGCAACCTCTGGGGCCTTCGCAATTCCGGCCAAGGTTTCGCATTTGCGAGGTTGGCCTTCCCAGGCCTTCTTCGCATTTGCGACAACATTGTTGCATTTTCCAGGCCAACAGAGTTCGCATTTGCGAAGCCTGATCTCGCGAGATCAGAGGCCTGTGCAAAACACCAGATGCACAACTGAGTTTTCCTAAGTTCTAATCACTCTGTGGCCTATCTAAAACTCACCCGAGCCCTCGGGGCTCCAAACCAAACATGCACACAAGTCTAAAAATATCATACGGACTTGCTCGTGCGATCAAATCATCAAAATAACATCAAAAACTATAAATTAACCTCAAACTCATGATTTTCCTCAAGAACACTTTAAATTTACTATTTTCACAACCAGACGTCCGAATCACGTCAAATCAACTCCGATTCTTACCAAATTTTACATATTTGACTTAAATATTATTTTAAACATATACCGAGCTCCAGAACCAAAATACGAACCCAATACTATCAAGATCACACACCATTTCATTTCTAAAAGTCCTTATATTTTCCAGCAAATAATTTTCTTTAAAAAAAATTTTCTCGGCCAAGGGACCTCGGAATTCGATTTCGGGCATATGCCCCTCATATTTTAACTACGGACCCTACAGGACCATCAAATCACGGCTATGGGTCCGTTTACCAAAAATATTGACCGAAGTCAACTTTATTCAATTTTAAAGGCCAAATTTAATATTTTTCTTAAATTTCACATAGAAGCTTTTCGGAAACGTGCCCGTACTGCACATACAAATTGAGAAGAAAAAATAAGGTTTTCAAGGCCTCGGAACCCGGATTCGGACTCTAAAATACAAGATGACCCTTTGGGTCATCACATTCTCCACCTCTAAAACAACCGTTCGTCCTCGAATGGACATAGAAAAGTACCTAAGTCGGTGAAAAGATGGGGATATCGGCTCCGCATATCGAATTTGGACTCCCAGGTTGTTGCCTCAATAGGCTGACCTCTCCACTGCACACGAACTGTCTTCGATCTCAACTAACGAACCTACCAGTCTAGAATAGCTATCGGCTCCTCCTCATAGGTCAAGTCCTTGTCCAACTGGACAGTGCTGAAGTCTAACACGTAGGATGGATCGAGGTGATACTTCCAAAGCACGGACATATGAAACACTGGATGCACTGTGGATAAACTGGGTGGCAACGCAAGTCTATAAGCCACCCCTCCCACTCGATCAAGAATCTCAAAAGGCTCGATGAACCTAGGGCTTAGCTTGCCCTTATTTCCAAATCTCATCACGCCCTTCATGTGCGACACCCGAAGCAACACTCGCTCTCCAACCATGAATGCCACATCACGAACCTTACGGTCGGCATAACTCTTTTGCCTGGACTGAGCTGTATGAAGCCTATCCTGAATGATCTTAACCTTGTCCAAGACATCATGTATTAGATCTGTACCCAACAATCGAGCCTCCCCCGAATTAAACCACCCAACTGGCGATCAACACCGTCTACCATATAATGCCTCATAGGGAGCCATCTGGATGCTCGACTGATAGTTGTTATTCTAAGCAAACTCCGCTAATGGCAAGAACCGGTCCCAAGAACCTCCAAAGTCAATAACACAGGCGCAAAACGTATCCTCCAAAATTTGAATAGTACGCTCAGATTGTCCATCCATCAAAGGATGAAATGATGTGCTCAACTCGACCCGTGTACCCAACTCACGCTGAAATGCCATCCAGAAATGTGAGTAAACTGCATACCTCGGTCAGAAATAATAGACACAGGCACACCATGAAGACAAACAATCTCCTGGGTATAGATCTCAACTAACCTCTCTGAAGAATAAGAGACTGCCACAGGAATGAAATGCGCTGACTTGGTCAGCCTATCAACAATAACCCATACCGCATCAAACTTCCTCTGAGTCCTTGGGAGTCCAACAACAAAGTCCATAGTGGTACGCTCCCACTTCCACTCAGGAATCTCAATCTTCTGAAGCAAACCACCAGGTCTCTGATGCTCGTACTTTACCTGCTGGCAATTCAAATACCGAGCTATGTATGCAACAATATCCTTCTTCATCCTCCTCCACCAATAATGCTGCTGCAAATCCTAATACATCTTAGCGGTGCCCGAATGAATAGAGTACCAAGAACTATGGGTCTCCTCTAGAATCAATTTATGAAGTTCATCCACATTAGGCACTCAAATATGACCCTGCATCCTCAAAACTCTATCATCTCCAATTGTAACCTGCTTGGCACCTCTGTGCCACACCGTGTCTCTAAGGACAAGCAAATGAGGATCATACTGCCGATCTCTGATACTCTCAAATAATGAAGACCAGGCGACTGTACAAGCTAAAACACAGCTGGGCTCAGAAACATCCAACCTCATGAACTGATTGGCTAAAGCCTGAACATCCAAAGCAAGCAGTCTCTCACCAACTGGAATACACGCAAGGCTACTCATTGATCGCTACCAACTCCACACTACTAAAACTAGGAAGAGAGGGTCGCAATAACTTTTACCTGATATGAGGGTCGGGATCGATTTCCACAAGGAGCTAGGAATGGAGTCGAGTATCTATCTAGACTAGAGTTGTGTAATTGTTCCAAATGTTACTTCCATACATTTTTAGGTTTTTGATTATAAAATACTATTATCAAACTATTAATTGAAATTAGATTATGCTACAAGATAATTGCTAAGTTGTATTTAATGGGAAGGAAGGCACTAGGGTCGTGACATTATCTAGGTGGCTAATTGACGGGTAGATGTTACTAAAGTTCGATTGACATAATTGGGGCTTATGCTATAATTGTTGCACAATTTTATCCACTCTCACTTCTCTCGATAGAGAGAGTGATTTTTCCCAATTGACTCTCTCGAGACCAAACGGGTAGGCAAATTGGCTCAAGCAACTAGGGTTCAAGTGGGGTAATTACTCTCTCGAGGTTTAATCCTTTAATTGGGACTATCAATTCTCTTGAGTCCATTCCAATTCCTTGTTGGGTCAATTTTGGAGACTTAGGCTCTCTTTCTCAAGAAGATCCAAGTCAACTTAGCACAAACCAGTGTTTGCAACCACCAATTCATAGATTAAACCATAAAATTGACCCAAATAACAAACACCCATAGTCAATCTAACAATAGATGGCAACACCCATCAATTACCCACACTAGGGTTGAGCCACAACCCTAGCTAATGGGTTTAGCTACTCATGCTTGAAGAAGAAAATAGAGAATTAGATGAAGAACAAGGCATATTAATTAAATGCTAAATAAAAATACAAGAAACTATCGTTAATTTGAAGCTAAGATGCCAAAAAATGGTTACAGATGAGGTTCCCACGATCGCAACTAAGTTCTAGATATATCTGATGACCTAAAAATGGTAAAATATTTTATTTATACTAGGATAGAAAAATTGGACAAAAATACCCCTGCGGGGTCAGCGTGGGCTGCATAAAATGGACCGCGACCACTCTAGGCTCTTGGACTTCGATTCTGGGCTCTCTGACTTGGGCTCCGTGGACCGCGTAGAATGGACCGCGGCCGCAAAGGCAGCTGTCGCGGTCCGCACAACCATGACCGCGGACCGCATTGGCATTTTGCCTCTCTCTGAATATCTTTTCCGCGGACCGCACAAAAAGGTATTGCGGTCGCGGAACCTTCACCGCGGGCCGCACAATGTGTAATGCGGTCGTGTTGCCTAAGCCTAATTTTTGTCATCTCTCTGAATCTCTCTTCCGTGGACCGCAAAAAAAGGCAGTGTGGCCACGAAACCTTTACCGCGGGCCACGCAGTGTGGACTCCGGCCGCGTTGCTCTAAGCCTGATCTTGCCATCTCTCTGAATCACCTAGTGTGGCCGCATTCTATTTTGTGCGGTCCGCACTAGGCTTGTTTGCCCTCAGTTTATATTGCCTTTGATACTTGAGCAGGTTTCACTCCTTTTGAGCCGATCTTGACATTTCGTCACTTTGTCGATCAAACCTGCAATCAAGCACAACTTATGAGCCTTTTGGGACTATTTTGTAATGATTTATAATCAAATCATAGGCAAGAAGGAGCATGAAACTCGTTAAAATCCCAACTTATCAACTCCCCCAAACTTAAGCCTTTGTTTGTCCTCAAGCAAACAAAATAAGACCCACCCCTTAAGGGAAAATCCAAGTATTTCCGACTATCCTAAAGTAACCTCAACAAGCATCAATTGGGACTAACAATTGCCCTCAATACGAATGAATCATTAACAACATTTAAACTTTGAAAAACTATGGATCAAGTGTGACATAAGAGCATTGAGAGTTGACTCATTACATCAAAGAACTCTCTCAATTACTTTGGTCATTGTGGAACCCAAGCTCACACATCCTCAACTCTCTCTAAGCAAACCTCACCTTTTCGAGTATTACCACACAAACCGAGGTTAATGGGAATTCATTCATCTCTCTCAAGGAAAGGTCACAAGTCCGGATCTAAGTACCATATGCTTGCCCCTCATGTAAGTATCCACTAATGTAAGCGTCCTTCAACTCAAGATCATATAGGGCTTTTAAGGAGTCAATGTGAAGGCTTTTGGTTCAGGGTAGGAAAAGTTTGGTCTAAATGGGTTCCATCTTCCCTTAAGCACTTCTTTTGATTCATTTGGCACAATTCTCTTGACTCTTTGAGTATCGCACTTCATTTTAAGGGGTTAGAGAGACGTAATGTCACTTTTTTTATTGCACTTCAAAGCGTTTCTCCTTTTTCCACACTTTTTTCTCTTTCTTTTTTCTTGAATCCCTTTTTATTCTTTTTCACATTGGGCTTTCTTTTTGTTTTTTTTTGTCTTTTTCTTTGCTTTAGTACTTTTTACCACTTTGTTCCCTCTCTCGTTTCTCCCCCCAAACTTAGACTTTTGCCATTGCTCAAGGGAAGATCGGGTGCCAAAAGAGGGTATATTTTTGAACGGATATAAGCTTATAGTATTGGTTCTTGAAAGAAAAAGGTTTAAGGCTCAAAAGGGTTAACTAGGAATTATATCATTGGTGGGCTATGAAGTTGTTCAACTATCATTTGGATCAAGGAGAGCCTATAATCACTTCTCAATCCAAATTTCATTCAAGATTTTGCCTCAACAGACATTCAGAGCAAGTTCTAGACTATTGGCTCGAAACTTGGACTCATAATTCAATTTCTCACCACACAAGCTCAAGGATTGCTAAAGACATAGAGTCGGGGGGCCACAATAACCTTAGACACGATTGAGCCCACAATAGTTCCGAAAGACCACATGATGATTGTTTGGTCAACACAAGAGTCTCAAGGTCACAACTTTCACCATCCTAAACACAACAACTTGTCTTTGATCATGGGATCAAAGGCAAATGTATTAGGCTCAAGTGAAGCTTTGCTTGAGGTACCCTTAACTATAAGCTACAAAAATAAAAATAAAAACGGACTCAAACCCTTAAGAAGGTTGTCACGCCATCCATCATCGGGAAGAGCCACTTGGTTCACACAATATTTTACCTTTGGAAAGAACCGTGGCATTAAGAAAACCAAAGGCTTATTGAAGCGCCAAAAACAAAACAAAAATCTACGAGCCTATCTAAGAAGCTAAAAACGATTTTTTTTTACGAAAATAGAAAATAGAATGAATATGTACAATAGGGGATTTGAATATACAATTGGGGATGAATATATACAATAATGTAACTTTATATACAGACCAAATGAAAGATAAAAAGTGCGATAAAAGTAACAAAACATAAAATTATATACAGACCAAAGATGAAAATCAAAAAGACATAAAATGTAACAATATATACAGTCATCCAAAAATGTAGGGCGCACCCCCTCAAATAAAATCTGACATTGTCCCCAATGCCAACTAAACAAATAAGCACCAAAAAACATATATGGAAAGGATATGGGAACTCCCTAAGCTGTGTCCGTCTGCATGGGATCATCAGTGGTCCCCGGGTCCTCTGTATGTGCGGGAACCTCAGACTGGTTCCCGGTCTCCTGCTACTCATCTGCTGGGGCTGGGTCCTGGACCTAGATGGGCTGAATATCAAGAACATCCTGTGGCTGACTGGAGGAAGCCTCCGGTGGATCCGCCAACTGGATGATCGCCTCATCTGCACTAGGGAGCTTCATCTTCTTCTTAGGAAGCCTCTGTGTCTGCTCCTGCTGTGGCTCTGCTGCTGGAGCTGGATCCTCAAATAGCAAATCTAAAGGCAGCTGGTGTGCCTTCAGTCTGTCCATATTCGCTCTAAGCTCCTTCACAGACTCCTTGGAAGCCCGTGTTTTTCGCAGCTTCTTGTGCTCCCTGGCAAGCTCCTTTAGGGCCTTGCCATGTGAATCCACTGCCTTAGCCAAGGCAACCTAAGAATCAAGGATCTTCTGCTGGTTGGCAAGAATCTCCTTAAGTGAATCCTCGATGGACTGGGGCACCTGCACTGGCTGTGGTGCTGACTGAGCCGCAATGGTAAAAGTCAATGTAGACAACTTGGACGACGCAGTCGCCATCTAGTTGTTCAAGCTATGAAGTGTCTGGCTCAGCTGGTGGGCTGTGATAAGATGGGCCCGAGAAGATGGAATCCCCGAGCCAGCTGAAGTAGAGGGACCAGCAGTAGTGGAAGGTCCGGGAGACATGTCAGCAACTGTGGAGGCAGGCTCAGTGGAGGGCTCTACCGCAACTGGCTCTTCAGACTGGCCAGTTGGGACAGAAGCAGGCGACTTGTAATTCTTGTCCTTGGGGTTGTCTGACCCCTTCAAACTATACCACGAAAACGGAGCCACAGGTTTGACCTTGATGTCAAAAGGTCTCTTCTCCACCTCTAGGTCCCGAAAATACATAGTGAGGGTGCTGGGAAAAGGGTAGTTCCGGTCAAGCTCAACCCCCACTGCAGAAATGACGCGGGACATCACATTGCCCATGTTAATAGTGTATCCCGCCATAATAGATGCAACAAGAACAGCCCGGGCAAGTGGAATAGTCTGATCATGGGTAGTGGGGTCGAGTCGATTGCACACAAAAGTCAACCACCCTCTAGCCTCAAAGTTAAAGGTTCTCCAAAGTATTTTGGCCCCTACTTGCAACCACTTTGGAACCGTACCTGGGATTGCCAGGTATGAAGCTAACCACGAACGAACCTCCTTGCCCATTGCCAACTTCTCATTGTAAATGGACTCATCTTCTTCATTGAACCCCAGGTATTCATTTAGTGCCTTCCCGGTAAATACCACATTTCTGTTTCGCACTTTGGTCACTTTAGTGCCCTTCAAGATGTGGGCCACATTGCTATAAAATTCCTTGACCATGTGCTTATTCACCTTCACACAATTATCTTTGAAGTGCTCACAACCCACTCGAGCTTGAAACTGTCTATGTACATTGGGGTGTAGGGGTAGAAGGTCTTTGTCAATGAAGCTCCTTTCAAGAATCAACTTTCCTGCCGGCCACCATTCCCTAAACTTGTGGAATACCACCTGGTTGACGAATCTATCTTCCCAAATAGCGGGATTTCTCGTTCGGTCAACACCCCCAACTTGAGGCACACCACCCCTCAGGTAACTCCCTATCTCCCTCATCACCCCTAGTACCCTCTCCAGATATTGACGCTGTGGGAGAGGTAGAGTATTCATCCCTACTACCTGCCGTTGAGCCCTCAAACGACCCAGAAAAAATGTTGATTGAAGCTTGAGCATCGAGGGAAGAGGGAGGAGTGTCTCTATGTATGACTCTCTCCGGATACGGGATGTATAGTGAGACTGAATCTGAAGAGATCTCCCGGGAGGGCTCGTACTCACTCTCCGAGTTGTCAATGGCTCTGTCAGCCGCTTTGATTGCTTTCCTCATGTCCTTTATGTTTTTTCTAGCCTGGGGAGTGAGTTTACCATCCTCTGCTTCCATCTTCGGGAAGAATCACCTCGGCCGGGTTGTTTCGAGCCTTTGCCTCGTTGTTTAACCATTATCTGCAAGCACAAACATCTAGCTTTGTTAGTACCAGCACAAACATTGAATCAGTTGTGGAAAATGAATTGTAGAACAGAAGCCACAAGCTGCAGAACATGTTGCAAAAACAGTGCACCGCGACCCGCACAAAAAGGAGTGCGACCGCACTAGGGGCACCGCGGACCGCATAAAGGCGACCGCAGTCCGCACTGAGGCAAGGTCTACAACACCACCTCTCTGAATCCAACCACCGCGGCCCGTACAAAGTAACACTGCGGTCGTGGTAAGCCAGTGCAGACCGCATAGAATGCAATGCAGCCGCGCTGGGCAAGAGGTCAAATCCTGAAAAATCCTCACCGCGGTCCGCACAAAGTGGTACCGCGGACCGCACAAAAATGATTGCGGTCCACGGTGGGTGCTTGGTCAAGGCACTGAGTTAGGGTTCTTGGTCTTGCATTTTTGTTCAAATTTTCACCTAACTTTGTCCCTACTCAATTTACCCAGTTAATAATACTCCTCAAGCACACAAAACTTAACTGTTAAATTAAACTAACATCAAAATTGAAGAATTACGGGGGGAAAGAAGCCTACACAGTTAATAGAAAATGACACAAAATGAAATTAAATAATTAAAATAACAAGAAGTGGTTGAATTGTTAACATATATTGAGAAGAAGTGAAGAAACACAATGCAAACAAGCTAGTACGAAGAAGAGGGAAGATGAACAGTGATTTTTAGGTCTCTGAGATTCAATTTTTCGAAAAGGGTATCCGGTGACCTCTGAGGTCTATTTATAGAAAAGCACGTGGGACCTAGCCTCACCTACTAGCGCGTCCACACAAAATGGACCGCGGACCATGCTGGATTTGTTCAGAAGAAGCTTGAGAAGGCAACCTCCGCGGTCTGCACAAAATAGACCGCGACCGTGGAGGTCCACCGCGGTCCGCACTAAATGGGATGCGACCGCGGTGACAAACTTCAGAGAGTACCTCATTTGGTCTTCACCAGTGCGGACCGCACAAAGTGCAATGCGGCCGTACTGGCGACTTCAGAGACTGTTCAATTTTTCCAAAATATTTTGCACTGTATCAACACAATCCCTGCAACATCTCACAACCAATTAGCTCAAAAATCATTCCTACACTACAAAGAAAATCAAAGAAAACAAGAAGAAAAAGGCATGAGTTGCCTCCCAAGAAGCTCCTGATTTAACGTCGCGGCACGACGCATGTTACCAGCACATCACTTCAGATGAAGAAGTGCCACCAAGTGGCTGTCATCAAATTTTTCAAGATAATACTTGACCCGGTGCCCATTAACTCTGAAAACTTCACCATTTTTGTTCCTTAGATCAAGAGCACCAAATGGGGTCACAAACACAACTTCAAATGGCCTACTCCACTTTGACTTGAGCTTACCTGGAAACAGACGTAACCAAGAATTGAATAAGAGAACCATATCTCCAACCTTGAACTCCTTACCCCGAGCATATTTGTCGTGAAGGTACTTCATTTTGTCCTTATACAAGGATGAACTTGAGTAGGCATGGAATCTATGGAAGGTCGCCGGAGCATTACACAATTCGAACGGCATTCGAGAGAAAGCGAATGTGCCATAAGGACATGTAAAAGTTGTCTTCTCTTGGTCCTCCGGGGCAATTAAAATTTGATTGTACCCCGAGTAACCATCCAAAAAATAATAGAAAGCACGGCTCGCAAGATGATCTAGCATTTGGTTAAGGAATGACAATAGGAAATGGTCTTTTCGGGTCACCTTGTTTAGCTTCCAATAATCAATACATACTCTCCACCTGGTGACCGTACGAGTAGGAATGAGTTCATTATTGTCATTGGTCACCACAGTCATACCACCCTTCTTCAGCGCATATTGCACCGGAGAAGTCCAAGAACTGTCAGAAATAGGATAAACCACACCGACGTCTCACCACTTGATAACCTCTTTCTTCACCACTTCTTGCATCGCCTCATTTAATCTTCTTTGATGCTCCAAAGAAGGCTTTTCATCCTCCTCCAAGATGATTTTGTGCATGCAAAATGCGGGGCTTATTCCCCGAATGTCAGCTATAGTCTATCCGATTGCCCTTTTTCGCTTTTGAAGCACCGCCAACGTGGCCTCAACCTGTATGTTAGTAAGGCAAAAAGAAAGAATAACTGGAAAAGTAGAATTTGAACCTAGGAATTCATACCTGAGGCGTGGAGGAAGTGGCTTCAACTCTAACAGCGGTGGCTCCTCAATTGATGGCTTTGTTGGTGGAGTTTTCTGGTTTTCAAGATCCAAAGATAGCTTCCTCGGCTCGTAAGAATAAGAGCCCATCCCATGTAGGGCATTCACGCACTCCACTCTACTAGCATCATCATTGACATCCATGTTCAAGAGCACTGCTTCAAGAGGATCTTCCACGTTGATCATAACACTGGTATCATCTATAATCACCACTGTGACAAGGTCTACAAATAAGCATACCTCGGTGCTATTGGGCTGCTTCATAGATTTACAAATGTGGAAAACGACATTTTCATCTCCCACTCGGAAAGTGATCTCACCCACTTAAACATCAACCAATGCCTTCCCCATTGCAAGGAAATGTCTGCCCAAGATAATAGGAACCTCATAGTCCACCTCACAATCCAAAATCACAAAGTCGGCCAGCATTATGAATTTGTCCACCCGAACAAGCACATCATCAATAATGCCCAAAGGTCGCTTCATCGATCGATCCGCCATTTGAAGTCTCATTGAAGTTGGCCTAGGTTGCCCAATACCCAAAGTTTTGAAAATCGAGTAGGGCATCAAATTGATACTAGCTCCCAAGTTACAAAGAGCTTTAGCAAAATCTGCATTTCCAATGGTGCAAGGAATGGTGAAGGCACCGGGATCTTTAAGCGTCGGGGCCATTGAATGCACTATAGCACTAACTTGGTGAGTCATTTTTATAGTTTTGCAGTCCATAGAACGCTTCTTTGTGACCAAGTCTTTCATGAATTTTGCATAGCCCGACATTTGTTCAAGTGCCTCCACCAATGAATCATTAATAGATAAGTTTTTTATCACATCAATGAACTTTTTAAACTGATTATCATTCTTCTGCTTCGCGAGCCTCTGAGGATAAGGTGGAGGTGGTCTTGGTAAAGGAGCCTTGGATTTTGGCACAACCAGCTCTGGCATGTCAATCACGTGTTCCCTATACGGGTTCACGACATCTTGGGTTTCTACCTCGGCCTCACCAATACCAATCCTCACATCATTGTTCACATTCTCTTCAACCACATCTTCAACAATCAAAGGTATATCATCATCCCGCAACTCAACATCTTCATCCACAACTTGCTTTTGCTTTGAGGCATTCACATCACCGCCTCTCCCACTTCTTATTGTAACCACCATCACATGATTGTTATTTCCACCCTTAGGGTTCACTACCGTATCACTTGGTAGAGCACCCTTCGGGCGAGTATTCAATGACTGAGAGATTTGGCCTAATTGCACCTCCAAGTTTCGGATAGAGGTGTTGTGAGAATCTAATTATGCATCCTAATCCAAATTCCTCTTCATCATCTACTCGAACATCATTTCAATTCTACCCATATCATTACCAGAAGAACTAGGACCCTGAGAAGAGAAAAGGGGTGGATTGTTCGGTTGTTGGTACATTGGGGGCCTTTGAAAGCCTTGCCCCATGTTGCCTTGGTTTCCATTGTTGTTCCACCCGCCTTGATTATTGTTGTTGCCCCAGTTGTTGTTTCCATTCCAGTTGCCTTGATTGTTGTTCTGATTACCCCAATTGTTGTTTTGGTTGTTGTTCCAATTGCCACCATTTTGTTGTTGATTGCCCCAATTTCCTTGGGGTCGCCATTTTTGGTTTGAAGAGTTGACTCTATTGCCTTGATAGTTGTTGACATATTGTACCTCTTCACTTTGGCCATCATAACCATCATTTTGACACCCATCATATTCATCAACAAAATGCTCAGAATTTTCTTGGTTTTGTTGCCTCCTTTGCCTTCTCTTGTTGACAAGCATACTGACACCCTCCATGGCATTCACTTGGCAAGGATTCTGAACTTGTTGCAACTGTGCCTTAGCCAATTGATTCATCGTGGTGGTAAGGTCAGCTATCGCTTGCCCATGATCATGTAATTCCTTGTGCAAATGGATAATCATAGGCTCACCTTGAGGCACATTTGCTCTACTCTGTCATGCTGAAGAAGTGTCCGCCATTTCATCAAGTACATCACATGCCTCCTCATAAAAAAGTTTCATAAAATTGCCCCCAGCCCATTGGTTAACAATGCATTGATTTGTGATATTTATGCCTCGGTAGAAGGTCTGTTGGATCATGGCCTTGGTCATATCATTATTTGGGCACTCCTTCACCATCGTTCTATATCTCTCCCAAATCTCATGCAAAGGTTCCGTCGGCTCTTGCTTGAAGGCTAATATTTCATCTCGAAGTGTCCCCATATGACTAGAAGAGAAGAATTTGGAAATAAACTTATCCTCCAACTCATCCCAAGTTGTGATGGAATGGTTGGAGAGTCTCTCGAGCCAATCCAATGCCTTTCCCCGAAGTGAGAACGGGAAAAGTCTCAATCTCAACGCATCATCGGACACATTCGTCTGTTTGCTCCCCCAGCATGTATCTACGAACCCCTTGAGATGTTTGTAGGCATTTTGATTTGCAGCGCCTGTGAAGTACCCACGCTGCTCTAGTAAGGTCAACATCACACTAGTTATCTGAAAGTTGCCAACCCCGGATTCGGGGTGGGATGATAGCACTTGCGTAGCCCTAGTTCGGTAATACTCTGGGAGCCACTCTTGGAGGAACCGGGGGAGGGTCTGGAATATTGTCATTTGGATTAGCATTGGCATTCCGGCCTCTCTGTTGACCTTGAGTTGTAAGAGGCACCTCATCTTGCTCAAGATCATCTACCTACTCCCCCGCTGTCACATTTCGAAGAGGATCATTAGCGTTGTTTAAAGCCATGTTGGTCCCTGAGTAATGACACAAACAAGTAAGTAACAAAGAAGGAAAGAAGTACAATACACAAAACTAACTAAATAGATAGCCAAAACCGTTAGCTCCCCGGCAACGGTGCCAAAAAATGATCGCTACCAACTCCACACTACTAAAAAATAGGAAGAAAATGTCGCAATAGCTTTTACCCAATATGAGGGTCGGGATCGATTTCCACAGGGAGCTAGGAATGGAGTCGAGTATCTATCTAGACTAGAGTTGTGTAATTGTTCCAAATGTCACTTCCATACATTTTTAGGTTTTTGATTATAAACTACTATTATCAAACTATTAATTGAAATTAGATTATGCTACAAGATAATTGCTAAGTTGTATTTAATGGGAAGGAAGGCACTAGGGTCATGACATTACCTAGGTAGCTAATTGACGAGTAGATGTTACTAAAGTTCGATTGACATAATTGGGGCTTATGCTATAACCATTGCACAATTTTACCCACTCTCACACCTCTTGGTAGAGAGAGTGATTTTGTCCAATTGACTCTCTTGAGACTAAACGAGTAGGAAAATTAGCTCAAGTAACTAGGGTTTAAGTGGGGTAATTACTCTCTCGAGGTTTAACCCTTTAATTGGGACTATCAATTCTCTTGAGTCCATCCCAATTCCTTGTTGGGTCAATTTTGGAGACTTAGACTCTCTTTCTCAAGAAGATAACTTAGCACAAACCAGTGTTTGCAACCACCAATTCATAGATTAAACCATAAAATTGACTCAAATAACTAACACCCATAGTCAATCTAACAATAGATGACAACACCCATCAATTATCCACACTAGGGTTGAGCCACAACCCTAACTAATGGGTTTAGCTACTCATGATTGAAGAAGAAAATAGAGAATTAGATGAAGAACAAGGCATATTAATTAAATTCTAAATGAAAATACAAGATACTATCGTTAATTTGAAGCTAAGATGCCAAAAAATGGCTACAGATGAGGTTCCCACGAGCGCAACTAAGTTCTGGATATATCTGATGACCTAAAAATGGTAAAATGTTCTATTTATACTAGGCTGGAAAATTGGACAAAAATACCCCTGCGGGGTCAGCGCGAGCCGCATAAAATGGACCGCGGCCACGCTAGGCTCTTGGACTTCGATTCTAGGCTCTCTGACTTGGGCTCCGCGGACCGCATAAAATGGACCGCGGCCATAGAGGCAGTTGTCATGGTCCGCACAACTATGACTACGGACCGCATTGGCATTTTGCCTCTCTCTGAATATCACTTTCGCGGGCGGCACAAAAAGGTAGTGCGGCTGCAGAATCTTCACCGCGAGCTGCACAATGTGTAATGCGGCCACGTTGCCTAAGCCTAGTTTTTGTCATCTCTCTGAACCTCTCTTCCACAGATCGCACAAAAAGGTAGTGCGGCCGCGAAACCTTTACCGCAGGCTGCGCAGTGTGGACTGCGGCCGCGTTGCTCTAAGCCTGATCTTGCCATCTCTCTGAATCACCTAGTGCGGCCGCATTCCATTTTGTGCGGTCTGCACTAGGCTTGTTTGCCCTCAATTTACTTTGCCTTTGATACTTGAGCAGGTTTTACTCCTTTTGAGCCGATCTTTGACATTTCGTCACTTTGTCGATCAAATCTGCAATCTTACACAACTTATGAGCCTTTTGGGACTATTTTGTAACAATTTATAATCAAATCATAGGCAAGAAGGAGCATGAAACTCGTTAAAATCCCTACTTATCACCCATACTGGCCAACTTCCTACTCAAAGCATCGGCCACCACATTGGCCTTCCATGGATGATACAAGATGGTGATATCATAGTCTTTCAATAGCTCCAACCACATTCTCTATCTCAAATTTAGCTCCTTCTACTTGAACAAATATTGTAGACTCTTGTGATCTGTGAACACCTCACATGACACGCCATATAAATAATACCTCCAAATCTTCAGCATGTGAACAATAGCTGCTAGCTCCAAATCATGAACTGGATAATGCTTCTCATGAATCTTCAACTGTCGCAAAACATATGCAATAACCTTGTCATTCTGCATCAACACCGCACCAAGTCTAATATGAGGTGCGTCACAATATACTGTATATGGCCCTAAACCTGTGGGCAAAACCAATACAGGTACCTTAGTCAAAGCTATCTTTAGCTTCTGAAAGCTCGCCTCACACTCGTCCGACCACCTAAACTGGGCACCCTTTTGGGTCAACCTAGTCATCGGGGCTGTTATAGATGAAAACCCCTCCACAAACCGACGATAATAACCCACCAAACCCAAGAAACTCCGGATCTCTGTAGCTGATGTGGGTCTAGGCCAGTCCTTGACTGCCTCTATCTTCTTTGGATCCACATGACTACCCTTTGCTGATACAACGTGACCCAGGAATGCTACTGAACTCAACACTCACATTTCGAAAACTTAGCATACAACTGACTGTCTCTCAAAGTCTGAAGAACGACTCGAAGATGTTGCTCATGCTCCTCTTAGTTGCGGGAGTAGATCAAAATATTATCAATGAAGACAATCACAAAGGAATCCAGATAAGGCTTGAACACCAGGTTCATCAAATCCATAAAAGTTGCTGGGGCATTTGTCAACCCAAATGACATCACTAAGAACTCATAATGCTCGTACCGAGTGCGAAAAATCGTCTTAGGGACATTGGATGCCCTAATCCTCAACTGATGGTAGCCAGATCTCAAATCAATCTTCGAAAATACCTTGGCACCCTAAAGCTGATCAAACAATCATCAATTCTCGGCAATGGATACTTGTTTTTGATGGTGACTTTGTTCAACTACCGATAATCAATACATATCCTTATCGATCCATCCTTCTTCTTAACAAACAACACCGGCGCACCCCAAGGCGAGACACTAGGTCTAATAAAGCCCTTATCAAGCAAGTCTTGCAGCTGCTCCTTTAATTCTTTCAACTGTGGCGTGGTCATACGATATGGCGGAATAGAAATGGGCTGAGTGCCCAGAGCCAAATCAATGCAAAAGTCGATATCCCTGTCGGGTGACATCCCCGATAGGTCCGCAGGAAATACTTCTGGAAACCCCCGAACAACTGGCATGGAATCCATAGAAGGATTCTCAGTACTAGAATCACGAACATATGCCAAGTAAGCCAAACACCCCTTCTCGACCATACGCCGAGCCTTCATATAAGAAACAACCCTACTGACAGAATGACCAGGAGTCCCTCTCCACTCCAATCGAGGCAAACCTGGAAAGGTTAAGGTCACAGTCTTGGCATGACAGTCCAATATAGCGTGGTAAGGAGACAACTAATCCATCCCCAAAATAACATCGAAATCAACCATATCTAGAAGTAAGAGATCTACACGGGTCTCAACACCCCCAATAATAACCATACACGAGCGATAGACACTCTGAACTACGTCCCTAGGATGACCTTCTATTGGCTGGCCTCCACCTCTAGCGGCCTGACCTCCACCTCTAACACGTATACCTCCACCTCTAGCTATATGACCCCTGCCCCTAGCTGGATGAGCGAGCGGTGGAACACCCGGTGCCTGAACCATGTCACGAGAACCCTGATGGTGAGAACTGCTCGATGCTCGAGGCCAAAATCTAGCAATGTGCCTCAGATCGCCACAAGTATAACAAGTCCTCGGCAACTGGGACTACTTACCCTGAAACTGACCCTGACGGCCTGAGTAACCACCCTGAAAACTCTGGAGCGGAGGTGCACTGATAGGAGCTGGTGATGCACTGTAGGGTAGTTGATCTGAATACTGCATATGAGAACCACGACCACCTGGAGCACCGTGAGAAGGCTGAAGTGCTGAATGAAACTGCCTGGGGGGATGGCCCCTACCAAAAAAATCCCTGCCTCCAGACGAGGCACCACTGAACTTACCAGAATGACGAGGCCTCTTGTCAGACCCCTGACCTCTTTCCTAAGCTAGAACCATCTCAACCCCTCTGGCCACATTGGCCGCATCCTGAAAAGAAATCTCGCTCCCTGTCTCTCAATGAACCTCATCACATACACTCTCTCTTTGTGGGGAGTATAAGAAGAGAATGGCGAGCCAAATCAACAAACCTAGTCTCATACTGGGTGACAGTCATAGAACCCTACTGGAGGCGCTCAAACTGCCTCCGATATTCCTCTCTCTGGGTGATAGGGAGAAACTTCTCCAAAAAGAGCTGAGAGAACTGATCCCACGTTAGAGCTAGTGACCCAGCTGGTCTAGCCAAACAATAATCTCTCCACCACTTCTTGGCGGAACCTGACAGACGAAAAGCAACAAAGTCGACCCTATTGGTCTCACTATCCCCATGTTTTGTAGAACCTCGTGATAGCTGTCCAAATAATCCTAGGGATCCTCTGAAGATGTACCGCCATAGGTAGTAGTAAAAAGCTTGGTGAACTTGTCTAGCCTCCACAAGGAATCAACAGACATAGCTGACCCATCACCGGTCTGTGCCACAACACCCGGCAGAACTACCCTAACTGGCTGAGCTACTGAAGTCTGAAACTGGAGTCATCTGCTCCGGAGTGCGAGTAGTAGGAGTCTGGGCTCCCCCTCCAGCCTGAGAGACGGCTGGTGCCACAGGAGATATGCCTGCTTGAGTGACACTCTCAATAAGGCCCACAAGACGGACCAGAGCATCCTAGAGTACTGGGGTGGCAATGAACCCCTTTGGAACTTGAGCTGGCCCTGCTGGAATTGTCTAGGACGGAACCTCCTCCTCAAACTCTACTTGAGGCTCCGCTGTTGGTGCTGCTGCTCGAGCTCTGGGCTGAGCACTGCCTCTGCCTCGGCCTCTAGCATGGCCTCGGCCTCTACCCCTTGTAGGAGCTGCCACTAGGGGCTCGAGCTGCTGGTCAGCTGATGAAGCAGTACGTGTCCTCACCATCTATGAAAGAACAGAGTGGAAGTTCAATTAGCATTGAGAAGTCAAGTCGCACAACAGAAAGGAATAGATGTGAAATTTTTCCTAAACTCTATAGCCTCTAGGAGATAAGCACAGACGTCTCCGTACCGATCCCTCAGACTCTACCTAACTTGTTTGTGAATTGTGAGACCTAGGCAACCTATAGCTCTGATACCAACTTGTCACGACCCGGATTTTCCATCTTTGGGAATCATGATGGCACCTACCCGTGAAAGCTAGGCTAGTCGACAGTTACAGTTTTACTACCATTACTATTAATTCAAACAAAATCAGATATTAGTTAAAACAAGATAAATAGGAAATACGGAAGTAATATAACAGTACCACAACTAAAGTACATAGCTACCCAAAGATCTGGTGTCACAATCCACGAACGACTAAGATTTACTACAAATATAAGTCTGAAAGAAGTACAGCTGTTCTAAAAACTAAAAAGATAGCAGAAAACTAAAGCGAGGAAAGGGGGACTTCAGGTTCTGCAGACGCTAGCAGATCTACCTTGGTCTCCCTGGACTGAAGGCAGCTACCTCAAGCTACTCACAAGGTCCGACACCAAAATCTGCACAAAAAGTGCAGAGTACAGTATCAGTACAATCGATCCCATGTACCGGTAAGTGTTGAGCCTAACCTCGGCGAAGTGGTGACGAGGCTAGGACACGACAACCATATAAACCTGTGCAGTTAAATCATATACGAACAAAACGATAATAACATGAAATAATAGATAAAGATTGGAATGGGGAACATGCTGCAAGGAATATCAAATTCTAACAGTAATTCAATAGAGAAGCATAATGAAAACCATATTTATATCCACAATAATAATGAAACAATAACACATACACGACATCACCCTTTATGATTTTACTCTCTTCCTCACCATAAGAAACAACAGAATCGGCACAACGAGCTCATTGAGTTGTTCAACACGAAGATTTGCCGCAACATCCCATTCCAAATTCAACTTCCTTAAAGCCCACGTGGCCTTGTGCTCTAACTCGATCGGAAGATGACAAGCTTTTCCAAACACCAACCGATACGGAGACATACCAATTGGAGTTTTGTAAGCCGTCCAATAAGCCCATAGAGCGTCATCCAACTTTTTCGACCAATCGGTCCTATTAGCATTAACAGTTTTTGACAAGATTCTCTTAATTTCTCTGTTGAAGACTTCCGCTTGACCACTAGCTTGAGGATGATATGGGGTAGAAACCTTATGATTGACACCGTACTTGGAAAGCAACGTGTCGAAAGCCTTGTTGCAAAAGTGAGACCCCCCATCACTAATAATCGCACGAGGAGTGCCAAACATTGTGAAGATGCTCTTTTTAAGAAACGCAACAACACTCCGAGCTTTATTATTAGGCAAAGCCACGACTTTAACCCATTTTGAGACATAATCAACCGCCACTAGAATGTAGGTATTCCCACAAGAGCTAACAAAAGGACCCATGAATCGATGCCCCAAACATCAAAGATATCCACTTCTAGAATCGTATTGAGAGGCATCTCATCTCTTTTTGAAATTTTGTGCGCTCTTTGGCACTTATCATACCTCTTCACCAAATCGCCCGCATCTTTGAATAAGGCGGGCCAATAGAATCCACAACTAAGAACTTTCGAGGCGGTCCTCACCCCACCATGATGGCCACCATAGGGTGAAGAATGGCAAACCTCTAAGATACTCAATTGTTCTTCCTCTGGGACACATCTGCGAATCACACCATCCGTAAAAATGTTGAACAAGTATGGCTCATCCCAATAGAAATTCAAACTATCCCGCTTGAGCTTCTTCCTTTGGTTAGAAGAGAGCTCACACGGGATTATTCTGGTCACAAGGTAATTGGCAACATCGGTAAACCATGGCATATCCTTCATTGACACCGCAAGGAATTGTTCGTCGGGAAATTAATTATTGATCTCAAGGCCGTCACAAAGCCTCCCCTCCTCCTCCAAACGGAACAAGTGGTCCGCCACTTGATTCTCACTACCTTTCCGGTCAACAATTTCTAGATCAAACTCTTGAAGAAGTAACACTCATCTCATCAATCTCGCCTTGGAGTCTTTCTTGGTCATTAAATACCTAAGGGCGGCATGATCGGTGTGCACTATAACTTTGGCCCCCATAAGGTAGGGTTGGAATTTTTCCATAGCAAATACAATAGCCAACAATTCTTTCTCGGTGACTGTGTAGTTCCTTTGAGCCTCATTCATGGTCTTGCTTGTGTAGTACACCGGATGAAACATCTTGTTGATCCTTTGGCACAAAACAGCCCCGACCGCAATGTCACTAGCATCACACATGAGCTCGAAAGGCAAGCTCCAATTAGGTGCGGTAATGATGGGGGTAGAAGTCAACTTGAGCTTGAGAAGCTCAAATGCTTGCATACAACTCTCATCGAACAAGAACTTTGCATCTTTCTCTAGCAACTTGCACAAAGGGTGTACCACTTTAGAAAAATCTTTTATGAACCTCCGGTAAAAACTAGCGTGCCCAAGGAAACTCCTCACCCCTTTGACAGAAGTAGGGGGAGGAGGCCTCGAAATCACCTCTATCTTGGCTTTATCTACTTCAATTCCTAGATTTGAGATTTTGTGACTCAACATTATACCCTCTTCTACCATGAAATGACACTTTTTCTAATTGAGAACAAGGTTGATTTCTTCACACCGAGCCAATACTCGATCCAAAATTTTCAGACACTCATCAAAAGAATCCCAATAATCATCAACTTAAGCATGAACAATACATAATAAGAGTCCCAACAATCATGGTATAAGACTCACATGCATGCTTGACACCAACGTATAGATACTCGTTACCACACCTATACCTCATACTCAACACTAACAGATAGAAATTAAGACCACAACACATATTCCCTCAAGCTAAGGTTAGACCAAACACTTACCTCAATTCCACGGACAAAATCAAGCCTCAATTACCGCTTTACCTCTCGGTTCCACTTCCAATCTGCTTGTATCTAGTCATAATTTACTTAATAACATCAATAAATGCTAAATAAACCAATTCTAATGCATGAATATAAATTTCCTAATGTTTTCCCCAAAAAGTCAAAAATCGACCCCGGGCCCGCTTGGTCAAAACTCGAAGTTCGAACCAAAACTCAACTACACATTCACGCACGAACCCATATATGCCATTGGTTTTGATATCCGACCTCAATTTGAGGTCCAAATCCCCAATTTTTGAAGTCCCTAATTTCTACCCAAGAACACTCAATTTCCCATGAAAACACCTAGATTTTGATATGAAATCATGTAAAAAGATGAAGTAGATTGAAGAAAAATAGTTAAGATTCATTTACCTATGATTGGGGAAGAACTTGCTCTAGAAAAATCGCCCTTAGGAGTTTAGGTTTTGAAATTTTGAAGAATGAAGTGAAAATCTTGTCTAAAATCTCACTTAACAGGTTGCAGTTATCGCAATTGCGATAAGGGGTTCGCAATTACAAACCCTTTGAATTTCTGCTGCCTTCGCATTTGCGACACATATGTCGCACTTGCGACCTCTGGGGCCTTCGCAATTCCGGCCAAGGTTTCACATTTGCGAGGTTGGCCTTCCCAGGCCTTCTTCCCATTTGCGATAATATTGTCGCATTTCCCAGGCCAACAGACTTCGCATTTGCGAAGCCTGATCTCGTATTTGCGAGATTAGAGGTCTGTGCAAAATACCAGATGCACAAATTGAGTTTTCCTAAGTTCGAATCAATCAGTGGCCTATTTAAAACTCATCCGAGCCCTCGAGACTTCAAACCAAACATGCACGCAAGTCTAAAAATATCATACGGATTTGCCCGTGCGATCAAATCATTAAAATAATGTCAAAAACTATAAATTTAACCTCAAACTCATGATTTTCCTCAAGAACACTTTAAATTTACTATTTTCACAACCGGACATCCGAATTACGTCAAATCAACTCCGATTCTTACCAAATTTCATAGATTCGACTTAAATATTGTTTTAAACCTGTACCGAGCTCCGGAACCAAAATACGGACATGATACCATCAAGATCACACACCATTTCATTTCCAAAAGTCCTTATATTTTCCAGCAAACAATTGTCTTTAAAAATTCTTTTCTCGGGCTGGAGACCTCGGAATTCTATTCCGAGCGTAGTCCCATATTTTACTACGGACCCTACGGGACCGTCAACTCACGGGTCCGGGTCCGTTTACCAAAAATATTGACCGAAGTCAACTTTATTCAATTTTAAAGGCCAAGTTAAATATTTTTCTTAAATTTCACATAGAAGCTTTCCGGAAATGCGCCCGAACTCCGCACGCAAATCGAGAAAAAAAAGATTTTCAAGGCCTCGAAACCCGGATTCGAACTCTAAAATACAAGATGACCCTTTGGGTCATCACATTCTTAAATTCCATACCGACTCAAACTATGTAACATAAATTGTTACACTATTTACAAAATTCATAAAATGTTATAATAATGAATAGTCAATTGTTATATTCCTACTTTTTTTCCAGATAAAAACCTCAAAAAAGAAATAGAAAGATATTTCTAATCTTTACCCATTGTATTTAGCTTATTTATGTTGGTTTAATTATCAGCATTAGAAATCTACTATTCTAACAATAGAATTGAGATTTATGTTGGTGATTAATAAAAAGTGAATTTGAAAAAGTGATTTATAAGTTACATTTTAGAAATGTGATTTACAGTGCAATTTAAGTTGACGAACATCTTTTAGGTTGTTTGTTACCTCAACTAACTTAATACGAATGTAAATCGCATTTTACATATGCATTTTGCATATTTTTGGGATTATCACAAAATTACACATTAATGAAATGTTGCAACCAAAATTGCAAATTTGGGCGAAAAGGATCGATAATGCGAATATTCTTCTAATTTTTTACCACATTTGTCAAGCGCAGAAGTAAATATTTGTCAATTGAAATATATATTATTAGTATTTTTTAAATATATGTAGATAATTATATTAAATCCAAAACCTTTATTACAAATAAGTAATATTAAATTAGTCTTTACTATTCGTTTGGGATCTTAGCGGCTCTTTTCTCTCAACAAGAGCCTTTCTCTAAAATTGGTTGTCAAATTCTAATTTCACAAGGTATTAATAGATTATTTACTACTAACATAAATAATAAACATGATAAGGTGGAGTTTAGAGTGCGAATAATAATGGTACTAAAATAAACTAATGATTGATAAATAATTGTTTTTGATGACCAAATTGTTCTTTTGGCCACAATTAGTAATACCTACGAACCACCTTTTTTGGCCGTAAGAACTATTTTTGTTCCTGATAATTCTCTTGTCACTAGCAATATTTGAACTCCTATAAATCTATACTTCTCTGAAATAGGCAAAAAGTTCTCATGTCTTTATTATTTTTTTGATCAAACAATACATATATATATATATTCTACGTGGTTGTTTGTTACAACGGAAGCATTCGAAAAGATCTCAACCTCCACAAAAAGATCGTAGTCTATCGCTACATTATAAATATTACGACCCCTTGTTTTTTTTCAAAAATAGTTCCTAGAATGTCTGCCCACATTGCTTCATTGGCAAACACCGGAGGAACTACCAAAAAGTTTGTTGTTATTTCAGTCATCTTGCTTGCTTCCTTGGCCATCTTATCCGCCACTCTATTGGTTTCCTTGTAGCTATAATTTACTAAAGGATGCCCAGTGCTGTTAGGAGTGACTTACATTCACATACAATAGTCTCATAAATTAGATTGCCTTTATTAATATTGTGTATTGCCTCGGTTAGGTCAATGTTAACCTCCAAAGGCATGAAGTTGTTTGAGACTGCTAATTTTAGTCCCTGCATTAGAGTTGTTAGTTTAGAGTGTAGAGTGTTGGTGTAATTTATTTTCCCCATGAATCTCATCACCAATCTCATTGTTGTTTCAGATTACTCCTCCTAAGTCACCTATAAACCCATTTTAAAGGGTTGCCCCGTCTGTGTTGAATTTATAGTGACCTCTCCTAGGAGGATGCCACCTGATATATAAGACATTAGCAGGGATGTCAGTTCTATCACTAGCCACATGAATGAACTCAATGGCTCTAGTTATGGCATTCTTGAAGCTGGTTTTCTTTTCTCATTGAAAAAATTATTATTTCTAGTGAGCCAAATTTCCCACATGCAGAATGGAATCAACTCCCCCCATTTTAGGAGAGAATTAAAGTTTTTGTTGTGGATTGTGTTGGTGGTGCATTCCCAGTTATTCTTCTTATTTATGAGGGTGGTGATGTTATGGTTATTTAAACTCATGTGGTATAGATTGTCCCAAAATAGCTTGGCATTGTCACAACTGTCCATGACATGCTCCATTGATTCTTCCTCTTTGTCACAGAAGAAACACCTTAGGTTCAGAGTGACCCCTTGTAGTGCAAATGTTCTGTAGTAGGAAGTCTGTCATGTGTCATCAACCATGGGAAGTATTTTATCTTGTTAGGTACCTTCATTGACCAAATCCAATTGAAAGTCATCTCAGGACTTTGGTATTGATTCTCAGACTGTTTAAAGATCATTGTCTATACTAAGACGGTTAGCATTAGAGATGGTGTAGTTTATGCTTGAAATCACACTTACAGGTAGGTTGAAGGAAAAGCTGTTTAGAATGAGTTGGCCATTAAGGAGACAGGTGGCCAGAGTTCTGTTCTCCCACTAATCAAAGCTCTAAAAGGTTCTAAGTTTTGGATCCAACTGTCATTATAGAGGTTAATTTTATCACCCTTATGCACTATCCACCTATTAACATCTCTACACACTTTTCACCCATTCCTGATGCTAGTCCAGGTCCTAAAGAAAATGTGCCTGCTGTGATGATTACTAGTGTAATGTTTGTGGAACAATACTCTGGCCCAAAGGGCATTAGGATTGTTATACATCCTCCAAGCCAAACTAGCATGGTTGGCAACATTCCTAAGGTTAGCTTTATGCACTCCAAGGCCCCCTTCTTCTCTAGGCTTAGTAATGATACCCCACTTAATCAGATGTTTTTCTTCTTGACAATAGTAATGCCCCATATGAAATTCCTTTGAATCTTATCTATTTAGTTACACACCTGAGTAGGTAACCTAATATACTGTATGACATGACTAGGGATGCATCCCAATGAGGATTTGACTAAGGCAGTCTAGCCATGTTCATGAAGTTAGTTTTCCAACCAACCAGCTTGGCTTTCATGCTATCAATGATGAACTGAAAATCCCTATTGGTTGGCTTCTTGTGGAAGATTGTAAAGCCGAAGTATTTACCAAAGGAGGTGATGGGCTTAATATCAAAGTTCTAGATAAGCTATCTATTGTATCATGATGGAAATTATTGGAGAAGACAACTTTGGACTTTAGGGTGTTGACCCTTTGACCATATAAGCTACTGAAATGGTGCAGAGTCTCTGATACGCTTAAATTACACCTAAATAAATGGTGTAAGGTGATTGATGTCAAATGTAATAAACCAACTTGGTTGGGGTCGAATCCCACAGGGAATAGGTGTGAGAAGTTTACTTGAATAGTGTGAAACTTGACTTAAGTCGTAATCCTACTCCGTTAGCTTAAAAAGAGAGTGTTGTAATTGTGAATTATCAATAGGACTATTTTGTTATGAAAATGTAATTTATTTAATTAAGAAAACCAAGATTGTGTCCCAATCAATGGAATGTAATGCTTGTTATGCCCCATTTTAAACTAGTTAAACTAAGGTACAACATATTAGGCAATTTTAAATTTGGTTAAAGTTAAAAAATCGCCACCTAATTATTTCTAAGGTGAATTAGGACACCTAAATTGATTGTAGTAATGTAATGAAGTATAACTCTGTTAATGATCCATTTAACCTAAAGATTTTGGGTAAGGATTCAATTAATCTAAAGGAAAGATTTTTAAGGCACCCTTTAAGATCCATTTTAAGTGGTTAACTGACCGGACTGAAGTTAATTAAAGCTAAGTGAAAAGTATCGTGTATTAGTAATTAATTACTTCAAGCTTAGTAATTGAGAAAAAGGTTTTACAAGCATGAAGATCCTTCTTAGTGAAAACGAGCGCAAATTTGAATTACCTTAAAACTCGTTTGGATAAAAAGATCAGATCTTTTAGAAAAGAAAGTTGACTAATATAGAAAGCAATTCAGTTTTAACCTTTGAACACACAAACCAAGGATCATTTAGAAAAAAAATGATTAACACCCGAAACCTTCACTTTCATGTTTGAGAACCAACTGATATGGTATTGGTTAAATAGATCCATTTTGGAATGTAAAGCTTTTCTGTAACTTGAGTAAAGCAAAACTTGACTGTTCTTTAATCCAAATATTGTTAGAGAAATATAAGGCAATTACGTACCAGTTTCAAGTTTCCTATATCTAAAAATGTTGTATCCCATGTGTAAGAGTAAATACCTATTAGCTAAAGCAAACCTTAAATGCGTAATTTACAGTCTTAACAGTCAATAACACAAGCAGGAATATGAGGTTGGTCACACGAAGGAAACCTTTATCACACCAACGAATAAGCAACAATAACTTAATACGATCAAAGTCATTTTTTGGCTTTCATAAAGGATGGACATGTTCAGAAATCCGACGCTTAGACAATGTAAGAATAGAAATGGTGAGTGACGTGCGGCCTCCGTATACGGTGTCGTTGAGTTTCAAAGTGAAACTCTTCGGCTCCGATGTCATGCAAAACAAAGAAAAGAAAGTAGAATCAGTTAGAAAGGATCATAGATATGCTTCTAAATAGACGCAATAATCAGAGAAGCAGCACACATATTGCAAATTCATACTTAAATAAATATTTTACATATCATGGTAAACCAGAAAAACGAAGAAGGAATTAGCTTATACCAACAAAAAAGTATCTTATACAATATTCTTTCATTACAGTTAAACATGTTACATTTCGTATTTAAGTAACAACCCAAAATGTGATGTGAGATTTGACCAAACTTGATCTAATATGTGAATCATCAAAATCATGCTTTATACTTCTTTATAACTAGTCTTAAGGTACGCGCGTTGCGCGTGTATTTTATCTCAATAAATATAAAACTTTGAAAAGTTAAAAAATATTATATTAAATTTTTTGTTTGAGTTTAAAATTAATATTAACAAACGTGTAAGTTTCTATAAATAATGATTGTTGATTCTATTTAGCTAACTCAATAAAGTAAGAAACTCCACTTATAGGTCCTTAATCATCTCATTCAAAAAAACTTATCAAAGACAGCCTTTTTTTCTCACGACCAAATGCAATTGTTTTATTTTCTTAACCAATAAGAAATACAACAATAATTATTTTCAACAGAATAGAAAAATGCTATTGCAAATGTATTGGTTTCAATTCTTATGTTTTCATTAATCTGCTCTTCCTTCGTTTTGTAATTGGCTTTCTTTCTCTATCCTAGTACATAACTTTACATTTGAAAATTTAACTTTACATTTGAAAATTTCTTTCTATGGAAGTAAGGGGTCATTTGATAGGTGGACTAAATTATCCTGGTATTATAATTCTGAGATTATAATCCTTAGACTAATTTATCCCAGGTGAGAGGTGGGATAAAATAATACCATGTTTGATGGGATAAGGTGGGATAAGATGATATATTCAGGATTAAATTTGGGACAAAGTTTATACCATGTTTAGTTGTTGGTATAAATTTATCCCGAGATAAATTTATACCACCAACCATTATACTACCAACCAAACATAGTATAAATTTAGTATCATACTTTATCCCATCTTATCCCGTGCATCAAACCACCCCTAAGAGTCTAAGATTGTCATGGAATTTCTTAATGTTAATAGATTTTGAGAGGATATATTAATTATGAGCAAAACGTGGAGTTTATGTTAAGAAAATTTTAATTTTGGCACATATTATTAGTTACACACCTAACTTGCTCGTAGTCTTAGTTTCTCATTCGAACTTTATTAGTTGATAATAGATATCCCATGGTCGCTGACATGACAAAGTGCATTGACACGCTCATTTAGGCGTGTGAGAGTGGTTGTCAGATAAAGTATCTTTCGTCAGTTATCACATAGTCATATACAATACTTATTCATATGAATTGTGTATTTCTTTTTGCTTCTCCTTAATACAATGCATATCTTATGCCCATTTAATTTTATATTTTTAAATTTTTTTTATTTGGAAACAATGGCTATGATTCTACTGTGTATTTCTTTTTTGGGATCAAATTTGTAATAAATCTTAACTGAAACTCCATCATTTTAGCCAAACAAAAAAGGTTTTATCCAAAATAATGGAGTACCAACAATGTATTTCTTGTTATTTTTCCTTAGACAAATGACTATTTATTTTAAATGTATATTTTTTATTTTTGAGTCAAATTATTACAAAGAAGTTGGTTGGAGCTCCATTATTTTTTTGCCTAATAAAATATGTACAACCAAAATAATGAAGTTGCAATTGTATACTTTATTTTTATTTTTCCTTTACATGCAATAACTAGTTATTTTATTTCAACTGTGTATTTTTTGGGGGAGAAAAAATATGTAAATATACTTGCTTAAAGCTCCATTATTAAAAATATGTAAATATACTTGCTTAAAGCTCCATTATTAAAAATATGTAAATATACTTGCTTAAAGCTCCATTATTAAAAATATGTAAATATACTTGCTTAAAGCTCCATTATTTTTTGTCAAAGAAAAAGTTTTATGCAAAATAATGCAGTACAAACTACATAATGTTTCTTTTTATATATTTTTTAGATGCACCGATTATTTATTTTAACTGTATATTTCTTCTTTTTTAGATAAGTTTGTCAACGTTTAGACTGAAATTTTATCATTTAAACCAAATAAAATAGATATATTTTGTTGTTAAATGAAAACTTACCCATTAAAATTTTAAGAATATCAATTACTTTCGTTTGAAAGGGAAATAAAGAGGCAAATTGATTAAAAGACAAAAATAACACAACGTTTTCGTCGTTGTTCTTATAAGAAAAAAAACTTAGCTTTCTATACTTTTGTACTTTTTAAATAATTTTTTTGTTATTGGGAAAGATATTTAATATCAAATAAAAATAAATGAACAAATACTTATAGAGAAGCAATATTCTCAATTTAGAACTATGGTAAAATAAAGCTCATTAATTTAAAAGGTTAAAAATTTATAAAAAGTTAATCTTATTTGATTTTTGTGTCCTAATTATTAGGACTTCTAACGAGACAAATCAAATAAGGAAAATTCTAATGAACAATGTTTTAGTTGATTTCTAAGTGTTAAATATTAGGAAATAATTATGTGACTATTTTGTCCACTGTGAATTCTATTTTAAAGGGGTAAAAAAGGCGAACGATATTTCACTAAGGGCCTTCGTGCTTTTAATATAGTATAGATTATTGAGGAGAAGAGTGACACATGACAGTCACGTGAGTTAGTGTAGTTAGTTGAAGGTTAGTTATAACTAATTATATGATTGGTGGTTAGAGTAGTTAGTGGTGAATGATTGGTACAACTGTCATATACAATGTATATAAATAGGACTTGTGTGTCTTGTATTCAGTTTTTCATAGTAGAATATACAATCATTTTTAACTCACATGCTCTCGAACGAGTTCTTCATTCTAGAGCCTTCTTGTTCATCTTCTTCTTAGCTCCAGTTGATCTGATCTTTGAGTTTCATCATGGTATCAGAGCCCAGGGGCTAAATACACGATCGTTGTGATGGATATCTTCTGCTTTCTCCAGAATCATTTTGTTGCTGATTGTTCGAGTTTTTCCTCAATCAATTAACCTAGTTTCTATTTTTTGATTTGCGATTTGCGAATCTATAATTCCTTGAATATGAGAGTAAAATCAGCTGAATCTGTTGGCAATGGCGAATGGAGAAGAAACCTCAACTGGAACAAGCACAACAACAAACACAGATCATCATCATCCATTGTATTTACAACCATGTGATACTCCAGGTAGTTCCTTAATCTCTATTCAACTAACTGGATCTGAAAACTATGCATTGTGGAGTAGATCTATGAAAATAGGTCTAATTGGTAAGAGTAAGCTAGGATTTATTGATGGACGATGTACTAAGGATAAGTTTGATCGATCCTTGCATGAGGTTTGAGAGAAGTGTCATGCAATAGTCCTGTCATGGATTATAAATGCTGTGAGCACAGAACTACTTAGTGGAATTGTCTACAAATCTAGTGCACACAAAGTCTGGACTGATCTGAAGGATAAGTATGATAAGGTTGATGGATCTCATATCTTCTTCCTGCACAAGGAAATTACAACCTTATTGCAGGGAATTTCATCAGTTTCTGCATATTTCTCCAAATTGATAGACCTCTGGGAGGAATATGATGCCTTGATGCGCTGCCGTGGGTGTGACTGCCCAAAATCTAAGAGTTATTTTGAACATTTTGAGTATCTACGGCTGCTGCAGTTCCTTATGGGGCTAAATGAAATATGTAGCCAACCTAGGAGTCAGATATTGATGATGAGCCCTGTTCCTACACTTAACAAAGCATATTCCATGATAGTTTCTGAAGAAAGCTAAAGAGCTTTGGAAAAGTTCTCTCAGTCTATAGACATTGGAGATGGAACAACACTATTCACCAACAAAGGCATGAATTCAGGGAACAATTATAAGCCTAGAAGAGGAAATCTATTCTGTGATTATTGCAACTATAAAGGACACACAAGAGACACTTGCTTCAAGCTGCATGGTTATCTAACTGATTTCAAAATGAGGAAGAAGACAATAGGTTTTATTCAAAGACCTATGGCCAATGCAGCCATATAAGAGGAATAACAATCAATGACAAAGCAGATGACCAATACAACTACACAGGAGGCACAACAAGTGATCAATACATCTACTGCAAATGTAGCATAAGGAGGAAGACCAATCATGTTTACTCAAGAGCAATATGACCAAATATTGAAGCTGATCAGTATAGGGACAGGTGAAAATGCAAGCTTTGCAGGTACATCTAAGATCTTTGTTACAAATGAAAATGTTAAAGATGAGAATTGGATAGTAGACTCTGGTGCAACCAACTACATGGTTCACACCAGAGAGCTACTTGACAGGATAAACACAGATGTCCTAGGCAATGCACCAAGGGTATATTTACCTGATGGAACTTCACTTGATGTTGAACGTACCGGAGAGAGTAGAACTGGTGAAAATAGTACTGTTAAGAATGTTTTGTATGTTTCAAATTTTAAATATAATCTCTTGTCTGTGTCCAAGCTCACAAGGGATTTAAGATGTTTTATATCCTTTTATCCCAACTTCTGGATAATGCAGGACCTTCACAGTGAGAAGGTGAAGGAGATTGGTAAGGAACTAGAAGGTTTGTACAACTTGCAGCATCAGAAACTTAAAGCCAAGGCTGCAAATGTACATCTTCAGAAATCGACTATGCAGGGGGAGGACTTAAAGGTGTGGCATGGAAGACTTGGACATGCTCCAGATAGAGTAGTGAGACAAATTCCAAACATGAAGTTCAAAACTAGTAGTGATGAAATAAAGGAATGCACAATCTGTCCTTTGGCTAGACAAGGCCGATTGCCATTCCCTAAGAGTACAAGTAGAAAGATAAACCATTTCAATTGATTCATGTAGTGTCTAGGGTCCATATAGAGTACAAACTCATAGTGGACATATATTTTTCCTTACTATAGTAGATGATTGCAGCAGAATGACATGGATTTACTTACTAAGGCTCAAGAGTGATATGGTTGTATGTTTGAGACAATTTTTAGCCTTAATAAAGACTCAATTTGCTGTGACTGTGAAAGTAATATGAAGTGACAATAGATATGAGTTTTTCAATTCTGAATGCCACAGTTTGTTTCAATCTTATGGAATGATTCACCAGAGTTCACATGTTCACACCCCACAACAAAATGGGGTAGTGGAGAGGAAACAAAGAAACATACTGGAAGTGGCCAGGGCCATTAGATTGCAAGGCTATTTGCCTCTAAAATTTTGGGGGGAATGTGTGCAGGCAACCATTTATGTCATAAACAGGTTGCCTCTATCAGTGTTGTCAGGAAAATCATCTTTTGAGATATTGTATGGAAGAGTGCCATCTTTAAAACACCTGAGAACCATAGGGTGTCTATGCTTTGCTAAGGTTGTGGGAGAAAAGGATAAGTTTGCAGCTAGATCAGTTGGAGCTATGTTGATGGGATATTCATTATCCCAGAAGGGATACACACTGTATAACATTTTAACTAACTCTTTCTTTGTAAGTAGGGATGTCAAGTTATGGAGCATATCTTTCCATTTCAACTACTTAAGGAAGGAAAATTGTAGCTTTTCCCTAATGGTGTACTGCACTATCCAGTCACTACTGATGTTATTCCTGTGCAGATCAACACATATGATGATGATGCATCCCTTTCAGCAATGCCACCTATTGCAGACAACCACACTGCTGATACACAACCTTCATCACCACTTCCTTTATTCTCAGAAGACACTCCAGCTCAGCAGTCACCTCTTTCAGAACAAGATACACCTGTTCTTGTGGGTCCCTCATTAAGGAAGTCAGCTAGGACTATTAAGGAGCCCGTGTGGCTATAAGATTGTGTCTGCAATGGTTCCTTGACAAGGTCAGAAGGGCAGCAGCTTTGCAAATACCCAAAGCATAACTATTTGACTCATGCAGGTTTCTCAGTCAAGCATCAGTCATATTTGTCCAAAATTACTAGCATTAGAGAGCCTTTGACTTATGAGGAGGCTGCATCAGACCCAAATGGGTTGATTCTATGCATCAAGAGTTGAATGCACTCAAGGATAACATGACCTGGACTATGGTAGATTTGCCAGCAGGGAAGACTCCTATTGGGTGTAAGTGGGTGTTCAAGATAAAGTATAAGGCCAATGGAGAGGTTGAAAGGTACAAGCTACGACTAGTAGCTAAGGGTTACAATCAAATAAAAGGCCTAGACTATTAAGAAACTTTCTCCCCTGTAGTCAAGATGGTGACAGTCAGGGTAGTTATAGCTTTAGCTACAACCAACAATTGGAATTTGCATCAAATGGACGTTTATAATGCATTTCTCCAAGGAGACCTCACTGAAGAAGTATATAAGTGTCCACCCTAGGGATTTCTCAGCCAGGAGGAGAAGGTGTGTAGGCTGCACAAATCCCTATATGGGTTAAAACAGGCTTCAAGGCAATGAAACCTCAAATTAACCGAGGCATTGCTAAATTTTGGTTTTGTACAGAGTCACTTTGACTATTCCTTGTTCACAAAGAATCAAGGAACAAGATTAGTCATAATCTTGGTATATGTAGATGATCTCCTCATAACTGGGAATGATCAAGCATTGATTTCTGAGGCAAAGACCATGCTACAGGGTAATTTCAGGATCAAGGACCTAGGAGAGTTGAAGTTCTTCCTTGAGATCGAGTTAGCAAGGTCCAAGGAAGGAATATTGATGAACTAAAGAAAATTTGCAATAGAGTTAATCACTGACCTTGGATTGGCAGGTTCAAAACCTGTGACTACACCAATTGAATGCAACCAAAGATTTACTACTGTAGAATATGATCAACACTTGAACTTGAAAGAAGATGAAAAGCTGGTAGACTCAGGGCAATATCAGAGATTAGTGGGAAAGTTGTTTGATCTTACTATGACTAGGCCAGATATATGCTATGCAGTCCATGTATTAAGCCAGTTCATGCATTGTCCTAAGAAGTCTCATATGGAAGCTGCTATAAGGGTTGTGAGATATATCAAAGAAGCACCAGACTTGGGGTTGCTGATGAGTTCCAAATAGTCCTCTAAGTTGACATCATTCTGTGATGCTGATTGGGCATTATGTCCTGTTTCCAGGAGATTAGTAACAGGATATGTGATGAAATTGGGAAATTCTTTAGTGTCATGGAAGTCCAAGAAACATGGCACAATCTCAAGAAGCTCTGCAGAGGCAGAGTACAGGAGCATGGCAGCAGGAGTTGCAGAAATATCATGGTTGACAGGACTTTGCAAAGAGTTGGGTGCTAAAGTTGAGCTGCCACTGGAGTTATAGTGTGACAGCAAAGCAACAATTAAAATTGCTTCAAACCCCATATTTCACGAGCATACAAAGCACATAGAGATAGACTTACACTTCATCAGAGAGAGGATTCAACAAGGGATTATCAAAACCAAGTATGTGATGTCTAAAGACCAAGAAGCAGATTTGTTCACAAAGGCATTTGGAAGATCACAACATGAGTACCTGATGAGCAAGCTAGGAGTGCTCAGCTTATTTGCACCGCTTATCTTGAGGGAGAGTATTGAGGAGAAGAGTGACACATGACAGTCACGTGGGTTAGTGTAGTTAGCTGAAGGTTAGTTATAACTAATTATATGATTAATGGTTAGAGTAGTTAGTGATGAATGATTAGTACAGCTGTCATATACAATGTATATAAGTAGGACTTGTGTGTTTTGTATTCAGTTTTTCATAGTGGAATATATAATCATTTTCAGCTCACATGCTCTCCAACAAGTTCTTCATTCTAGAGCCTTCTTGTTCATCTTCTTCTTAGCTCCAGTTGATCTGATCTTTGAGTTTCATCAATAATCACTTAACTTAATAAAGGTGCAGTTACTCATTAACATGATCTGCAAAGAAGAACACAAAGGCATAAAAGATAACATGTATATCCAACTTACTAAAGTCAGTTTCGAACAGGACATTAGAACCTATGGGAATGTCATCTACTAGTATAAAGTCATGGTTTTAATAATCCAGATGTAGAAGTTGAATAACTTAAACCAGAAATGATGCTTTTGGCTTACAGTAGTTAATAAACTATCTTTTACCTCTATAAATAATGTTAAAAGATGCCAAAGGAAATAGCAATTTTTTAGAACACTATTGCAATTTTAAGAATGAGTTGAATAGTAACACCTGAACGCATGATATCTAAACCTTGACTAAGACAATATCCCTTTTTATTATCCAAAATAAAAAAATAGACATATTATAGTTTTTGGCAAAAGATATGCGCAGTTTTCATTTTTTGTAAGCACAAAACCAACAGAATGGAAATTTCTATAATTAATACTTTAACTCAGCCAAAAGACACTCTTAAACATTTCTACTACAGAGAGCCTAAAATCATGATATCCCTTTAACAAGTAGTAAATCACGATTCTGATTTTTTAAGGAAGGCTAAAGACAATCTCTAGTGTACAACATACTGTCAAATTCCGTAACAGATTTTTGACATAACCAAAAACAATCTAAACATGACTTCTTGGTAAAACAAATATACACTAAATCATAATTTTTAACCAGAAGAGTAACTCATATTAACAACAAAAGGAACATAAATAAATTAGAGTGTAGGAAGGACTCACCGTTTGTGGGAAAGTGAACGGGGTCGGCGTTGGTCTCGAATCTACTCTCTCGTTATAAAATAAATTTGAACCTCGATCGGAATGATCTGTACGGTCAAAGTTCACCGAGACAGAGGAAAAGATTTAAATTTTTTGAGACAATAACAATAGTAAAGGGAAGTAGAGCGGCATTTTTAGGGTGCGGAGCAGCAGTAGCAGTAGTAGTAGCAGTAGTAGTAGTAAATGTCAAAAAATACAGTATTTTATGTAATAATAATTGAGAAGCTCAAGGAAATTAATTTGAAGAAAGAATGGACAAAATTGTATGTCAACAATTCTATCTGTGTTAATATGATATATTTCTAATGGAAGGTCATTTGATATGGAAATGGTTCTTAAATTACTACCCAATATTTTCCAATAATTAGATAGTATTTTCTCTTTATGATTTTTTCTAAATATAAAAAAGTTATAAGTAAGAACAACCAATTTATGCCAAATAGAACCCACTTATTTCTAAGTGATTCTATTAAATAAGGTTTAAAGCCTTGAGTTTTTGCTATTCAATTCTATCAAACCCTAACCCACTTTTCCAAGCAAAGATGGAGTAAAATGGCGTTAGTCAATGTTTCCAACCATCAACAATAAATGAAGCATGAGAAATGAATATATACCAACCAACCAACTATTATATATATATTCAATGGTAAACACCCATTAACATTACACCCATTTAGGGTCCACAACCTTAGTATTTGAAACTAGCTACTCATACTAGAATCCAAGAACAAAGCAATAAATAAAGTCATAAAGCTTACAAAGATGACAAGATTCTCTCTTCAAAAGCTTCTAAAATAATGGTGTATTCAATGCTCTAAGTGTAGCCCTTTTTTAGACAAGATGTCCAAAAAAACCCTAATTATTCTATTTATAATGGGCTAAAAGTTAGGGTCAAAAAAAGAAAAAATAACCCTGCAGATCACGTTTGCGACGGCAGAAACGGGTCGCAGAACACTTTCGCGGCCCGCATATTTGCAATTCCTTCGCAGAGTTAATTTTCCAGTTGTCTAGTTTTCTACCACACTTCTGTTATGTGGTCCGCAAATTGATTTCGCGACCGCATTTGGTACCGAAAAGTCATTCTCGCAGAAACTCTTTTGCATTTGTGCGTTCATTATGCAGTCTGCAAAAGCATTATGCGACCGCACAATAGACCGCAAAATTCACTCTCAGAACTGGGATGGTCTGCTTCAGTCTGCGGTTGGTCTGTGACCCACACATCACTTTTGCGGTCGCAAATATGCCGTATTTCTTCCCTTCTATTGGTTTTTGTCATCCTTTCCGTGTTCTTGGTTCTTCAAGTCTGGTTTACTGCAAAACACCAAAATTACATAAGAAATAGCTTAAAATATTTTTAAAGACGAGCTAAAATCTATGTAATTAGTATCAAAAGTGCCGCAATTCTCCGACACATCAACACCCCCAACTTAGACTCTTGCTGGCCCTCAAGGAACTAAATCAAAGTCAACCTACTAAATACTAATCTACTTCTGACTGATCACAAAGCAGCAGTGACTATGGATGGTGCTGACTTTTAGCTAACAAGCATGTAACTACTTCTTCTTCACCATTCTTTGAAGATAAAGATCATTTAACAGTTCAATATTTATGAATTTGTAAACTTCGAGCCTCAAGATCAATGATATAGTGATACCCATAACTAGATATGCACTTGTATCCTACTTTAAGAGACCTAACTTCTTCTAAATCTTACAATTCATGCGTGCTCACATCAAAGAAAATCCCCAACTCAAGAAATATGTATAAAGGATACAATCAAACACTCTTGCACTCAGAGAGAAGGCTAAGTGCTACAAGTATTAGTCCATATGCTTGCCCTTATTTTAACTCATTGCTATCTTAGGAATAATTGGTTACAGATCACAAAGGACTTTTAAGGGTTGTAATATAAGCTTCGGGATATGTTGGATGAATATTTGGAAATATTATAGTGTTTGTACCATTTTTGAACGCTACCTACACTTTGCTTCTTTTTAAACTACATAGCCCTTATTGACCTTTAGTTACCAATACGGTACCACCTCAATGTATCTCTTCAGTTTTCACAAGACCCCACTATATATATATATGTAACGACCCGACCTGTCGTTTTGAGCTTTTGCACTTCGCTTGTCAGTTCTCGGACATGAATAGTCCCGTGTGATGTATTATGACTTATGTAAATCGTTGGTTTTGGTTTTCAGGGTAATCAGAATGGATTTGGAAGAACAGTTCTCAGCTTGAAGCTTAAAATTTGAAAGGTTTGACCAAGTTTTGACTTATTAGTATATGATCTCGGATTGGAATTTTTATGATTTGGTTAGCTCTGTTTGGTGATTTTGGACTTAGGAGCATGATCGGAATGTATTTTGGAGGTCCGTGGAAGGTTTAGGCCTGAATTGGCAAAATTGGGATTTTGGCATTTTCCAGTTGATAGATGAGATTTTGATATAGGGGTCGGAATGAAAATCCGGAAGTTGGAGTAGGTCTGTTGTGTTATTTTGTGACGTGTGTGCAAAATTTTAGGTCATTCGGATGAGGTTCGAAAGACTTTTTGATCAAAAGCGGAATTTGGAAATTTTTTGGAGTTCTTAGGCTTGAATCCGATGTAATTTTGGTGTTTTGATGGTGTTTTGAGCGTTCCGAAGGTTGGAAGAGGTTGAATGATGTTATGGGATATGTTGGTATGTTTGGTTGAGCTCCCAAGGGCCTCGGGTGAGTTTCGAGTGGTTAACGGATCAAATTTTGGACTTTGGACTTCGCAGTTTTGCTGGTTTTTGTTGCAGACATTTTTGTTCATCGCATTCGCGAAGGGTATTTTATGTGATGATGATTTTCGTTCCACGCGTTCACGAGAGGAGATACACGTTCGCGAAGTGGAACTGGAGGCAAAGGAGGATTTGTGCTCCGTGTTCGCGAAGTGGGAGTCGCGATCGCGAAGGTCTGTTCAGTGGTGCATCATGTTCGCGAGATGATCCTCGTGTCCGCGTAGGAGGATATTTGGTCAGTAGAAAATTGTGCTACACGAACGCGAGTGTGTGGCCAAGTTCGCGAAGGGTTAAACCTGGGCAGTATTAAATAGCCAATCCACGACCCTTCATTTTTTCACCATTTTTGAACGGGATAGAAGTTTTTGAGATGGATTCTTGAGGAAACCAAAGGGTAATATCTTGGAGGTAAGATTCTTGACTTCATAACTCGTTTATATGTGATTATATGCCTAATTAGTGGTGAAAATTTGGAAACAATCAGTGCAAAATGGGTAATTAGGGCTCGAGATTAAGAGACCTTAAAATGGGTATTTGAGGGGCCAATTGAACTCCAATTTTAGTGTTCTTGATATGTATAGACTCGTGGGAGGATGAGGATCATTTTGGCATAAAATATATCGAGTTTAGAGATGTGGGCCCGAGGGCCGGGTTTGGCCAATTTCGAAATTTTTGATGTAAATTGGATATTTTCGAGTGAGCTTTGTTCCTTTAGCATATTTTGATGGTATGAATCTGATTTTGGTAAGAATCGGAGCAATTGGAGACTGATTTGAGAGGCAAAGGCATCGCGGGCTAGAGTTTGGACTGGATCGAGGTGAGTAATGATTGTAAATGTTGTCCTGAGGGTATGAAACCCCGGATTTCACATCGTTATGCTATATTGAGGTGACACATACGCTAGATGACAAGTGTGGGGTTGTGAACCATTGGGGATTGTGACGTAGTCCATCCTGAATAGCTGTTTTACCGCGTATTTGATTGAAATCTATTTGCTATCATCATGTTTTGGGCTGAATGCCATAATCGGGTCTCGTGCCAACTATTTGGACCCTTAGGGGATTTTTACTGCTATTTCCTCACTGTTTTGATTTTTATATCTGTACTCAGTCATGCTATATTATATTGTTTTTTGTAACTCAGCCTTGTTTACTCTATTTTAACACTTTAAATGATATTTTGGGCTGAGCATTATATTTTACTATGCCCGAGTGGCTTTTAAAGATTTCTGACTGAGTAGGGCCGAGGGCCTGTGTTGTGAGGATTATTATGGGATTGGGCTGCACGCCGTAACAATATTGTACTGATTATGGTTATGAGGCCGAAGACCTGAGTTGTACGCCATGAGGTGGCTTGATATGAGGCTCAGAGCCTATTGATTATGCCATGAGATGACTTGATATTGCTCTTGGGCCGTAAGGGGCCCCTCCCGGAGTCTGTACACCCCCAGTGAGCGTGGGTATCCATTGTGATATGAGATATAGCCCGAGGGGCTGGTGTTGTTCCATGTTATTACCCGAGGGGCCAATTCTGCTGACATTGTGCCCGAGGGGGGGGGGATTTTATGTGTTTATCTTTTATAGCTGCTTCTTATTTACTCTTTTAACTGTTAAAAAAGTTTTTTTAAAGAAGCTTATTCTGAACTAAGGTGTTTTCATAAGATTTCACTGTTTTGCGCTGCTTCTTCATAGCATGTTGTTGTGCTTTACGTGATTTCTTATCACTCAGTATTCATTTATTATTATTACTCAATGAGTTGGAGTACTCACTTTACTCCCTGCACTCTGTGTGCAGATTAAAGAGCTTCAAGTCCCGCCAGTGAGGGTTGATTGTTTAGCAAGCTAGTTTGGAGTCCACTAGGTAGCTGCTCGGCATTCGCAACCCAGTGTTTCTCCCTCTTATCATTATTTCTTTCCCTTTGTACTGAATTTTGTAATAGATTGTGTAGTCCCTTTTTCGTATTCCTAGACTTATGTTAGATGCTCATGACTGGTGACACCCCGATGTCGAGCTGTGTTTGGTTTTCCATAGTTAATGTATTTCACTATATTATGGGATTTATCATTATTTATGACTTAATTATGAATTATTATATGTTAATTTAATTGGGTGTTGTGTCGGCTGGCCTTGTCTTCCCGAGAGGCGCCATCACGACCGGGTCCGGGTTTAGGGCCGTGACAAGTTAGTATTAGAGCCTAGGTTACATAGGTCTCACGAGTCATGAGCAAGTTTAGTAGAGTCTTATGGACCGATACAGTGACGTCTGTACTTATCCTCGGGAGGCTGCAGAACCTTTAGGAAAAAATTCACATTCTTGAATTCATATCGTGCGTTCTTGATTCAGCTTGAAATGTAACACTTTGAATTCCTTCTACGCGTTCGTATGCGCGCATGAGCGCTTAGTATCAGATGTGCATCGATGACTTGTGATTCCCTGATCGAGGGGTGAGATGTGATTTTCTGTGCATTGATGTTGGGCCAGTCTGGAGGACTTGAGGCCGGGTTTTGACTGCAGCTTGACCACCGAGTGCTGATTGTATGAGTACGTGTTTTTGAACTTATATGTTCGGTAATGTTCCTATTAGTAGAAATGATGGCTGGATGGCTATGTGATGAGTATATTATGACTGCGAGATGTATTCATATGATTTGGAAGTGGCGAGAAGGGTCTGCTAGATGATAGAAGAACTATTAGGTGCTTGATTTCCATCTTGATTTGAGGTATAGCCCCGAGTTATGGGGGTGTGCAAAATCTTTTCATGTTTTCTAGTTGGGGAGTGATGTAAATTTCATGTTGCAATATGAGTTCAGACTTAGGAAGATTAAGTGACTGCGAAATGTTTATGCTGGTGGAAGGGTATAAAGAGATATTAGTTTGAGACGAAGCAGGTGGGTTACCTCTTGCGGATTGTTCTGAAGTTCGCGTGATTCTTTATGCCATTTATTGGAAGATCTCTGTTACCAGGGAAATATATGTGTTGCAATTTAAATTTGGGTCACCTGAGAGAGTGGGCTTGACTGTTATGAGGGTGAATGTGATATTTGCAGAAGATTTAAAGTACTAGATGGTCTGTGTTTCACGAGCTTATGATGGGTCGAGTTTAATCTCACTATGGTATTATGGCAGTAATAGGGTATATGCATTATGAGCTATTGTGTGTGTTTTGATCTATGGCTTCAAGCCAAGTAAAGGAGTCTACTATTGATTAGTTGATTGCACGGTTATGTGCTATGTTGGTTCTAGTTTGAGGCATACGGGTGAATCAGTTATAGCTTACGGAGGTTGAGACCGAGGATGTCTCGAGTAAAGGAAATTTCAATAAAGGTTATGTCATGCTTTATAGGTGTATGAGAATCATGGAATGTCTTGAGTGGTTATTGGTAAAGGATGTGCGGTGCATAGAACAGGAAGCTGCTTGGTTACATTAAGGCGAGGTTACATTATGCGGTGCCGGATTGCTAATGAGGGACATGTTGTTCATTTCATTTGATTAGTCTAATTGAGGTTTGAGTAGAGTGGATAACTATCGAGAATGGTCCTAATGAGTTCAAGATTTTACATGTAATAATTGGAAATTTTCAATTGTATAATTTGGCTAGAAACTGAGGTTTGCATTGGAGGGTTTCAAGACTTGTGTCATTTCTATATCTATTATGGGATACTATATATCAGTATTAGGAAGGTAATGGCTTGGATTCGCAGGAAGTCTCTTCAGGGTAGGTATTTTGAATGTGGTGCTTTTGGGAATATTAAAGAGAGTATTTAGCGGCTTATGAGCCTTAGACGATGTGGTTTTATGCTTGGGTCTCGTATGGTGAGTCAGGGTTGAGGAATTGTGGTGTTATAGTAAGAAGGAGTATCAAGTTGAAGGTAAATCAGAAGGAAACTCGGATAGATGGGATAACTTAGTAGTGGGCTGGATCGGCATGGTAAGAATATGATTAGTTCTTTGGATGCTTATGAGGTATGAGTTTATACAAGTGATTGACAACAATTCTCTTGGGTTTTAGTGGCCTGCGTAGCTTGGTTGAGTTAGAAGGATTCAGTCCTAACAGGGTTGGTTTTTGTGCAAAGGGGACTCGGAGAGTTCTTGATGATTTCTACTACGGTTTGGAGGTATATATTTTCTACTGGCAGGAGGAGCATGTGATGTATAGTGATTTTCTCCTAGATGGGATCAAATAGAAAGTTCTTGGCCATTTGGGTACGTAACTTCTTGTGGCTCGGAAGGGATATGAAGTTCTCATGTTTATCCTAGGATGGTATGGTATATGTAGTTGTTGTGGAGGATTGAGATTTGCGTGTGTAAGGTTACAGTTCAGTTTTGAAAGGAAGGTCATAAATTCTTAGACAACATAGACAGCTTCAGAATCCTAGATAAATGAGATCACTGATTGGTGTGGCTTGATGAAGGTATACATTTCAGAAAAGGCGATGTATGGATGCTTTATTGGTATTGCGGCACTATCTTGTCTGATCAACTATTGCTATTCAAGGTTTTCTTGGTGGCACAGGAGAATTTTTAGAAGTACCCCTTATGGGATGATCGAGTAGTATGGATGTGTCAGATATTCGAGCAGTGGAGTTGGGATCAGATATGGTGATTCGCGTGCGGTATGGATTTGGAGACTGAGAGTTCTCATAGACAGGTTAGGTCGTGGTTATGGACCGCGTATATCGGTCTTGTGTGGTAACTATGGGAGGTTTGGAGACCCGAGTGGATCTTTGTTGCTTGGTATGTTAGGTTTTGAAGGTGACATTGGGTATAAACTGGTTGTCTCAGTGTTGTGTCATTCTGGGCTGTTATGCTAAGACGACGACATTGGCTATGCCGAGAATGCCACAGAGTGAGTGGCGAGGTTCGACGAATTATGTTCTCAGTAGGGTGGTTTTATATTTTGAAGACCCAACGGATGGATGGGAAGGATTGTCTTTCTTATTTAAGCCTTCGTGATGGATGTCAGTGCAAAGACTCTTACCATTGATTCAGTTTCGGTGGTGAGGGATTTTTCAGATGTGTTTCTTGCGGCCGGGCATGTCGCCGGACAGGGTTGTTGATTTCGGTATTGATTTGGTGCCGGGAACAGTATCGTATGGCACCGACGGAGTTAAAAGAGCAGCTTCAAGAACTCTTGGTAAGGGGTTCATTGGTAGACCAAAATGGATGTGTGTTATACATCGAGTCGGCTTGGTTGATTCCGAGTCGTATTGTTGAGGGATGTGTTGATTCGATTGTTATTAAGCTTATTAGTGATCTGGGGAGATCTATAAGTTACCTTTCCGTGTTGCGAGGCACTGGGATTTGTTGGTTATAGGCACATGTGGTGCGGTCTTATTGGCGTCTCTCAGTGGAATTCGAGCGGGAAAAAACATTAGGTATTGCTCGACAGATGGCGTATCGGTTGTGTCCTTTTGGGTTTGTGTGGTGTTATGTCAATTTCTTCATCATGGTTATGATGATTTCTTTGGTTCTAGACATCAGATTGCGCATGGTTGTCGATTTTGAGCATATTGACTTGAGGTGTTTCATGTGAACCAGCGTTTGGATAGGGTCGCGCGTTCAGCAAAGTTATGTGGAGGTATGATCCTTCGGGTTAGATTCGTGTGTTCTGTTTCTATGATGTGTGACAAGCTCTCAGCATTGTGTTGTGGTGGTACTATCGAGCTTGCGGTACAGCTCTTTCATTTGAGTCATTCTCATGATTTGAGTATGTTCGGGTGGTTGCTTATCGGTGTGCGGATTGCACGAGTTGTGGTTTTAGATGGTATTGATGTGTCATGTCACTAGTGTAGTTGTGTTGGATTAGATGAGATCATTGGGGATCTAGAATGAATACAAACGGATTCGGTTTCAGCATGTTCGAAGGATAATATCGAGGTTCGGCTTAAAAATTTACTATGGTTCTTGCCAAAGGAGAAGGAGCTTCATGAATGGTTGTTCTGAGAAATGATTACGAATCTGCATGTTTCTTTTATCATTGGCACTATACAGAAGTGTTGGGGTGAGGCTTTATTTGATAAGAGGCTTATTATCAAAATTCAGATGTTCTAAGCAACGTTTGTGATTAGAAGTTATCGCTACAAGTGTTGGAGTTATGTGGTATATTATGTAATGGCATTTGGGTAGGCAGGTATGGTTTGTTACAACTTGTTGGGGCTTATTCAGAGTATAGATGTGAGGTTCTGATCTTGTAGATGGTTTCAAAAGTGGAAATGTGGTTCTAAGGTTTATGGGCTAGGTTGGATTGTGAAATTTCAATTACATTGTGTTATCGAACCTATATGAGATAGGGTGACGTGGGATCACCCCCGAGTATGAGCATGGTAAGGTTATTCAGCGATTGGTTGGCTTTTGGAACAACTCTGGGCACGTTCGAGGACGAACGTACGTTTAAGTGGGGGAGGATGTAACGACTTGACCTGTCGTTTTGATCTTTTATACTTCACTCGCCAGTTCTCGGGCATGAATAGCCTAGTGTGATGTATTATGACTCATGTAAATCGTTGGTTTTGGTTTTCAGTGTAATCAAAATAGATTAGGAAGAACAGTTCTCAGCTTGAAGCTTAAAATTTGAAAGGTTTGACCAAGTTTTGACTTGTTAGTATATGATCTCAAATTAGAATATTTATGATTTGGTTAGCTCCGTTAGGTGATTTGGGACTTAGGAGCGTGATCGTAATGTATTTTGGAGGTCCGCGGAAGGTTTAGGCTTGAATTGGCGAAATTGGGATTTTGGTTTTTTCCAGTTGATAGGTGTGATTTTGACATAGGGGTCAGAATGGAATTTAGGAAGTTGTAGTAGGTCCGTTGTGTCATTTGTGACGTGTGTGCAAAATTTCAGGTCATTCGGACGAGGTTCGATACACTTTATGATCGAAAGTAGAATTTGGAAATTTTTGGAGTTCTTAGGCTTGAATCCGATGTAATTTTGGTGTTTTGATGTTGTTTTGAGCGTTCCGAAGGTTGGAACAGGTTTGAATGATGTTATGGGATATGTTGGCATGTTTTGTTGAGGTCCCGAGAGCCTAGGGTGAGTTTCGGGTGGTTAACAGATCAAATTTTGGACTTTGGACTTGGCAGTTTTGCTGGTTTTTGTTGCAGTATTCATCGCGTTCGCGGAGGTGCATCACGTTCGTGAAGGGTATTTTGTGTGATGATGATTTTCGTTCTATGCGTTCGCGAAGGGGAACTAGAGGCAAGAGAGGATTTGTGCTCCGCGTTCGCGAAGTGGGAGCCGCGATCGCAAAAGTCTGTTCAGTGGTGCATCGCGTTCGCGAGATGGTCCTCACGTCCACGTATGAAGATCTTTGGTTAGTAGCAAATTGTGCTACATGAACGCGAGTGTGTGGCCGCATTCGTGAAGGGTTAAACATGGGAAATATTCAATAGCCAATCCGCGACCCTTTTTTATTTTTCACCATTTTTGAATGAGATTGAAGCTTTTGAGAGGGATTCTTGAGGAAACCAAAGGGTAATCTCTTGGAGGTAAGATTCTTGACTTCATAACTCGTTTATATGTGATTAAAGGCCTAATTAGTGGTGAAATTTTGGGAAAAATTAATGCAAAATGGGTAATTAGGGCTTGAGATTAAGAGACCTTAAATGGGTATTTGAGGGGTCAATTGAACTCTGATTTTAGTGTTCTTGATACGTATAGACTCGTGGGAGGATGAGGATCATTTTGTCATAAATTTTATCGAGTTTCAAGACATGGGCCGGAGGGCCGAGTTTGGCCAATTTCAAGATTTTTGATGTAAATTGGATATTTTCGAGTGGGCTTTGTTCCTTTAGCATATTTTAATGGTATGAATCTGATTTTTGTTAGATTCGGAGCAATTGGAGACTGATTCGAGAGGCAAAGGCATCGTGGACTAGAGTTTGGACAGGATCGAGGTGAGTAATGATTCTAAATGTTGTTTTGAGGGTATGAAACCCCAGATTTCACATCGTTGTGCTATATTGAGGTGACGCACACGCTAGATGACGAGCGTGGGGTTGTGCACCGTTGGGGATTGTGACTTAGTCCATCCTGAATGACTGTTTTACCGCGTATTTGATTGAAAACTATTTGCTATCATCATGTTTTGGGCTGAATGCCATATTTGGGCCTCGTGCCAACTATTTAGACCTTTAGGGGATTTTTACTGCTATTTCCTCACTGTTTTGATTTTTATATCTATACTCAGTCATGCTATATTATACTGTTTTTTATAACTCAGCCATGTTTACTCTGTTTTAACACTTTAAATAATATTTTGGCCTGAGCATCATATTTTACTGTGCTCGAGTGGCTTTTAAAGATTTCTAACTGAGTAGGGCCAAGGGCATGTATTATGAGGATTATTATGGGATCGGGCTGCACGCAACAACAGTATTGTACTGATTATGATTATGAGGTCGAGGGCCGGAGTTGTACGCCACGAGGTGGCTTGATATGAGGTCGAGAGCCTATTGATTATGCCATGAGATGGCTTGATATTGCGTTTGGGCCGTAAGGGGCCTCTCCCAGAATTTGTACACCCCCAGTGAGCGTGGGTACCCATTGTGATATGAGATATAGCCCGAGGGGCTGGTGTTGTTCCATGTTATTGCCTTAGGGGCCAATTCTGTTGACATTGTGCCCGGGGGGGGGGGGAATTTTATATGTTAATCTTTTCTAGCTTCTTCTCATTTACTCTTTTAACTGTTAAAAATGTGTTTTAAAGAAGCTTATTCTGAACTAAGTGTTTTCATAAGATTTTACTGTTTCATTGCCTTTTACTGGTTTTGCCCTGCTTCTTCATAGCATGTTGTTATGCTTTACGTGATTTCTTATCGCTCAATCTTCATTTATTATTATTACTCAATGAGTTGGAGTACTCACTTTACTCCCTGCACCCTGTGTGCAGATTCAGGAGCTTCCAGTGAGGGTTGATTGCTCAGCAGGCTAGTTCGGAGTCCACTAGGTAGCTGCTCGGCGTTCGCAGCCCAGTGTTTCTCCCTCTTATCATTATTTCTTTCCCTTTGTACTGAATTTTGTAATAGATTGTGTAGTCCCTTTTTCGTATTCCTAGACTTATGTTAGATGCTCATGACTGGTGACACCCCGATGTCGGGTTGTGTTTGGTTTTCCATAGTTGATGTATTTCACTCTATTATGGGATTTATCATTATTTATGACTTAATTATGAATTATTATATGTTAATTTAATTGGGTGTTGTGTCGGCTGGCATTGTCTTCCCGAGAGGCGCCATCACGATCGGGTCCGAGTTTAGGGTCGTGACAATATATATATACACACATATAATTTTTTTTTGTTTTTTTTATACATATGTTTTCTTTTGTTTTTTTGGAGCTTGAATATCTTCATATACACAATCTTTGAGGTATTTGCTTCTACACATAATGTACAACCTTACCTCTTTCCAATTAACAGCAACATCCCCAACTTAGTCTTTTAGCCTCATTCTTAATCATTCAAGGAGGGACGGGTTCAAAAAAGGGAATTATTTCAAAAACAGTAAAGGTTTATAATGTAGTAACTAAATAAAAGATTAAAGGTTCAACTGGGGATAACTAGGATAATAAATGTACCAGGGAGGTCAGTTTGGTCAAAAACTAGTTAGCAATCACAAAGAGAGCCTAAGATCATTTCAACACCCAATCATTAACCCGAGATTTGCATTGCGAGACCAACCGGACAAGTTCTAGACATTACAAGTTGAGCAGATGTATTATTACACAAATTCTCACCATCTCACAATGCATGAACTCTTCGAATCGGCATAATTTCAGCCTTCAAGTGAATACAAGGCAACTTAAAGCTTCATCATATTATATTTGAGATTCTAAGTAAGCACAAAGTCAAAGAACGGGCCTCAATTTCACAAGATTGACTACCCGTTTATTTATAAAATTTGAAGTGTGCAATTTATTCAACAAAAACTTATCACATGCTTGAAGCTAGAACAAAAGCACCGAACAAGTCAAAACATTTTATGCTACAGCAATGGTTCTACTATTACACCATTGGAAAAGAACTAGGCAAAGAAAAACTAAGAGGCATTCATTGTTATATACAAATTAACATTATTAAGATTAAAAGTTTATATACAAGTTGCAAAATGTTGAATATCCCACCCCAACCGAAGAGCATGCATTGTCCCCATTGCATTGAGAAATTAAGAGCAAAGTTCAGGGGCTTCCTGGGACGCACTAGGTGCTTGTGGGGCTGGAAGCTGACACTGTGGAGGCATTGGGTGGATCCTCTAATTGAACAGTGGATGGAACATCTGAGGCGGCCGTGGGGCCGGAAGGTGACACTATGGAGGCAGTGGGTGGAACCTCTGACGGGATAGTGGTGTCCGAGACCAAATTAGGAAGCGCCGCCAGTTGCGGAGCTATGTCTTGGACTTGGGAGTTGCTAGCCTCACCCGATGATGGCTGTATGGTCGTGGTAGTAGCTTTGGCAACAATATCTACAAGGGAATGTCCGATGCTGTCTGCACATTTTCCTCTTATTCACCTAGTTCCTCTATAGAAACAACAACATGTTTGCCTCTGTTGTCCCTATGATCATCACCCTCCTCAAGTAACCCTTCCTCATCGGTTTCCTCCTCATCAGTTTCCTCATACGACCCTCCAGATTCCTCTTCTGGATGATCATCGATGTGCACAATGGAGCTTGTGAAGTCTCAGTACGATAGGCCACCTCAACTAATATGAGGTTTGTGAAATCCAAATCGAGGCTTGGTACATGGCAGGTGCCAGTGCCTTGCTCCCCTTCCACCGGAAGAAAGGGATCAAATCAAACTCCAGTGTCTGCATCTTATGCAGCTCTGACTTGATCTCAGTTAGGTATGTTTTGAGTTGAGGCATGTCCCCATCTCCATCTCGCTCAACCTTCTCAAGGCGTACTTCAAAATGCTTGAGTCGATCCTCATATGATAGATGTTGTTTTTGAAGATCACTCACTGAGGTTTGAATCGGGGCCAATGCTTGCCGGATAAGAGATGGAAGTTCTTTGGCCAATTTGTCTACTTTGGCATTTGCATGTTGTGCCAGTAGTCCAAGCTTAGAGAGTGCATGTAGTGAGATAGGTGGTGTCATAGTGATTGTCCTGGGAGTGGATTTAGAGGTAGCCGGTGCGGAAGAAGTGTCTAACACTGATGAGGCAGCAGGTGCTGCTGAGGCTGGAGGGGGAGTGAGTGATTGCTCTGGTGGATCTTCGACCACTTTATCTGCAATATCATTGATTCGAGTGATGTCAATATCCTAAACAGCTTTTTCTATGCGGACATGTTTGGGGAAAGGAGGAACTGTCCCAGATTTACACAAAGCATGGGAAAGGGAGCGAAGTTTCTTTTTGGTTTGCCCGGATCCCAATCTCATGGAATATAATGTCACGCCCCAAACTAGGGGTGGCACGACTGGCACTCGATACTATATTCGATCGAGTTAGCCACTAAACATACTAGTTAACTAAACTTGGGGCCCAACAGATTGGGCAACACAACATCTAAAATACTAATCCTCGACCATTAAGGTTATGACCTGAATAACAATAAGCCATATAAACAAAGGTAGACGAGCCAAAATAATAAAGTACTAGCTGGCCGACGTGGCTGCGATTGGAGACATACATGCCTACACACACATATATACATGCCAAGACTATGGGCTGGAGAATGAAAGCTGCAAAAAGAAACCCAGAATACTGTGTCTACAATAGCCTCTAAGAGTATCATAAGCACTGTCGGGACAAGGCCCCAACTATACCCAAACTGTACAATAAAAGTAACCATCCTATGAAAGCTTCAAGAAGAGGTGGAGCTTACCAACTCACAGCTGAACCCCGAAATCCTAGCGGAGGGGTCGATCAGAGTCCCTACCTGAACCTGCATGCATGAAACAAAAATGCAGTGTCCCCAGGAAACAGGACATCAATACGAATAAAAATGTACTGGTATGTAAGGCAGAAAGTAGAATCATACATAGCTGATGTAAAAACAAGTAATAGAGATACCACCTGACACTGAAACACTGATAGCCTCCATAGTCGACATCCAACCTCATAGTAATCAAATAGGCATGGCATGCTCGTGTAATCGTATGTCGTGAATACATATATATTTATGCAAATGTATGACATACCCAACCAAATGCTAGCAATGGCGGTCTCTTTGTGTAGCTAACCGGTATCATATTGCCAACCTATGCCATCTGTACAATATATACAGTTTTTTGGGCAAATAGGCCCCTTACCTCCGATTATAGCTCAAAGTCCATGCATAATATGTCATGTATGATATGAACTTTGAATGCACATAATAGGACATAACAAGAACTTAGCCAATCTTGGCTCATTGGTACTCTTATTCTCATAATCTCATAATCACCTTCGTATCACATACAATTGTCTCGTGGAACCTTATATGTTTTTTTTGAATAAGCTTGAAAACTTAACTCGACTTTTAGAAAGATAACTTAACCCTGAAGAAGTTCATAAAAAGATTAAGGTGCTTCATTTAGTCCTTATACCTGATTTTTTGATATTTAGTAAAAGAAAGTATTTCAAATATCAAGTGTTTTAGTAGTTTAAACATAAAAATGATATTTGAGGTTTTTGGAAATCGACATGTCACTTTAGAGATTTTAAAATACACTTTAACAAGTAAGAAGGACTGATCGCAAATACTAAATGCCTTTATTTTTTTAGTCACACAACCCAAAGACGAATAAGAATTCATATATATAGACATATAGTTAAGAAAGCCGACAAAATGACATATATAGATGTCGAATACCCTATTTCACCGAATGAGTGGAATATCAACCTAATAGCATCATGAAAATACTTCAACTACGATCCCAATGCCTTTCATAGAAAGTCTTTCTAGCAATAGAATAGTAAAATATCACATTTGATGTCTTAGGAATTTCCCAGAATTCGTGCTAAAAGGAAGGACAGAGCTTAGCCTTAACATACCTTTCTAATGAACGTCCGAATGCCTGTAGTTCCTTCATGAACGTTATTCCTTACGTCCTAAGCTTCGCAAACACTATATATATATGCAGCTTATACACACCTATAAATAGTTTATAATTAAGTTTAAATCGGCAGATTTTCCATATGACCCTAACTTGACCAAACGTTCGTAGAACTTTGTAAAAACGATCATAAAAGAGTCCCAAGATGATTACCTTGGCAAACCAAGTATAAAACATGAAGAACCAGCAATAACTACAAATTCCTATCTTCCAAGAATAGCTCCAAACACAGCTAATAGAAGGGGGAAACGATTGCAAAGCGTAGAGATTGCATTTCTAGGCACGTGGGCAAACTTTAACGATACAAATCGTTAAAAACACACCTTAATCATTCAAGAACACCATGGAACCTTCTCTTCAGCTTGATCACTGTTTTGGAACTAAAATGAAATGTTTTGAGGTCTTAAAAGTCGAATTTGCCAACTTATACCACTTGTTTGACCCGACCCAGTTCGCGACCCGGTTTCAGCCCTGATAGTCCGTGGTAAAATAGTCATAACCTTTTACTCCGATGTCGGTTTTATGTGAGGTTTTTTGGTTGCAAACTAGACTCGTAAACCATCAATTCGATAGGTTGTGGGTCCCATAACTCTTTATATATTGGGATAAATGATACGCTGCATTTGACCCAAAGTTTAGAAAATTTATTAGAAAAATTTATGATAACTTTTGCCGACCTTTATTTTGCAACTTGCTTGACTCCAAAACTTAACATGTGACTAGTGTGATATTATAATACTTTATAACACATTATTCTTAGCATATTAGACACTATTAGTCTTATCTCATAGGACCTTCCGAACGCGCAGGGTGCTACCCGAGCCATTTCTTTAACAACGGACTTTTGTTAAGGGATTCCTTTGACCTAAAGCTTTAGTTTAGTTCCTTGATATTACCACACATTTTTAGTCTTATTCTCCCAATGTGCTATATCCAATCATATATACCTAATATAACCACGCCACATTACGTATATTACGTAAGAGAAGAGAGAAAAAAACACATGGGGTCTCATATATAGCTCTCCCATATTAATCTTGATACCCTAAAAGATGCAAGCAATGAGGATCGCCTTCACGATACTTATGTTAGTTTCATTTCTCGAGGGCATTATACGAGAACAGATAAAACTTAACCAATATCGACCTTCTTGGGTAAGGTCCCTCTTGTGAATCCTTTGGCGCAATGCAATCCAGGATGGAGTTCACTTGTCTATGATAAAGGCTACCCAAGCACGCTCGGATTCCTTATTTTCCATCTTTGTCTCAAATTCTATTGTGCCTAAATCCCATTCCTCGAAATATACATCATTGATTGATTAGGCATCACAGGGTATTTCCCTAACGAGCATCTCTTTTTACTCCCTTGGAACCTGAGTGAAAGATTCCTAGTCCCCTTTTTTGATGTTTTCTAGCACATGGGGGTAGTGTTCTTTCAAAACGTTCAAGCCTAACTGCTTTTCTTCGATGATTTTTCTTTTGGCCAGGTCATCTATGTACAGAGTTCAAGAGCCGGAAATCCCAAACCAGAGATCTTCACCACTTTTTCGGCGTGCTTCGGCATGGAGGTCAACTGGTGGCATAAGGTCAATCTGTTCCTCCTTTTCTTTAGACTGGGAGGAATGCTTAGATAAAGTTCTGGATGTGTCAGGCTACTTACATTGGGATTGCTGTGATTGTAAGCTTATAGTAGCCGTCCGTCTCTTTCCTTGAGTGGTGGGTTGTCGCGATGCTAGAGCTTTCATTAGTGCCATTCCTGTCAATTAACAAGGAGTGAGTACATGATAAGGCATGGGTAACATATGGGAAGTAAAAAACAAAGATGGTTCTACGACCAGTTATGTGATCACAGAACAACTCTGTGAGCCATAGAACATTTCGCATAATACAACCCTCAGAAGCAAAACAAGTTATGCGGTCCACAGAAGTGGTTGCAGAACAACTTATTCGACCACAGATGTTCTTCAAATATAGCTTTTTGTCTGTCTCTATATGCCCATTTTGCGGTCTGCAAAACGTTTCTGTGGTCGCGAATTCAACTGCACATGGGCTTTTAGAAAACTACCTATCATGCAAAATGCGATGACTCTGCAGATTGCAAACCAGTTATGCGGACCGCAAAGATAATCGTTCCTAATCAAAAAGGTTATTTTCAGGCCAATGCACACACATCAAGTTCGTACTTAGTCCCAAATGCACAAGCACACACTTAGTCATCAGGACGATATATTGTGCAAATTGTCTCAACTTTGCAACCTCTTTACTCTAATCCTACCCTCTAATTCAAAACCCCCAAATTTCGATTTACCCACAACATGGATTTTTCCCCAGCGTTGATTTTCAGTACAATTACTCACAAATGATTACCCATAGCAAGGAGTTGGGAGAAAGAGGAGGGTAATGAAAGCACATGATACTTCCATTTGATTAAGCAAGAGAAAGTATGGGATTGTACATACCAGATATCAGAGGATGGACGATTTCGGTCAAAATCACGATCAAGGTAAGCCCTTCCTTTTCAATTACTTTTTGATTTTGTGTTTTTCAATGTTTTTGGTATTTTCTATCTTTTTGTGTTATGCTTTGTGTCCGTGTGTGTGGGAGTGTAAATCAACGATGAAAATGATGAGTGAGGGACTTAAGGCTTAATACCTGGGAGGTTCGTGGTGAGGCAGTGCATCGCATAACATATTATGCAACCACATATGTGTTATGCAATGGGTTAGTGACTGAGTGGTGTGCAATAGCTTTGCGATCAGTTCAGCGATCGCATAATCATTATGTGGGCCGCAGAAAGTAATTTTTCACCGCATTTTTTACACTCCATATTTTCGTACGTGGAAGTACGCCATAAGTAAATTGATGTAAGCTTGGAAATGGGATGTTACATTCTGCATTTTTGTACGTTAATGCTTCGTCGTAAGTTAATCGACGTAAGTTCGGGAATGAGATTTATTTTGGGATTATAAGTATTACTCTATTTCAAACAAGTAAAAAATTAATTCGTGATGAAGAGAGGGCAAGTGAATCAAAGAAATGAGTTCCGTCGAAATTTGGAAATTTGGGAATAAAATACGGTCTAAGATATAATACCCCGTATTCATGGACTAGTGCCATACAAGGTACCACATGACCATGATAGTAAGGTGTATTAAAAGTGAGCAGTATTTTAAGTAATTTGAGATAATTCTTAATTATGTGGGTAATTGGTTAATTGTTGGATTAGTGAAAAATTTTCAAGTTAATTAAGAAAATTGGTAATTAATTAAGACATTATTGGATAAGAATTTGACCCCCCCAAACGTGGTAGCCAACCTTGCCAATTGATGACTCTTAATTCATTTTGATAAGGTGTCTTATTTGGAGGCTAAGTCATCAGTGGGGCCTACACCCATTAAGGTATAAGACTTTTCTAATTCACCTCCCTATACATCATTAAAGAGAATAGATTTCTCGCTAGAGATTACAGATGAAATTCTCCAAAAAGAATCTCATATGAAATCTTATAACGCTACGACAACGAGATTTTTTGATTCTAAGGGAGTACGGTGCAATCTTTCTTAAGAATATCATATGGATTTTTCCCTACTTCGATACGCCATTACATGATTTATCGAAATTAACGTGTATTAAAGGGATTGTCAAGAGAATCGGCTCAGGTATGTTAAGGCTATCCCTTCTTTCTTTTGGCATGATCTATACGACACAAACGAAATGAGCAAATGCACAATTTCTATAAATGACTCTATTCATAGAAATACTATAGATGCTTATGTTCTTGATTCTCCATGTGTCTTATTATTCTATTATCTATTCATGGGTTTCAGGAAATACGTAAGTTGATAAAGTTTATTTCATGATATTAATCAAAGGAATAATGGTCTTATGCCACTTCGAAAGATTTTATTGACGTACTTCTCATGCATTGCATTCATTTACATTGACCCATGACCAGATGGCGTTATATAGGCGTATATACATATATATATATATATATATATATGTGTGTGTGTGTGTGTGTGTAATATGGGAAAAGGTTACGACGTTATATACGCATCACCACCTGATCAGCTGGTATACGTTGAGGATTTGTCCACGGTGGCCGAGATGATACGATGGGAAGCCCTCAGAGGCTTGATGATGTTATGAACGCATATACACATGCATGGTATGACATGTATATGCATATGCATGACATTATAATACCAAATGATTCGCAGAGCTATTCAGATATACATGTTGAGTCTTTTACTCCATGTTTCTCTCATGTCTATTATTTACTGATTTTCATTCCTTACATACTTGGTACATTATTTGTACTGATGTCCCTTTTGCCTGGGGATGTTGCATTTCATGCCCGCAGGTCCCGATAGACAGGTTGAGAGTCCTCCAAGTAGGCTATTAGCTTAGCGAAAGATATTAGTGCGCTCCATTTGGTCCGGAGTTGCTTATTTGGTTTGTATGATTTAGACATGTATTGATTGGTATGTCGGGGCCCTATCCCGGTCTTATGACATTTATGTACTCTTATAGGCTTGTAGACATATGTCATATATACGAAAGATTGTATGGCCTTGTCGGTCTCTATTCAATGTACGAGTGATTATTTTGGCCTTATAAGCCCGTATGTCATTTGTATAAGCCAGTATATCAGGTTGGGTCATTTTATGTCAAGTGTTCTCTCATGTTTTATTCCTGTTACCTCATACGGCCCTTCTGGCCCATTAACCCATGTTGATGTAATGAGAAATATACGTTACATTGGAACTCAGTTGAGTAAGGGCACTGGGTGCCCATCGCGGCCCATCGGTTTGGGTCATGACAAAAGTGGTATTATAGCAGTTCTATCCTAGGGAGTTGATAACTAGGGAATATGGTTCATTTTACACTCCTTCTTACTTGAGTTTTGATTAAATATGTGTACAAAATAGTCCCAAAGGCTTACATGTTGTACTTGTTTGCAAGATTTGGTCAAAAAGGTGACAATTAGTCAAAATCAGCTCAAAAAGGAGTGAAAAATGCATAAGTACTAAGAACAAGTCCAAGCACAGTGCAACAGGTCCAATGCGGCCGCACTCCATTTAGTACGGTCCGCAGTGTGGAAATTCAGAGAGGTACCTATTTCGGAATTCAAGCAATGCAGCCGCAAAGCAGTTTGTGCGGACCGCATTGGCCTCACCACAACCACACTCGATATTGTGCGGTCCGCAAAGCTAGAGTTTAGAGAGTTGGAATTTTAAGGCTGACACCAATGCGGTCCGTGATCCTTTTTGTGCGGACCACAATTAAAACCACCGCGGCTACGGTGCATTTTATGCAGCCCGCGGTGGCCAAGTTCAGAGAGCAGATATTTGAAGCCAAAAGCCTCACCGCGGCCACACTCGATTTTGTGCAGACCGCACTACCCCCGCATGGGTATTTTTGTCCAGAAAATTTGGCCTAGTATAAATAGTTTCTTTTCCCATTTTTAGGTCATCAGTTGTAATTTAACGCTCAGCTGCGCTCGTGAACAGTATTACTTACCCATTTTGAGTAATTTTAGAGTAGTTTTTTCATTGAATATTCTAGTATTAGCTTGTAATTAAATATTATGGGTTTATCTTCATCTATTTCTCAGTTTTCTTCTATTATCATGAGTAGCTAGACCCATTAGCTAGGGTTTTGGCTCAACCCTAGTGTGGGTATTTGATGGGTCTGGAGTTTTAAGGCTTGAATGTCTATGGGTGTTTGATATTTGGACTAATTTGTGGTTTCTATGTTGAATTAGTGGTTGCAAATACTAATTTGTGCCTATTTGACTTGAGTTCTTCTTGAGAAATAGAACTTGAGTCTAGGAAAATTAGTCCAATGAGGAATTGGAGCATATTCAAGAGATTGATAACCCCAATTAAAGGGTTAAACCTCGAGATAGTAATACCCGACTTGAACCTTAATTGCTTGCACAAATTATCATACCCAATTGGTCTTGACAAAAGTCAATTAGGGCAAAATTACTCAAACTACTGAGAGGTATAGAGTGAGAAGTTTAGTGCATTGGTTATATCGTAATCCCCAACATGACAACCTAGCCTTAGACTCGAGAACCCGTCAAGTATCCACCTAGGAGAAAGTCACTTCCCTAGTGCCTTCTTAACTATTTAGACAACATTTCAAGTATCTTACTCTTAGCTTAATTTAGAATCTTTTTAGCATAAAATTAGAAGTAATCAAGAGACCAACTATGATTAGAAGTGCAATTAAGAGCAATTACGCATCTCTAACTTAGATAGAAACCCAATTCCCATTTCTAGCTCTCTGTGGAAATTGATACCGGCCTTCTCGGGTAAAAGCTGATTCGACCACTCTCGCTACTTTGTAGTAGTGCAGGGTTGGCTCTGATCACTTTTTGGTGCCGTTGCCGGGGGAGCTAATGGTTTTGGCTATCTATCTAAATAGTTTTGTGTATTGTTCTTCTTTCCTTCTGTGTTACTAATTTTGTGTGTCACAACTTCAGGTTCAAAATGGCAGCAAACAACGCACCTCTTGGAGATCTTCCGTCGGGGGATGAGGTAGATGACAATGTTGATGATGAGGTTCCTATTGTACCTTAAGGCCAAAGGAGATGCCGCCGAGCCAATGATAATATTCCAGACCCTCCCCCCGCCACCTCCAAGAGTGGCTCCTCGAGTTCTTCCCAACCAAGGATATGCAAGTGCAATTGTCCCACTCCGGATCTGGGTGGGCAATTTTCAAATTACCAATATGATGCTGACATTGTTGGAGCAGCGTGGGTATTTCACGGACGCTGCCAATCATAATGCTTACAAATATCTCAAGGGTTTAGTGGATACCTGTTGGGGGAGCAAGCAAACTAATGTGTCTGAGGATGCACTTCGGTTGAGACTATTCCTTTTCTCACTTAGAGGGAAGGCATTGGATTAGTTTGAGTGACTTCCCAACCATTTCATCACTATTTGGGATGAGTTGGCGGATAAGTTCATAGCAAAGTTTTTCTCACTGGGGCACATGGCAGCATTGATAGATGAGATCTTAGCTTTCAAGCAGGAGCCTACCGAACCATACATGAGATTTGGGAACGATATAGAACCATGGTAAAGGAATGCCCCAACAATGATATGACTGAGGCAATGATCCAACAGACTTTCTACCGGGGCATTAACACAACAAACCAGTGCATAGTGAACCAACTTGCTGGGGGTAATTTCATGAATCTGTCTTATGATGAGGCTTGTGACATTCTTGACGAGAAGGTTGGCACGTCCTCCGCTTGGCAAAGTAGAGCCAATGTGACACAAGGTGACCCCACAGTAACTCACTTGCACAAAGAGCTACATGACCATGGGCAGGCTATAGCAGAGCTGATAACTACAATGAACCAGCTAGCAAAGGCACAATTACAGCAGGTTCAGAATCCGCGCCAAGTAAATGCTATGGAGGGTGTCAATATGCTAGTGAACAAAAAAAGACAAAGAGGTCAACAGAATCAAGGGAGTTTAGATCAATTTGACAATGATTGTGGTGGATTTAAAGATGATGGTTATGATGGGCAGAATGAAGAGGTGCAATATGTGAATAACTACCAAGACAAAGGGGTAATTCTTCCAACCAACAACAATGGAGACCCCAAGGCAATTGGGGCAATCAACAACAACAAGAGAATATTAATTGGGGAACAACAACCAAAATTCCAATTGGGGCAATCAGAACAATAATTAGAACAACCAGGGCAATTGGAATGGCAACAACAACAATTGGGGTGGTAACAAAAATCAGGGAGGTTGGAACAATGGAATCAAGGAAATCGGGGGCAAGGCTTTCAAAGGCCCCACCAATGTATCAATAACCGAACAATCCACCCCCATTTCCATCCCAAGCTCCTAATTCTTCCAACAACAAAATGAGGAGAATTGAAATGATGTTTGAACAGATGATTAAAAAGAATTCGGACTTGGATGCTCAATTGGCTTCCCACAATACTTCAATCAGAAACTTGGAGGTTCAATTAGGATAAATTACATAATCTTTGAATACTCGTCCTAAGGGGGCTCTACCAAGTGATACGGTAGTTAACCCAAAGGGTGGGAATAATCATGTTATGGCGGTAACTAAAGAAGTGGATGAGGCGGTGATGTGAATGCCTCCAAGAAAAAAGCAATTTTGAGTGATGAAGTTGAGTTGCAAGATGATGAAATTCCTTTGGTGGTTGAAAATGTCATTGATGAGAACGTGAATGAAGAAGTGAAGATTGATATTCAAGATGCCGAGGTGGAGACTCAGAATGACATGAACCCGTCTAGGGAACATGTAATAGACATGCCGAAAACGGTTGTGCCTAAAGACAAATATCCTTTTCCAAGGCCACCTCCACCTTTATCCTCAAAGGCTCGTAAAGCAGAAAAATGAGAATCAGTTTAAAAAGTTCATTTACATGATGAAAAACTTATCCATTAATGTGCCTTTGGTGGAGGCTCTAGAACAAATGCCGGGCTATGCTAAACTCATAAAGAACTTGGTGACAAAGAAAAGATCCATGGATTGTGGAACTATCAAGATAACCCACCAAGTTAGTGCAATAGTGCACTCAATGGCCCCAAAGCTTGAAGATCCTGGTGCTTTCACCATTCCTTGCACCATTGAGAGTGCAAACTTTGCTAAAGCTCTATGTGATTTGGGGGCAAGTATCAACTTGATGCCCTACTCAGTTTTCAAGACTTTAGGTATTGGGCAACCAAGGCCGACTTCCATGAGATTTCAAATGTCGGATAGAACTATGAAGAGACCATTGGGTATTATTGATGATGTCCTTGTCCGGGTGGACAAATTTATCTTGCCAGCTGATTTTGTGATCTTGGATTGGGAGGTAGATTATGAAGTTCCAATCATATTGGGAAGACCCTTCCTTGCTACTGGGAAGGCCTTAATTGATGTGGAAGTATGGGAACTCACCTTCCGGGTGGGTGATGAGAAAGTGGTCTTTCATGTGTGTAAGTTAATGAAGCATCCCAACAGTTCTGAGGTGTGCTCTTTTGTGGACCTTGTCACAGCAGTGATAGTTGATGATACCAGTGCAATAATCAATGTGGAGGACCCTCTAGAGGTCGTGTTGTTGAATCTTGATGTAAATGAGAATGAAGGTCGAGTGGAGTGCGTGAATGCTTTACATGGAATGGGCTCTTACTCTTATGATCCTAGGAAACTCTATTTGGATATTAAGAATAAGAAGACTCCACCAACAAAACCTTCAATTGAGGAACCTCCGGTGTTGGAGTTGAAGTCGTTGCCTCCACACCTTGGGTATGAGTTCTTAAGGCCCTAGTTCAACTTTCCCAGTTATTCTTTCCTCTTGTCTTACTAACATGCAGGTTGATGCCACATTGGCGGTGCTCCAAAAGCGGAAAAAGGCAATTGGATGGACTTTAGCTGATATCCGGGGGATAATCCCCGCATTCTGTATACACAAGATTATTCTGGAAAATGATGCAAAGCCCTCCTTGGAACATCAAAGGAGGTTGAATTGGGCAATACAAGAAGTTGTAATAAAGGAGGTGATAAAGTGGTTAGATGTAGGGGTTGTGTACCCCATCTCTGATAGCTCTTGGACTTCGCCGGTGCAATGTGTGCTGAAGAAGGGTGGAATGACCGTGGTTGAAAATTCGCAAAATGAGTTGATTCCTACCAGGACCGTCACCGGTTGGAGGGTATGTATGGACTACCGCAAGTTGAATAAAGTGACCCGCAAGGATCACTTTCCATTGCCTTTTCTTGATTAGATGTTAGATCGACTTGGTGGGCGTGCCTTCTACTGTTTCTTATATGGGTATTCTGGATACAACCAAATCTTGATTGCTTAGGAAGATCAGGAGAAGACTACATTCACTTGTCCATATGACACCTTTGCCTTTTCTCAGATGCCTTTTGGGTTGTGTAATGTACCGGCTACATTTCAGCGGTGTATGATGGCCATTTTTACCAATATGGTGGAAGATATTTTGGAGGTGTTCATGGATGACTTTAGTGTTGTGGGAGATTCATTTGAGAAATGTTTGAAAAATCTTGATAGAGTGTTGGCTCGTTGTGAAGAAACCAATCTTATTCTTAATTGGGAGAAATACCACTTCATGGTGGAAGGGAGCATAGTTCTCGGGCATAAAATTTCAAAGATGGTATAGAGGTGGACAAATCAAAAATTGATGTGATTTCAAGGCTCCCTCCCCTACCTCTGTCAAGGGAGTTAGAAGTTTTCTTGGGCATGCGGGGTTCTACCGGAGATTTATCAAAGACTTTTCGAAGGTAGTGAATCCATTATGCAAGTTATTAGAAAAAGATGCCAAGTTTGTGTTCGATGAAAGATGTATGCAAGCCTTTGAACTTCTCATGCACAAGTTGACCACCACTCCTATTATTACCGCACCCAATTGGAGCTTGCCTTTTGAGCTCATGTGTGATACGAGCGATGTTGCGGTTGGGGCAGTTTGGGTCAAAGAGTGAACAAAATGTTTCATCCGGTGTACTATGCGAGCAAGAAAATGAATGATGCTCAAGTGAACTACACGGTGACTGAGAAAGAGCTTTTGGCTATTGTGTTCGCGATAGAGAAATTTCGGTCGTATCTCATGGGTGTCAAGGTCATAGTTCATACCAATCATGTCGCACTCCGGTACTTGATGATGAAGAAGGATTCCAAAGCTAGACTGATGTGATGGGTCTTGTTACTTCAAGAGTTTGATTTGGAGATTGTGGACCAGAAGGGTAGTGAAAATCAAGTGGCGGACCACTTTTTCCGCTTGGAGGAGGAGGGGAGGCCTCGTGATGGCCTAGAGATCAATGATTTATTTCCCGATGAACAACTCCTTTCGGTGTCGGTGAATGGTATGCCATGGTTTGCGGACGTTGCTAATTTCCTTGTGACTGGTATAATCCTTTGTGAGCTCTCTTCTAACCAAAGGAAGAAGCTCAAATGGGATAGTTTGGATTTTTATTGGGATGAGCCATACTTGTTCAAGATTTGCACGGATGATGTGATCCGAAGGTGTGTCCCGGAGGAGGAGCAATTGAGTATCTTAGAGGCTTGTCATTCCTCTCCTTATGGCGGCCATCATGGCGGGGCAAGGACCGCTTCAAAAGTTCTTAGTTGTGGATTTTATTGGCCAACTTTATACAAAGATGCAAGTGAACTTGTGAAGGTGTGACAAATGTCAAAGAGTAGGTGGAATTTCGAAGAAAGATGAGATGCCTCTCAATACCATTCTTGAAGTTGATATTTTTGATGTATGGGGTATTGATTTTATGGGCCCGTTTGTTAGCTCGTGTGGGAACACTTATATTCTTGTGGCGGTTGACTATGTTTCAAAGTGGGTTGAAGTCGTGGCTTTACCCAACAATAAGGCCCAGAGTATTGTTGCATTTCTCAAGAAGAGCATTTTTACAAGGTTTGGCACTCCTCGTGCAATCATAAGTGATGGGGGGGGGGGTCTCTTTTTTGTAATAGAGCTTTTGACACTTTGCTTGCAAAGTATGATGTCAATCACAAAATTTTTACTCCTTATCATCCTCAGGCGAGTGGCCAAGTTGAAGTCTCAAATAGGGAAATCAAGAGTATATTGTCAAAGACGGTCAATGCAAATAGGACCAATTGGTCAAAGAAGTTAGATGATGCTCTATGGGCTTATAGGACTGCTTATAAGACTCCGATTGGTATGTCTCCGTATCGGTTGGTGTTTGGAAAAGCTTGCCATCTACCGGTTGAGTTAGAGCATAAGGCCATTGATATTGGGCATATTTCTATATGTTTTGATGTTACTTTACCCATGTTTTAACCGCTTTTTGATGCTATTTGATCTTTAAAATGGCCAACATAGTTTAATTATTGATTTTATGACTAATGGAGTTATGTGTGATGATTTAGGGTGTTTGGAGTGCAAAAATATGAAGAAAAGGTGATCTAGCAGAGGATGAGAGGTTGGATGCGTCTCATCCAACGAATAGAAAGATTATATTTTGTGCACCCTTAGCAGTGAAGTCGGCCCATAGCATCCCCATAGCATCCGCACCTGGGCAAAGCTGAGATGGAGGAACAAAGGGTGGATGCGAGTATGTGAAGCTGAGAAGCGAAGGACGAGGTGGATGCAAAGCATCCACACCAGCATCAATCCATGAAGCTGAGTCGGGAGAACTCTGGCCCACGACTTTTGTATGCAATATATAGGCCAAAATCGCCCCTTTTAGGTCATCGAACACACTTTTTGAAGGGAATTCGACCTAGGGAGAGCACAAAGCTGCCGTGGAGGTCGGGTTTCATCTTTTCTTTCACCAAACTTTGTAATTTTTATGTTTCTGTGTATAATTTGTTGTTTGGCTACCATGTCTATGTGGAGCTAAACTTCACGTTCTAGGGTTGTGGTTCTTTCATGACTATTGTTATTCAGATATTGATTTTGCCTTATTGATTTATCATATTGGTTTATTTATTCAATCCTGCACTTAATTATTTGATTGCTTGATCACCAATTGAATACTATCTACGAATCTAGAATTGAACTCGAAAGTGGGAATTCTAGATTGCATGTAGGATTGAGTAGAGCAAGTTCTTGAACTTGGGCATCGGGGAACGGATTCGCGGTTAGGATAGACATATACCTAATTGCCTTGCTTGGTTGATTTATAGGAAATATAAATGTGTTCTTGTTGATTCTAACTCGATAGACATATATGCATTAGGTTAGAAAGAATAGGCGAGTAAGAACTCGATAGATTCTTATGAGCAATATTAACCCTGTTAACCAATAAACTAGATAAATTAGTTAGTCAATTCAATTGAAGAATACAATAAGATTGTTGGATAGCCCATGACCCTAGATCGTTTTCATTACATTATAACATAAAAATCTTCTCTTGCTATGTTTATAGTTCATTAGTTATTTTCTTTTTAGATTAATTACTTTAGCATCACTACTTTTGGGTTTAATCCTTGTTTAGATAATTAGGATAGTCTAATTTAGTTAATAGTTAATCACAAGTTCTCGTGGGTTCGACATCCAACTTTTGGTCACTTTATTACTTGACGACCGCTCATACTTGCGTGTGCGTTTGGCCGCAACAAGTTTTTGGCGCCGTTGCCGGGGACTTAGAAATTAACTAATTTTCTAGACTAGACTTTTACTTTTATCTTTACAAGTTTTTTTCCTTCTCTTTTTGTATATATTTTTATTTTTATAACAGTTTGATTTTTCTCTTAGTGTGTTTATAATTCTCTCAACATGACATCTAGGGATAAAATATCCGGAGGTAAGGTTATTGATAAAGACGATTGGTTGACTGAAGACTTTTATGGCCCGTCTTTTTGGGCTTGTCATGACCTGAACTCTGGGAGGTCTGAATTTGAATATGGGAGTAAAAGTTGGTATTGGGAAGAATATTCAATATTAAACGAATATGCGGAACGATGTTGTCTTCTAACAACGTTGGTGAATGATTGGTCTAAGGAGAGAGATGAACTTGCACATAAAATTGATAATTTTGGCTTGACTGTACATAACTTAGATGCAGATTTGAGTGCAAAGGTTGATGCGTGTAACGCCCAACAATTTAATGATGAGTTGTGTGAAGCTGAAAAAAATCTTCTAGACCAAATTGAGGAGCTAAAATGAGAATACCAATCATTAAACCATGTTTTTCTTGAAGATGCCAATGTCTATAGTCATGTGAGGGAGTAGATAACATTATTTTGGGAGAATTGAGTGTGTATATAAATGGAGATGTAAATAGTAGTAAAATTCATGATTTAGGGCGCATTAGACCTCATTCCAATTATTTTTCCACATTGTGTTTAGATAGTAAGATAGTAATCGAGCCATATGATCATATGAGGGAGTCAACAAATGATGGACAATGTGCTTATATTCTTGAATTTGTTGTGCCAAAAAGTAAAAATTACATTCCACATCGCAAGGCCGAAAAGTGCAGAGTGATTATTTTTTTACTTGGCCTAGTTATCTTTGTAGCCCCGCCACTTGAGCATAGTCGCAGACTGAATACCATGTTAGGGGTACAATTTATAAGTTCGAGGTGGAGGCAAAAAATAGGTCATGTCGTGCCGCGACGTTAAATTAGGCACTTGTTGGGAGGCAACCCAACTTTACTGCTTTCTTTTATTTTTGTTTATTTTTATTATTTTTGTAGTATTTATTTTTGTTTTGTAGGATTATGATTATGGGAAGAAAATCCACTGGAAGTGTGCAAAAGTGAGCCAGATGGTTGGAACTAGTGTGAGGTACCCGCACAAAGGACCGTCCTTGGGAGAAGTCTGAGTATCCCGTGAGTTGCTATTGCTTCAGCCTTTGGCCTTTCAGGGAGTTTCTTGTTCACCCTTGTTATTTTTGTTTTATTTGTGCATTGGGGACATTGCACTCTTTTAAGTGTGGGGTGAGAGAATTCCTTTAGATAACCAGTAGTAGTATGTTAGAAAAATGTTAACTTCTTATTTTAATTTTAGCTTCTTATTTTTGTTTCCGTAGTTTTGTAGTATTTTAGTAGCTCCTATTATTTTTTAAAATGTGGAAAATAAGAAAAATCGAGAAAACAATTTGGACTTTTCCCGACGATGGATCTCCTAGGCAGTTTTCTTGAGGGATTAAAGTCTAAACAAAAAACATAAAAAAAACAAAAAATACAAAAATATGTCTTTTAGCTTTCTTTGGGTGGTAATAATCCCCGTGGTTTTTCTTTGTGCCTCGGTTCTTTTCCATGGGATGTAGTTTGAACCGGATAGTAGTAATTTTATTTTTAATTTTTAGAGTAGATTAGAATTTAGGGAATAAATGGAGGAAGAAAGATGACAATTCCTAGGCGCCTTGACTTGTTTGATAGTAACATATTTAGGCATTGGCATGTGTAGTATCTTCACTATATTTTGAAGTTGATCATGATGCCTTTATGAATCGGATTGCATGTCTTGTGACGCCTATGTCTCAATTTCTTGACTTATATTCACTATGTGCTTAATGCTTAATATCTTGTGGCTTTGTTAATACTTGCATTAGTTGAGAGTTAGAATATGACCGTCCTTAGTGAGTCATGTTCCATGTGTGGTGAGATTTTTATGTAGTCCATGTATTGTACTTGTGTCTAGAACTTGTCCGGTGTGTGAGTTGAAGCGAAATTTGAGGTAATGCTTGGTTTGAAAAATGATTTTAGGCTTTCTTTGAGATTTTTGAGCTTTATTGCTTACCACAAATAAAATCTATCCCTAGTTAACCCTTTTAAGCCTATAAACTTTTATTTGGCACCCACATTACAAGCTTATACACCTTTTTATTCTTAATTGATATTATTTTGATCCTTTTACCTCTTAAGGCACTGTAATTGTAAAATGAGCGCTAAAAGAAGTAAGAAAGGACTAAGTATGGGGTGGATTTTGAGTGGAACCAATGAAAGGAATAAAGGTGCACTTGTTATACACCACAAATGGAAATGGAAAAAAATAGTTGGGAAAAAAGAGAGAATAATCTGGAAAAACAAAAAAAGGAAGAAAAAATATAGATGAATAAATTGTTGTCTTGTTCTTGCTAGTGGGTATAAATTAAAGTAGTGCTTAAAGAAGAAGGGAACGTTTTTGGGGGTGATATTGTTTATGAAATTGAAGTGGATTGAAGAACTTGCGCTTAAAGTTGATTATATGATGTGTTAAAGTGCTTAGGAGGGTTAGTAATTATTCCTATATATATATATATATATATATCATACCCATCCCTTAGCCCCCATTACAACCACAAAAAAAATCCTAATTGATTTTAGATCGAGTGGGCCTACATTAGTAGAGATTTACATTATGGGCAAACATATGGTACCAATTGCATGCATGTGACTCTTTGTGAGAGTGAGAGATTTTTTTGATATATGTGAGTCCTTAAAATATATTTGATCATGAGATTCGAATGTGTGGATTCAACTTACTCTCTTGTTCTTGTTGTAAGGTCACATGGTTTCACGAGGTATATGTAACGTTATTAGACTTCTCTATGATGTTTGGTGTTCAAGCCATGAGTGCATTGTGACATTGAGTTGGTTTTTGAGGCTAGGATTGTTATGAGTATGTTGTCTTTGTTTGAATATTTTTGAAGTTGGCATAAGAAAAAGGGAAGTGTATGTGATTGCATATGAAAAGGGCTAATTGGTGGCATCAACCAAAGTCATGGGGTGCTTAAGCTTAATTGAAATGTGTGTCTTGATAGCGATAAGCTTAATTTTGTTCGATTGGTTGTGGGTTGATTCTACTTTGCTCGAGGACGAACAAAGGTTTAAGTATGGGGTGGTGGGCTTTGAGGAAATTGAATCTTGAATGGGATGTGGCAGCAAATCTTCGTGTGGAGCAGCTTAATGAACTTGATGAATTCTGATTCCATGCCTACTCCAGTTCGTCCTTGTACAAGGACAAAATGAAGTACCTTTATGATTAATATGCTCATGGCAAGGAGTTCAAAGTGGGTGATTTGGTTCTCTTGTTCAACTCTTGGTTACGTCTGCTTCCGGGAAAGCTTAAGTCGAAATGGAGTAGACCTTTTGAAGTGGTGCTTGTGACTCCGTTTGGTGCACTTGACTTGAAGAACTAAAATGAGGAGGTTTTCAGAGTTAATGGGCACAGGGTCAAGCACTACCTGGGCAAGATTGATGACAGCCACGTGGTGGCACTGCTCCATCTAAAGTGATTTGATGGTAACCTGCGTCGTGCCGCGACTCTAAATCAGGTGCTTCTTTGGAGGCAACCCATGTGTCTTTCTTTTTGTTTTTCTTTGATTTTCTTTGTAGTATAGGATTTACTTTTGGACTAACTAGTTGTGAGTTGATGTAAGGTTGTTTTGATGCAGTACAGGACTAAGTTGGAAAAATGCACACTCTCTGAAGTTTGTTGTGCGGACCGCAATGCATTTTGTGCGGCCGCAAAGGCCTTAGTGCGGGAGCAAAAATTCAATGCGGACGAGTTGATTGTTACAAAATGAGGAGTCTCTGAAGTTTTCCACCGCGGTCGCAATACATTTTGTGCGGTCCGCGGTGGACCACTGCGGCCGCATTGCATTTATTGCGGTCCGCAGTGGTCACCCCCCAATGCCACTTGTTTATGAGTACCGCGGATCGCGATGCCATTTTGTACGATTCGCGGTGGGTAAGTGAGATGGTCCCTAGGTCCTTTTTCTATAAATAGGACCTGAGGCCCTCAGTTTTAACTTTTCGACCTTTTGCATTCAAAAGATAAAAAAATCACTGTTCATCCCTCTACTGCACGAATTCAACTGCTAAGTCTCGATTAATCAACATTGCATCTCATTTCTGGTAACTTTAATTCCTTCTTAGTTGTTTAATTTTGCTATTTTCTTTTAATTTTTATTTTTCTTAGTTTTTCTTCTTTTGCTTCCCATTTTTCTTTCAAATCTGTACCATAAGTTTGTTTAATCCTGTTTAACTTAGGACTAGTTAGTTAATAATACTGATTCAACATTTAGGGAATCGATAATAGGTGAAAAATTGGACTAAAAACGTGAAAAATTTAAACCCTAGGTTGGTATTGCTGTTGAGTGCTCACCGCGGACCGTGGTGGATTTTGTGCAGTCCGCGGTGCCTAGATTAAGAGAGTGGGTAGTCTGATCCCCACCTTAGTGCGGACCGCAGTGCATTTTGTGCGGTCCGCGGTAGCTGCTTTGCGACCGCACTTCATTTTGTATGGTCCGCATTTTGCAATTCTGACTGTTTGCAATAATATTTCTGCAATGCTTCACTGACTCTATTGATACTAAGAAAACTTTTGCAGATCATGGTGAAATCACGAGGCAGAGGTGATAAATAGAAAGGGAAAGGAGAGTCCTCCCGGGGTAGAGGATAAGGCATGATTAGATTAACCTCGCAAGCCCAGTAAAACATCAAAAACACTAGAAGGCTCATAAAGGCTACTAATAGAGTTATTGACCAATTCGGGAGTGAACATGAGCCTTCCCGGGAGGCATCTGACTCAAACTCCGTGCCAGAGTATGTTCCTAACTGGCCAGAGAGGAACAGATTGAGGGATACATCTTCGGGCTCTCCCACTGCCCAAGCATCAGTGCGCATATCTTTTGAATTGTTTGAGGGGTCAGCTGCAGGCAGTGACAATGATTATTCCACCTTACTTCCAGCTTCACTATCTGGGGAGGGGCCCGTAGAAGAAGAAGAAGGAGAAGAAGTAGGAGGGGGTGAGCCCCAAGTAGGAGGGGTAGAGAGAACCAGGAACCCGTAGGCATGTCAGGACAGGTTCATGAGTGAAGTGGCCTACCACAAGTTCATAGAATGGTGGCTTGAGAGAAAGTTAATACCTGAGCGGAAATTTATCACAGGGGACCTTATGCCTCACAACCCCAATGTGTTGAGGCAGTTTAGAGAGAAAGAGAGAGAGTAGTCTAGGACTACTTTATAGGCCATGTGGAGGATGCCAATAAGCACTTAGTCAAGGAGTTCTACACCAATGTTGCCCACATCAAAAAGGGCACCACAGTGACTAAGGTGCGAAATCTGAAAGTGAAATTTGATGGCAAGATGATAAATGACTACCTGGGCTTCCCGGAGGAGGATAAGACCTTGTACTTAGACAAGGTGACTTTGGGGGAGGATGCCCGGTCGTGGCTAGCTGAGTACTTGGGAATCCTAGGTACTACCCCAACATGGTTGACAGCGGGGGTAAACATTCTGAGGCAGACCCTTAACTTTTAAGTGAAGGGGTGGGAGATATTTGTTTGTAGCCGGATAGACCCCACCACTCACTACAACTCCCTTCCTATACCCCGGGCTATATTGGTGGCATCGATCATGGTGGGGTACCCGATCAACATCGGGAATGTGATGTCGAGGATGATTACATGGGTGGTGAACAAAGGTGATAGATCCTACACCTTCCCCAATTTCCTAACCATGTACTTCGAGTACCTAGATGTGGAAAAGTGGAGATTTGATGTGAAAGTGAAAGCAAAGGCATTATTCTCCTGGTACATCACCAAGGGTCCCGATAACCCCAAGGACCCTAAGGGCAAAACCACTACTTCAACTGGCCAGTTTGAAGATATAATAGTAGTGGCTCCTACTCAGCCTCCTTTCGCCACAGCAGACATGGCCCCAGGACCTTCCACTTCTACAGCTCCAGAGATCCTCTCATCCACTACATATCCTTTGACTGCCCACCGCCTGAACCAGACCCTTTCCAATATCAACAACTGAATGTAGACATTCACTTCTAAGTTGTATGTACTATCTACTTCGGTGGAAGCCCAGTCAGCACCTCCTCCACCACAGGTCCAACACTCAGTGGAGGACACTCTCAAGAAGATCCTAGAGAACCAAAAATTGATCATGGATGCTGTTGATTCGCATGGAAAGGCATTAAAGGAGCTTTCTAGGGAGGTGAAGAAAATGAGAAAGACTCGTGCTTCAAAGGAGTCGGTGAATGAGTTAAAGGTGGAGGTAGAAAGGTTAAAGGCTGATCACTTGCGTCTGGATCTGTTATTGCATGACCCGAATCTAGCAGCCCAGCCCCAGCCAGAGTAGGAGACAGAGGGGCCACCCAAAAGGAAGAGGGTGATTCCCCGTACTGACGATGCCATTATAGAGTTGGAGGACCCGCATGGGGGTTCTCTAGCCAGCCCCAGATTCTAGTACAGGCCCAGGACTCAGTCTAGGCCTAGGTCCCAGTGGAGACATATAGTAAAGGGAGCCAGTCATAGGTTCCCGAGCAGACCGAGGACCCAGGGACCTAGACTCAGGATCCTATGCAGACAGAGGGCCAATAGGGAGTTTCTTTTTCCTCTCTTTCTTCTTTTGTGCTTATTTTCGTTAGTTATCATTGAGGGCAATGCTAGCTTTCATTTGAGGGGGTAGCCCTATTTGGATGACTGTATATATGACATTATTTTTTTCTTTATGCTTTCTTTTTACCTTTGGTTTGTACATAATTTTATCATTTTATTGCACTTTTCGTACTTGTTTACTTTTGGTCTGTACATAAAGTTACGTTCTAATGTATATATTCATTCTCCCTTATGTATATTCAACTAAATACCCTCTTGTATATATTCATTTTACTTTCCGCATTTTTCCTTTCATAGCTTCTTATTTTATGTTCGTAGCTTCTTGTTTTGAGTTTTTGCAATAAGCCTTTGGTTTTCTTAATGCCACGATTTTTTCCAAAAGTGGAATTTGTGTGAACTGGGTGGCTCTTCCCGATGATGGATGGCATGACAACCTTCTTAAGGGTTTGAGTCTATTTTCTTTTTGCTTTTAGTAGTTAGTTGGTAAGGGTGCCTCAAGCAAAGCTTCACTTGGGCCTAACACATTTGTCTTTGATCCTATGGTCAAAATCAAATTATTGTGTATAGGATGGTAAAATTGGTGACCTTGAGACTCTTGTGTTGGCCGATAATCATCAAGTGATTTTTCGGGACCATTATGTTGCTCAAATCTTAGCTAAGGTTGTTGTGGTCTCCCGACTCTGTCTCTTTAGAAATCCCATAGCTTGTGTGGTGAGAATTTGAATTGCAAGTCCAAGTCCCAAGCCATTAGTCTAAAACTTGCCCCGAATGTTTGTCTAAGCGAAATCCTAAGTGTAATTTGACTTGAGATGTGATTATAGGCTCTCCTTGATCCAAATGATATCTTGAACACTTACATAGCCTATCAATGATAACATCCCTAGTCAATCCTTTTGAGCCATATACCTTTTTCTTTCAAAAACCATGATACAAGCCTTTACCCGTTCTAAAAATACCCTCTCTTGGCACCCGATCTTTCCTTAGCACAAGGCAAAATCATAAGTTTGGGGGGAGAGATGAGGAATGCAATAAAGTGGTAAAAGGTACAAAATGAAGAAAAGGAAAGGCAATGAAAAAGAAGCAAAATCAAAAAGACAAAAAGAATTATCAATGTAGAAAAGAATGAAGGGAGTAAATAAAAGTAAATAGATGAAAGGTGTGGAAAGTTGAGAAAGGAGAAAAAGGTTTGAAATGAATAAGAAAGAGTGACAGTGTGTCTCTCTAACCCCTTAGAAAGAAGCTAAATGACATAAAAAGTCAAGAGAATATGTGCCAAAATGAAGCAAAAAAAGTGGTAAAGGGAAGATGGAACCTACTTAGAGCAAACATTTCCTACCCTGAACCAAAAACCTTCACTATATCTCCACAAAAGCCCTATATGATCTTGAGTTGAATGAAACTTACATTAGTGGTTACTCACATAAGGGGCAAGCTTATGGTACTTAGAGCCGGATTTGTGACCTTTCTTTGAGAGAGATGAGCGTGTTTCCACTATCCTCATTCTGAGTGATACAATCTTAAAGGTGAGGTTTGCTTAGGGAGAGTTGAGGAGTATGAGTTTGGGTTCCACAATGACCAAAGTAGTAGAAAGAGTTTCTTTAATAGGTTCAGTCAACTCTTGATGCTCTTGTGTCGCACTAAAAACCATGGTGTTTAAAAGAGTGAATGTTGTTAATGATTCATTTGAATTGAGGGCAATTGTTAGTCCTAATTGATGCTAGATGAGGTCATTTTAGGTTGGCTGAATTTTCTTGGATTTACTCTTAAAGGGTGGGTCTTATTTTGTTTGTTTGAGGACAAGCAAAAGCTTAATTTTGGGGGAGTTGATAACTAGGGAATATGATTCATTTTACACTCCTTCTTACTTGAGTTTTGATTAAAAATGTGTACAAAATAGTCCTAAAGGCTTACATGTTATACTTGTTTGCAGGGTTTGGTCAAAAAGGTGACAATTAGTCAAAATTAGCTTAAAAGGTAGAGAAACATGCACAAGTACCAAGAACAAGTCCAAGCACAGTGCAACAGGTCCAATGTGGTCGCACTCCATTTAGTGCGGTCCGCAGTGAGGAAGTTTAGAGAGGTGCCTATTTCGGACATTCAATAAATGCAGCCTCTAAGCAGTTTGTGTGGACCGCATTAGCCTCACCATGACCGCACTCGATATTGTGCAGTCCGCAAAGCTGGAGTTCAGAGAGTTGGGAATTTTGAGGCTGACACCAATGTGGTTCGCGATCCTTTTTGTGCGGACTGCAATTAAAGCCAGCGTGTTCGCGGTGCATTTTATGTGGCCCGCGGTGGCCAAGTTCAGAGAGAAGATATTTGAAGCCAAAAGCCTCACCACGGCCGCACTCGATTTGTGCGGACAACACTAACCCCACAGGGGTATATTTGTCCAGAAAATTTGGCCTAGTATAAATAGTTTTTTTCCCCATTTTTAGGTCATTAATTGTAATTTAACGCTCAGTTGCACTTGTGAACAGTGTTCCTTACCCATTTTGAGTAATTTTAGAGTAGTTGTATCATTGAATCTTCTAGTATTAGCTTGTAATTAAATATTATGGGTTTATCTTCATCTATTTCTCAGTTTTCTTCTATTATCATGAGTAGCTAGACCCATTAGCTAGGGTTGTGGCTCAACCCTAGTGTGGGTATTTGATGGGTCTTGAGTTTTTAGGCTTGAATGTCTATGGGTGTTTGATATTTGGACTAATTTGTGGTTTCTATATTGAATTAGTGGTTGCAAACATTAATTTGTACCTATTTGACTTGGGTTCTTCTTGAGAAAGAGAACTTGAGTCTAGGAAAATTAGTCCAACGAGGAATTGGGGCGTAGTCAAGAGATTGATAGCCCCAATTAAAGGGTTAAACCTAGAGATAGTAATACCCGACTTGAACCTTAATTGCTTGCACAAATTATCATACCCAATTGGTCTTGAGAAAGTCAATTAGGGAAAAATCACTCAAACTACCGAGAGGTATAGAGTGAGAAGTTTAGTGCATTGGTTATATCGTAATCCCCAACATGACAACCTAGTCTTAGACTCGAGAACTCGCCAAGTATCCACTTAGGAGAAAGTCACTTCCCTAGTGCCTTCTTAACTATTTAGACAACCTTTCAAGTATATTACTCTTAGCTTAATTTAGAATCTTATTAGCATAAAATTAGAAGTAATCAAGAGACCAACTATGATTAGAAGTGCAATTAAGAGCAATTATGCATCTCTAACTTAGATAGAAACCCAATTCCCATTTCTAGCTCCCTGTAGAAATCGATCCCGACCTTCTCGGGTAAAAGCTTCTTCGACCACTCTTGCTACTTTGTAGTAGTACAAGATTGGCTCCGATCAGGAGTCTATAAGCCATGTCTAGTAGAGTCTTATTTATGGGTGTATCGTGCACCACACTTATAAGTAGGAGGCTACAGGGCATTTAGGACTGTCACTCTTTTATCTTAATCTAGATCGTGTGGTAGAGGTTAGTTATAAGAATTCAAACTCCTAAATTCTATTTTATTAGTAATACAATGACACCTACATCCAGAAAGACAATTGGTAAGAGGTTTCATGTGGCTGTGGAAGAGTTGAGTCAGAGGAACTCGATTTTTCATGATGCTTATGATGAGTAAATGTAAGGTTTTCAGTAGATCATGTGTGTAGTAAGACATGTAAGCCTTTTGATATGGAGCCTTAAGGCAGGAATATCTATCCACCCATATGGTGAAAGGCAATGAGAGATTCAAAAGATAGATACAAGTTTCAACAAGTAAAAAAACAAGATAAATAAGGTACACGGCGCTAGTTAATGAAGATTATCAGTATTTACAATTCAGGTAGAGGAATATAAGCCTTTTGAGTTACCTTCAACAATAACAGAGGTATGTACAATTGGCCACACCCATCTCATTTATGCCCTATGTGGGTTAACAGAAGTAGTATAAGAGAAGTACGTATATCAGGATCCAACTAGGGTTAGAGTGACCCAAAATAGTAGATAGATTGTTTGTGTTAGTTAACATTTCCGAAAGATATTGCAAATGTGCTAATAGATCTTCTTGTAAGACACCCAGATGGTGCACTCTAAAATAGTACAGCTAGATATGAGTACTACAAAGATTGGCACTGGAAGTCTTGAAAGGGATAAATATTACCTTAGTGTAGCTCCCGGCCCTAGTAAAGAAAGAACGTTAGGCAACCCAAAGAGCCAGTAGATGGAGCAAGGGGAGCTAAAAGAAAAAGAATGTCCTGTTGAAATTTTCAAAATAAAGTGATAGACAGAAATGTTAGCAGGATATTAGAAGAGAGTTAATGAAGCATTATGAGTAAGATGTGATGCATGGATGACAACGATAGATAAAAAATGATAGTATTACAGAGTATATAGTCAAGTGATGAAAAAGACGAGAGGAGCCAGGCCTTGAAATAACAAAAGAGTATAGGCCATATAGTCATATCCTCATTTCGAGAAATAAGTTTGTGACTCCAAGCGACTACCAGAAGGGAGAGTTAAACCCCAAAATAATAGAAATCAGTATGGGATGGTGAACAAGATAAACTAAACATGAATTAGGGACTAAGTGATTTGATAATAGCCAGCATCATGAGAATTTTAGATTGCGTTCCGGCGATAATAGAATGGACAACAGAAGAAGATTCATGAGAAATTTAGAGAATGGTCATTCAGGAAGATGCTTCCCTAAAGCAAGCAATGTGAGTAAAGTTAAGCTTAAGGGATTGTATGTGCCAGTTGCACTAAGTGTCACCATCGCGAGTATGGAATTTTGTTATCCTTGGTACAGAAGGATTACCGCAAGGCGAGTAAGGGTCATCGATAATGTGAAAAGACGTCAAAGATGAAGAGGTAAAACATCTATAGGTAGATCGACGTAGCTCTAAATCTTAGTACTCCTCTATAGGGGGAATATGGAGTGATGTGACATTAAGTCATAATTATGTGGTTCTAGTAATTATGGAATGGTAAGGGAAGAATGCGATAAAAATGAAAAAGGGATGAGATTGCACTTATTCAAAGCCTACATATATGCTATGATTCTAGAACATTATGCAAACACGACGTCAAGGAAAGGAAGTAAGGGTCCTTGCCTGAGATGTTATTGATAGATAAGGAGCCAGTACGAGGCGTAAGTTAAGACAAAGAAAATAACCCAAGAACATTTACGTGAAATATTGATATGAGAATGGGCCAACGAGTAGTTAGTAATTGATTCAGGAAGAGCCTAGTTATGGATAAACTAGAGGTTACAGATGAGTCACTAGATCATGCAAGATAAACATAGTAAAACCCAATATAGTGAATTCAGCCTCGCGGTAATGTCATTGTAATACTTGAGAAATATTCAGATAGGAGTTGGAGTAGTTAAAGGTATCATATGAGTATTACGGGAATAAAAGAGGGTGCCACTGGATATAGTCAAAATATCAGTTTAGAAGCAACCCTACAAGCACAAGGGCATGGAAGTAAGTAACTACGGATAATTATAGGCAAGGAAGGACATCAAAAGGTCCGTCGAATATACAATGTAATAAGCTCACAGCTTTACAAGAGTCAGAGGATCCTACCTAAATACTACAATGAAAGACTAGCTGAGGAAGTAAGGAAGAAAGCTTCAACCTAAGCTCAGTAACCTAAGGAGGAAATGGTCTTATAACAACAGTCTCACAATAACATTGTATGCACTCTATAAAAAAATGGCACCTATCGTGGCTAATAAACGGGAAGTAAAATCAGAAGTGATATTCAAGATCATATGACTTGTATGGAATTCCAATGAGTGTGAGCACTAAGGTAAGCTAAGTATGCATGCAACAAGGGGACAGAAAGACCAAGAAAAGTAATTGCTTACATTTAAAAAAAGCTGAGAAGGAACGAAAAGAAATATTTGATTAATGACCCAGAGTACATTATGAACGCACTTAAGAGTTCAGAATTTTATACATGCAGCATATATGTTGACAATCATATAGACATAGAAGACTCTGGTATAAGTTAAAAGAAAGAATTGAGCCTAGGGAATAGACAAATGATTGAGTTGTTAGAAGATTGTATCATTGATATTCCATAATGCCCATGAAAGGCTAAAGTAATAACTAATACCAGGAGCCGAAGATCGGAAGATAGCTTAAGACAACATAAAAGCTAATCGGAAGGAAGAGGAAACTAAAGAGTTACATCAACCAATTAAATCGGGAGTCTAATTATTGGACCTAGAAAATGTCAGAGGTACAAGAGAGACAATAGCCATATTCTATAATGGCTATACGATAAAGCCAGTTAGAAGAGTATCGGCCTCATAAGAAGTTAGTTTGAAGCTCCCACCGAATTGTGTATACACCAGAGGTGCAAGTATTATAATAGAGCTTCAAGTTATGGACGTGAATTATACCTATGTGGAAGGGAGGTCATGAAAGATATAGAATATACGATGCAAGATTTTAAGGCAAGTAAGGTAAATGTGAACAACATACGAGATACCTAGGTGCAGAAAATTGTGAATAATCCATACTTTAGATAGAGGGCTAGAAGCATTGGGATTCAGTATCCAGGGAGGATAGCGGTGTCATTAGTGGAATATCTTCCAGCCTATGGTTTCTAGGTACCGAGAGATTTAGCCAAGAGAGTAAAGAAGAGTTAGAGACGATGTGATGTCTCGCTTGATGTTCCAGAATAACATAAGGGAATCTATTATACAAGCAAGTTGAAGGAAGGTTGCGAATAGTATAAATAGATATGTATAGGTCTCAAGCTAAAGTATAGTAAAGCGACGAGGTTTTATGACAGTAGTAAGGATGAGAAAGGGCAAGTGAGAAGGTGACGAGAATGGATAAGTCCTCAAGATTAAGACCATGAAAACAAGTGAGCTAATGGTTTCTCTAAATTATAGAAAGTTCAATATAGCCTGAATGAACTCAAAGGAATCTAAGACTAATATCGTCAAGAGTGGAATGAGGGTGTGATTGTGATAGATAAAGGATGACATTTGGGCCTTCGATTGAGTAATGACTTGAAGAGGATTTCATGAATTGTACGGGATTAAAATACCTATGTAAGGTGAGTCATATTGGGATGCCATAAAATATGATTATGGAAGTATGGTATCACCTCTAGGTGGATCAATCTAATCACTCTAGATATCTCCGATGAGACGTGAGCCCTAACTGCAATGTTACATAAGAGATCAAGTTATCAGTGGTAGATGATAGATCACCATTAAGGTGAATCAACAATGGATGGACAAAAGTCACAAAATATGAGGTGAGATTAGGCCGTCATTCTTAAGATGAACAGTAATGAGAAAGCATTAAAGGATATAGATTTATACATATGGGATAAGCAACGAACATATATTATGACCTACTTAGATGCAGTAAAGTCATGCGGATAGATAACCGGGCCTATGAAATAAGATATAGCAATATTCATAGGTTTGACAAAGTACCTAGCGAAGAACTTTAGTATACCAATAGATGCCCAGAGGAACATCTTGTCAAGCTCTGTATATGTTAACAAAGTGAGGCCTAGAGATAGGCTAAAAGCTGGAGGAAAAAGGAGAGAAGAGTCGCATAGGCACACTTACAATGTCAAAGTCGTACAAGCTGCATGATAGAAACTAGAAACAGTTACAAGATTGGATGGATTCCGAACATGAGTCGTGGTGTGAGAAAGATGCCTAAGGGGGGAATGCCCTGGCCTTTGGGATTCATTCACAGAATAGTTGCCTAGATGGCAAGAGGAGTACTAAAGTATTCGGAAGACATAGGTTATGAAAATGATAAGTACATCTGTCAACATTCGAGGATGAATGTTCCAAAGGGGGGAATGACGTTACACCCCATACATTTGTATGTAGAAGTATGCTATAAGTAAATTGATGTAAGCTCGGAAATGAGATGTTACATTCTGCATTTTTGTACGTTAAAGCTTCATCGTAAGTTAATCGACGTAAGTTCGGGAATGAGATTTATTTTGGAATTAATAGTATTATGTTATTTCAAACAAGTGACAAATTAATTCTTGAATATAAGAGGGTAAGCGAATCAAAGAAAATGGGTTATGTCGAAGTTTGGCAATTTGGGGATAAAATACGGTCCAAGCTATAATACCCTGTATTCATGGACTATTGCCATACAAGGTACCACATGATCATGATAGTAAGGTATATAAGGTGTGTTAATAGTGAGTAGTATTTTAAGTAATTTGAGATAATTCTTAATTATGTGAGTAATTAATTAATTGTTGGATTAGTTGGGAATTACCAAGTTAATTAAGAAAATTGGTAATTAATTAAGATATTATTAGATAAGAATTGACCCCCCCCCCCTCAAATGTGGGAGCCAACCTTGTCAATTGATGACTCTTAATTCATTTTGTTAAGGTGTCTTATTTGGAGGCTAAGTCATCACCTTAGTGGGCCCCACACCCACTAAGGTATAAGACTTTTCTAATTCACCTCCCTATACATAATTAAAAAGAATAGATTGCTTGCTAGAGATTACGGATGGAATTCTCCAAAAAGAATCTCATATGATACCTTATAACGCTACGACAACGGGATTTTGCAATTCAAAGGGAGTACGATGCAATCTTTCTCAAGAATATCATATGGATTTTCCCCTACTTCGTTCCACTGTTATGTGGTTTGTCGCAATTGACGTGTGTTAAAGGGATTGTCAAGAGAATCAGCTCAGGTATGTTAAGGCTATCCCTTCTTTCCTTTGGCATGATCTATACGACACAAACGAAACGAGCAAATTCACAATTTCCATAAATGACTCTATTCATAGAAATACTATAGATGCTTATGTTTCTTGATTCCCCATGTGTCATATTATTCTATCATATGTTCATGGGTCTCAGAGGCTTTTTCCCGGGGACGTTGCATTTCATGCCCGTAGGTCTCGATAGACAAGTTGAGAGTCCTCCAAGTAGGCTATCAACTTAGCGAAAGATGTTTGTGCGCTTCATTTGCTCCGGAGTTGCTTATTTGGTTTGTATGATTTAGACATGTATTGATTGGTATGTCGGGGACCTGTCCCGGCCTTATGACATTTATGTACTCTTAGAGGCTTGTAGACATATGTCATGTATATGAAAGATTGTATGGCCTTGTCGGCTTATGTTCAGTGTAAGAGTGATTATTTTGGCCTTATAGGCCTGTACGTCATATGTATAAGTCAGCATATCAGGTTGGGTCATTTTATGTGGAGTTTTCTCTCATGTTTTATTCTTGTTACCTCATACAACCCTTCTGGCCCATTTATCAATATTGATGTAATGAGAAAGATACGTTACGTTAGTACTCAGTTGAGTAAGGGCACCGGGTGCCCGTTGCGGACCATCGATTTGGGTCGTGACAGCATTTATGAAGGCCTAGATTGCATTTTTTGCTTGTATCTGTGACCATTATGCGATCCGCAAATCCATTATGCGGCCGCATATGTTGCCGCAGGACACAGCTGAAGCTTGGCTTGCTTTCCTTCATTTGTCTCTGCCCTTGCATCCTATTTCATTATGTTTTTTGGGTCACCTACGTTCTAACACACACGTCAAACTGCTCAACACTTACAAATAAACTTATCGAAATTAAAATCTAACCAAAAAAGTGTTACCACACATGGGTTGCCTCCCAAGAAGCTTGATTTAAAGTCGCGGCATGACGATATTGCCCCCATTTTGGCTAATCATTGGTGGGGGTTGGTGTAGGACCATCTTTGAGTGCGAAATGTTCTACCAAGTGCCTTTCTCCAATGATTTCGAGGTAATGCTTTACCCTTTGGCCATTTACTTTGAAGGTTCGAGTCTCGTCCTCGGATTCCTATTCAATGGCGCCATAGGAAGACACATTCACAACTTTGAATGGGCCAGACCATTTGGATTTGAGTTTTCCCTGAAAGAACTTCAGTCTTGAGTTGAAGAGTAAGACCAAGTCACCGGATTTGATTTCTCGCTTCAAAATCTTCTTGTCATGAACAAACTTCATTCTTTCCTTATACATGGATGCATTCTCATAGGCATGAAAACGGAATTCTTCCATCTCATTGAGTTGTGTCATCCTTAGATTAACAGCTTCGGTCCAGTCAAGATTTAACATTTTCAATGCCCACATAGCTTTGTGTTCAAGCTCCACTAGCAGGTGACACGCCTTACTAAAAACCAACCAGTATGGTGAGGTGCCAATGAGAGTCTTAAATGTTGTCCGATATGCCCATAATGCATCATCTAGCTTCTTTGACCAGACGGTTCTATTTGCATTAACAATTTTTGCTAGGATGTTTTTGATCTCCCGGTTGGAAACTACAACTTGACCGCTCGACTGAGGATTATAAGGGGTGGCCACCTTGTGCTTAATTGCATATTTTTCGAGTAGTCCGGCAAAAGCTTTGTTGCAAAAGTGAGAACCACCATCACTATGGATGTCCCTTGGGGTTATAAACCGCGTAAATATGTTCTTCTTCAAGAAAGCGGTTACACTCATTGCTTCATTGTTCGGCAAAGCAATTGCCTCGACCCATTTGGAGACATAATCTACTGCCACCAAGATATATGTCATGCCGTAAGAGCTTACGAAAGGACCTATAAAATATATTCCCCACACATCAAAGATCTTGACCTCCATCTATGGGTGTCTAACGGGGCTAGTGAGCCCGTTTCCAGACCAGTCCAAACCGGTTAAAACCAGAACCGGCCTGAACCGGTAGAAGGGGGTCGGGTAGGGCTGGGTTAAAAGGGTAGGAGGTTTGGTCCTTTCACATTGGGGCTATCGGTTAACTGGACCAATCAAACCCGATCAACGATTTATACTGTACAACCGGTTAACCGGCCCGGCCCAGACCGGTATAACGACTACTTAATTTTTTTATTTTTTTATTTTATTTTTTTTTAATAATGGGGCCTTTGAATTTACTCTTTTTTTGTTAATTTACTTGTTGTTAAATGTAAAACTTTCAATTTGTAAGTTTGAATTTTGAAATTAATGTAGCACTTGCAATTTAAATGCAATTTTTTCCTCATTTTCATTGTATTCTTTATATTTTTACTTTATATTAATATAACTTACAATAGTTTTACAAAAACAAAATACAAAAAAAAATTAAAAATTACGCTAATCCAGTCCGGTCCCTTGTACCCGTAACCCTTACGGTTCATTTTTTACTCGGATGAACCCGAACTCGTTAAACCCAATAAGCCCCAACCCGTAACCAGCCTGGAACCCAACCCGTACGGTTCCAAATTTTACCTACCCAGCCCGGCCCGGGCCACCCGTTAGACACCCTTACCTCCATCACAAAGTTCATAGGCATCTCATGTCTTCTAGAAGTTGACCCTTATCTTTGACATTGATCACATGCCTTGACCATTTGGTTTTCATCTTGGTAGATCGATATCCAATAATAGCCACATTCAAGTAATGTTGTATTGTGGTCCGGGCCCAGGCCAAACGAGCCTGGGCTTGAGGCGGGCCGGGCTGAGGCGGTCCCCGGCCAAACGGTCCCAATGTGTGGAACCGGCCCACGGCGGTCTTAAGCCCATATGGTCCCGGGCTAAATGGGCCGGGCCCACGGGCCTAAAGAGCTTTTTCCGTTTCAGGCTATTTTTTTTAATTTCTTTTATCTAAGGTACTTTCTTGTAAACTATATATGTATATACTAGTATAAATTGCTTATATATAGCTATATAAATATATATAGTATGTATAGTATGTATATATAAGGGTGTATTATGTGTATATATAATTATATATTGCCTTATATATATGTATGTATGTATATGTATATATATATATATAGTTTATATGTATTAGATATATATATAGTGCCTTATATATATGTGTATGTATATATATATATATATATATATATATATATATATATACATACACACACACACATATATAGACTATTTTTTTTTAAATATTTTTTATGTAAGGCACTTTCTTGTAAACTATATATGTATATACTAGTATAAATTGCTTATATATAGCTATATAAATATATAGTATATATAGTATATATATATAAGGGTGTATTATGTGTATATATAATTATATATTGTCGTATGTAATATATATTGTCTTATATATATATATACACACACACATAGATATAGGCTATTTTTTTAATGTTTTTTTTATCTAAGGCACTTTCTTGTAAACTATATATGTATATACTATATATATATATATATATATGTATATGTAGGCTATTTTTTAAAGTGGCCAACGGATAAATTTTGAAGGCCAACGGCTAGATTTTAAAAATTAGCCGTTGGAGCCCGTTGGGCCCGGTTGAAACGGCCCAGGCCCGCCTGCCGGTCCCGGGCTCATGAGCTAATTGTCTTGAACCGGCCCACCACGGGCTTTTACACCACTAGAGCCCAGGCCCGGTTGAACCAGCCCGTTAGGCCCGTTAGGCCCGCGGTCCTGGGCCGGTCCCGGGCCAGGCCCGGGCCACAATACAGCCTTACATTCAAGCACTTTTGCCACAATATAATTTCCACCATAATGGCCCCCCACTGGGGAGTCATGACATGCTTTGAGAATTTGAATTACCTCATCTTTCGGAACACAAAATGATGTTGTCAGTGCAAATCCGGAACAGAAAGGGTTCCTCCCAATAGTATTGCCTACTCCCGCAAGAACTTTTTTTTTGATAATCTTCCAATCCGTCGGGGATAATGTCACTAACTAAGAAGTTAGCGATGTAGGCATACAATGAGTGAAAGTGCTAGACAATACCAATATATGTTCATCTAGGAAGGCATCATTAATTTCAAGATCTTCTTTTCGTATCCCTGCCTCTTCAAGCCTAGATAAGTGATATGCAACTTGATTCTCGGTTCTTTTAAACTCTTGTAACAAAAGAACCCACATAATCAATCTTGGTTTAGTATCCTTCTTCGCCATAAGGTAGCAGAGAGCAGCATGATCGGTGTAGACTATTACTTTGGAACCCAACAAATAGGCCCGGAAATTTTCAAAAGCATAGAAAATAGCAAGCAGTTCTTGCTCCGTCAGAGTGTAATTCACTTGCGCGCCATTGGGTGTCTTGCCTACATAGTAGAGAGGATGAATAATCTTGTTGTGTCATTGACCAAGTACGGCTCCAATAGCTACACCACTAGCGCAAGACATGAGTCCAAATGGAAGAGACCAATTTAGTGTGACAATAATAGGTGTCGTGGTGAGCCTTGCTTTCAATTCCTCAAAAACTTTGAAGCATTGCTCATCGAACTCAAACTTTGCATCCTTTTCAAGGAGCTTGCACATGAGACTTGCAATTTTTGAGAAGTCTTTGATAAATCGCCTATAAAAACATGCATGCCCCAAAAAGCTCCGAACACCTTTTACCGAAGTAGGAGGAGGAATCTTGAAAATGATCTCGATTTTTGCCCGATCAACCTATATGTCTTGCTTGGATATTTTGTGGCCCAGAACAATACCCTCGTCCACCATAAAGTGATATTTTTTCCAATTGAGCACAAGGTTTGTTTCATCACATCTTTTGAGCACTTGCTGAAGGTTATCAAGTAATGCTCAAAGGAATCACCAACTGCAGAAAAGTCATCCATGAACACCTCTAAGAAATCCTCCATGATGTCTGAGAAGATTGACATCATGCATCATTGAAAGGTAGCAGGGGAATTGCATAACCCAAATGGCATCCGGCTAAAAGTAAAGGTCCCTTACGGACATGTGAATGTTGTCTTCTCTTGATCCTCTAAGGCGATGTTGATTTGGTTATAGCCGGAATAACCATCCAAGAAGAAATAAAATGTCCTTCCCGTTAGCCGATCAAGCATTTGATCAATAAAGGGCATGTGGAAATGGTCTTTGCAAGTAGCACTATTGAGCTTACGGTAGTCCATGCACACTCTCCACCCAATCACCGTCCCCATTGGAATGAGTTCATTTTTGTCATTTTGAATCACGGTCATGCCTCCTTTCTTTGGCACACATTGCACCGGATCCACCCAAGGACTATCGGTAATGGGGTAGAAAACCCCGGCGTCCAACCATTTTATGTTTTCTTTCTTCACCACCTCTTGTATGTAAGGGTTTAACCTTCTTTGATGCTCCACGCTAGGTTTACTCTTGCTCCAATTGTATTTTGTGCTCACAAAATTCCGGCGGGAATCCCTCGGATATCCGCTATTATCCACCCAATGGCCTATATATGCTCCCTCAAGGTATTTAACAAGTGTTCAACCTGCACATCATTCAACAAAGAATAAACAATTACCGATAGAGTTTCATTAGAGACAAGAAATTTATACCTTATGTGCAATGGAAGTAGCTTGAGCTCAATTTGTGGTGGCTCGATAATTGAAGGCTTAGTGGGAGGAGTGACTCTATTCTCTAAGTCAAGAGAAATCTTCTTTGGTGCATAAGTGAAGGACCCAAGCCCTTCTAATGCATTTACCATTTCCATGTATCCTTCCATGTCTTCACCATCAAAATTCACCAAAATAGCCTCCAATGCCTCACCAAGGCATTCTCTTCCATATTTACCTCGACTGCATCCTCTACCTCATCAACATTAATGGTTGAGATACTTTCATATACATGTGGTAATTTCATACCCTTACTCGCTTGAAAGGTAACTTCTTCATCATTAACTCGGAACTTGATCTCATTTCACTCTGAATCCATGAGTACCCTCCTAGTAGAAAGGAATTGTCTCCCCAAAATGATAGGGATCTCTTTATTAATATCACAATCTAGGATAACAAAGTCAGCAGGGAGGAGAAACTTTCCCACTTTTACAAGAACATCATCAACAACTCCCATCGGTCGCTTTATTGAACGGTCGACCATTTTCAACCTCATGCTTGTAGGCCTAGGCATACCTAATACTTCTTGCTTGTAAATAGCAAGGGACATTAAGTTGATGCTAGCCCCATTATCACAAATGACTAGTGCAAAATCGCGTAGTCCAATAGTGCATGGAATGGTGAAGGCTCCCGGGTCCTCTTTCTTTTGGACGACGGTAGTTGCAATAATAAAACTAACCCGGTGAGTCACATTCACCACTTCATTCTTGGTGGTCCTCTTCTTAGTGATCAACTCCTTCAAGTACTTAGCAAAACCCGACATCTCTTGGAATGCTTCCACAAATGGAATGTCCACTCATAATTGCTTGAGGATGTCATAAAACTTCTTGAGTTTGCTATCATCAACTTTTCTAGCAAGTCTCTGAGGGAAAGGAGGCGGAGGCCTAGGAATTGGTGCTAGAGTTTTTGGTGCCTCTATTACCTTTTCCTTAACCTCTTTATAGTTCACTTCTTGAGTTCTCACCTTCTTCGGGAGTCTTTCAACTTCAACAACAATTGGCACCTCAACTTGTGCCTCGACTTCTTGTTCAAATCTTCCACTTCAACCACTTGTTCATTCTTTCCTTGAAGTATTTTCCCACTTCGAGTTGTGATTTCCATACAATGAGAAGTTGGGTCACTCCCACTACCTTTTGGATTTACAATTGTGTCACTTGGGAGCATGCCTTTTTGCTTCAGATTTTACTCTCTTGAGAGATCTCTCATTCACATCTCCAACTTTTGAATAGATGCGGTATTGAGAGCCCACAAGCTCGGTCATATTCTTCATTGAAGTGTCAGATCTCTCTTGATTTTGCAATACTCGTTCAAGCATGTTTTCCAACTTGGACTCACTTGAAGAACTTTCTTTCTAAAGTGGAGAGTTTGAATATTTCCCCTTTGGTGGAACATAGGGGTTAGAACTCCGATTTGAAAAATTATTGTTGTTGTTACTCCAATTTCCTTAATTTGAACTACCTTGGTCGTTTCACCACTGTTGGTTGCCTTGCCCTTGCGTGTTAGGCCTCCATTAGTTTTGTTGTCCTGAACCTTGGTAGGGTTGCATTTGATAACCTCCTTGAGAGTTTTTGACATAATTTTTTTCCTCGTAATCCTCATTTGACATGGGTTGAACATTTCCACCACGTTAACTTTTTTTTGTTTGGCTTCAATATACATCTTCATCAAAACATTGACATTTTTGGCAAGCCCGGCAATTACTTGATCTCTTTCTTGGTTCTCCTTAATCATGTTGGTCAAGGAAGGAGTACCATATGCAATTTCACTTGTGGTGTCTTCAGAGTGCCAAGCTTGGTTATGTTCTGCCATCTTGTCAAGGATTTGTGTAACCCTTGCAAATGTTTTATCCATAAAGGATCCATCAGCTGCTTTTTTTGCTATGGATTGATTCATAGGATCCAAGCCCATGTAAAACTTTTCCAACCAGATATTATCTAGAAAACCATGATTCGGTGACCTCACTAAATATAGCTTGAATCAATCCCATGCCTCATGTAGATTCTCTTACGGTAATTGCTTGAAGAAGAAAATTTTATCCCGGAGCTCGAACTTCTTACTTTGCGGAAACCATTTTTCTAGGAAAGCTCGGAAGAGTTCGGGCCAAGAATGGATGGAATTACGAGGTAGATTTTGGATCTAATGTCTTTTCTCTCCAATTAGAGAATACTTGAACACCTTCAATCTTAGGGCATAATCTGAGACATGATTCTGCTTGTGCATCGCACACACACCCCAATTTTTTTTGAGATATTGTGTCGGATCGTCATCTATGGAGTTTCGGAAAAATCCCTCTGCCTTGAGCATTAGGATTAGAATATGTTCCACTTTGAAGGTAGAAATATCAACTCTTGGAGGAATAATGACATTTGTATCATCAATATACTCATCTATATCCGCAAAAATATTCTTTTCTTCCGGCTCGTCCATGTTTACCTAATGAAACCAAGCAAATCAAGCAAAATGTGATGGAATAGAAGAAGACGTAAAGTAAAGCACACACTAATTAGTAATTTCAAAACTGTATTCTCGGGTAACGGCGCCAAAATTTGATACGCTCAAATTATACCTAAATAAATGGTGTAAGGCGGTTGATATCAAATATAATAATCCAACTAGGTTGGGGTCGAATCCCACAGGGAATAGGTGTGAAAAAGTTACTTGAATAGTGTGTAACTTGACTTAAGTCGTAATCCTACTCCGTTAGCTTAAAAAGAGAGTGTTGTAATTGTGAATTATCAATAGAACTATTTTGTTATGAAAATGTAACTAATTTAATTAAGGAAACCAAGGTCGTGTCCCCATCAATGAATGTAATGCTATCATTGTTAATATGATATATTTCTAATGTAAGGTCCTTTGGTATGTAAATAATTCTTAAATGACTACCCAATATTTCTCAATAATTAGGTAATGTTTTCTCTTTATGACTTTCCCGAATATAAAAGAGTTATAGGTAAGAACAACTAATGTATACTAAATAGAATCACTTATTCCTAAGCTATTCTATTAAACAAAGTTTAAAGCCTTGAGTTTTTGCTATTCAATTCTACAAAACCCTAACTAAGACTGTATTGTGGTCCGGGCCCGGGCCTAAATGGGCCAAACGGGCCTGGGCTTAGGCGGGTCGGGCTGAGGTAGTCCCGGGCCTAACGGGCCAAATGAGTGGAACCGGCCCACTACGTTCCTAAGCCCACATGGTCCCGGGCTAAATGTGCCGGACCCGCGTGCCTAAATGGGCCTAAACGGGCTTTTTTCGTTTCGGGCTATTTTTTTTAATTGTTTTTTATCTAAGGCAATTTCTTGTAACTATATATGTATATACTAATATAAATTGCTTATATATAGCTATATAAATATATATAGTATATATAGTATGTATATATAATTATATATTGCCTTATATAATATATAGCTTATATATATTATATATACTATATATATTATATACTATATATATTAGATATATATATATATATATATATATATAGTGCCTTATATATATCTTATATGTATTAGATATATAATATATATACTATATCAAATTTAAAAACAAAATAAATTACAACGAAATATTCAAGGAATGTCTTATAATTTTTATTATTACGACATTAACAAAAAATGGCAATATATTTCTTAGTCTTCCTCCCCCCAATGGAATGAGCACAACAAAGTACTAATACCACCATTAAAAGGAAAAAAACTAAGGAAGATGTGCCAAAATACAAGTTACAGATTAGTCTATGTATTATCTCTAACAAATATCATAAATCCTTCAAGGTCCGGAGGAATTTCCATTGGTGGTGGTGGAAAAGAAGCTTGTTCATCACCACTTCCGGGCAAAGCAGCATCCTACGCAAGTTCCGCTAGCATTTTTTCATAAGCTTCGTCTATCTCCGGTTGTGATTTTGCAAGTCCAAAATTTCTTCTTTCCAAACGGATCCAATCTCTGAAGAGTACTGATTTTTCCAAGCTCTCCCTCATAGACGCTCTATGATCACCAATTTGAAGTCTCGCTTGACTGAAAACGCTCTCCGATGCCACTGTTGAAGCTTGAATACTTAAAATATCTCGAGTCATCCTTGAAAGAACCGATAGTGTTTTTGTTTGTCCTTCCACCATTCCAAAACATCGAATGAGCCGTCGAGATTCTCTGATTCAAGTCCCTGCGACAAATAAACTTCAAGCTCATTTAGTTGTGAACTATCACCAATATTATCACCTTGAGAACCTCGGAACTCCGTCCAAGAACTAAGGGCTTTTAGGCCGGCAATTCTTTTAGATGATTGTGAACTAGACGAAGTAGGAGTTGGAATATTTGCTCTAGCATGATCTAAGGCAAGTTGATACGCATTATAAATTGTTTGAGCATTTATTTTGAGGCTTTTGCATCTCCAAGTGTAGCAAATTCCTCAACTGGAAGTGATAAAGCGTTATAAATTTTTGAGTACCAAAAGTGAGGACCTCCTAATTTCATTGTAGTATTTAACACTGCAGCAACACCAAAAATAAGGGGAATAGGAAAAAAATATTTTTTAAACTTAGCTTTCATAGAATTAATAGCTTGTTCATAAATTACCTCATCCTCTGAAAATTGAGTAAATAAATCTGCAAGTGCTTCAATATAAACTAAACAGTTAGAAATAGTAGGATAATATTGCCCAGATAATTTATTTGTAGTAACATGAAATTGTTCTAAAAAGTCTACAAGCATTTTAACATTAGTCCAATCTTGATTTGTAAGGTGTCCATCATCATCATCATCATCACCTACACGAGCACTATGTGTTGTGCTTATTGGGTTTCTATATTCATATGCAACAACTAAACTTTCATACATGTAATTCCATCTAGTCGGACAAGGTTTAGGAACCTTTCTTTCTCTAAGGCCAAATTCATCACATTTTTTTAAAATAATCTCTAAGTCTACTTCTACGGTTTGAATAAAAAAATCAATTAAGAGCCATTTTAATCTTTTCAATTTCTACATTTAAAACTTTCATACCATCACCGACGATTAAATGGTAAATATGACAAATACATCTAACATGAAAAATATTACTAAATGTAGGATTTCGTGTAGTTGTAAGCAAGCCTATAGCATTAGTGTTACTAGAAGCATTATCCATTGAAACCAACATTATTTTGTCTCTAATGCAAAAATATCTACAAATATCTACAACTGTGTTAGCAATAAACTTACCTGTGTGGCGTGAATTAATTATTCTATAAGCAATAATGCGCTTTTGCATTATCCAGTCCTCATCTATCCAATGACTTGTAACAGTTAGATAATCACAGTCATTACCACTTCTACCAATATCAGTAGTAATAGCAATGCGACAATCTATATGAGTTAATAAATAGTGCAAATATTGTTCATATTCATGTTTATATTTATAAATATCACTCTTTACGGTTGCGCGAGGCCATCCTTTATAAGTAGGATTAAAAATTCTTCTAATATAATGCACAAAATGAGGGTTAGAAGGAAAACTATAGGGTAAGCACATAACAATAACCATTTTTGCCAATTCTTCACGATCTTTAATTGGATCATAATATAAAATGTCACCGGTAATAATGATTCCCGGTTGAACTAGATTTGAACCTGTACTAGGGTTAACCGTAGTATCTACACTTGTCCCCTCTTGCGTAGCTTTCATTTGTAAATATCTAGCTTTATCTCTAGGGTGTTTCAATATGTGTCTAGTCAAACTACTGTCACGACCCAATTCCCGAACCTGGTCATGATGACGCCTCTCGTGAAGACAAGGTCATCCAAAACAAATGAAACACCTCTTTTAACAGTTAATTAACATAAACAAGTCTAAAACATGAAATATATAGCCATAATTGCGGAAACAACAATAATAGCAAAAAGGAAACCATCCCGACATAGCCCAAACCGGGGTGTCACAAGTCATGAGCTACTACAGAATCTGCTATAAGTCTACGAAGTATGGAATCCGATACAATAGTCTGAAGAAAACATAAATGATAGAGGATAGGGGAGACAAGGGGATGCGGGCGTCAACAACTATCTCGTAACTCCAAATCGCTGTCTGGTCTGGAAGGAATCAGTGCTCAGGTGCGGACTCTACTATGCTTGAATCTGCACACACGGTGCAGGGAGTAATATGAGTACTCCGATCTAGTGAGTAATAATTATAAATAATGACTGAAAGCATAAAACAGGTAAAGGCACAAAGTAATTCTATATTAAAGCAGTAAAAATCATTTAAGGCAGTGAAACAGTGAGAAATCAGTAGGAATCCCTTAAAACCAAGTAAAACAGGTAATTTGACATTTAAATACCAAGTAGAAATTTGTCCCTCGGGCACAGTGTAACTTGCTCAAAATAGTATCAGCCCCTCGGTCTCACTCTCAGTCACTCAGTATAGTATCAGCCCCTGGGGCTCACTCTCAATCATATGGGTACCCGCGCTCACTGTGGGTGTGCAAACTCCGGAGGGGCCCCTTATGGACCAAGCGCTATATCAAGCCACCTCGTGGAAACATCACTCAGCACTAGGCCTCACATCACTCAAGCCACCTCGTGGCATAGAAAGTATCTCATATCACTCAACATGTCCTCACATATGGCCCTCGGTCTCACTCAGTCCAGAAATCATCACAAGCCCCTTAGGCATCAGTAAAACAGTAGTGCTCAGCTCAAACAACATTTGAAAGATCATTTAAGTCTCAAATTCAAGTAAAAGTGGCTGAGTTTGTAAAGAAGTGTAAATCAATAGGACTGAGTTCAAGTAGTATGTCAAAATAGTGAGGAAACAGTGATAAAAGTCCACGAAGGATTCAAATAGTCGGCACGAAGCCCAAATATGGCAATAAGCCCAAGTCCTGATGATAACAATTAAGTCTCAGTCAAATACGCGGTAAAAACATCAATCGGGATGGACCAAGTCACAATCCCCAATAGTAAACGACCTTGCGCCCGTCGTTAAGCACGTGTCTCACCTTAATATAGCACTACATTGTGCAATCCGAGGTTTCAAACCCTCAGGACATCATTTACAATCATTACTCACCTCAAGCCGGCCAAAACTCTAACTCGCTATGCCCTTGCCTCTCAAATCGGCCTCCTCGCACATCGAATCTGACCAAAACCACAACGAATACGTCACAATAGGCTAAGGGAACAATACCCAATCGAAAAATATCAAAAATCCCGAAATTGGCAAAACCCGAGCCCCGGCCCACTTCTCGAAACTTCAGAAATTTTTACATCATTAGATTCCTTATCTCGCCACGAGTTCATACATATAAAAATCACAAGAATCGGAGTTCAATTGACCCCTCAAATCCCTAATCTTACCTCTCTTTAAGTTCAAGCCCTAACCTCCATTTTTAGTCCATGATTTTCTTAAATTTCCAATCTTAATTCATGTAATAACACCATATGATTGTGTTTTACGTCCAAAAATCCTTACCTTATCGAAGCTCCTTGAAATCCCTCTTCAAAATCGTCCAAAATTCTCCAAGTCCGAAGTTAGAAATGAGAAACCCTTCAAAATTCGCGAAGAAGAACTTAAATACCTTCTGCCCAGCCATTACCGCATCTGCGGTCAAATAGCCGCTTCTGCGGTTGATACTCTGCATTTGCGGAACCTCATTAAGTCCCGCCTGGCCGCATCTCCAATAGTCGCATCTGCGGCTCCGTAGGTGCGGCTCCCTATACGCTTCTGCGGTCCCAGCCAATCCTTGCCTTTTCCGCTTCTGCGACCCCCATCCCGCACCTGCGGTCCCCAAACTGTAGGTGCGAAAATACCTGAAGCACCAGAAAATCTACAACAACACAAGTCCAAACTCTTCCTGTTAGCCATCCGAAACCACCCCGAGGCCCCCGGGACCTCAACCAAACACACCAACGCATCTTAAATCATCATTCAAACTTGTTCCAATCATCAAATCACCTCGAACAATACCAAAACTGTCAATTCACATCGAATTCAAGCCTAAGTTCTTCTAAAACTTTCGAAACACGCATTTGATCAAAAACCCGACCAAATCACCTCTGAACGACCTGGAATTTTACACACACATCCCAAATCACCTAACGAATCTACTGCAACTCTCGGAATTCCGTTCCGACCCTCGGATCAAAATCTCACCTACCAACCGGAAATCGTCAAAATACTAACTTCGCCAAAACAAGCTAATTTCTACACCGGACCTCCAAAATCACTTCCAATCACGCTCCTAAGTCACAAATCATCCCCCGAAGCTAACCGAATCACCGGAAATCACATCCGAGCCCTCTAACTTATAAGTCAACATCCGGTTGACTTTTCCAAACTAAGCCTTCCTTAAAGAGACTAAGTGTCTCATTTCCTACCAAAACCAATCCAAATCGACTCGATCACACCAATTACAGATAATGAAGCATAAAGAAGTTGAAAATGGGGAAAACGGAGCGGTAACTCATGAGACGACGGGTTGGGTCGTCACATCCTCCCCAACTTAAACAAATGCTCGTCCTCGAGCGAGTCAAAAAATATACCTGAAGCCTCAAACATGTGAGGATATCTGCTCCGCATCTCCCGCTCGGTCTCCCAGGTAGCCTCCTCCACGGGTTGACCTCTCCACTACACTTTCACCGAAGCTATATCCTTTGATCTCAATTTCCGAACCTGACGACCCAAAATAGCCACTGGCTCCACATCATAGGTCAAATCATCATCCAACTGAACTGTGCTGAAATCCAAAACATGGGACGGGTCCCCAACATACTTCCGGAGCATAGAAACATGAAATACCGGATGCACATCGATAAGCTGGGTGGCAAGGCAAGCATATAAGCCACCTCCCCAATCCTCCTAAGCACCTCAAAAGGCCCAATAAATCGCGGACTCAACTTCCCTTTCTTTCCAAATCTCATAACACCCTTCATGGGCGAAACCTTCAGCAAGACCTTCTCGCCAACCATGTAAGATACATCTCGAACCTTCCGGTCTGCATAACTCTTCTGACGCGACTGCGCTGTACGAAGTCTCTCCTGAATCAACTTCACCTTCTCTAAGGCATCCTGAACCAAATATGTCCCCAATAACCTTGCCTCGCCGGGCTCAAACCAACCAACTGGAGATCTATATCGTCTCCCATACAACGCCTCATACGGGGCCATCTGAATACTGGACTAATAGCTGTTGTTGTAGGAAAACTCTGCAAGCGTCAAAAACTCATCCCAAGAACCTCCGAAATCAATAACACATGCACACAACATGTCCTCTAATATCTGAATAGTACGCTCGGATTGCCCGTCCGTCTGCGAATGAAATGTTGTGCTCAACTCCACCTGAGTACCCAACTCTCGCTGAAAAGTCCTCCAAAACTGAGTACCTCTATCTGAAATAATAGACACTGGCACACCATGCAATCGAACAATCTCCCGGATAAAGATCTTTGTCAGCTACTCCAAAGAATAGGTAGTACACACCGGAATGAAGTGCACGGACTTGATCAGCCGATCCACAACCACCCAAATAGCATCGAACTTCTTCAAAGTCCGAGGAAGACCATTCACAAAATCTATAGTGACTCTCTCCCACTTCCACTCGGGAATAACCATCTACTGAAGCAAGCCACCCGGTCTCTGATGCTCATAGTTCACTTGCTGACAATTGAGACACCGAGCTACATACCCCACAATATCCTTCTTCATTCTTCTCCACCAATAGTGCTTCCTCAAGTCCTGATACATCTTCGCGGCACCTGGATGAATAGAGTAATGCGAGCTATGGGCCTCCTCCAAAATCAACTCCCTAAGCCCATACAGATCCGGCCCTGCATCCTCAACACGCCATCATCACCTATGGTCACATATCTGGCATCATCATGCTGGACTCTGTCCTTAAGGACAAGCAAATGCGGATCATCATACTGGCGCTCTCTGATGCGATCATATAAGAAAGACCGAGAAACCACACAAGCCAACACCCGGCTGGGCTCCGAAATGTCTAATTTACAAACCAATTGGCCAAAGCCTGAACATCAACTACAAAGGGCCTCTACCCAATTGGAATATACGCCAAACTCCCCATACTCACAACCTTTCGGCTCAAAGCATCGGTCACTACATTGGCCTTTCCTGGATGATATAGAATAGTAATATTATAATCCTTTAGCAACCTTAGCCACCTCCGCTGCCTCAAATTAAGGTCCTTTTGCTTGAACAAATGCTGAAGACTGTGATGATCAGTGAATACCTCATAAGATATGTCATACAAGTAGTGCCTCCAAATCTTCAATGCATGAACTACGACAGCCAACTCCAGATCGTGAACAAGGTAGTTCTTCTCATGGGGCTTCAACTGACGAGAAGCATAAGTAATCACCGTACCCTTCTGCATCAATACACAACCAATCCCAACTCTCGAAGCATCACAATACATTGTGTAAGAATCGAAAGCTGATGGCAAAACCAATACTGAAGTTGTGGTCAAAGTTGTCTTGAGCTTCTGAAAGCTCTCCTCACAGTCGTCCGACCATACAAATAGAGCACTATTCTAAGTCAACTTGGTCAAGGGCGAGGCAATAGTTGAAAAACCCTGAACAAACCGGCGATAATAACCTGCCAAACCAAGGAAGCTGCGAATCTCTATGGCTGAGGACGATCTCAACCAACTCTAAACCGCCTCTATCTTCTTTGGATCGACTTGAATACCCTCGTTGGACACCATGTGTCCCAAGAAAGCCACTGAACTGAGCCAAAACTCACACTTGGAGAACTTCGCATAAAGCTTCTCCTCTCTTAATCTCTGCAATACCACTCGCAAATGCTCCGCGTGCTCCTCCTGACTACGCGAGTACACCAGAATATCACCAATGAATACGATAACGAACGAATCCAGATAAGGCCGAAATAAATTGTTCATCAAATGCATGAACGCTGCTGGGGCATTGGTCAGCCCGAAAGACATGATGAGAAACTCATAATGACCATATCTAGTCCTAAAAGCAGTCTTAGGAATATCTGAATCCCTAATCTTCAACTGGTGATAGCCCGAACGGAGATCGATCTTGGAGAACACCCTCGCTCCCTGAAGCTGGTCGAATAAATCATCAATACGAGGCAAGGGATACTTGTTCTTCACTGTTACTTTGTTCAATTTTCTGTAATCAATGCACATTCTCATTGTGACATCTTTCTTCTTCACGAATAGAACTGGTGCACCCCACGGTGACACACTAGGCCGAATGAACCCCTTATCTAGGAGTTCCTAAAGCTGATCCTTCAACTCTATTGGTGCCATACGATATGGCAGAATCGAAATGGGCTGAGTGCCCGACACCAGGTCAATACCAAAATCAATATCCTTGTCCGGTGGCATGCCCAACAGGTCTACAGGAAATACATTGGGAAACTCCCTCACAACTGGAACAGAATCAATGCTAGGAGTCTCAGCTCCAACATCCCTCACAAATGCCAAATATGAAAGACAACCCTTCCTAACCATACGCTGGGCCTTCAAGAAAGAAATCACTCTACTAGGAACGTAATCAGTCACACTACGCCACTCGATCCTCGGTACACCCGGCATAGCCAAAGTGACTGTATTGGCATGACAGTCTAGAATAGCATGACACGAAGATAACCAATCCATGCCTAAAATAACATCAAAGTCCATCATGCTCAATAGAAATAGATCAACTCGGGTCTCCATACCCCCAATAGTCACAACACATGACCGGTACACATGGTTTACAATAATAGTATCGTCCACCGGGGTAGATACGTGGACAAGTAAAGCAAGACACCCTGGGGACGTACTTAAATAATGAGCAAAATATGAGGACACATAATAATAGGTGGAACCGGGATCAAATAAGACAGAGGCATCTCTATGGAAGACTGAAATAATACCTGTAATGATAGCATCGGAAGCAATAGCATTGGTCCTGCCTGGAATAGCATAAAAATGGGCATGGCCACCGCCTAATCGACCTCCACCTCTAGAGCGACCCCTGGCTGCCTGACCTCCACCCTAACTGGCTGGGCGGGTGCTAAAGTAATTGGAGCAGAAGACGAGGGCTGACCCATCTGCTGTGATGAACTAGCAGCACGACGAGGACACTGCCTCCACACATGTCCAAACTCTCCACACTCAAAACAACTCCCAGGTGCTGGAGAATGGGACTGAAGGGAAACCCTTGCACCGGAGTGACTAGATGATCCACTCGGCATGGAAGAACCTTGAACAGACGGGGCACGAGATGAACTCTGAGCTATAAGGGCACTGAGTGAAGGATGACCCTACTGAGAACTATGATAACCACGGCCTGAAGATGCCCCACGATACTCGGGACGGGCCGACTGAGCGGGCCTAAAAGAATTGCCTCTACCATGCTGGAACTGGCCCTAGATGGAGCACCACTGAAACTGCCAGAACCTCGAGGCCTCTTGGCCTCCCTCTCATCTCTATCCTGTCGGCGAGCCGTCTCAATCTCAGGAGCGATATCAACCACCTTCTCAAATGAAATACCCAAGACTCTCTCTCTAGTCATCAGAATATGAAGATGATAGTTAAGGCCATCCACAAGCCTCTTGATCATCTCACGATCTGTCGGGACCATCCAGGCGGTATGACGAGATAACTCAGAAAACCTCGCCTCATACTGAGACACAGTCATATCCACCTACCGAAGCCACTCAAACTGCCTACGCAGCTCCTCTCTATAGGACTGCGGTACATACTTCTCCAAGAAGAGAGTGGAGAACTCCTGCCAAGTCAAAGGCACTGCACCTGCCGGCCTACACCTCTCATACGCCTCCCACCAAGTGAAGGCAGCCCTAGTGAACTGAAAGGTGGTAAATGCCACACCACTAGACTCAAGAATCCCTGCCGTACGGAGCATCCACTGACACTTGTTAAGAAAACCCTAGGCATCCTCGCCCTCAGCACCACTGAATGAAGGAGGTTGGAGCCTACCAAACCTCTTGAGACGACGCTGCTCATCGTCTGGCATAGATGGAACTACGAACTCCTGAACTGGTCCAACCAGCTGAGCTAGAGGTGCTCCCGGCGTCTGCAATCCCTACACTACCTGCTCAAGTGTGCGAGCAGTAGGGGTCTGATTGCCTCCCCCGGCCTATGAAGTAGCTGCTGCTATGGTAGCTGAAACTGCCTGAGCTAGGCTAGTGCAAACCGATAAGATCTGAGCCAGGGAATCCTGAAGACCCGGAATTACGATGGGCATAGCTGGTGCCTGAACTGGTGCTGCTAGAGCATCCATAGCTGGAGCCTGGTCCTGAGCTGGGGCAGCTGGTGGATCAACAGGTGCTTCCCTCGCTGCTCTACCTCTACCATGTCCATGACCGCATCCACGGCGTCTGGCGGCCTCAGTGGGTGGTACCGGTGGTCGTCCACCTCATCCGGTAGCACGAGTCCTCGCCATCTGCGAGAGAATAGAATACAGAAGTTTAGTTCTCGGACCACCAAAATCGCACGACAAGAATTTCAAGGATATGAAGTTTTTCCTAAAGGTTCTGCAGCCTCTCGAGGAAAAATACAGACGTCTTTGTACCGATTCGCGAGACTCAACTAAACCTGCTCATGACACGCGAGACCTATGTAACCTAGGCTCTGATACCAACTTGTCACGACCCAATTCCCGAACCCGGTCGTGATGCGCCTCTCGTGAAGACAAGGCCAGCTAAAACAAACAGAACACCTATTTTAACAGTTAATTAATATAAACAAGTCTAAAACATGATTAATATAGCCATAATTGCGGAAGCATCGATAATAACAAAAGTGAAACCATCCCGACACAGCCCAAACCGAGGTGTCACAAGTCATGAGCTACTACAGAATCTGCTATAAGTCTACGAAGTATGGAATCTGATACAATAGTCTGAAGAAAACATAAATGATAGAGGATTGGGGAGACAAGGGGCTGCGGACGTCAACAACTACCTCTCCAAATTGCTGCCTGGTCTAGAAGGAATCAGTGCTCAGGTGCGGACTCTACTATGCCTGAATCTGCACACACGGTACAGGGAGTAATGTGAGTACTCCGACCCAGTGAGTAATAATTATAAATAATGACTGAAAGCATGAAACACGTAAAGCCACAAAGTAATTCTATATTAAATAGTAAAAATCATTTAAGGCAGTGAAACAATGAGAAATCAGTAGGAATTCCTTAAAACCAAGTAAAACAGGTAATTTGACATTTAAATAATAAGTAGAAATCTGCCCCTCGGGCACAGTGTAACTTGCTCAGAACAGTATCAGCCCATCGGGCTCACTCTCAGTCACTCAGCATAGTATCAGCCCCTCGGGCTCACTCTCAATCATATGGGTACCCGCGCTCACTGTGGGTGTGCAGACTCCGGAGGGACCCCTTACAGCCCAAGTGCTATATCAAGCCACCTCGTGGCAACATCACTCGGCACTCGACCTCACATCACTCAAGCCACCTCGTGGCATAGAAAGTATCTCATATCACTCAACATGTCCTCACATATGGCCCTCAGCCTCACTCAGTCCAGAAATCATCACAAGCCCCTTGGGCATCAGTAAAACAGTAGTGTTCAGCCCAAACAACATTTGAAAGATCATTTAAGTCTCAAATTCAAGTAAAAGTGGCTGAGTTTGTAAAGCAGTGTAAATCAATAGGACTGAATTCAAGTAGTATGTCAAAATAGTGAGGAAATAGTGATAAAAGTCCACGAAGGATTCAAATAGTCGGCAGGAAGCCCAAATATGGTAATAAGCCCAAGTCATGATGATAACAATTAAGTCTCAGTCAAATACGCGGTAAAAACATCAATCGGGATGGACCAAGTCACAATCCCCAATAGTAAACGACCCCGCGCACTCCATTAAGCGTGTGTCTCACCTCAATATAGCACTACGTTGTGCAATCCGGGGTTTCAAACCCTCATGACATCATTTACAATTATTACTCACCTCAAGCCGGCCAAAACTCTAGATCGTTATGCCCTTGCCTCTCAAATCGGCCTCCTCGCGCGTCGAATCTGACCAAAACCATAACAAATACGACAAAATAGGCTAAGGGAACAATACCCAATCGAAAACAATCGAAAAATATCAAAAATCCCGAAATTGGAAAAACCCGAGCCCCGGGCCCACTTCTCAAAACTCAGAAATTTTTACATCATTAGATTCCTTATCTCCCCACGAGTTCATACATATAAAAATCATAAGAATCGGATTTCAATTGACCCCTCAAATCCCTAATCTTAGCTCTCTTTAAGTTCAAGCCAAACCTCCATTTTTAGTCTATGATTTTCTTAAATTTCCAGTCTTAATTCATGTAATAACACCATAGGATTGTGTTTTAGGTCCAAAAATCCTTATCGAAGCTCCTTGAAATCCCTCTTCAAAATCGTCCAAAATCTCCAAGTCCGAAGTTAGAAATGAGAAACCCTTCAAAATTCGCGAAGAAGAACTTAAATACCTTCTGCCCAACCATAACCGCATTTGCGGTACCACTTCTGCAGTTGATACTCTGCATCTGCGGAACCTCATTAAGTCCCGCCTGGCCACATCTGTGGTCCAATAGCCGCAGGTGCGGCTCCCTATCCACATCTGTGGTCCCAGCCAATCCTTGCCTTTTTTGCTTCTGCGACCCCCAACCTGGATCTGCGACACCGCACCTGCGGTCTCCAAACCGCAGGTGCGAAAATACCTGAAGCACCAGAAAATCTGCAACAACATAAGTCCAAACTCTTCCCGTTAGCCATCCGAAACCACCCCGAGGCCCCCGGGACCTCAACGAAACACACTAACGCATCTTAAATCATCATTCAAACTTGTTCCAATCATCAAATCACCTCGAACAACACCAAAACCATCAATTCACATCGAATTCAAGCCTAAGTTCTTCTAAAACTTCTGAAACACGCATTCGATCAAAAACCCGACCAAATCACCTCCGAACGACCTGAAATTTTACACACACATCCCAAATCACCTAACGAAGCTACTACAACTCTCAGAATTCCGTTCCGACCCTCGGATCAAATTCTCACCTACCAACCGGAAATCGCCAAAATACTAACTTTGCCAAAACAAGCTAATTTCTACACCGAACCTCCAAAATCACTCCCGACCACGCTCCTAAGTCAAAAATCATCCCCCAAAGATAACCGAATCACCGAAAATCACATCCGAGCCCTCTAACTCATAAGTCAACATCTGGTTGACTTTTCCAAACTAAGTCTTCCTTAAAGAGACTAAGTGTCTCATTTCCTACCAAAACCAATCCAAATCGACTCGATCACACCAATTACAGATAATGAAGCATAAAGAAGCTGAAAACGGGAAAAACAGAGCGGTAACTCATGAGACGAAGGGTCGGGTCGTCACAATTACCCATACCGCTATGGCCTACAGTATATTTATGAGCCATCAAAAACCCACAAGTTTTACACTTAGCCTTATTTTGTTCTCTTAGTTGAGTAAAAAGTGCCAAACAACAGATATTTCGGGCCGTTTAGAAGGTTTTCTATTAATAGTAGGGGTTACTACATGAGGGTCAGGCGGGGTATCAGTTGGGTTATTAACAGGACTAGTAGGTGTATCATCTAAATCCGGTTGTGTTTCATCTAAATCATCATTTTCCTCATAATTTTTAAAGATAGTTTGATTAGGATAAAGAGCATTCATAACTTCTTCATTTAATTGTTGACCTGGTGCAACATCATGGCAAAATTAACTATCGGAAAATTGAAAATAAGGGTTATCACTATCAAGAATAATAGGTGGATGAGGATGGGTAACAGGTCTGGGTCAGGGAGCCGGGAGAAGAGTAGTAGCTTGGCGACTAGATTCACCAATTTTAGATTTTCCCTTACCCTTACCACCAAATATTTTTTTCAAAGAAAAGTCCACATTAATTATAATTATACTAAATAAAACAAACAAAACTATAATATTAAAACTTAAGAGTTGGAATGAGTTTACCAATTGACGAACAACTCCTTGAAAATTGAATATCGCTGAAGACTTGAAGACTTGAATACTTCAATTCACCAACTTCACAATTTTTCACGAAATTGCAATAGTAAAGTAAGCAATTATAGAAGAAAATTAGAGATAAATTGAGAGAGATTGATGAATTTGTGAGTAAAAATGAAAGAATGAGGGGGTATTTATAGTTGAGAATAGGGAAAACGTGTAATTATAAAAAGTTTGGGGTTAAAACAAAGTTTGGAGGCCAAATGGATATTTTTTAAAGTTACAAACGACTGAAAATTGAAGGCCAATGGCTAGATTTTAAAAATCTGACTTTTTTAAAAAAATAGTCGTTGGGGCCCGTTTGGCCCGGTTGAACCGGCCCAAGCCTGCCGGTCTCGGGCTAAACGGTCCCGGGCTCATGAGCTATTTGGTCAGGACCAGCCCGCTATGGGCTTTTGCACCACTAGAGACCGGCCCGTTTGAACCGGACCATTTGGCCCGTTTGGCACACGGGCCCAGCCTGGGCCCGGGCTAGGCCCAACCCACAATACACCCTTAACCCTAACCCATTTTTCCAAGCATAGATAGAGTAAAATGGCTTTAGTCAATATTTGTAACCATCAACAATAAATGAAGCATGAGAAATGAATAGATACCAACCAACCATATATATATATATTCAATGGTATACACCCATTAACATTACACCCATTTAGGGTCCACAGCCTTAGTATTTAAACTAGCTACTCATACTAGAATCCAAGAAAAAAGCAATAAATAAAGTCATAAAACTTACAAAGATGACAAGATTTTCTCTTCAAAAGCTTTCAAAATAATAGTGTATTCAATGCTCTAAGTGTAGCCTCTTTTTCAGACAAGATATCCCATAAAAATCCTAGTTATTCTATTTATAATGGGCTAAAAGTTGGGGTCAAAAAGTGACAAAAATAACCTTGAAGATCACGTCTGTGACCGTAGAACGGGTCGCAGAACACTTTCATGGACCGCATATTTGCAATTCCTTCACAGAGTTGATTTTCCAGTTGTCCAATTTTCCACCGCACTTCTGTTATGCGGTACGCACATTGATTTCGTGACCGCATTTGGTACCAAAAAGTCATTCTCATAGAAACTCTTTTGCATTTTTGCAGTCATTATGAGGTTCGCACAAGCGTTATGTGACCACACAATAGACCGCAAAATCCACTCTCAGAGTTGGGATGGTCTGCGGCCCGCACATCACTTTTGCAGTCGCAAACCTGCTGCATTTCTGCCCTTCTATGGATTTTTGTCATCTTTTCCGTGTTCTTGGTTCTTCAAGTCTGGTTTACTGTAAAAAACCAAAACTACATAAGAAATAACTTAAAATTCTTTAAAATACGAGCTAAAATCTATGTAATTAGTATCAAAAGTGCCGCAATTCTACAATACATCAGTCTCCATAATTGTGGCACAATTCTTGGTGTTTGCCCTAGCAAATAGGGTTAGGTCATCAGCAAATAATAGGTAGAAGATTTTTGGCCCAGTGTGGCTAATTTTGATGGAACACCAACTACCATGTTGCACTTGAGCCTCAATGTTTCTGGATAATCTTTCCATGCACGTGATGAAATGTAAGGGGACATAAGGTCCCCTTGCCTGATAGCCCTACTAGGATGAAAGAAGTCAATCCTACTCCCATTAATCAAGATAGAAATAGAGCTTGAAGAAATGCAATACATGATTAATTTGGTCATATTATGGGGAAAACCAAAGAACACCAGAGTGTCCCTAGTAAAGGACCATTCTAAACTGTCAAATGCCTTTTCTAGGTCAATCTTGAGAATCATGTTAGAATTTTTTCCTTTCATCTTAGTAAAATGACTGATATATTCCTGGATAATGATGGCATTATCACTGGCTCATATTGGACAAGAAACTGGCCTGACTTGGGCCAATGATGGAAGGGAGGACAGGCTTGATTCTATTGACAATTATTTTGGTAATCAATTTGTACATGGTGTTGCATAGCTCTATAGGTCTGAAATTCTTATAGATTGTAGATTGGCACACTTAGGTATCAGATAGAGGTATGTTTTATTAACTTAAGGTTTCATTTCTAGGGTATTGAAAATCTGATTACAAAACTGAGTTATTTTGCTTTCAAGGATATTCCAGTATCTTTGTTAGAAAAAGGGACGAAGACCATCAGGTCCAGGGGCCTTTGTAGGTTTGAACGAGAACATGGCCACTTTGATTTCACTAATCCTTAGGGGGGGCATTCAGAATAGCTTGTTCCCTATTGGATAGAGTATTGGAATTATAAATTGTGCTTTTTCGGTGAGCCCAGGTGTTCAGTTGTGAATAGATTGGAGTAGTAGTGGTTAATAGTGTTTTTGATTTCTTACTGCTCTCATCCAACTCCCTACATCATTCTATAGGGCCATGATTTTATTCCTTATTCTTATATTGAGGGTTGATGTATGAAAGAATCTAGTATTAGCATCACGCTCCATCAGCCAGTTGATCATAGACTTAGTTTTTCAAAAGACCTCTTCACATTTGAAAATAGAGGAATACTCCTCTAGAAAATGACCTTTTAGATTTTGAAGAAAGGTGTTGAAGGGGTAGGCATTAGATTTCTGAATGCCTCGAAGTCTGACAATAATATATTTTTTTATGGAAAATATTGTCCAACACATTTTTGTTCCAGGTGTAACACCTCCTTTTTACCCGAAAGGGGGATATAAGGGAGTTATTTTAATTAAAGTAACAATAATCAAAATGAGATTATTTATTTAATCAGAGTCGCCACTTGGGATAATTATATGGTGTCCCAAGTCACTAGTTTATTTTTAATCCCAAATCGAGAAAATTTGACTCTATTTTTGTGGTCTGCGAACACAGAAGACCAGGTAAGGAATTTTGTTAACCCGGGAAAAGGTGTTAGACATTCCCGGATTCTGTGATTTTAGCATGGTCGCTTTAATCATACCCGATTTAATTAAATTGTTTAATTACTCATTTTAGAACCTATATGCATTTCACCTTTTAAAGCTTTTAAATTGCTTGATTATTCGTAATTAGGGAATTATCTTTAAATGAGTCACGCGTATGTGTGCTCATTTTGTTTGGTGCGTCAAAAATTATTTCACGCGTACGTGTAAACAATTAAAGATACTTTGTTATTATTAAGAAGTTTGGCTGAAGTTACACAAACGCATACTTCGATTTTTTTAAAAATAAAATTATGGCACGCGAACGTGTACACAATCATAATGATAGATTATGTCGCGCCTAAAATAAGCTACGATGTTCAAATATTATTTTTCGTACTTTGAGGTTACTGTGAAGGACATATACTATGAAATTATTGTTGATAGGGTGTAAGACTTATTCATTGTTAAAATTGAAAAATCTCATTTATATCTAAAGCCCTTAAAAGGGGTTAACTATCGAAATAACATAACCCAATATTTACCAACACTCTACAGTTAATGACCGAATTCTATAATTTATTTTTATTTGACTAAAAGAAACTGCAGCTCATTCACCTTAAATTATAACAAAGTCCAAATCTTCTATATTTTTAAATTGATGTCCCAATACTAGACTTCAAAGGCCCCATTATCATTGAAGCAAACTCCACGACCTATTAGCCATTTAAAACAAAGTTAACCCAAAATCCCAATTTCAAAGAGCTGCTGGTTTTTCCATTTTTTATTATTGATGCAGCAATACCAAAATTATCTCACTATATATTATTCAAAACATGTCAGCCATGAAGATTTCACATATGAGCATGACTTAATACTTGACAATAGAAATGAACACAAAAAGAAAGAAAGATCATTCACCGGCAATGGATTAGCACGCAAGAAAACCATGGTATCATATTCCTAATCACGCTCATAACCCATTTAAATTAGCCTTATCTTAACCCATGTTCGTCAACAACTAAATCAACAACATGTAGTATTGTATATTGTACTTAACCAAATACCAATTAGTAACGGATGAAATCACAAGCAATTAATAGTTAAACTCAACAACAACTTAATCAGACAATAAAACAGAGGAAGAGACGGACCTTAGGATAGCAAATCTTCTTAGTATATTAATAAACAAAATTGTGAACCATGCTTTGTACATGACCATTTGATTAGCCAAACTAAAGTCGGCAACAAAATGCTAATAGGACCTCAACCCGAGAATCTCGTCACACACCTCGGCTTTGACCCCAAAAGAAACCTCGATTCGAACAAAGCATCGCATCACAAATTCATCTTTATCCTTGCAATAAATCTGAATCAAAGAGAACTCAAGATAGTTTTGGGTGTTATTTCTGAATTTGGAACTAACAAGAAATTTGGAGTCAGAAGATGAAAATCTAAGTTTTAAAATAAAGCTAAAACTAGATCTATGAGATTAAATGTCTTTGGTGTTCTTTGGAGATTGAACTCAAACCAAATCAAAAGTAGGATAGATTTTTGATTTTTTCAAAGGGAAAGAAATGGGTGAGGTTCCATTTTCAAGTAGGAGGCGACTAAGGTTTTCTTGGTTAGGTGGGAATCCTTCCGTCTCTGTGTATGTATTTGTGTATATATGGTTAAGAGAGGAAGATCAGTATCTACAAGGGTCTCTAAGGTTAGCTTAGTGGGCATTGGGTATTGGGCTTAATGGGCTAATCCGAAAATTGGGCCTAAAAAGTGGATTGTTTGAGCACAAATTTTATTCTTTCTCATTCAACTAGACTAAAAATACTACCCCATTTACTAATTAATCCTACTTAAGTAAAATAACTATTAAAATAAAACTAACCGTTAAAACAAATCTATTTTTGGTATTTTTCAAATATCATACTAAAAGATAAAAATGGAAACAAATGGAACTATTTTTGTATTTTTGAATTTTATGAAAGGTAGATAAACTAAAAGTAAAAAGATAAAATATCAATTACCTAAATAAAAGAAAAAATAGTTTTTTTAATTTTTATTTTTGTGACAAAATAAAGTAAAAGAGTCAAAACTAGTTGAAATAGCGATATTAGGCCTAAACTAAATATTTAAATGCTATAATATGTAAAATCTTTGAGAGGATAAAAAATTACATGTCTACAGCTGCCCCTCTTTGACTGGAAACACGAAGAGTTTTCAGATAAAGAACGACGAGACAGGTTTTTTGACCCGACCCTTATTTAGAGAGACCAAAAACTAAAAGAAAGGAGAATATGACTGAGTCCTGGTATCTGAGCTGCCTACATATCCTTGGCTATAAAGGAATCAGTCCACATGTAGTTCAAAATTAGGAAGAGTGATGGATTATACTGAGGTGGAGAGCTGATTAAGGTGCCGTCGAGGTTCCGGTCCGTGGTCCTGTTATTACATCAAAATCAAAAATGAAAAAGACTAACTAAGTATTAAGATTCATATCTATTAGTCTTCTGAAGCTTGATCTTGATTCCTGAACGGTTCTTCATGCAGACTTTGATTTGAACCTTTGCTAGCTGCAGGTGCTGATTCATTCTTCCACGACTTATTCGGATCCAGACCGGACATGTAATGCTCGTGACTTCAGCCATGTCTTGAGCAGTTCACATCTTTCTCTTCTTCTGCATTTTGGATTCACTTTTTTTTTTATTTTTTTGGGTCATCTCGGACTAACGACTCACATTCTTGTCGTGAGCTTCTGCTACTTCTATCTTGAGTTGAATTCTGAGATAACTTCCCTCGTTCTCCAGTTGGGCGCCTGCTACTGGCTTGAAATTTGAAGTAACTCTGAAATGAATTCTCTTGTTCTCCAGGTGGGCGCCTGCTACTATAGCAAAATAGATAAAACAAAAGAAACTTTTTTGCCCCAGTTTGCAATAGGAAGATTTGTAAGTTGTTAGCAGAACTATAAATCACCTACGCTGTTGACGAAGGATGCAATGATGAGATTAAAATTAAAGACTCGACTAGGATGTGCATCTCCTAGGGATGAAACTTGAATAATCCAAACTAGGAAGTGTGTCTCCTAGATTTGATATTGAGCTTGCGAAATACTATAACCTAAGCTTGACTAAAGTAAAAATTGACCATATTCTCCAGGCGGGCCCCTGATTTCAAGAAAACTAGAGATTGATAACTTAAGAAAACTAAAAATTGACCCTTTTTTCAAATCCAAACTTCCTTTTTTTTTTAAAACAAATTATCCTAGGAGAAACTTCATCAGACTCAATTTTCTATATCTTAGGAGAAAAATTCATCAGACTAAGACATCTATCCTAGGAGAAAGTTCATCAGACTAGATTTTCTAATTTATTATCTTAGGAGAAAAATTCATCAAACTAGGTTTTCTTATCTTAGGAGAAAAATTCATCAGACTAAGACTTTGATCCTAATAGAAAGTTCATCAGACTAAGACTTCGATCCTAGGAGAAAGTTCATCGGACTAGGTCTTTTTTTGGTTATCTTAGGAGAAATATTCATCAGACTAAAATATTTATCTTAGGAGAAAGTTCATTAGACTAGGTCTTCTATCTTAGGAGAAATATTCATCAGACTACGATTTTGATCCTAGGAGAAAATTCATCAGACTAGGTCCTTTTGTTTTTGTTCTCTCAGGAGAAAGATTCATCAGACTAAGATTTCTATCCTAGGAGAAAATTCATCAGATCAGGTTTTCTTATCTTAGGAGAAAAATTCATCAGACTAAGATTTCTATCCTAAGAGAAAGTTCATCACACTAGGTCTTCTATCTTAGGAGAAAGATTCATCAGACTAAGATTTGTATCCTAGGAGAAAGTTCATCAGACTAGGGCTTTTTATCTTAGGAGGAAAAATGTGAGTGCAATGGCAACATTTTATGTACATTAGCAGGACAAATAAAGACAACGATTTTAGAAACTTCCCTTTGTCGGCTCTTCTCTTCTCTTTTTTCTCTTCTCTTTTTTCTTTTTTTTAAGCCACTTTCCTTGCACTGCTTTGTTCCTACTTCAAACAAAGAAAATTTTGTCAATTTTAAAAAAGTGGTGGTCGGTTTGTGGCCTTGAGTCTTGAGCAGTTTCGCTTTGTGTCCATTCACTTTTAGAAGGACGACTACATTGGTAGTTGACTGCACTGTTGGGAGACTCTGTTGTTGCTTTCAAGGGACCTTTACTTCTTGTATCCATCCTGATTGTTTCGCTCCCATGCCATTGGTGTTTTGTGGCTCAATCAACCTTATCCTGACTGGAGATCTTTGCTCAAGTAACTTTTTCTGATATCTTCAGTGATTTCCTGTTTTTGAGAAATTTGTCTATCAAAGAGAATCATAAGTTATCTTTGCTTGCACCAAGTAGGCTGACAAGAGTCTTTTGGGAGAGGCCTTTGCATGAATCCTCAAGTCATGTTGATTGTAACATCTGAGCATGCTGACCAAATTTACGTTATGAAATTGAAAAGTTGGTAAAAGATTTTGAAATCTTTTCTTGCTTGTATTGACAAGGACTGACTCAGAGTGAAGGACACAATGATGCAAAAAAACAAGTATTAAAAAGAAATGCCCCTGTCGATAAGGACAGAAGGAGGAGTTTTTTTTCCTTCTCAATAACTAGCCTTAATGATCATGACATGCATTTTGGACTTAACAGCCGATCTATCAATCTGATCAAATCTTCCATTTTACCATTCTTATGACTTTGAAGTCGGGCTTGTTCGTGCCAATCCTTTGCATCAGCTTCACGACTCACTTTTGACTAGTGATGCCCCGAGGGGTTTTCACTGGCAAGCCTCTCTCATTTATTTATTTCTGTTTACCGTCGTCTTACAGTGCCCATGAGGGTTTTCACTAGTAAGAATCTCTCATTTTTCTTCTTTATTGTTCTTTTTCTTTTGCTTTCTTGTGTGAGCAACTTAACAGTGTTCTATATCGCGTGACAACCGTTGCTCATTGCATGCTTCTCTTGGCATTCTTGAAGGCATATCAGGAGGTCTTTATTTGGCAGGGTTTTGGATAGGGTTGGAAAAAAAGGACGGCATAAGGCTCGAAGTAGACTCAAACTAAAGGGGTTGTAAACTTACAACTCTTGGAATCGACTCTTTCAAATGTGAAATAAAATCTTTGCCCCAATTTCAGATACTAGGAATTTTAGATTTTTTTTCTTTTGAATTCTTATTTGGTTGGACCGAACCGTGTAAGGCTACCTACGTATCCTTTTTAAAGGAATTAGGTCTAACGTCGTTCAAACATCTGACCTAACTATTTTTTTCATCTTTCTTTCTTTGTCTTTTTTTTTATTGTTTTCAAAACAAGTTCCCCCAGCTTCTATTTTCTAGGGGCATGGACCTTTGACAGTTCTTTTTTTCTTTATTTTTTTTTCACTTGAACTTTCTAAGAATTTCCCCAGTTTGTACTCTTGGGACATGGACTTTTCTTTTCCTTTTTTTTGACTCTTGACTCTAAATTTGATTCCAAAATAGGGTGTTCAAAGAAAATAGCACAGGCTCAAAAGGGGTAACAAAGGGTATAAACTATTTGGGTAGCAGAAAAAGGGCCTCCCAGCCTCGAGAACGCCAACATATTATCTTTTCGTGATTATAGCATTGATGAACATGTCTATCGTCTTAGTGTGTCATGGTTAAAAGACACTTTCCATCCATTAATGTCAAACTTTCGACCAAGCTTCAATTGATTAAACATCATCAAGCCCAATCATCACAATGATTTGAAGGTGAATTTTACTCGACCTTAATTCTCAAGTATTTCAACTCTTTATTCATCCTAAAAAAAGACTTGTTCTTAGTTATCCAATTCAAGCTTAAATTAATTTTTTAAGATCTCGCTAAAAATTCCACATGCATGTCATATCACTAAAACTAGCGGGAAAAGAACTAAGCATGGAATGAAACAAAAGGACAAACTATATTTCATTGAGTAAACAACAAGACAAACAACCTAAAATTCGAGTTACAACCCTAATATAACCCGACTAATGAAAATAGCAGCAAAACCAGACAGATAAGACTAACACAAACAGAATAGAGGGATAGAAGGGTTTGACTCAATAAAACAAATAAAATATGGATGACAACCCTGCAATAACCTAGATAATAGAAAAAAACATCAAAACAAGCTACCAAGGTTCCTTCCCAGTGAGGATGGAATGACTTTTCAATTGCTAAGCTTGATATTTAGCCGCAAATTTGCTCATCAAAATCACCATGGACTTCTCCAATTTCAGTCGGCAAGTTCCCGAGAAGATTCTCATACTCCATGTCACCAGGCATCATCCCCACAAAGTGTGCATCATCATGTGCAGGTAAAGGATTCTGCGTGATATTCTAGGTGTCACTATCTTGGATCACAATCAGTTTTTCCTGGATGATCCTTTCTATTTCTATTTTCAAATCCTAACAGCTTTCAACATTGTGCCCCAGGGCATTGGAATGGTATTTGCACCTTTTAGAAGGGTCAAAGCTTCTTGCACGTGGATCTACATGATTTGGACAAATAGGTGCAATCATGTAATAATGCTTTAATTTCTCAAACAAGCTTGCATAGGACTCTCCTATTGGAGTAAAATTATCTTTCAACCTTTGTTCCCCTTTATACCTCTGCCTTGGATGTGGGTTATAGGGCACTTGAAAATTTTGTGGAGGCTGGTGGAGATTTTGCAGTGCCGGTGCTCGCCTTCTGGGGTGTCTTGGTGGCTGGACACCATACTGAGGTGGAGCAACAGAGTATTGTGGGTTCTGAGGTGGATAGTAGTGCTCAGGGGAATCATCGAAAAACAGACGAGGCTGGTCATACCTTTGAGATGTTCTTCTAGGACCTCTTCTCGACCCTGATGTCATCATGATTTCTTCATCCATCTTATTTATATCACTAAAACTACCATATTCAATTTGGACAGCCTGGGTTGCAGCTTTGAGATCTGCTTGACTTATAATTCTGCCTGTCTTAAGTCCATTCTCTACCATTTCTCCAATTTTGATTGCTTCCGAAAAGGATTTGCCAACTGTGGACATCATATTTTGAAAGTAATCTCGCTCTTAAGCCTGAAGGAAGACAGTGATTAGCTCGTGGTCATCCATGGGTGTCTTAACTCTAGCTGCTTGCTCTCTCCATTTAATAGCATATTCCCTGAAACTTTCAGTTAGTTTCTTCTTCAGGTTTGAAAGGGAATTACGGTCTGGGGCGATGTCGATGTTATATTGGAACTGTTTGACAAAGGCCTGGGTTATGTCATCCCAGACATACCAGCAATATGTGTCTTGATCCATAAACCATTCGCAGGCTACACCCGTAAGGCTTTCCCCAAAATAAGCTATTAGCAATTCTTCATTTCTTCATGAACCTCTTAGCTGATTGTAATACCTTTTCAGGTGCCCTATGGGGTCTCCATGTCCATCATACCTTTCAAATTTGGGGATCTTAAAACCAAGTGGCAAATGAACATCGGGGAACATACATAAATCCTTGAAGGCAAAACCCTACTGACCTGCCAACCCCTGCATGTTTTGCAACCGTTGTTCTAAGCTTTTCAATCTTTGGGACATTTCTTCATGTGCCATCTTTCGGGTTGGCTTCTCAATGTTTGCAGGAAGATAAAACAAGTACGAGTGGTACTAAGGAGAGTGGTACTACTCTTGCTGGGTAGCAAACTATGACTCGTGAGTTTTCCTCTGCACTATCGTCGGTTGTGGGATGGTGAAGACGGGCATAACAGTAGTGGTTGTCTGATTGGTTGTCAATGGCAAACTTTGAGAGCATGCAACAGAAGTTCCAGTTGTAGTCGTACCGTTAGGATAAGGACTGAACTCAGGTGGATAGGATTTATCAGACAACGAGATCGGAATGGCAGTAGTCGAGATGGGTGTGAACTCTGGTAAACCATGGGATGAAAAGGGAGGTCCTTGGCCATTGGCCCATGCTTGACACATTTCAGTCATTGTTTGTTTCAGTACTCTATTTTCCTCAACCACAGTAGACTCTTGTTGAACCCTATAATCCTGAGTCTCATGATTGCTTGCAACATCTTCGATGTCAGTTGTCATTTTTCCTGTGGATTTTGTCTTGTTAGCTTACCATAAACTGATCACCTTAAACGTTATTCACAATTCAAAACAAACAACATATTAGAATGGACTCAGTCGGTCCATATTATTATTATTCTTTTTTTTACTTTCTTTTCTTCTTCTTTTTCAAAATCATTTGATCGAACCTTATGTGGGTTGCCTATGTATCATGTGGGAACATGAAATATATTGCGTAGTTTGGGAAGATTAGAAATAAAGTAAATAAACTAACTCTTTTTTTTGGATTTTGGGTATTTTTTCGAAAGAAAGACTTAAAAAGAAGAAACAAAATATTTCTAGATTTCGATTTGTTTGATTTTTTTAAAAAATAATTTTTTGAAAAGAAAGACTTCTAAAGAAGAAAGGAATTTTTTTTTTGGAATTTCGAAAGAAAACTTCTAAAGAAGAAAGGAATTATTTTTGGATTTTTGGAATTTTATTTTGAATTTATGAAAGAAATTCTTCTAAAGAAAAAGAAAATATTTTTGAATCTTGAATTTCTTTTCAATTTTTGAAAGAAGAATGAAAGTATTTTTGGATTTTGAGAAGAAATTAAAAGAAAATATTTTTGGATTTGTTGTTTAAACAAAATTGGGGTCTAAAAGAAAGACTTTCTAAAGAAGCAAGTAATGAAAAATATTTTTTGATTTTTTTTAAAAAATTGTGGGCCGGAACCGATCATGTTTGCCTACGTATCTCACATCCGGTGAGAATTAGACCCGCGTAGTTCGGTCAGTTTTGACATAACCGGAAAAATATGATATTGACTCACTTTTATTTTTTTTGAAATATATTTTCTTCTTTTCTTTTGTTTTTCAAAACTTTTGGCAGAGTTCCGAGGCATTTTTAAATACCGGGGTTTTAATTCTCTACCCTACCTCACTCTTGGTTTTTCTGTTGTTTTCTTTACTTAGCCGGTCAACATACAAGCCGAAACAAACAAATGTACAAATAGCACGTAAGATGCATCAAGATGGTCTTTTATTTCAGGTACACCTGTCCTAGACGAACCCAACCCCTGTGTTGAGTCCCCAAAGTCAAATGTATGTAATGCAAATAAACGTTCTTACTAGGGATCTGACATGAGGCTATGTTATTCTAGGTTTAAATCCTGGGGGAGTGTTTTAGACCTGGCTTACCCAAGCGGACAGCTCGAGCCGAGGTGGGGGCAACATATCGGGAGCACGAAAGTCTATCCGGCCTAGTTGTTGATCCAGCCTCGTTCTATTTGGTATGACTTCTAATAGAAAAGTGAGCCACGTGTATTTGTGCACCATATTTTAGAAGACTCGGAAAGGAGGCATAAGAAGACAGTTTAATACAGTTCAAATAATATCAAAGCGACAATTAGCACATTAGGTCCACAAATACAGTAATATCAACAAACAATAAAGCCAAGCATAGATAATATTAACAAGCTCGAATTCTGAACCCTGAACCAGAGATTTCGGGTTTCTATCCCCAGCAGAGTCGCTAGAGCTGTCACACCTCCTTTTTACCCAAAAAAGGGATATAAAGGAGTTTTTCCAATTAAAGTGACAATAATCGAAATTGGATTATTTATTTAATCAGAGTCGCCAATTGGGATAATTATATGGTGTACCAAGTTACCGATTTATTTTAAATCCCAAATCGAAGAAATTTGACTTTATTTTTGTGGTCTGCGAACACAAAAGACCGGGTAAAGAATTCTGTTAACCCGGGAGAAGGTGTTAGGCATTCCCGGATTCCGTGGTTTTAGCACGATCACTTTAATCATACCTGACTTAATTAAATTGTTTAATTACTCATTTTAGAACCTATGTACATTTCACCTTTTACCGTTATTAAATTGCTTAATTATTCATAATTAGGGAATTATCTTTAAACGAGTCATGCGTACGTGTGCTCATTTTGTTTGATGCATCAAAATTCATGTCACGCGTACGTGTATACAATTAAAGACACTTTGTTATTATTAAGAAAGTTTGGTTAAAGTTGCGCGAACGCATACTTTGATTTTTATTTTATTTTTAAAAAGAAGCAATTATGGCACGCAAACGTGTACACAATCATAATGATAGATTAAGTCGCGCCTAAAATAAGCTACGATGTTCGAATATTATTTTTCGTACTTTGAGGTTACTATGAAGGACATACACTATGAAATTATTGTTGATAGAGTGTAAGACTTATTCATTTTTAACATTGAAAAATCTCATTTATATCTAAAGCCCTTAAAAGGGGTTAGCTATCGAAATAACTTAACCCAATATTTACCAATACTCTACAATTAATGATCGAATTCTAAAATTCAATTTTTATTTGACTAAAAGAAACTGCAGCTCATTCACCTTAAACTATAACAAAGTCCAAATCTTCTATATTTTTTAATTGATGTCCCAATACTAGACTTCAAAGGTCCCATTATCATTGAAGCAAACTCCACGACCTATTAGCCATTTAAAATAAAGTTAACCCAAAATCCCAATTTCAAAGAGCTGCTGGTTTTTCCATTTTTTATTATTGATGCAGCAATACCAAAATTATCTCACTATATATTATTCAAAACATGTCAGCCATGAAGATTTCACATATGAGCATGACTTAATACTTGACAATAGAAATGAACACAAAAAGAAAGAAAGATCAATCACTGGCAATGGATAAGCACGCAAGAAAACCATGGTATCATATTCTTAATCACGCTCATAACCCATTTAAATTAGCCTTATCCTAACCCATGTTCGTCAACAACTAAATCAACAACATGTAGTATTGTATATCGTACTTAACCAAATACCAATTAGTAACGGAAGAAATCACAAGCAATTAATAGTTAAACTCAACAACAACTTAATCAGACAATAAAACAGAGGAAGAGATGGACATTAAGATAGCAAATCTTCTTAGTATATTAACAAAAGAACTGTGAACTATGTTTTGTACATGACCATTTGATTAGCCAAACTAATGTCTGCAACAAAATGCTAATAGGACCTCAACCCAAGAATCTTGTCATGCACCTCGGCTTTGACCCCAAAAGAAACCTCGACTCGAACAAAGCATCTCATCACAAATTCATCTTTCTTCTTGCAATAAATCTGAATCAAAGAGAACTCAAGATAGTTTTGGGTGTTATTTCTGAATTTGGAACAATGAATTTGGAGTCAGAAGATGAAAATCTATGTTTTAAAATAAAGCTAAAACTAGATCTATGAGATTAAATGTCTTTGGTGTTATTTGGAGATTGAACTCAAACCAAATCAAAAGCAGGATAGATTTTCGATTCTTTCAAAGGGAAAGAAATGGGTGAGGTTTCATTTTCAAGCAGGAGGCGGCTAAGGTTTTCTTGGTTAGGTAGGTTGGAGTCCTTCCGTCTCTGTGTGTGTATTTGTGTATGTATGGTTAAGAGAGGAAGATCAGTGTTTACAAGGGTCTCTAGGGTTAGCTTAGTGGGTATTGGGTATTGGGGCTTAATGGGCTAATCTAAAAATTAGGCCTAAAAAGTGGATTGCTTGAGCCCAAATTTTATTCTTTCTCATTGAACAAGACTAAAAATACTACCCCATTTACTAATTAATCCTACTTAGGTAAAATAACTATTAAAATAAAACAATCCTATTTTTGATATTTTTTAAATATCATACTAAAGATAAAATGGAAACAAGTGGAACTATTTTCTTATTTTTTAATTTTATGAAAACGCAGATAAACTAAAAGTAACAAGATAAAATATCAACTACCTAAATAAAAGAAAAAATATTTTTCGTAATGTTCATTTTTGTGGTAAAATAAAGTAAAAGAGTCAAAACTTGTGATGACCCAAAAGGTCATCACTTTGTTTTAGAAATAAATTATGTGTTTCGAGGCCTTAAAAACCTCTTTCTGCATCACCTCGATTTGCATGCGTAGTCCGGGCGCGTAACCGGAAAGCCATTATGTGAAAAACTGTGAAAAATGATGAATTTTGCCTTTAAAATGAATTTAAGTTGACTTCGGTTAATATTTTGGGTAAACGGACCCGGACTAGTGATTTGACGGTCCCGGAGGGTCCGTAGAAAAATATGGGACATGGGCTTATGTCTGAAATCAAATTCTGAGGTCCTAAGCCCGAGAAATAAATTTTTAAAGAAAATTATTTCTGAAATATATATGAGTTTTTAGAAATGAAAAATGTTTGGAAGTTGATGGTATCGGGCCCGTATTTTTGTTCTGGATCCCGGTACATGTCTTATATATGTTTTAAGTCGAGCATGTAAAATTTCGTAAGAAATGGAAGTCGTTTGATGTGATTCGGACCCGTAGTTGTAAAAATTGATACTTTGAAAGTCGTTGTTTAAGATGTTATTTTGTCGATTTGATCACACGGATAAGTTCATATGATATTTTTGAGTTAGTATGCATGTTTGGTTTGGAGCCCCGAGGGCTCGGATGAGTTTCGGGGTGTTTAGGCTTAGGAAAACACTACAGTTGCCAGTTCTGGTGTAACTATACCTGCGAATCAAGCACCACAGGTGCGAATAGTGGGTCGCAAGTGCGGTCCATCCTCTCGTAGATGCGGACAAGCTTCCACAGAAGCGGTTCTGCAGGAGCGGGTCTCCCCTGGCATATGCGGCCCCACCTGGCCTAATCATTTCCGCAGAAGCGGTCTATTTTTCGCAGGTGCGACCTACGCACCGCAGGTGCGAAGTCGGGCAGTGGAGTCTTTTAAAACAAAACTTCAGCGTTTTTTCTTTCAAAATTTCATAAAAATAGAAGGCCTAAGGCGATTTTCTCAAGAGATTTTCCTCCCAATTCATAAGTAAGTGTTTATTAACTGATTTATTTCAACTCTCTAATGTTTTTCATCAACTTTTATCTAAAATTCTAGGGTTTTAATGGTAGAAAATTGGGGATTTGGGTAGAGTTATGACTTTTGATTAATTGGGATTTAGACCTCGTTTTGGGGTCGAATTTTGAAACTTATTGCATATTTGGGCTCATGGGTGATCGAATTTTGGTCCGAACCTCGAGTTTCGACCAAGTGGGCCCGGGGCCAATTTTTGACTTTTTGGAAAAAATGATAGAAATCCTATAATTAAGCATTAGGTATGAATTCTTTAGCCTTTATTGATGTTGTGAAATCAATTTGGACTAGATACGAGTTGTTTGGAGGCGAATTTTAAAGGAAAAGCGGTGTTTGAGGCTTGAGTTGGCCGTGGAAGTTCGAGGTAAGTGTTTGGTCTAACCTTAGCTTGAGAGATTAGGAGTCGAGTCCTATTTGCTATTTGTTATTTGTTGAGTACGACGTATAGACATGGTGACGAGTATATATACGTTGGAGTCAAGCATACCTGTGAGTCTTAAATTGACATTGTTATGTTTTTAATTAGTACTACGAATGCCTAAGTTGTTGATTTTCTGGTTTGGGCAAGAATTATGATTATTCTCGTGGAAGTTGCTTATGGTTGAGTATTGGTGCTAGTTGAGGTTTCTTTGTGAAGTTAAATTTCGGGACAAGTTTGGTTATAGCTGACTCCCTTGCCGGGACGAATTTACTTATATGGTCGATTCCCTTGCTGGGATAGTGTTGTTTCCTTATTATTCCCTTGTTGGGACTCTTTTCTTGTGATTTGTGTTGAATTGTACATTGGGATTGGGTTACACGCCGCAAAAACATCATATTTGGATCGGGTTGCACGCCGTAACAATATTATACTTGGATCGGGTTGCACGCCGCAACAACATTATAATTGGATCGGGTTGCACGCCGCAACAACATTATAATTGGATCGAATTGCACGCCGCAATAATGTTTTTATGATCTGGATCAGGTTGCGCGCCGCAACAATAAATGATAAAAGTGGTTATTGATTGGTCATAGTTTCCTTATTCTTTCTGCCGCAAAATTTTAGATTGTTCTTTATGCTTTTCTCCTGAGTTACTGTTGGTAAATGATACTTCCCCGCATCATGCCTTCTCTCATCCTTAATTGTATATTTCTATTTTATTTTTCGTTATACATGATATAACTGCACAGGTTTATTTGGTAGTCTGGTCCTAGCCTCGTCACTACTTCGTCGGGGTTAGGCCAAGCACTTACCAGCACATGGGGTCGGTTGTGCTACTACTACACTTTGTACTGTGTGTAGATCCCGGAGCAGCAGCATTCAGACCTTAGCTTGGGTGGCTATCTTCAGTCCAATCCGAGATTTCGAGGTAGTCTTGCAGGCGTTCGCAGGCCCTGGCGTCTCCCCTATCCCTTCATCATGTTTCATTTACCTATTTTAGAAACATTGCATTATTTATTTTTTAGACCTTGTTTTTAGTAAATTCTAGACTGTCTGTAAAGCGTAACACCAGTTCTGGGCAGATTTTGTTTAAGAATCATGTTAGAACTATTTAAATGGTTTAATTATTTTCTTCCGCTTGTTTTTAAATTTTTTCTATTTATAATTGTTGTTTCACATTTGTTAAAGAATTAAAATGAGAAAAAGGTAATTTGTGCAAATGGTCGGCTTGCCTAGCTTTCTCTAGTAGGCGCCATCATGACTCCTGAGAGTGGGAAATCCGGGTCGTGATAAGTTGGTATCAGATATCTAGGTTACATGGGTCTCACAATTCACAGACAAGCCTAGTAGAGTCTAAAGGATCGGTACGGAAACGTCTGTATTTATCCCCCAGAGGCTATAGAGTTAGGAAAAACTTCACATTTATTCTTTCCTGTCATGCAGTTTGGTTTCTCAATGTTAATTGAATTTCTACTCTATTCTTTTGCAGATGGCGAGAACATGTGCTTCCTCATCCACTGATCAGCAGCCTGAGCCCACAACAGCAGCTCCCACGAGGAGCAGAGGGCGAGGCTGAGGCCGTGCTAGAGGCCGAGGTAGGGGCAGAGCTCATCCTAGAGTAGCAGCACCAGCGGCGGAGCCTTGGGTTGACTTTGATGATAAAGTTCCGGCCTAGACAGTTCTGGTGGGCCCATCTCAGGACCCATAGGGGTTTTTTGCTACCCTAGTACTCCAGGATGCTCTAGTACATCTAGTAGGCCTTATGAAAAGTGTCACCCGGGCAGGCTTGCTTCCTGTAGCACCAGCCATCTCTCAGGCTGGAGGAGGAGCCCAGACTCCTGCTACTCGCACTCCAGAGCAGATGGCTACCTAGTTTTAGACTCTAGCACCTCAGCCAGTTGGAGCAGTTTAGCCGGGTGTGGTAGCTTAGACCGGTGATGGAGCAGCTATGTCTACTGATGCTTTATAGAGATTGGACATGTTCACCAAGCTCTTCACTACTACTTTCAGCGGTGCATCTTCTGAGGATCCCCCAGGATTATATAGACAAATGTCATGAGGTTCTCAGGAACATGGGGATAGTGAAAACCAATGGGGTCGACTTTGCTACTTTTCGCTTGTCTGGATCGGCCAAGACTTGGTGGAGAGATTATTATTTGGCTAGACCGGTTGGATCACCAGCTTTGACTTGGGAGTAGTTTACTCAGCTATTTCTGGAGAAGTTTCTCCCGATCACTCAGAGAGAGATCTATCGGAGGCAGTTTGAGCGCCTTCAACAGGGTTCTATGACTGTCACTTTGTACGAGACCAGATTCATCGACTTGGACCGTCATGCTCTTATCATACTTCCCACCTAGAGAGAGAGGGGATGAGTAGGATCATTGAGGGACTCATTCAGCCTATTCGACTTCAGATGGCTAAGGAGACGGAGAGTGAGATTTCTTTTTAGGAGGCGGCCAATGTGGCCAGGAAGTTGAGATGGTTCTGTCACAGGGGGGTGGTCAAGGGTCTGACAAGAGGCCTTGTCATTCAGGAAGATTCAGTGGTGCCTCGTCTGGAGACAGGGATTCGTACGGTAGAGGTCATCCTCCTAGGCCTTTTCAGTCAGCACTTCAGGTTTCTCATGGCGCTTCAACTGGTCTTGGGCTGGTTATCGCCTTACCATGCTATCTAGGGGATGGATTGGTTATCGCCTTACCATGCTATCTTGGGCTGTCATTCTAAGACTGTGACCTTAGCCTTGCCGGGTTTACCTCGTTTAGAGTGCAGAGGGACTCCTGGTCATTCTACCCGTAGTGTCATCTCATATATGAAGGCTCGACGTATGGTCGAGAAGGGGTGTTTGGCCTATTTGGCATATGTTTGTGAATCTAGCGCTGAGGTTCCTTCTATTGATTCTGTGCCTGTTTTCCATAAGTTTCCCGAGGTATTTCCTTCAGCCCTAGAAAGTATGCCACCTCACAGGGATATTGACTTCTGCATTGATTTGGCTTCGGGCACTCAGCCCATTTCTATTCCGCCCTATCGTATGGCCCTGCCTGAGTTGAAAGAATTAAAGGAGTAGTTGCAAGACTTGCTTGAGAAAGGCTTCATTAGACCTAGTGTCTCGCCTTGGGGTGCGCTAGTGTTGTTTGTTAAGAAGAAGGATGGATCGATGCGAATGTGTATAGATTACCAGCAATTGAACAAGGTTACAATCAAGAATAAGTATCCATTGCCGATGATTAATGATTTGTTTGATAAGCTTCAGGGGCCAAGGTATTTTCGAAGATTGACTTGAGATCTGGCTACCATCAGTTGAGGATTAGGGCATCCGATGTCCCTAAGACAGCTTTCCGCACTCTGTATGGGCATTATGAGTTCTTGGTGATGTCATTCGGGTTGACAAATGCCCCAACAACTTTTATGGAATTGATGAACCGAGTGTTCAGGCCTTACTTGGACGCATTCGTGATAGTCTTCATTGATGATATTATGTTCTATTCCCGCAGCCGGGAGGAGCATAAGTAGCATCTGAGAGTGGTTCTTCAGATTTTCAGAGATAGTCAGTTGTATGTTAAGTTTTCGAAGTGCGAGTTCTGGTTGAGTTCAGTTGCCTTCCTAGGTCATGTTGTATCACCAGAGGGTATTCACGTTGATCCGAAGAAGATAGAGGCAGTCAAGAACTGGCCTAGACCCGCATTAGCTATAGAGATCCGGAGTTTCTTGGGTTTGGCATGCTACTATAGTCGATTTGTGGAGGGTTTTTTGTCTATTGCAGCTCCAATGACCAGGTTGACCCAGAAGGGTGCCCAATTCAGGTGGTTGAACGAGTGTGAGGTGAGCTTTCAGAAGCTCAAGACAGCTTTGACTACGGCACCAGTGTTGGTTTTGCCCACTGGTTCAGGGCCATATACAGTTTATTGTGATACATCTCGTATTGGACTTGGTGCGGTGTTGATGTAGGGTGGCAAGGTCATTGCCTATGCTTTGCGGTAGATGAAGATTCATGTGAAGAACTATCTGGTTCATGATTTGGAGTTAGCAGCCATTGTTCACGCGTTGAAGATTTGGAGGCATTATCTGTATGGCGTGGCATGTGATGTGTTCACGGATCATAAGAGTCTACAGTACTTGTTCAAGCAGAAGGAGCTAAATTTGAGGTAGATAAGGTGGTTAGAGCTATTAAAGGACTATGATATCACCATCTTATATCATCCGGGAAAGGCCAATGTGGTGGCCGATGCTTTGAGTAGGAAGTCAACCAGTATGGGCAGTCTTGCTTATATTTCGGTTAGTGAGTGGCCGCTTGCTTTGGATGTTCGGGCTTTGGCCAATCAATTCATGAGGTTGGATGTTTCTGAGCCCAGCCGTGTGCTAGCTTGCACAGTCGCTCGTTCTTCATTACTGAAGCGTATCCGAGATCGGCAATATGATGATCCTCATTTGTGTATCCTTAGAGACACGGTGCAGCACGGAGGTGCCAAGCAGGTTACCTTAGGAGATGATGGAGTTTTGAGGTTGCAGGGTCGAGTTTGTGTGCCTAATGTGGATGGACTCCGGAAGTTGATTTTAGATGAGGCTCATAGTTCTTGGTACTCTATCCATCCGGGCGCCGCTAAGATGTATTAGGATTTGTGGCAGCAGTATTGGTGGAGGAGAATAAAGAAGGACATTGTTGCATATGTGGCTCGGTGTTTGAACTGTCAGTAGGTTAAGTACGAGCATCAAAGGCCAGGTGGTTTGTTTTAGAAGATTGAGATTCCTAAGTGGAAGTGGGAGTGTATCACTATAGACTTCGTTGTTGGACTCTCATGAACTCAGAGGAAGTTCGATGCAGTGTGGGTTATGGTTGATAGGCTGACCAAGTCAGCACATTTCATTCCTGTGGTAGTCTCCTATTTTTCCGAGAGGTTAGCTGAGATCTATATCCAGGAGATTGTTCGTCTTCATGGTATGCCCGTGTTTATCATTTCAGATCAAGGTACGTAGTTTACCTCACATTTTTGGAGAGCAATTCAGCGAGAGTTGGGCACACGGGTTGAATTGAGCACAGCATTTCATCCTCAGACAGACGGGCAGTCCGAGCGAACCATTTAGATTTTGGAGGATATGCTCCGAGCTTGTGTCATTGACTTTGGAGGCTCGTGGGATCAGTTTTTACCTTTATTAGAGTTTGCCTACAACAACAGCTACTAGTCGAGTATCCAGATGGCTCCTTATGAGCCTTTGTATGGTAGGCGGTGTTGGTCGCCGGTTGGATGGTTTGAGCCGGGAGAGGCTCGGTTGTTGGGTACGGATCTAGTACAGTATGTCTTGTACAAGGTTAGGATCATTCAGGATAGGCTTCGTACAGCTCAGTCCAGGCAAAAGAGTTATGCTGACCGTAAGGTTCGTGAGCGGGTATTGCTTCGGGTATCGCCTATGAAGGGCGTGATGAGATTTGGAAAGAAGGGCAAGCTTAGCCCTAGGTTCATTGGCCCATTTGAGATTCTTGATAGAGTGGGAGAGGTGGCTTACAAACTTGCGTTGCCACTGAGCTTATCAGCCATGCATCCAGTGTTTTATGTGTCCATGCTTCGAAAGTATCACGGTGATCCATCACATGTGTTAGATTTCAGCATTGTCCAGTTGGACAAGGACTTGTCTTATGAGGATGAGCCGGTAGCTATCCTAAACCGGCAAGTTCGTCAGTTGAGATTGAAGAGTTTCCCATCTGTTCGTAGTCAGTGGAGAGGCCAGCCTACTGAGGTATCGACCTGGGAGTCCGAGTCTGATATGCGGAGCTGTTAGCCCCATCTTTTCCCCGGCTCAGGTAATTCCTTCTTATGTCCGTTTGAGGACGAACGGTTGTTTTAGAGGTGGAGAATGTGATGACCTAAAAAGGTCTCACTTGTTTTACAAATAAATTTTGTGTTCTGAGGCCTTAAAAACCTCTTTTTGCATCACCTCGATTTGCAAGTGCAGTCCAGGCGCGTAGCCGGAATGCCATTATGTGAAAATCTGTGAAAAATAATAAATTTTGCCTTTAAAATAAATTTAAGTTGACTTCGGTTAATATTTTGGGTAAACGGACCCGGACCCTTGATTTGACTGTCCCGGAGGGTCCGTAGGAAAATATGAGACTTGGCGTATGCCCGGAATCGAATTCCGAGGTCCCAAGCCCGAGAAATGAATTTTAAAGAAAATTATTTTCTGAAATATATATATTAGTTTTTAGAAATGAAAAACGTTTGGAAGTTGATGGTATCGGGCCCGTATTTTGGTTCCGAAGCCCGGTACAGGTCTTATATATGGTTTAAGTCCAGCCTGTAAAATTTGGTAAGAAACGGAAGTCGTTTGATGTGATTCGGACCCGTGTTGTGAAAATTGATGCTTTGAATTTGAGATTTTTCTTATATTTCTATGCTAAATTCGTTGTTTAAGATGTTATTTGGCGATTTGATCGCACGGATAATTTCATATGATGTTTTTGAGTTAGTGTGCATGTTTGGTTTGGAGCCCCGAGGGCTTGGGTGAGTTTCGGGTAGGTTTCGGGGTGTTTAGGCTTAGGAAAACACTACTGTTGCATCGGTTCTGGTGTAACCACACCTGCGAGTCAAGCACCGCAAGTGCGAATAGTGGGTCGCAGGTGCGGTCCAGCCTCTCACAGATGTGGACAAGCTTCCGCAGAAGTGGTTCCGCATGAGCAGGTCTCCTCTCGCAGATGCGGCCCCAGCGGGCCTAATCATTTCCGTAGAGGCGGTCTATTTTCCGTAGGTGCGACCCAAGCACTGCATGTGCGAGAGTCGGGCAGTGGAGTCTTTTAAAACAAAACTTCAGCGTTTTCTCTTTCAAAATTTCATAAAAATAGAAGGCCTAGGGCGATTTTCTCAAGAGATTTTCTTCCCAATTCATAAGTAAGTGTTCATTAGTTGATTTCTTTCAACTCTCTAATGTTTTTCATCAACTTCTATCTAAAATCCTAGGGTTTTATGGTAGAAAATTAGGGATTTGGGTAGAGTTAAGGCTTTTGATTAATTGGGATTTAGACCTCGTTTTGGGGTCGAATTTTGAAACTTATTGCATATTTGGGCTCATGGGTGATCGAATTTTGGTCCGAACCTCGAGTTTCGACCAAGCGGGCCCGGGACCAATTTTTGACTTTTTGGGGAAAATGATAGAAAACCTATAATTAAGCATTAGGTATGAATTCTTTAGCTTTTATTGATGTTGTGAAATCAATTTGGGCTAGATACGAGTTGTTTGGAGGCGAATTCTAAAGGAAAAGCGATGTTTGAGGCTTGAGTTGGCCGTGGAAGTTCGAGGTAAGTGTTTGGTCTAACCTTTGCTTGAGGGATTAGGAGTCGAGTCCTATTTGCTATTTGTTATTTGTTGAGTACGACGTATAGACATGGTGACGAGTATATATACGTTGGAGTCAAGCATACCTGTGAGTCTTAAATTGACATTGTTATGTTTTTAATTAGTACTACGAATGCCTAAGTTGTTGATTTTCTATTTTGGGCAAGAATTATGATTATTCTCGTGGAAGTTGCTTATGGTTGAGTATTGGTGCTAGTTGAGGTTTCTTTGTGAAGTTAAATGTCGGGACAAGTTTGGTTATAGCTGACTCCCTTGCCGGGACGTATTTACTTATATGGTCGATTCCCTTGCCGGGATAGTGTTGTTTCCTTATTATTCCCTTGTCGGGACTCTTTTCTTGTGATTTGTGTTGAAATGTATTTTGGGATCGGGTTGCACGCTCCAACAACATCATATTTGGATCGGGTTTCACGCCGCAACAATATTATACTTGGATCGGGTTGCATGCCGCAACAACATTATAATTGGATCGGGTTGTACGTCGCAACAACATTATAATTGGATCGGGTTGTACGCCGCAACATCGTTTTTATGATCCAGATTGGGTTGCGCGTCGCAGCAATAAATGATAAAAATGGTTATTGATTGGCCACAGTTTCCTTATTCTTTCTGCCCCAAAATTTTAGATTGTTCTTTATGCTTTTCTCCCGATTTACTATTAGTAAATGATACTTCCCCGTAGCATGTCCCCTCCCATCCTTAATTATATATTTATGTTTTATTTTTCGTTGTACATGATATAACTGCACAGGTTTATTTGGTAGTTTGGTCCTAGCCTCGTCACTACTTCGCCAGGGTTAGGCCAGGCACTTACTAGCACATGGGGTCGGTTGTGCTGATACTACACTCTGCACTGTGTGTATATCCCGGAGCAGCAGCATTCGGACCTTAGCTTGGGTGGATGCCTTCAGTCTAGTCGGAGATTGTGAGGTAGTCCTGCAGGCGTCCGCAGGCCCTGGCGTCTCCCCCTATCCCTTCATCCTGTTTCATTTACCTATTTTAGAAACAATATCATTTATTTTTCAGACCTTGTTTGTAGTAAATTCTAGACTGTCTGTGAAGCGTGACACTAGTTCTGGGCATATTTTGGTTAAGAATTATGTTAGAACTATTTAAACGGTTTAATTATTTTCTTCCGCTTGTTTTTAAATTTTTGCTGTTTATAACTATTGTTTCACACTTGTTAAAGAATTAAAATGAGAAAAAGGTAATTTGTGCAAATGGTCGGCTTGCCTAGCTTTCTCTAGTTGGTGCCATCACGACTCCCGAGGGTGGAAAATCCGGGTCGTGACAAAACTAGTTGAAATAACAATATTAGGCCTAAACTAAATATTTAAATGCTAAAATATGTAAAATCTTGAGGAGAATAAAAAATTACATGTCTATACCATGCCAAGGCTTGAGATTGGAACTGAGCATTATACCCATTACAAGGCTACCACACCCTTCATAGGCTTGATGGACAATGGCAGAGAAGGATGAATGACTACACCATATGGGTTCAAACCTAAAAGGTTTTGATGGGCTAATGGAAGCTTTAGGCCACAAACTAATTAGCATAGGGCAATGGTCAAAGTATGTTCTAGGGAGGTGACTCACATTACTAGAGGGGTACCCTGAATCCACTCATCATTGGCAAAGCACATGTCCTTTCTTTCCAGGATTAGCTTACTCATATTCCTATACCTCATGTTCATCCAAGTGTATTTACTCCCCTTAAGACCTAAGTCAATAAGCTTATAGTGGTTCAGGCAGTGCCAGAACAACTTAGCTCTTGGGGCAGAGATACAGTTTCCCCCTGCTTATCTTTGGACCTTAGGACTTTATTGAAGTCCTCCTTACCAGTCAGCTCCCCCTATAACTATCAGAGATAGTTCTAAGTTGGTCCCAAGAGCCCTTTTGTTAGAATAGGTGTTATTGGCATATATATCAGTAAAAAGCCAAGGAGTGGAAGAGGGAGTTACCTTGACCATGACATTGATGCCTTGGGGTGGTGGAGGAGACTTAATCAATCTTCAGCATGTCATCTTTCCACATGATGACAATGTCTCCTGATAGGCCTACAACAGGGTTCTAAATTTGCCCTGTGAATCCCAGCTCCTGGATCAGGTGCTTGTGCTTAGTCATCTTGGTTTCCAAAAGGACCAACATGGCATGCTTGTGCATCTTAACCATCTCAGTACAGTGTCTATCATTCTAGATAATGAAATTCATCAATAACCTTGGGTTGTTTTGTTGCTTTCTTTTCAAGCACTTGAATTTCCCTTTCACTATTAGGCTCTCTTGGTTCTCCATTCCAAGAGGAGTCTAGGGAGTTGACTTGGCCATTACTGGCTTTAGGTTCACAGCTGAGTCACCTGAGTTTGTCTCTAAGGCTGATCTTAGGCTTACTCCACACATTACCATGGAGAGAGGGAGGGGTTTGGGATCCTCTCCCCTGAGGAAACTAGTGGGAAGAAGGGGAGGGTGTGGCTTATCTGCTACATGAGAAGACTCAACTGGTCTGTTGTTATTGTTTGCTGTCTTAGTGCAAATTTAGCTTCCATGAGAGTTGCCAACCATAGCTAATGACCATAGTTCAGCCGTGCATGGTTTTAGGCTGGCTGTGACCAGTTTGGCCAAGTAGTGTGGGTTTTGAATGACCACTAAAATGGGTATTGTCCCTATTGAGAAGTTCAGCAGAAAGGCAATACCCTGTAGTGCCATCTCCAACCAAGATATTGGAATGTGGTCCATGGGGAGTGGGGTAGATGATACTCGAATTTGGTTTGGATCCTCCCCCTGGCTCTGCATGCTGTTGTGGTTTGTTGGGTTGTTTGATTTCCCCTCCATTGTTAGTGTCTAGACTGGAAGTGGGGCTCATCCTGATGATAGGCTAGAAACACATGTTTTACTCATAGTTTACACTCTAACCATTGTATTTTACTTGTGGATAAATTTAATTAATGGTGATTTGCGCTTATTACGTATTTTATGCTTTGTGAGAAATAATTCCAAGCTATTAAGATAATTTGAGCTAATTTGAACAAGTTGGAGATTTGAATTCTGAGTAAAAGCTTAAGAAATTAAGTCGGGATCACGTTCAAGGGTCGAAGACCAAGCTTGGATGTCAAAAAAGTGAGAAAAATTACTCTGAGAAAAATGCACTATCGCGCCGCGCAAGAGTGAAAAAATAGGTCTCTGAACTTTCCCACTAATGTGGCACATGGTGCGCTGCCCTGTGCGCCGTGGTAGTGTATTTTCTCGCCCAACTTTTTCCACTTAGGCTTGAAAATGATAGTTTCATCCGGGCCCGTTCCTTATGATATAAATACATCAAAAATATGAATTTTAGAGGATTTTTGACCTTGGAAGCTCTGGGAGAGCATTTGTAATGACCCGACCGATTGTTTTGAGCTTTTGCACTTTGATCGCCAGTTCTCGGGCATGACTTGTCCCGTATGATGTATTATGACTGATGTAAATCATTAATTTTGGTTTTTACGAAAATCAATATGAATTTGAAAGAACAGTCTCACTTGAAAGCTTTGAATTTGAAAGGTTTGACCAAGAGTTAACTTATTTGTTTATGAGCTGGGATCAGAATTTTTATGATTTGATTAGATTTGTTGGGTGATTTATGACTTAGGAGCGTGATCAGAATTGGTTTGGGAGGTCCGGTGTAGAATTAGGCTTGAATTCGCAAAGTTAGTATTATGGCGAATTCCGGTTGATTGGTGAGATTTCGATTCGAGGGTCGGAATGGAATTACGAGAGTTGTTGTAGCTTCGTTATGTCATTTTTGATGTGTGTGCAAAATTTTAGGTCATTCAGACGTGGTTTGGTTGGGTTTTTGATCGAAAGCATATTTCGGAAGTTTTTAGAAAACTTAGGCTTGAATTCGAGGTGAATTGATGGATTTGGTGTTGTTTGAGGTGTTTTGATAATTGGAACAAGTTTTAATGAGGTTTTAGGATGTGTTGGTACTTTTGGTTATGGTCCTGGGGGCCTCGGGTGAGTTTCGGGTGGTCAATCGGACCATTTTCTATGTTGAGAAGTTGCAGAAATTTCAACAGTTGTTGCAGATGATTTTAGCCTTCGCGATCGCGTGAGGTCCATCGCGATCGCGTAGAAGGAATGTGGGTTGGCCTAAGTTCGGCCTTCGCATTCGCGTTTAAGGTCTCGCATTTGCGAAGGGCCTTGACTTTGTGCTTCGCGTTCGCATGTAGTGGGTCGCGTTCGCGTATAAGTCTTTGGGAGTCTAGTGGATTTGTTCTTCGCGTTCGCATTATCTGGTTCACGTTCTCGTAGGTTTGGAAAGTAAGGCATCGCGTTCGCATAGTGAATTTGGGAGTTTTGGAATTTTTGCTCTTCGCGATCACGAGGCTTGGGTCGCGATCGCGATGAAGGAAGTTCAGAGCTGGGCAGAAAGTTTATAAAACATTTCATCCGTGATTTTGAGCCATTATTCCTCCATAGCTGAGTATTTTGAGAGCTCTTTGAGGGAAATTGAAGAGGGATTCATAGAGAATTGATTGGAGGTAAGATTTTTGAACCTAAAACGTGATTCTATTGTGAAATTTATTTAGAAATTCATGGAATTAGGCTAAAAACGGAAGAACTAGGGCATGAGATTTTGAAACTTTTAAATTGGGATTTGAAGGACCATTTGAGGTCGGATTTGAGAACTTTTAATATGTATGAACTCGTGGAAGGATAAGGAACCCGTTGATGTAAAAATTTCTGAGTTTCAAGAAGTGGGCCTGGGGCTCGGGTTTTGGGAATTTCGGGATTTGTGCTCGTTATTGATTGTTTTCACTTGGGCTTTGTTCCCTTAGCATATTGTGATGTATTCGTTCTGATTTGGATAGATTCGACGCGCCTGGAGGCTGATTTGAGGCGCAAAGGCGTCTCGAGCTAGAGATTTCGCCGGTTCGAGGTGAGTAATGATTGTGAATGATATCCTGAGGGTTTGAAACCTCGGATTGTGCATCGTAGTGCTATATTGAGGTGAGACACACGCTGGATGATGGGCGTGGGGTTGTGCACTATTGGGGATTGTGACTTGGTCCATTTCGATTGATGATTTTACCGCGTATTTGACTAAAACCTATTTGCGATCATTATGTTTTAGGCTGATTGCCATATTTGGGCTTCGTGCCAGCTATTTAATCACTTCGGAGACTGTTGTTGATATTTCCTCACTGTTTTGATTTTATACTTGAACTCAGTCATGTATTTTTCACTGTTTTCAAAACTCAGCCAAGTTTATTTCGCTTTAACACTTGAAAAGATATTTCCAATAATATTTTTGGGTTGAGCATCATGTTTTACTGCTGCCCGAGGGGATTATGTGATTTTTGACTGAGTAAGGCCGAGGGCCTGTATTGTGAGGATACTTTTGGATCGGGTTGCACGCCGTAGCGGTGTGATACTGCTTTGATTATGAGGTCGAGGGCCCGAGATATGTACGCCACGAGGTGGCTTGTGATTTATATGAGGCCGCAGGCCTAGATTTGATGCCATGAGATGGCTTGATATTGCGCTTGGGCCGTCAGGGGCCCCTTCCGGAGTCCGCACACCCCCAGTGAGCACCGTCAATGAGATATATGGATCGGGCTGCATGCCGCAGCGATATATGGATCGGGCTGCACGTCGCAGCGGTGTTGGTACTGTTCTATGTGTTTACTTTATTTCATTTGTCTGCCATTATCTGTTGTTTGGGCTACTTCATGTGATATCTATCTGATTTCCTGGCATTATCTGTTAATTGAGTGTTGTGCCCGAGGGGCAGATTTCCGTGCTTATCTGCACTATTTGTTTTGCACTCATTTGCATAACCGTTGAAAAAGCCATTTTTAAAAGAGGTTTAAATTGAACTAAGATGTTTTTCAAAGGATTTCATAGTTTCACTGCTTTTACTCAACGGGTTTTAGACTACTCTATACAGCATTATGATGGTTTGTTTTACGTGATTTCTTACTGCTCAGTTATTATTTACCTTTATTACCGCGTTTCTTCTTTTTGTTTATCAGTCCTATTTTATATGTTTCAGGCCTTGTAGTTGTATTTATACTCTAATAGATGCTCGTGACTTGTAACACCCCGGTTTGGGCTGTGTTTGGGTTGTATTCCGTACTTAATAAAGAAAACTTTTGTTTAGACTATGGTTATTTAATTAGGCTAAAACTGTTTATTAATATTAAATATTCTGAAAAGGCAAAATGGGTTGGTTGGATGGCCTTGTCTTCACGAGAGGCGCCATCACGACCGGATCGGGGTCTAGGTCGTGACAAGTTGGTATCAGAGCCTAGATTACATAGGTCTCACGAGCCTTGAGCAGGTTTAGTAGAGTCTTGAGGATCGGTACGAAGACGTTTGTATTTATCCTCGAGAGGCTGCAGAACCTTTAGGAAAAACTTCACATTCTTGAATTTTTATCGTGTGTCCTTGATCCAGCTGGAAAAGTAACTCTTGAAATTCCTTCCACGCGTTCGCATGCACGCATGAGCGCTTAGTATCAGATGTGCCTTGATGGCTTATGATTCCCTGATCGAGGGGCGAGATGTAATCTCTGTGAGTTTGATATTGGGCCAGTCTGGAGAACTTGAGGCCGAATCTTTGCCTATGGCTTGAGCACGGAGGTGCTGATTGTGTGAACAAGTGTGTTGCACTTATATGTTCAGTATTGTCCCTATTAGTGGAAGTGACAGCTGGATAACTGTGTGGTGGGTATGTTAGTACTACGAGATGTATCTATACGACGTGGAAGTAACGAGGAAGGCCGACTGGAGGATAGAAGAACTATTAGGAGCTTGAATTCCATCTTGATTTGAAGTATAGCCCTGAGTTATGGGCGCGTGAAGGATCTTTTCATGTTTTCCAGTTGAGAGTGAAGTAAATTTTATATTGCGGTACGAGTTCAGACTCAAGAAGACTAAGCGACTGTGTAATGTGTATGACGGTGGAAGGTATACAGAAATGTTAGATTGAGGCGAAACAGGTGGGTTATCTCCTGCGGAGTGTTCTGAATTGGTGTGATCCGTATGTGTATGTTAGAAGATCTCATGTGTAAGTAAAAAGTACGTGTTGAAATTTGAAATTTTGGGTCGCTTAAGAGAGTGGGCTAAACTGTTGCGGGGATGAATGTGAGATTTGTAGAAGATTTAAAGTACTAGATGATCTGTGTTTTCACAAGCTTACAAAAGGATTTGAGCTTAATCTCACTATGGTATTATGGCATCAATAGAGTATAAGTGTTATGAGTTATCGAGTGTATTTTGATCTATGGCTCCGAGCCAAGTGGGGGGAGTCTGTTGTGAGTAGTTGGTTGCATGGTTAGGCGCTATATTGGTTCCAGTTTGAGGCATGCGGGCGAATCAGTTATGGCTTGCGAAAATTGAGACTGAGGATGACTCGAGTAGAGAAAATTTTTTGACAAAGGTTATATTATGCTTCATAGAGTAAGAAAAATCACGGGATGTCTTAAGTTGTTGTTGGTAAATAATGCTAGGTGCATAGAGCAGGAACTTGCTTGGAAGTGTTGGGATGAGGATTTCATTCTGCGGTGTCAAAGTGCTAATGAGGCACGGGTGGTTCTGTCCGTTTGATTAGGCTAATTACAGTTTAAAGAGAGTGAGTGACTCTCGAGAATGGTTCTAATGTGTTCGAGGTTCTACATGTAACAATTGGGTATCTTAAAGTTGTATATAGGGTTAGAAACTGTGTTTTCATTGGGAGAGGTCAAGACTTGTGATATTTCTATATTGATTATAGGATTCTATGTATCAGTATCAGGAAAGCAAAGGTAACGGATTTAGATTTGCAGGAAGTTCCTCAGAGTAAAGTGTTCTGGAATATGGTGTTTCTGGGAGTAATTGAGTGAGTATTCAACGGCTTATACGTCTTAGACAGTGTAGTCTTGTGCTTGGGTATCGTGTGGTGAGCCTGGGTTGAGGAATTGTGATGCTACAGCAAGAGAGAATATCAAGTTGAAAATGAATCAGAAGAAAATTTAGATAGATGGAATAGTTTGATAGTAGATCGAATCGGTATGGTAAGGATATGATTAATTCCTTGTGTGTGTTCGAGGTAATGAGTTCTTTCAGGTATTTTGTGGCGATACTCTTAGGTTTTGATGGCTTGCTTAGCTTGATCGAGTTAGAAGGATTCAGTCCTGACGTGTCTGATTTGTGCAAACGGAACTCGGAGAGTTCTTGATGGTTTTTACCACGGTTTGGAGATGTAATTTTCTATGGGCATACGGAGCATGTGATGTATAGTGATTTTTCTTCTAGATTGGGATCAATGGAAAGTTCTTGACCAATTGAGTATGTAGATCTTTGTGGGTCGGAAGGAAGATAAAGTTCTCTAGTTATCCTGAGATGGTATGGTATATGCGGTAGGTTGTGGAGGATTGACAATTGCATGTGGAAGGTTACGATTCAGTTCTGAATAGAAAGCCATGAATTCTTAGGTAGCACGAGCAGTTTTAGATGATTAAGGAAGTAGTAGTGCTAATTGGGGTGATTTGACGAGGGTATATATTTTAGAAAAGACAATGTGATTAAGTTGATGGTACTTCGGTAGTATTGCGACACTTTCTTGTTAGATCGACTAGTGATATTCGAGTTTGTTTGGTGGCACAGGGAAATTTTTGAGTATCTATCGTGGAATGATTGGGTATTTGAGGTGTAACATGTATTCGGATGGCGAAATTGGGATTGGATATGGTGATTCATGGGTAGTGTGGATTTAGAGACGGAAGTACTCATATTCAGGCTATGTTGTGGTTGTGGATCGTGTGTATTGGCACTGTTTAGCGACTATCGGGATTCGGAGGCTCGAGTGGATCTTTCTTTGTTGGTATGTTAGATGTTGGAGTTCAGACTGGTTGTCTCAGTGTTGGGTTATTCTAGACTATTACGCTATGGGATATGCCGGAAATGCCACGGGTTGAGTGGCGAGGTGCGGCGGATTATGTTCTAGTAGAATGGTTTATATTTCAAAGACCCAGCGAACGGCTGGGAAGGATTGCCTTTCTTAATTGAGCCTTCGTGATGGATGTCAGTGTAGAGGATTCTACCATTGATTCAGTTCCGGTGTTAAGGGACTCTCTGGATGTGTTTCTTGTGGCCGGGCATGTCACCGGGCAGGGTTGTTGATTTCGGTATTGATTTGGTGTGGGGCACCGTATTGTATGGCTCCGGCAGGAGTTATAGTAGTGGAAGTAGCAGCTTCAGGCTTCCTTGATAAGGAGTTCGTTGGCAGGCCAATGTGGATGTATGTTCTAGCTGAGTCAGCTTAGTTGGCCCCAAACGGTATTATTGAGGGACAAGTTGATTCGACCATTATTGAGCTTACTAGTGACCTGGGAGATCTATGAGTTGCCTTTCTGTGTTGCGAGATGTTATGATTTGTTGGTTATGGGCACATATGGTGCGGTTCTATTGGGGTTCATAGTGGAAGTCGAGCGGGAAAAGTAATTGGGTGTTGCTTAGTGGATGGCGTATTGGTTACGTCCTATCGGGTCTGCGTGGTATATGTTCCTTGTTTCACCGTAGGTGTAGTGATTTGCTTTGGTTCCATGCGTCAGATTGTGCGTGGTTGTCAATTTCGAGCATAGTGACTTGAGATGTTTCATGTGGAACAGTGTTTGGATAGGATCGCGCATTTTGCAGCAAAGCTATGGGGAGATATGACCTTGCGGGTTAGATTCAGGTGTTCTATTTCTATGATGTGAGACGGGTCCTCAGTCTTGTTGTTGTGGTGGTACGGGTGAGCTTGAGGTACAACTCTTTCATTGACTCATTTTCATGAGTTGAGTATGTTAGGACCATTGCTTATTGGTGTGCGTATTATGCCAGTTGTGGCTTAGGCCTCTATTGATGCGTCATGTCACCAGAGCGGTGTGTTGGATTAGAGGAGATCGTTGGGATCATTAATGAATACGAACGGATTCAATTTCAACATGTTGGAAGGATAAGATCGAGGTTTGGCTCGAAAATTCGCTATGGTATTTGTTAGGGGAGAAGTAACTTCATGAATGGTTGACCTGAGAAATGGTCGTGGTTTAGTGCGTATTTCATTTATCGTTGGCAGTATATGAAAGTGTTGGAATGAGACTTTAGTTGATAAGAGGTTTTCTACCAGTATTCGGTTGTTGTGGGCAGCTGTTGTGAATATAAGTTATTGCTACGAGTGTTTGAGTTATGTGGTATATCATGATATTGCTCCCGAGGTTGCAGGCGTGGGTTATTTCAGCTGGTTCGGGTCTACTCAGAGTATAGGTGTGAGGTTTTGATCGTATTGATGGTTTCGGAAGTGGAAATGTGATCTATGGCTTATGGGCCAGGCTGGATTGTGTAATTTCAGTTGCAATGTGCTATCGGACCTATATGAGATAGGGTGACGTGGGATCACACCTAGGTATATTCATGGTAAAGTTATTCAGCTACGGGTTGACTTTTAGAACAACTCTGGGTACGTTTGAGGACGAACGTGTGTTTAAGTGGGGGAGGATGTAACGATCTGACTAGTCATTTTGAGCTTTTGCACTTTGATCGCCAGTTCTTGGGCATGACTTTCCCCGTATGATGTATTATGACTGATGTAAATCGTTGATTTTGGTTTTCACGGAAATCGGTATGAATTTGAAAGAACAATCTCAATTGAAAGCTTTGAATTTGAAAGCTTTGACCAAGAGTTGACTTATTTGTATATGAGCTCGGATCGGAATTTCTATGATTTGGTTAGCTTTGTTGGGTGATTTATGACTTAGAAGCGTGATCGGAATTGGTTTTGGAGGTCCGGTGTAGAATTAGGCTTGAATTGGCGAAGTTAGTATTTTGGCGAATTCCGGTTGATAGGTGAGATTTCGATCCGAGGGTCGGAATGGAATTCTGAGAGTTTCTGTAGCTTCGTTATGTCATTTGTGATGTGTGTGCAAAATTTCAGGTCATTCGGACGTGGTTTGGTTAGGTTATTGATCGAAAGCGTATTTTGGAAGTTTTTAGAAAACTTAGGCTTGAATTCGAGGTGAATTGATGGATTTGGTGTTGTTTGAGGTGTTTTGATGATTGGAACAAGTTTGAATGAGGTTTTAGCATGTGTTGGTACTTTTGGTTGGGGTCCCGAGGGCCTCGGGTGAGTTTCGGGTGGTCAATCGGACCTTTTTCTATGTTGAGAAGTTGCAGAAATTTCAACAGCTATTGCAGATGATTTTAGCCTTCACGATCGTGTGAGGTCCATCGCTATCGCGTAGAAGGAATGTGGGTTGGCTTGAGTTCGGCCTTCGCGTTCGCGTTTGAGGTCTCGCGTTCACGGAGGGCCTTGACCTTGTGCTTCGCATTCGCATGCAATGGTTCGCGTTCGCGTATAAGTCTTTGGGGGTCCAGTGGATTTGTTCTTCGCGTTCGCATCATCTGGTTCACGTTCTCGTAGGTCTGGAAAGTAAGGCATCGCGTTCGCATAGTGCATTTGGGAGTCTTGGAATTTTTGCTCTTCGCGATCACGAGGCTTGGGCCGCGATCGCGATGAAGGAAGTTCAGAGTTGGGCAAAAAGTTTATAAAACATTTCATCCGCTATTTTAAGCCATTATTCCTCCATTGCTGAGTATTTTGAGAGCTCTTTGAGGGAAATTGAAGAGGGATTCATGGATAATTGATTGGAGGTAAGATTTTTGAACTTAAAACGTGATTCTATTGTGAAATTTACTTAGAAATTCATGGAATTAGGCTAAAAATGGAAGAACTAGGGGTTGAGATTTTGAAACTTTTAAATTGGGATTTGAAGGACCATTTGAAGTCGGATTTGAGAACTTTTATTATGTATGAACTCGTGGAAGGATAAGGAACCCGTTGATGTAAAAATTTCTGAGTTTCGAGAAGTGGGCCCGGGGCTTGGGTTTTGGTAATTTCGGGATTTGTGCCCGTTATTGATTGGTGTCGCTTGGGTTTTGTTCCCTTAGCATATTGTGATTGTATTTGTTCTGATTTTGGATAGATTCGACGTGCGTGGAGGCTGATTTGAGGGGCAAAGGCGTCGCGAGCTAGAGATTTCGCCAGTTCGAGGTGAGTAATTTTGTATATGATATCCTGAGGATTTGAAACCCCGGATTGCACATCGTAGTGCTATATTGAGGTGAGACACACGCTGGATGACGGGCGTGGGGTCGTGCACTATTGGGGATTGTGACTTGGTCCGTCCCGATTGATGATTTTACCGCGTATTTGACTGAAACTTATTTGCGATCATTATGTTTTGGGCTGATTGCCATATTTGGGCTTTGTGCCAACTATTGGATTCCTTTGGGGACTATTGTTGATATTTCCTCACTATTTTGATTTTATACTTGAACTCAGTCATGTATTTTTCACTGTTTTCAAAACTCGGCCAAGTTTATTTCGCTTTAACAATTGAAATGATATTTCCAATAATATTTTTGGGCTGAGTATCATGTTTTACTGCTGTCCGAGGGGCTTATGTAATTTTTGCCTGAGTAAGGCTGAGTGCATGTATTGTGAGGATACTTTTGGATCGGGCTGCACGCCGCAACAGTGAGATACTGATTTGATTATGAGGCGGATGGCCTGAGATATGTATGTCACGAGGTGGCTTATGATGTATATGAGGCCGCGGGCCTAGATTTGATGCCACGAGATGGCTTGATATTGCGCTTGGGCCGTAAGGGGCCCCTCCCGGAGTCTGCACACCCCCAGTGAGCGCCGTCGACGAGATATATGAATCGGGCTGCACGCCGCAGCGGTGCTGGTACTGTTCTATGTGTTTACTTTATTTTATTTGTCTGCCATTATCTGTTGTTTGGGCTACTTCATGTGATATATATCTGATTGCCTGGCATTATCTGTTAATTGAGTGTTGTGCCCGAGGGGCGGATTTCCGTGCTTATCTACACTGTTTGTTTTGCACTCATTTGCGTAACCGTTGAAAAAGTCATTTTTAAAAGAGGTTTAAACTGAACTAAGATGTTTTCCAAGGATTTCACAGTTTCACTGCTTTTACTCAACGGGTTTTAGACTGCTTTATACAACATGATGGTTTGTTTTACGTGATTTCTTACTGCTCAGTTATTATTTATCTTTATTACTCACTGAGTTGGAGTACTCACTTTACTCCCTGCACCTTGTGTGCAGATACAGGTATTTGTTCACCCGGTAGCGGGTTTTGAGCTGGTCGGAGGCTAAGTTATCGGAGTTTAGTGAGGTGACTGCCAGCGTTCGCAGCACCACATTTCTTCTTTTGTTTATCAGTCCTATTTTATATGTTTCAGGCCTTGCAGTTGTATTTATACTCTAATAGATGCTCGTGACTTGTGATACCCCGGTTTGGGCTGTGTTTGGGTTGTATTCCGTACCTAATAAAGAAAATTTTTATTTAGACTGTGGTTATTTAATTATGCTAAAACTGTTTATTAATATTAACTATTCTAAAAAGTTGAAATGGGTTGGTTGGCTGGCCTTGTCTTCACGAGAGGCGCCATCACGACCGGATCGGGGTCTGGGTCGTGACAGCTTTGGAGGATACAAGACACAGAATTCATCATCTTTCCATCAATTTAATACGAGAGTTTGGATTGTAATATTGGATTGATGCTTTCTTACTCTTTAATTATAATTATGATGTTCCTCCATGATTATGGAGTAGTCAACCTTAGAGTTTGACGGATATGGTATTTTGATAAATATTCGTGAATTTTAACTCTAGTTATTTGCTTGAATTCATTTATGGAGCTTTGAATTGTTGTAACTTTATTCACCAGTTTATTTAATCGAAAGAGGGATATTTTGGTGATTATCTTTGCATTATTTTAATTAATTGATTGATTCTCTTAAGTAATCAAAAGAGCTTGTTGAATTGTTGACTAAATCAAGTTAGGAGAATATTCGAGAGACGTTTTCCTAAAGACTAATCCAATAACACATGCTTGCATATTTCACAGTGCTTATATTAGTTCACCTCGTAGAGTTAAGATTTAATCGAGAGACAAGTCTTGACTACACGTTTAAACTAATCATCGAGTGAATTCGTCAAGATCATTAGAACATTAGAGTAAATTAAACTAGAGTTAAATCCCAAATAGTTATCTTGCACCTATCCTATCATGACCCTTATTCCTCACATTGATAAGAAACCAACTCTCCTAATCTCTAATTCTTTGCAGCCAATTGTCAATTGCTTTACTTCAGTAGTTAATCATAGTTTGTAATCAATCCAAACCAAGTTTTGATCATCTTAAATAGCAACTAAACCAGAAATTACTAGAGCATTGTTTAAATCCAATCCACGTGAAGACGATAATTTAACTATACTATCTTTGGCTAGCGAGCAATAGCTTTGTGTTGTGTTTCGCGCGTGTCAACCAACAATTGTGAATTCTTTTCCATTTAAGCAAGGACCTTCGCCATTGAGTTTCCGTGCATGGAGATTTATCATCATTAGAGATCTTTGAGAGGCGACGACGTCAGTCAAACTAGTAGAGAAGAAATGATGATTGGACATAGGGTGGGTTATGGTGAGAGAGAGAGAGTGAGAATGCGTAATTAAATCCCTCTCCCCTTGCCCAGAGTTAGTAGTGTTAGTAGTGATATTGGGCTTAGCCCCATTAGTGGACCCCAGAAATTAACTTATGTTAGAGCCTTGGGGTATCAGATTTGGAATTTCAATTTGGGTATTTTTCTTACCCGATATGGATGCGTGTTTTCTCCCTTAGGCCGTGTAAGAGGTAGGAGGTGCATGTGTGGTAGGACTTGCGTATGTCCCATATTTGGTACAGGCTGTAACTTGTGCATTTGGTTTGTGTTGTGTGCTAAAGCCCAGACAGTTGTGACATGGGCCCATATGGCCTAAGCTGCATGTCTCTTTGGGGTCTAATCAGACGAGGCCCGTGTGGTGTTTGTTGGCCCTGTCTTATTTGGCCCATATTTCCCGCAGCCCTAGTGCCGCCATGTTCCAAGCCCCATTTCCGCCCTCAACCTTATCAATGTTACTCCTTTCGTTCCAATTTATGTGAACCTGTTTGATTAGGTACGAAGTTTAAGAAAAAATGAAGACTTTTGAAATTTGTGATTTTAAACAAGTCAAAAATGGCCCTAGAGTGTTTGTGTGGTTATAAAAGTTTCTCATTAAGGGTAGAATTGAAAGTTTAAGCTAAATTATTTCCAAAACTAGAAAGGGATCATTCTTTTTGGAACTGACCAAAAAGAAAATAGGTTCACATAATCTAGAATGGAGGGAGTACTAAGGATGGATAACTTACCTGAATCCAGTGGCCACTTTCCGCTCCCCGGTCTGTTCTCTGTTGCCTATGATCATCCCTGGTTTTTGAATCCCTCCATTCTCTCTTGTCGTTTTGTTTTCCGTGGAAACTCTACCACTTTTCAGTCGTCATCCTCATTGGCACTATGTCCTGCCGTCGACGTCTCTGTTGTGTCATTTGCCCTTATCTATCGTTGATTTGGGCATTTCTTGAGTAGATAGCCCAGTCGCCCACACCCTTTGCACGGGATTCCCTCCCCCTCATACGTAATTGGTTGCTTATATTCACCAATTAGTACTGTCATTTTGAGGGGTACCTCAATTGGTACTTGGATGCAGATCTGTGCATAACTGCCCCTTAAGGTGGCAGAGGTGCACGTATCGATTTTCAGCAGCCTACCAACCCTTCTCCCCATCCTTTTTAGAATCTCTCTATCGTAGAACTCCGTGGGTAATTAGGCAGCTAGATCCAGATGGTTGTGGCGTGTATTTTTTATTCCGCCAATACAAAGTTTGGTTCCCAATTTCTGACGGAATGGAAGTGTCCCATGATGAACCATGGGCCTCCATGTAGTGCAAGCATCATGTTCTCTTCTTTTTCAAATTTCAATACAAAGAAATCCCAACCTAGATCAATTAGTGTTAGATGCTCGCTGGGATTACATAAGTGTTGCAATTTTAACTTCAATAGATGGTGGGGTACCTTTTTCCCAAAGATCTTGACGATTAATGAGAAATGTCATGGGGTGGTTGAGTCTATTTTTTTGTTCTTGGCTGAGGATGATGGGCCAGTGGTGTCATCAGTGGTTGATTTGAACGATGTCTCTGGTTGGTGGTACTGGGTGTTGTATATGATTAACTTTGTTAAGTTCTTTTCCGCTAGTATTTCCTTGAAGGTGTTAACTTTTTCTTTTTGAGTTTATTCCACTTCAATCGGTGTTGAATTTGTGTCCGGTGGGTCGGGGGATTTTAGTGCCTGTGGTGATCGTTGGTCCAGTGCTAGGATTGATGATGGGGCCATTTGGGGGAGGGGATAATTGTAGAGAGAGAAGCTCCCCGATCTCAATGCGGTTCATGTCTTTATTATTGTCACAACAGGACTTATTCTTTGAATTTACCCTTAAAAGAAGCATCAATTGAAAAAAAAATGTTCTCATTTGTTTTTTTATCAGTTTTTTATTTTTCAAATTTGTGTGAAAAAAATTGTATTCCTAGCCGGCTCATTTTTGTTTTTTTTGGTTGGAGAAAACATACAACAAACTAAGACATATATCACAATTCAAGTTGAGGTTGCAAATTCAATCAATTAAATTTCTTTATCCTTATTTAGCAAAGAAAGCTCGTTATTACATTTTACTAAAGATATTTTTGTTGTGTGTGATAAAAATCTAAAACACTGGAGTGTTTATATTTAAATTTACAAATTTGGTCCCATTTCCCAAACAATACCCAAAATTGTTCAATCTTCTCTATCCAAAAGCAAAAAAATGGGTGGTCGTTAAAACAACTATTGTTTCACTGCGATACCCGCCCGCATTTTCCCGCCATCACTTGTTCACGTCTCCAAATGGCCTTCACATTGCTCTCAATCTCGAGCTGTTACTGTCTTCGCCTTTCACAATTTGTTGTTAATGGCCATAGACCAATTACACGTCAACATACTTTCAGTATTAGTCAAATTGTCATACACCCTAACATTAATCAATGTCGTCCATTTTCTAGAGGAGCAAGATTCATCTTGCTTTCAAATGCCCAAAGCAGTGGAGAATACGGCGGCTCTGAGCAGTTAATTGAAGATCTTAGGGTTCCCCAACAATGGCTTGAACCCTCCAAAGCCCTCCAGGTAATTCACACATGTCTTTTCCCAATTACTCTGTTAAGTTTTGTGATATCAGAAAAATAATTAGCTTAATTGGTACTCCTAGAAGGGATTTGATGATCGCAGACCTGAGGTTTGCCTGTACTTTGTCCTTGCAGTTACAAACTAAGAGAACCTTCTTTGTGAATTACCTATTAAGAAATCAGTTAAATATCCTGGGAGTGTTGAAAGATCTTAACTTTGAGTTGTGGTGGGGTTGATCAAGCACTTCATGCATAAAGAGTGATTACTTACTTCAGTACTACCAATCTGATTTGAAGAATATTTGTCTCAATTGAAGTTCTCTTGGAATTTAAATTCCTTTGAATTGGTAATAAATTTAGAAATAACTAAAGAATATAAATGAGTAAAACTTTCTACTTAATTCTTTGTGATTGTTTTGGGGTCCTGGACATTGCTGGGATCAGTGGTAGTTACCTTATGTGACCATTGTGTTAAGAGGGTCTGGCTAGAAACGATCATATATTGGCGCATAGTTTTCTTGGTACTCCTCTACTTCGTCATCAAACTACGAATGGCATGGTATATTAGAGACCAAATAGTTAAGAGGCCAAGTGTTATACAAATAATGGTAGTCTTTTATCAAGTAAGACATTATGAAATTTGAGAACTATGACCTGACTCATCTTCCGTAAGTCATTAAGTTGTGTGTGTGTATCATCCTCTGCTGTGTCTATGCCACGTGTTTACTGAAAATTCAATCTTTTGCCTTCTTGATTGTGTTTAGCAAGTTCCTTCGGAACAATTTTTATATTCTAATTACAGTCACTACAAGTGTTCCGCAAAAGTTAAATCAATTTAGAGAGATCTCTTCAAGATATGTATTGAGAGGCTCTAAAGTGCATGGAATGGTAGTTGAGGCATTGCCATTCAGCATAATGAAACTGCTAGTATCGTATTTGTTTTACATCTGATGAAGGATAATCATTGCTGAAAAGCACGACACGATTTGCAACTCAACTATAAAAGTCTTGCACTCTGTCATGAAACAATTAGTGATCGCTTTTGATGCTCTCAGTTGCCTTTATCCATTACCCCAGGGTGAATTGTCATATTAGGATCATTTCTACATATAAGCTTTGCCAATTAGTTTGAACGTATTTCAATAGTAATAGCAATTTAATATGTGGCATCATTATCGGGTTTAAACTCCTATGTGCTTTGTAGGATAAGGTATTTGCGGGAACCTGTCTCTTCTACTTACTCCATGTTGACTATTTTCAAGTGGATATTTGCGGTACACTCTTTGAGTAGATGAGCCAAGATGAGATTTGAACAAGATATGCTTAAAATTCCTCTCAAGATTGTTTTTTGTGTGCATGTTATCTGTAGTTTTTGTCTTTAATATATATCTTTGCTGATTTTCCCCGAGACCATTTGCAAGAGGGGTAGGAATTTCCTTCCCTTCACATGCTATAAGGTGTCCTTAAATTGAGTTCCATTTTTATTCCCTTTCTAATAATGATCTAGCAAGTTTTATTTAATCGGAAAACATGTATGTTGAATGCTTTAAGATGCCATTTTAGTTAGTTTTACGCGTTGAACTTAAGTTGTGGATGTTGTCCAATACTGCATAGCTTGAGGTAGTCCATCTGAGAATGACTTGCTATCATCACGTTGTTGCATACTTCTTGCAAAATCTTGATGTTGGCTGGTTGCAATGTGATCCTTTCTAATCCCATTGAAGAAAAAGGGAAAGAATTGGTGCACTTTTCTATTGATAAAATTTTTACATTGTGCTCAGGAGCCTTTCTTCTGCGTCTGCATCTGTACGTGTTTTGAAATTCATAATTCTAAATATGAGGTCAACTTCTCTACGTCTGCTTACTTTTTTTAGCAGCCTCTACCTTATCAATTAGAAATAATGCAGAGGCTTCTGATCTGCATAAACTGCATTGAGTAAGGCTGAAGGTGTATGGTTAGCATATTGTCCCACTCTACCCCCTCTCTTTTCTCTATTGGAATACATGGCTCAAGAACTTGTGGCATTTACACAGGAATCTGAATGGTTGAGAACTGCTCTTAACAAGTGGTTGGATGATGAATATTGTCCAGAGGAAACAAATGTTGAGATTAGCAAAGTTGCTGCGAATTCATTCTACAGATCATTGTTGGAGAATAAAACTGACATAGGTGAGATACTATTAAAGATGGCTGGTGATTTGGAATCCATATCCTATCAAGAAAGCTTTCATGGAGCATTCTCATCAGCAAATGCAGCAGTGAGTCTCATAATCCAACGGCTTGAACAAAACTAATCATTTGGCCTCGATAAAAAGTTTGGAACTCTCAGCTTCCTACCAAACACCCCTTATTTGTTTTTTTGACTTGCACTTTAGAATTATCCCTTAATAGTAGTACATTAAGATTTCACCAATAAGGTTAGAAAGGCCATTTATTGAAAAGAAAAAAAAAGAAGGTTAGAAAGGCCTATGGTTTAATAACTTTAGTTTGTCAACATTTCTAGTGCTATCTAGAGTAGCTGGAGAAATACATATATGCCAGACACTTTCAATTTGTAGTTGAGTTTTAGAATGTAAGTATGAAACCATGCTCTATGTCAAGATGTGTCATCTCAAAAACAAGCTTTTAGTTTTTAGTTTTATTACTTGTTATCGGTACCTCTTTCATATTCTGCTATCTTCGATTTAGTTTTCTAATTATTTGTCTTGTTATTACTTGCTATCAGAGCTTCTTTCACCTTCTTTAGTCGAGAGTCTATCGGAAACAGTCTCTCTGCCCTTCCAGGTTAGGGGTAAGGTTGCATACATCCTGTTGCGGAAACCAAATGTATATAGTGTGAATAAGTCACAACTACTATACCAAAAATTATGACAGCCACCAAATAATAAATAAGACAATAAAGCAACAATAAAAGGAACACCGGAATTTACGAGGTTCGGCTAGTTTTGCCTACTCCTCGGACACAACCAATATTTTATTCCACTCCAAAAATACAAGTGAAATAATACTAAAGAGAGAAGATACAAATGTCTTAAGAAGATAAGAAGGCAAATGAGAGGTGTGTTTAAATCCTAAACATTAGGCCTCCTTTTATAGGGAAAAATCCCAACCAATTTGGTCTTCCACCGATGTGGGAGTTTTGGCATTCAACAAATCTCCACCTTGGCAAAATTCCACATCTTCAATTTTCTCTCAATAACAAATTTTGGTTATGTCTTCATCTTCAATCTTCAGTGTTCAACAATGTTGATCAAATCCAAACAATGTTGAAACTTGATCGCAGTCACCACCTTTGTCAGCATATCAGCAGGATTCTCTGTAGTATGAATTTTTCTTTACCGTGACTCCACCTTCTTCTATGATTTCTCGTACGAAATGATACCGAACATCAATGTGCTTCGTCCTTGCATGATAAACTTGGTTCTTCGCTAATTGAATAGCACTTTGACTATCACAAAAAATTGTGATACTTTTTTGTTCAACACCAAGCTCTTTTAACAACCCCTGAAGCCAAATTGCCTCTTTCACAGCCTCTGTAATAGCCATGTACTTTGCCTCTGTTGTAGACAAAGCAATTGTTGACTGCAAAGTAGACTTCCAACTAACTGGTGCTTTTGCAAAAAGAAACACATAACCAGTAGTTGATCTTCGTTTGTCCAGATCACCGGCAAAATCTGAGTCACAATATCCAACTACAGACTGATTGCATTCCTGCTCAAAAACTAACCCAACATCTACAGTATTATGAATATACCGTAGAATCCACTTCACAGCTTGCCAATGCTCCTTTCCTGGATTATGCATATATCTGCTAATAACTCCAACAACTTGTGAAATGTCAGGTCTCGTACAGACCATTGCATACATCAAGCTACCAACAGCATTTGTGTATGGTACATTTGACATATACTCTCGTTCAGCTTCATCCTTTGGCGACATAGTAGTACTTAGCTTAAAATGGGGAGCAAGTGGAGTACTAACTGGCTTAGTCTTTTCATCTATGCCAAAACGTTGTAGTACTCTTTTCAAATATTCTTTCTGAGATAAACAGAGTTTCTTTGAACGTCTATCTCTAATTATCTCCATGCCAAGAATTTTCTTTGCCTCACCCAAATCCTTCATCTCGAACTCCTTCTTCAGTTGAATCTTCAACTTATCAATTTCTTCCGAATTCTTGGAAGCTATCAACATATCATCAACATATAGGAGAAGATATACAAAGGAACCATCTTTAAGCTTGTGCAAATACACACAATGATCGTATTTGCTTCTCTTGTACCCTTGCCGCAACATAAACTCGTCAAATCGCTTGTACCATTGTCTAGAAGATTGTTTCAATCCGTACAACGATTTTTCAAGTTTGCACACCATATTTTCTTTTCCAGCAACTTTGAATCCTTCTGGCTGAGTCATGTAGATTTCCTCCTCCAAGTTTCCATGTAAAAATGCAGTTTTTACATCCATCTGAACTAGTTCCAAATCCAATTGTGCTACCAAAGCCAACATAATTCTAATGGAGGAATGTTTTACAACTGGAGAAAACACTTCATTGTAATCAATTCCCTCCTTTTGAGCATATCCTTTGGCCACCAATCTTGCTTTGTAGCGAACATCTACTTGGTTAGGAAATCCTTCCTTCTTTGCAAATACCCATTTGCACCCAATTGCTTTCTTTCCCTTCGGGAGATTGGCCAATCTCCATGTATGATTCTGATGAAGGGACTGTATTTCATCATTCATGGCAATCCTCCACTTATCTTCTTCTGAACTTTGGATTGCGTCTTTATAAGTGGTAGGAACATCATCAGCTACAATTGAGGTTGCACAAGCAACCGTCTTTATGAGACGAACATGTTTCGTTATTGTTCTTTTTGGCCTGCTGGTTGCTATTGATTCAAGTTGTTGTTGAGGTTCCTGAGTTGGAATCTCCTCTACTGGCTCTCCTTCCAGAGGGTAATCTTCATTTGTTTCCTCCTCTGCTTCTTGTGTAGGAAAAATAAATTTTCCCTCAAACTCCACCTGCTTAGAAGCACCTTCATTTTGTTTGGTATCTTCTGTTACCTTATTTACCATAGCAGATTCATCAAAGGTAACATCCCTGCTGAATATTACTTTCTTTGTCATAGGACACCATAAGCGATATCCTTTGACTCCAGAAGTAATTCCCATAAAAATAGCCTTCTTTGCCCTTGGATCCAATTTTGACTCTGTCACATGATAATATGCAGTTGAGCCAAACACGTGCAAAGAGTCATAATCTACAGCAGGCTTTCCATACCATTTTTCAAATGGTGTCTTGCCATCAATAGCAGCAGATGGTAGACGATTAATGAGGTGGCATGCATATGTAATTGCCTCAGCCCAAAATTCTTTGCCCAAGCCAGCATTGGACAACATACACCGTACCTTCTCCAGCAAGGTCCGGTTCATACGTTCTGCCACTCCATTCTGTTGTGGTGTATGTCTAACAGTGAAGTGTCGGACGATGCCATCATTTTCACAGACCTTATTGAAATGATCATTTTTGTATTCACCTCCATTGTCTGTGCGAATACACTTGATCCTCTTGCCTGTTTGATTCTCCACCATCGTCTTCCATTTGAGAAAAATTCCCAACACTTCATCTTTGCTCTTCATTGTATACACCCATACTCTTCGGGAAAAATCATCAACAAAGGTTACAAAATAGTGCTTCCCACCCAATGAAGGTGTTTTGGAAGGACCCCAAACATCAGAGTGTACATAATCCAAAATGCCTTTAGTATTATGGATCGCTGTACCAAATTTAACCCTTGTCTGTTTCCCTTTGACACAATGCTCACAAAACTCCAAGTTGCAAGCCTTTACTCCTTTTAACAATCCTTGATCTGATAGAGTTTTCAAGGATTTTCCTCCAGCATGTCCCAAGCGCATGTGCCATAGCTTGGTTGCTTCTGCCTCTTTGTCGTCACTGGATGTTACTGTCGCTGTCCCAATAACTGTACTGCCACGATAGCGGTACATATTATTATTCTTCCGATTAGCCTTCATTACCACTAGTGCACCGGAGCATACTCTCATCACTCCATTTTCTGCAATGATTTTGAACCCTTTTGATTCTAGGGCTCCCACAGAGATGAGATTCTTCTTCAAATCCGGTACATATCGAACATCTATCAATGTTCTGATCATTCCATCATGGTTCCTTAATCGTATTGAACCAATTCTATATGAGGTAAGAGGGTTGTTGTCCGCTGTGTGGATGACTCCATATTTTCCTTCTTGAAAATCCACGAACCAGTCCTTGTTGGGACACATATGATAGCTACAAGCCGAGTCCATCAACCATATGTCTGATGATGTTGATGACTCTGTTGTAACTAATGAGAAGTCTGAATCATCACAATCAGCTACATTTGAATCCATAATGGCCTTTCCATTGTTATGTTTGGCCTTATTCTTCAACTTCGGACAGTCTTTCTTCCAGTGCCCTTTTTCTCGACAAAAGGCACATTCATCTTTGCTGGGTCTGGATCTTGACTTGGATCTTCCCTTCTTTGTCCTCGTTTGATTTTGAGGACGACCCCTCACAAATAGTGCTTCTCCTTCTCCGCCCTTCTGTTTTTCTCGCTTTCTTTGTTCATAGCTGTACAAAGCCGAACAAACTTCTCTGAGAGAAACTTCGTCATTTCCATGGAGTAGAGTAGTTTCAAGGTGCTCGTACTCATCAGGAAGTGACGCCAACAACATCAAGGCCAAGTCACCATCATCATAAGTTGTATCCATATTTTGCAAATCTGTGACCAACTTATTGAAACTGGTGATATGTTCATTCATCGTGGTACCAGGAACATAGGTGAAGTGAAACAGTCTCTTCTTCATGTACAATTTATTTTGACTGTTTTTCTTCAAAAATTTATCCTCCAGTGCTTTCCATAATTTACTTGCAGAAGTTTCCTTTGTGTATGGATATTTCTGCTCTCTAGCAAGGTAGGATCGAATGGTACCGCAAGCAACACGGTTGATAATTCTCCAATCTTCTTCTCCAATAACATCTGGTCTCTTTTCTTCAATAGCAAGATCTAGCCCTTGTTGAAAAAGGACATCTAGAACCTCGCCTTGCCACATCCCAAAATGTCCTGATCCGTCAAAAATTTCTACCGCAAATTTCGCATTTGACACAATTCTTGTCATAAGCGAAGATGCCAATGATGACGTATTGTTGACACTTGATGTAGATTCTTCTTGTTTATTGTCTCTCATCTTTGACACAAATATTATTTAATAGCTGACGACACAAATCAAGATTATTTCCTTTCTGGTGTGGAAGATCAGACTAAGCTGCAACCACAGAGCATACTCAGACAGAACCTTGACTCAGTTACCAAGATAAATCTTTTCTGATGTGGAAGATCAGACTATGCTGCAACCACAGAGCATACTTAGACAGTACCTTGGCTCTGATACCAATTATTGCGGAAGCCAAATGTATATAGTGTGAATAAGTCACAACTACTATACCAAAAATTATGGCAGCCACCAAATAATAAATAAGACAATAAAGCAACAATAAAAGGAACACCAGAATTTACGAGGTTCGGCTAATTTTGTCTACTCCTCGGACACAACCAATATTTTATTCCACTCCAAAAATACAAGTGAAATAATACTAAAGAGAGAAGATACAAATGCCTTAAGAAGATAAGAAGGCAAATGAGATGTGTGTTTAAATCCTAAACATTAGGCCTCCTTTTATAGGGAAAAAATCCCAACCAATTTGGTCTTCCACCGATGTGGGAGTTTTGGCATTCAACACGCCGTTCTCCCCAGACCCCACTTGCGAGATTATACTGGGTGGTGGTTGTTGTTGTATCATCTTGAAAACTAAGTTTTTTCAGTGGAGAAAAGTGAAACATATTGTGATGCTGATCGAAGGATTAAACTGAGCTCCTACTTCAGAATATATTTATTTTCTCTCGTTGGAATAACAAAAGGCCAAATGGTTATGTTGGTTGAAGAAAAAGTGGACATTTATTTCGTTGTGGCCAAAGCTAGTGATCGAACCCGTAACTAAAACTCCAGCTTCAACCTAAAATCATATTATGGGTAAGAAATGTTGTTTTCACCTTTCTAATAAAAATTACTACTATCAAATATTGACAATTTCAGCAGTTGTCACGATCAATCAATTATGTGATGCATAAGGCCCTCAAAACCTCCCACAGAATCAAGGGTGGGGAAGGTCACTTTCCATATTTATTTTAGCATCTTTTGTTTTCATCTACCATAACTGTACTATGAGGTCGATGAAAATGAAGTAAAAACAATTGGTCCACCAGAACCAAGTTTTCAAAAAAATATCGACTCAGCAACAACAATATATATTTGTTACATTTCTTTTGAAATGTTACCTTGGACTGATAATTTGCTGGTGTATTTTTGAGGTAGCCATAAATGTTTTGCCTTGTTTTTCGGCCATGGACAGTGGACAGGCCAATGAATGATGATAGAGAAATTACTACTAAAAAAATTATATTAAAAACATATGAATTAAACTCGATATATCGGGATTTTGGGATTTCTTGATCAAGCGGTGAACAATTGGCCAACATAGGGTGTGTTTGGTATAGCAAGATAAGATTTAACTAATCTGTTGCAACTCGTTTTCCAAAATGTGACATAAGAAATGATACCAAGATATTTTTTGACGTCAAAATGATTGAATACGCGATTTTGAATCACGTGGACTGATTTTATTGGTTTCTACATTCTCCAACAAAGCAATAATTGATGGAAGGGCTTAGAAGGGTGTGCCTAGAAATAATTGTTACTAAGACTTAAGAGAATGATATTACAGCCTGAATTGACATTTAATTGTCTGTCTGCAGGTTTCATATATACATATTTTTTCAATGTAGTCTCTTTATGAGTAACGGCACAAACTACATGTTAAGAATTTTATATTAAATGGGTGTATATTCTATCACATAATCAAGATTCTAATATGATTGGAACATTAATATGTTTGTCATGTAGACTAGATTTAGTGTGATGTGTGTTTGACTCAAAAGATATTAAAACCTTTTTGAACAATTCAATCAAAGATGAAGGAGTAAATTTTAACTGAGGTTAATAATCTCTAGAAAGATTGATAAAGAAAGAGTAGATAGATCACAAGTTTTCTTTTTTATTCGTGGATAGTCATGTTTCCAAAATTCCGAAGCCCCTTTACAAGGTTTATTGTCCCCTATTTATACTAGGAGAAAAATTCTTCTAAACTATACAAGACAAAAATACAAGGAATATTCGAAGGAATATTCCCGATGTCTCCTAATGGCTATACATTATTACAAGGGTCGTCTCCTCCAGGGCATCGATTCAGGGAGTCCTCATCAATTGTCGTACTCGTCGCCGGTCGTGGTCGGACAAATTTGGACCCATACAATGTGTTTGTCTGGATGATTGAACTGGCATTATTTTGTAGGAGCATATTTGATCGCTCATAATAAGTATTTAAAATCATTAAAGAATAAATAGCAAATCAAGAACAATGAATGTGGCTACATATATTCTATCGCAAAAGAATACATTGGATAAAATTGAAATTATACAACGAATATTAATATGACTTCTGTATTAAGATGACACGTACAAATTGAGAGATATTTCAGGTAAGACCCTACAATTTTAATTTTGATAGTACATTCATATGTGTGCCTTGTCACGAGGACTTGCTCTCAAGTTAATTGGGTTAGGCATGTGATTTATCTTTTGCTAGAAAATGATAACTCATACTAGAATCCAGCAGAGTAAATAATTTTTCCTGCAGAAAACCCAATGTAACCAGGGTTTACGTCGAGAATTCAACTAAATTAAGTCGCAAAATAAGTCTTTAAACTAAAATGTGCTGCTTATAATAATAATCTTCCCACCTAAAAGGTTAACTACTATTTGCAGGAAACAAAAGGTTAAAACGACAAAAGACAAAAGGAACTCACGATTGATACGACACATAAACATCAATTCTGCCTAACAATATGGAGTTATTCTCTGAAAACATGTGTTTAACTAGAAAAATAAGTAGGAGTATATAAATAGCCAGGAGGTAGGTGGAGGCAGCCTCCCTCCCTCTCATCTAACTTTTTCTCTTTTTTAAATTATTGAAAATATCATCTTATTTTTCTAAAAATATTATTCTGTTTCTCCTTCAATTTCAGTAAAATTTTTCATTTTTCTTCCTCACAAATCTTGGACAAAAATAATGTAGTAGTTAATTAGATGGCTTCAAGTACGAGTTGAAGAAAAATGTGTCCTGTTTTTTTTTTTTAATTGAAGGACATATGAATACATTGGCCTGTTTTTTAGGAGAGGGTTATAAGGAGGTTTGCGACTTTCAACTTAAATTTTATATATATATAGTAAAATCACACAGATGTATAGTAAAATAATAAATTTGATTTATTGAAAAAATAGGAGGCTAATAACCACAAACTATTATACAAGTGGACTCCACAATCGTCACTCATTCAATTTGCCAAACCAATACTATTATCTTAATTTTATAAAAGTTTGAAAGTTGCGAGAGAATATTCAAAATGAACTACTGGTTGCGGTAAAGCACGTGGATGAACGAATCAGATGTACAAAATTAAAATATTACAGCATAGTTTTGTGCAGATGTGATAATTTTAACGTAGCCACCACACTAAGGGTGTCTAACGGGTGGCCGTGCCGGGATGGATAGAAAAAATTAATAACCGTACGGGTTGGGATTCGAACCAGTTACGGATTGAGACTTATTGGATTTAACGGGTTCGGGTTCATCCGGGTAAAAGATGAACCGTACGGGTTACGGGTACAAGGGGTCAGGCCGGGCCGGGCTAGTTTAATTTTTAATATTTTTTTGTATTTTGTATATCTATTGTAAGTTATATTAATATAGAGTAGAAATATAAAGAATACAATGAAGATGGGGAAAAATTGCACTTATAAATTGCAAGTGCTACATTTATTTCAAACTTACCAATTTGCATTTAACAAGTAAATTAACGAAAAAAGAGTAAAACTAAATTTTCATGCATAATAGTTCTTCAAATTATTCTAACAAACTAAAACATTAAGCATAAATACGTCTAATAATTTTAAAATAACACAAATTGTCTCAAATCAACTTAAATACGAATTTCTGGAGGACGCTTGAGACAACTCTTCATATGCCTCCTTAAACTGCATGTGTCATACTTTGGACGAAGATTTAAGATTCGACCACAGTTCTTGCACTTTACTTTCTGAACTTCTTCATTTTCTTCTACTACCTCAAAGTATTCCTAAACATATGAGAGCACTCTAGAAGTACGAGGCATGATTTAACTTGAATTGAGAATTGAGATTGAGAAATGAGAGATGAGTGAAGAAATGAAGAAGAGGGAGGGGGGTGTATTTATAGTTTTACAAAGGGTTAAATTTGTAATTACAAAAAGTGTTAATTTAAAAAAAGGCCCAAAAAAGGGCTAATTGTGCAAATCAGCCGTTGGGCAAGGACTCCTTGGCAGGTGACCGTTGCCAACGGTAGGCCTAAATAAGCCAATCAACAATTTAAAAAGAAAAAAAAAAGAAACTAGCCTTTAACCGGTCCTGGGCCGGGCCGGTTTAACCGGTTCTACAGTATTTCTATTGACTGGGTTTGACCGGTCCAGGTAACCAGTTGAAAATAGGTGAACGGACAAACCCCCCTAACCCTTTAACCTAGCCCCACCCGGCCCCATTGGATCGGTCCAGGCCGATTTCGATTTTAATCGGTTTGGGCCGGGCCGGTTATGGTTAAACCCGGCCCGTTAGACACCCTTACACCAAACTCACTTATTTGGTGGTACAATCAAACCTCTCTATAGCAGCTTTATTTGTTTCGAATATTTTTTGATGTTATAGCAAAGTACTGTTATATAGAACATATATTATAATATAACATAAAAATTGGCTCCGGAAAAGCTTGGCTTTTATATATAATGAGTTGTTGTTATATAGAGATTTATGACTATATAGTCTTTATTTTTCACTACCACTGTCCGATTACCTTTTTTCTTTTTTTAAATCTTAGTTAAGAAAAATGATACGTACTAAGTATTGTATATAAAATTTACTATACTTATATTATGACAGTTTAGCTGTCTTTGTTCTCATGTAACTCTTTTTCTACAGGCTGCCTATAATTTGAATCAGAAATAACAAAAAATACCATGCCTCGATTCCAACATCTTTGTTGGGACCTGGGACCGATTATATATGGATCCTTACTTTTTTTTTAGTTAGGTTCAACTCATGTCATCATCTTGTAATTTGAATTTTAAATTATTTTATTATTTTCATCATAATTATAAGAAAGATTATAAAATAAAATAAATTACTTAAACTTCTATTGGTATCTCCTTAACTAGTGACAGATACGTTTAAGAGCATTTATTTTCGATAACTTGAGTTTTACGCTAACGTTTTGTGTTTGGACATGCATTTTATTTTTAAAAAAATTAAAGTTTTGTGAGTGGAAGAAAAAATTTCACAAAAAAACTGTCCTAAACTAGTTTTTGAGAACTTGTTCTTTCCCCCCCCTCAAAACATGATCATATTTTATAAACAAATAATTTTTTCAATTTTTTTTTTTTTTTGAATAAATAAAGCCAAAATCTATGGCCAAATGGGTCCAACTTTTCAACAAAAATTCTACAGCTTTTTCTTTGATTAACTTGGAAGTTGGGTTCTTTGTCAAAAGAGCTTACTTGATTGGCAAATCTAGGACCAGAATCTTAAGCAGGTGTTTGGACATAAAAATTATAATTTTTGAAAAAAAAGTACTCCGTAGTATTTGGAGTTAAGTTAAAAAATGGTATTTGAAATTTAAAATTATGTTTGAAAATGTATTTCACTTGAAAAAATATTGTAGTTTTGTGGGTGAGAAAAGTGTTCTTTTTGGTTTTTGAAAAACTCATTTTCAATTTTTTTTCAAAAACTTGCAAAATTTCATGGACAAATACATTTTTTCTAAAAAAATGAAAAACAAAAATTTATGGACAAAAACCAACATTGCTGGAGAGTGTGAACGTTGTTAAATTATTGATCACAGAACTATATAATGTACTATGGAAAATATTATAGTGCTAGATGATTCCATTAATTTAAATTTTCCCTTGTCATTTATGCCAAATAATTGTGATATGACAATAAAAATGTGGCCCTTTTGTTCCCACGTTCAATAGTGTTATTCTCGTCGGTTGAATCATGAGTCCGAAACTTTTTTGTTGTATTTTTGGACAAAAATTATTTTAACGAGGGTAAAAAAAAAAATATTTTTTATATATAACGCCAAAATACTCCGTGTTATGTCTTAACGGTAACTTTTGCCATTAAATTATAGCACGGAGAATAAGCGAGTTATACCTTTTGACGATTTGACTGCAAGGTAAAGCGCATGGAAATAAAGCGCTATACCTATAGCGCATAAAATTAGCGCGGTATATCCCTTATTTTAATCCCCTTCGTCTTCCCCAAGACCAGACCTCCCTCCTTCCCCATTTTTTTTACTTCCTTTCGATTCTGGTCCCCCCACCCCCATTGTTGTCTCTTAAAAAAAATGTGGGCCCCTCCTGTCATACAAAACGCTAAGAACATAGGTCCCACATCATAGTAGAGCATCGTATTATTGTGGTTTCACTCTTTCGGACTCAAATTTTCAACTAATTTACTTTTCGAAAATACTACATCGAGGTATTCGATTTATTTTATGTCGAAATTTGAATAATAATGCATATTATTTGATTTGAATGTGTTTCCATGTCGTTTTGTGTTTTATTTGCGAAACTAATATGTTATATTTATCTGGACTTAGATATTAGTGTTCTAAAAAAATGTGAAATTGAGAAATAATTTTTTCTGTTAATATCCTGATTTAGTTATTAGTGTTTCCATGTCATTTTGTGTTTTATTTGCGAAACTAGTATGTTATATGTATTTTTGTGAATGTTATGTGATTAAAATGTATTTATTGTTTATATTTAGTTTAGATTATTTATTAGCGTAGTAAAATATAGAACCTTTTAGTGTAGTAAAGTGTAGAGTATTTTAGTGTAGAATCCCTGCAGTTTAAGTATCTCTTATAATGGTAGATGAAAATACAAACTTTGTACAATTAAATAATTAAAAATTAAGAATTTAAATTATAAAACAAACACACAAAATTATAAAAATATTGAATTTGACACACATAATTATTCATGATAGTTTGGCGCTATTGAGACTCAAATATCGAGCCTGGAACCCATAGGTATATATATTTTGTACAATTAAATAATTAAAAATTATTAATTTAAATTATGAAACAAACACACAAAATTATAAAAATATTGAATTTGGCACACATAATTATTAATGATAGTTTGGTGCTACTTGGCTTCAAATATCGAGCCTGGAACCATAGGTATATATACTTTGTACGATTAAATATTCTGGAGCAAAAGCTGCTCCAGAATAACCACCCGATGACTAGATGTTATCCCTACTACGCACAACCTCATTGTTGGGAACGTCTTCGACCTTGACGTACATATCCAACATTTTGATTACAAGAAATTCCCGATATTCATCCGGAGTCCTCAGAAGATCCCTCAAAGTTTCATCATCGACGATGTTTAACTCCGAGTAAAAAGCAACCCCTTGCGGAGTGATGGAATACAGATATCTTTTGGTTACTTTAAGTATCACTGAACGTTTCCTCATACTCATTTTTTTGCACAACAACGATATCAATTTATCGTACTCTATTATAAGTGGTAATTTAACATGACCCTGTGGAGATAAATTGTACATCACATAGTTATTCTCCATCACAACCTCATCCCCCCCCCCCAATATAATGAAAACTCTTATTCTACGCTCTTCAGACATTATGAAAAAATGCTTGAGAATTTAAGAAGAAGAAAAGTTTGAACGGGAGTTAGAATTTTTTTGAATGGATTTTCCTAAAATCCTAACCCCTTTATATAGGAAATGGCTAGCCCCGGGGGAGGGGGGTTGCTGATGTATAATGCTCTTTTAATGTGCCCTATACACATTTGAATTATTGTTATGTCAGTTAATTTATTGGTAGGCCCATAAACAGGTGTAGCACAAGAATTTACTGCACTATATATGTATAGCGTTTTAATTCCATGCGCTATACCTGGCAGTCAAGTCGTCAGAGTATAGCGCACAGATTTCCAGCGCTAAACAAGTATAGTGTAGTAAATTCATGCGATATACCTTAACGGAAAAAGTTACCGTTAAGCTATAGAGCGGAGAATTTCGGCTTTATATATAGAAAAGTAACTTTTTCCTTTCCACTCGTTAACGTAACATTTGTCAAAAAAAACAATAGAAAAGTTCCGGACTCAGTTGAATCATAAATATATTCTTGTAGTCTGTTTGGCCAAGCTTCTGAGGAGGTCAAAAGTGCTTTTTTCCCAAAAGCACTTTTTTTCCTAACTTGAGGTGTTTGGCCAAGCTTATTTGGGGAAAAAAGTGCTTTTCGGAAGAAGCAGAAGCAGTTTCAGAGAAGCAGAAAAAAGTAGTTTCTTTTCAAAAGCAGAAGCAGAAGCAGTTTTGACTTTTCTTTTTACCTAAAATACCCTTAACAAAATATAGTATATACCAAAATAACCCTTAAACCTAATACTTAGAATATTAATTTATAAATATTTTTTCTTATTTTTAGGAAAACTTTCTAATATATAGTGACTTTAGGGGTGAATGCTTTTATATTTGTTGAAAGAATTTTAATATATTTAACTTATATTAAAAGAATTAAGTATTTTTTAATTTTATTTTCATATTTTACTTAAATAAAATAATTTTTTTTAATTATTGCATGTAATAACAAAATTTTGAGATTATTTATTTACTTATAATATTAATTATTAAGTAAATCTATTCATGTCCTTATTTGTAATTTGACACTTAAAAACACTTTCTAAAAAGCTTGGCCAAACACAAATTACTTTTGACAAGTGTTTTTTAGACTGATTAGTCAAACACAACTGCTTCTTTCCAAAAGTACTTTTTTAAAAGCACTTTTGAAAAAACACTACAAGCTGATGTCTCCAGCTTGGCCAAATGATGTCTTTTCCCTTTTTGCTTTTCACATTCCATAAACTTGGGATCCCTTTTTAAAAGAAAGAAAATGACAAGTAGACGCATTCAATTGGTCAAACGTAGCTATTTCCTGATGTAATAGTTTTAGCACATTATTAGTAACGCACGAAAAATTACCTTTAGGCATATTAGCAAATAAAAAATAATCATAGATGTGAGGAGCAACTCACTGCTTAAATTACCATCATTTTTTTTTAAATCAATTTCCATTTATGAGATTTTGCAGCACATGACCTATTTATAGCCTGTTTGGCCAAGCTTCTCAAGAGAAAAAAGTGCTTTTTTCCCAAAAGCATTTTTTTTTTCCTAATTTGAGGTGTTTGGCCAAGCTTATTTGGGAAAAAAAGTGCTTTTGGGAAGAAGCAGAAGCAGTTTCAGAGAAGCAGAAAAAAGTAGCTTCTTTCCAAAAGCAGAAGCAGTTTTGGCTTTTCTTCTTACCTAAAATACCCTTAACAAAATATAGTATATACCAAAATAACCCTTAAACCTAATACTTAGGATATTAATTTATAAATATTTCTTCTTATTTTTAGGAAAACTTTCTAATATATAGTGACTTTAGGGGTGAATGCTTTTATATTTGTTGAAGGAATTTTAATATATTTAACTTATATTAAAAGAATTAAGTACTTTTTAATTTTATTTTCATATTTTACTTAAATAAAATGATTTTTTTAATTATTGCATGTAATAACAAAATTTTGATATTATTTATTTACTTATAATATTAATTATTAAGTAAATCTATTCACGTCCTTATTCGTAATTTGACACTTAAAAGCACTTTCTAAAAGCTTGGCCAAACACAAATTATTTCTCAAAAGTGCTTTTCAGACTGATTAGCCAAACACAAACTGCTTCTCTCCAAAAGTACTTTTTTCAAAAGTACTTTTGAAAAAAACACTTTTCAAAATAAGCTGATTTCTCCAGCTTGGCCAAACAGGCTATTAAACTCGTATAAAGGAGAAAGATTGTAATAGGTTGATGATCATAGTATAAATAATTTAATTATGATGAATCCTTTACATACTGAATGGTTACTATAAAGTAAAATATATAGATACAAAGTGAATAGAACTAGTTTGAGAGTAAGGAATAACTGAATGCTTGTTAATTAGTTTAACTATTTTGGATTTTTAATACCCTGCCGGAAGGGAGCAGAGTCTCTCATGCTCATTGCCAGAAATAGATTTCATCATAATAGTATGCTTATATTAATAAAATAATTATGAAAATAAGAAGATTTTCCCTTTTTTTGGTTATGAGAAAATGATTGAGTCCCTTGGGTCAGATATCCCATGTCCTAACTAGTTAGTTAAGTATAAGACCGTGTAAAATTTGAACTCATTAATGAGCAAAAGATGTTATTGTTTTCTTCATTACATTATTGCTGATGTGACATGTTTTGGGTACATAGGTGGTACCAGTAGAAAAAATAATATTAACCATCACCCATATAGGTAACTGTCCATGGTTGTAAATATATATGAAAAATGTTGACATGATTATATAATTAAAGTTACATGTATAATTTAACTCTTACACTATTAGGATGTGTTATATATACGAGTATCTTTAAACTACTCCACTTTTTTATTTTATTATTATTTAAATCCCTCCACTTGATATGTCACTATATAGGTTTTATTTTTTATATAAGCGAACACTTGCGGAGTATGTGCAGCCAAGTAGTATAACAAAATTTGATAACTGACCGCACATCTCTTTTCCCTCTCTATTAACACAAATCTCCCCCTTTCAACCAGAATTAGCCAAAAACAGGAGTCCTAAAAACCATAGCATTGTAACTCTTTTGCATAAACATTTGCTCGGAGCCATCTATCTATCTATTTATCTTTGTACTTGTGGATCATGGGTTTCAGGCAGGACCTTTTGGTGTACACAACATTAGAATGTGAAAGCTTGGAGGAAATGGCAGTTTGTATGCAAAAAGCAAAGGAAGAAGGAGCAGATCTAGTTGAGCTTTGTATTGACTCTTTAACTTTCTCCCACATTTCACAAGTTGAACACCTTCTCAAACAGAGGACTTTACCCTCCATCGTTTCTTTCAGGTAAGATATATCTCTCCCTTTCTTATTATAGTTTCAGTAGATTCAGAATGATTGTGATCTTGTAATTATAATGTATATATACATAGCTCGAGCTGAAAGCAATAAGTTCAGCACACCCCATCCGACTCTGCTTTCAAGTCCTCTTCTGTTTTTCCCAAGTACTCAAATGATACTTGGAGCAATGGTAAAGTTGTATTCCTATGATCTATAGGTCACAGGTTCGAGCCGTGGAAGCAACCACTAATACTTGCATTAGATTAGAATGCAAGATACCTTGTTCGGGCTTCCTTTTTACTCAAATGCTACTTGATAGCTCAAGTATTTGAGGGTTTGGTTACTATTTTTAATTAATGAGCTAAGAAGAAGGAAAAGAGGACATGAGATGTGTGAGTTTGTGAGGAGGAGAGTGTTAGGTGAATGTCCAACACACTTTCTTTTGTTTGCTTCTCTGGATTTTCATATCTGTTTCTTTGTTTTCTTGCTCATATTTTTATCCCCCCTACAAAACTAGAGTATGTTATGAGTTTCTATTATTAAATTCTCCACCGCACGTCAAACTGTAAAAGGAGGGAGTGAGGAGGGTAGGTGAAGCATGTCGGGCTCGTGAAAGTGACCAACCAAGATTTTCCCCACTTACCAATTGATTTAAGTAATGTTTTACATCAATTTGGTAACTTCTGTCTCCATCTTGCTCTAAAGCCTCTAAGAGAGATTCTCTTTTTACTGAGACCAGAGTATATCACAATTCACATCACAAGATTTTTGAAGGTATAACTTGACATTATTGCAAAATCTCTAAAAGACTAAAAAGGTAAAGCAATTATTAGATACACTAATTGGAAGGGGTTTAGGTAGTGACCAAGTGATAGTAGTTTCAAGATTTTGAGTCACTGAATGATTACTATGCTTACTTTTTTCTCTGTGTACGTAAAAGGAAGAGTAACTACTACTATTAGAAATAGATGAAAGAAGGATTTTAGCTGATAGTCATCCCGGAGATTTGTCTATCAGAAATAATTTCTCTATTTTTACTAGATAAAAGGTAAAGTATGCGTATATTTTGTCCTCTTCATATCTTTACTTGTAAAATTACCCTGGGTTATTATTGATATTGTTATTGTCGTCGTAGAGATTGATTCAAGATATTAACTTAGTAAGTGTAATGTATGAAATACAATTACACATGTTTTTATTATTTACGAAAATGAATTTAAAATTGATGTTAAGTATAAAGAAGTTAAGCAGCTACCATTACTTTGCATTCGTGAATGGTCACCGCAGCCCCTGCGTTGCCCACGGCTCTTAAGGGGTCCGCATGATAGGGAAGTTAAGGGTTGCATTTTGCCCAATTCGAGGCCCGCCCACATTTATTAATGGTAAAATTTTACACTGGAACAACTGGGCTCCTTACTTTTCAATTTTATATCCCATATTTTAATCTACAATCAACTAGCACAAAAATAATAAGCTAAGATTTAACATTTAACTCCAATAAGTTCTCAAAATTACTATTTAATTTTTAAAAAAGATTCCTCAAGCTTTTAAATTAATTTTCAAATTAGTAATTGTGACTCAAATATTATTTCAACAAATCAAATTCATTTGGGTGGTGAAAATTAGATTTTTAACAAGCTTAAATATGTATGTTTAAATTCCGAATTAATTTTGTGAGATTTTGGAGTGGGTGTTATTTAGACTTGTTAGAAATAGTATAAGGAGGTTGTATATAAATTTTGAAGTCATTTAATGAAGATTTGGACTGGTTTTGAACAAGAATTGCAACTGAAAATCGTGAAAGAAGTTCATCTACAGACGCTTGTATAAAAGTGTATAAAAGTGTATAAGGTATGTTTCTACACTCATATACACTATTATACAATATTATACATAATTATACAAAAAACTGATTTCGTCTTCTTTCTTGCGTCTTTTCTGAAATTTAACTCAAATCTTGCTCAAATCTATTCCAAATCACTTCAAATTTAAATTTTGAACTCTTTTTGATATTTTCAATCAATTGGAACAACACCTAATCCAAACAACTAACAAATTCAAAAAAAAACCATTTTCAAAAGCAAAGCTTTGAATGGTTTTCAATGGTAGACGTCTACTCTTCAATTTTCTTACATTGCAAGTAGCTGACACAAGAGGAGAAGTAGAAAATAATGGTCCCTTGAAGTATATGTAGAAGATGTGAGGAGAAGAGAGAGTGAAAGCAATGATTGTGAGAACACAGATTTAACTTCATAGCTTTTAGAAGCAATGATTGTAAGAACACAAATTTTGAATTTACTAATGATTTTAAAATATGTAAAATATGTGTTAGGTGAGGTAAAACTTAAAAACATAAGCTATTTTTTATTATCGTGTGAAGTCATGTGTATTTTCTTGTAATTCTTTCTTTATTAATTCGTTATGATCTTTTGGAATTGTTCCTTTTACTCCTACCCTCTTTTGTCGGCTGAATCACTCGTTCCTCAACATTCTATTCAATATTCATACCACTACACATTTTTACAAATGGGGTGGGCCTAAAACGAGGTGCTTTACATATGCCGCACCAAGCCATAAGTCCCGAGTCACGGGGCATAAACCCGGTAAATATTTAATTTTTAATATTTTATATAATAATATAATTTATTAAATATTTATGAACATGTAAAATTACATAACAATAGAAAAAATATAAATATGTTCTAAAAACCCTTTACCAAAATTTTTACATGTTTATGTTGTAACTTTTAAGTTGTTTAGAGATTGTGATTATAGGTACAGTAATTAAGAGATAAAATTTAATAAAAATTACAGACAAAGAATGTATTAGCACAACTAGTTTGATAGTGGCTGCTATAATTACTGAAAATGTTTATGTTTGATTTTATTATCCAATCTGCAAGAAAATTGAAGCCAAATGACCAAAAGCTAGAACCTTTACGAAAATCTTGCTGATTGGGAATTTGAGCTTTGACATTTTACTCCAATTACTGAAAATGGGTTTCTTCGATTTTGTGATCCAATCTGCCAAAAAGTGAAGCCAAATGAGCAAAAGCTTGAACCTTTTGCGAAATCTTGCTGATTGAGAAATTGGGGTTTGTTTTCTCAGGCCAAATTCGCCGAGATATTCTTGCAGAGAAAACTGGAAGAAAACATGCGTGCAAGTTCTGAATTTGGCTGTTGAATTGGACGTTGAGTTCGTTGAAGTTGACCGCGAGGTTAGTCCAACTGATTTTCTCAAATTACTCTGTAATTGATACAGTTTTATTGAAGCTAAATAAATTAGAATACTCAAAAAAAGAATTTTGCTTAAGAGAGTAAATCATACTACTAGTACAATGTGATACACCCTTAAAGCCCCTCTTTTATGTTTATACAAGTTTCCTCTATTATAATTTTGGATATATGTTATACGCGTTGATACACTGTCAGTATAATTTAACCTATGATAACAGGTTTACTATAATCAGTACATAGAGATTAAACTGTTTGCAAAATTACAGGTTGCTTGCGATGAGGTCATCTGTGAATTAATGACCAAACGATCAAACTGCAAAATAATTGCCTCCAGTCATGTGAATGGTGGAAATCCTACAAAAGAGAGACTTTGTAATTTAATTACAAACCTGCAATCCACAGGAGCAGATATTATCAAATTAGTGATTGATGTAGCTTATATTACAGATGTTGCACCAGTTTTCCATATGCTTACACATTGTCAGGTATTTCTTTTCTTGCTTTAACTTGCACTTTTTCCTTGCAAAAACACATCCTCAACTTGATTTTAGCTTTACACCTATTGATATTCAAAGGTGGGTCCAAAATTTAATTTGAGGTGTTAAGTATTTATATTCTCACTACTGAATTTGTTGCAATTTTAGTGATCATTCACATATATATAGTTATCATCCGTGTAAAAGATACCGAGTTCTCTTGAACCCGTAGAAACTACATTGCATCCCCGCTGATGGTATACTTGTTCAATTCAACTTACTGACAAGAAGAGAAAAAAGGGGGTCTGCTTTAAAATCTTTCTAATGCAAACTGCGATTGTTATACTAAATTTTTCTGCGGTGAAGTGTTCATTAGAAAATACTCTCATATTCTTCCATATATATGGCCTCTTATTTGTATCTGCAGCCATCTCTTGGGCTTATATGGTTGTAAAGAAAATCTTCTAATGCTAGTTTTCTTGTGAGTAGTGATAAGTTTGTTGAAATTCTCTTTTTAAAACTGAGAATGTGGTACTTTTTTGCCTCATTATAAGGTCTCTATGCAGGTGCCTCTAATTGCCAGGGCAGCAGGAGATAGAGGTCTTATAAGCCAACTATTGGGTCCAAAATATGGTGCTTTCTTTGTTTGTGGATCTTTAGGAGGCAAATCCACCCCTGGCTTGCCAGCTTTGACTAGCATTAAAGACGTTTATAAACTGGAATATGTGAACACAGATACTAGAGTTTTTGGTGTAATCTCTAATCCTGTTGGCCATAGCAAGGGCCCTCTTCTGCACAACCCTGCCTTTAGACATACAGGATACAATGGAATATATGTGCCTCTACTAGTTGATAATATCAAGGAATTTTTTCGGGTCTTCTCATGCAATGACTATGCTGGTTTCAGGTATGCTCCTTATGTACAAGCTAAAATTGTTATGTGCTGCATAATGATGAATAATTGCCAGATTGTATTAGGAATGTCTAAAGATTCCTACTCGTCAAGTATAAATCTATGCCATATGTACATAATTTTAATGCCTATTGCACTGCATCCTTTGTTGAAGTTTTGGTTATGCTTCAATTTAGTATGTTGTACGTTTGAATAAGACCACAGGGTGCAGCATCTGTAGGGATATCAACAAACTTCAGTGCTTAACAAGGGATCAATGTATTTGTGACATCTGTTTCCTCTCATTAAGCTTATATAAGCAACACTCATCTTACTAGTTTGACATTCTCACTTGCATTAAACATTTTGGGATGTGAAGATATGTACCCTGCAATATTTTGCTTTTCTATATGCTTTATTTTCCTAAAATTGCCTTCATGTAGAAAAAATATCTAATGCATGATATTCTTCCTTTTGATGGAATGTGTAGTGTTGGACTCCCACATAAGGAAGCAGCAGTACGGTGCTGTGATGAAGTAGATCCACTTGCTAAGGTCTGATTAGTTCCAAAATGATGACCATACCATGTTTGTTTCTGCCGTAAATTCTTCTTTCTGTGAGTGCATGAGTGTATAACTATGCTCTTTTAGATGTCTCTATCTTTTGTGTATTCTGTCTTTGCTTTTTCTGTTTAATTCAAATATCAAGCTGTTCAATTTTATCCTGAAAAACATCAAAGCAGCTCAACCCGGTTATAAACAAGTCTAATGTTCACACCTTCATGGTACACTAAACCAAGCTTAATCTTGGGATTTGCTGTGTGTTGCATAATTTTATTTTGGCTTTTGGGGGATGAAGAACCACAAAGTGCACAATCTTTTCAAAATTTCTTTGCTGAAGCTGGTTCAGCTTCACTAGTTCTTATATAATGAATACTTATAAACATCACTCTGTTTAATATGGCTACAAGAGGTGTGCATATAATTAGAGGAAACAAAAGCTTACTGTCTTGGATGCGCTTGAATCACCTTATCATATTAGGCATAGTATAATTCAGGTTTTCTCTTTTTCCAAAATGAGCTATGTATGATTGCCTTAGTCCATTACGGTTAAGTGCTGAAGGCAGCCTAAGTAGCGGTATTACACTGGTCATGTAGGTGTTACAGCAGCATCCACACATACACACACATTTTTAGGTGTTTGTCCTTGCATGGACAAACATTTTGTTCTATAGATTAGACCAGTATTTTGAAAGTTTGGACTTGGCATTTTTATACAGTTGTTTTTTGTTTAGCCATATCAGATTATTTTGTGGCTACATTCTCTTATTAATAAAGCTTTCTAAATTGCATCATGCTTTTGGAAATCAGTCTATAGGAGCTGTTAACACAATTATAAGGAGACCTTCTGATGGCAAGCTCATTGGTTACAATACAGATTGTGAGGCTTGTGTGACGGCAATTGAGGAGGCGCTTAGAGGTACTGATTTGTTCTTTATCAGAATTTAAAAAAAAAAAAAAAACCTAATATTCTTAGTAGAAAGGTACAAGCAAAAAAACTTAATCAATGTAGTTTAGTGGTTTAATTCTGTAGTCACTTTGCAAGACAATAGATTTTCCCGAAATCCAGATAATCTTACATCTTTTTGGCTTACAAATTGGACAATGACAATGCCACTGTTTTTCATTTTCTTATTCCTTTCCCCCTCATCGGTCTGTAGCCCTCCCAAAAGAAAATGTAGAAACTTCTTAGGAAACCATTTCAAAAACTTCTGAATCCAATTACATAAGGAGTTCCAATTTTTGTGTGTAAACAGAGAGACAAAAGACAAATGGCCATGCATCAAATGTTTCTCCAATTGCTGGAAAATTATTCGTATTAGTTGGAGCAGGTGGTGCTGGGAGAGCTATTGCTTTTGGTGTCAAAAGCAGAGGGGCAAGGGTTGTAATATTTAACCGCAAATACGGTATTACCTCCTATCTCCTTAAGAATTATGGTTGTCTTTTGATCTTCATTCATTTACGTCTTCCGTTCACTTATCACAATCCTTTTTTCCCCCAAAAGAGAGAGCAAAAGCTCTGGCCGCAGCAGTATCTGGTGAAGCCTTGCCATATGAACAACTAAATGATTTCTGCCCTGAGAAGGGAATGATTCTTGCAAATGCTTCCGCTGTAGGCATGCAGCCAAGGACAGATCAAACTCCAATTTCCAAGGTTGGCTTTCTTGCACTGCAGTATTTTTAACAAAAGTGAACCTCTCTGGTTGCATGAGAGAATGCTGACATCTAACATTTTCTGCATCCTTTCCGCTGTTTCAGGAGGCCTTGAAATCATATGAGCTAGTATTTGATGCAGTTTACACACCTAGAAACACGCGGCTGTTGCAGGAGGCTACAGAGGTTGGAGCTGCAGTGGTGGGTGGGGTTGAGATGTTCGTCAGGCAGGCAATTGGGCAGTTTAAATTGTTCACCAATGGATTAGGTAGCTATTCTCTCCTCCATCGTATATTTCTTTACACAATAACAAAGAACCTTTTCTTGCTCCATATATCGTAAGATTGGGGCCATATTGCTAAGCAGTGAACATAACTGAAGTTCGATATGCAGTAAGTAGTGGGGCTTATAGCAAAATTTGGCTAAGCTGAACTTGAGTGACTCTTAATTCAATAGGGACTCCTTACTGCCGATTAGTTTGCTTTAATTCCCTAAAAAAGACCTGATGTAGTCCAATAGCTTTATCACCAAAGAATAGGAAAGTAAGACGGGAAAAGCTGAACTCTGAAGCAAACTGTATGTCTTAAAGCAACATTCTCTTAGAAAGCAATGGCTTTATTGGTGTAAAATTTTCAACTCTTGTTTTTTCGCAGCACCAGAAGACTTTATGCGGAGGATAGTATATGAGCAATTTTGATTCTTGTAGAAGAAAAGTTACAGTTTTTTACTCAAATCAGACAGTGCTAAGCCCAGGGCCTTATTTGCTAGCCAATAGAAGAGGTTTCTGAAACTCTTATATTCCATATGGATGCTCCTTCAGCTTCCAGTTGCGAATTGATTTACATGGGGAAAAAAGAGACATCAAAATATTGTGAGATTGGTTTTTTTGTTTTTTTTTAAACTTTCTGAAAATCATATAGTATACTGTAAATAATTTCTTGTTATAGTTTGTAGGTAATATCTGGAAAGATGTGCGTGCTTTGCCTTTATTCCAGAAAGGTAGTCTATAAGCAATATAACATTAAGTCGAATTTGCCTATTCCGTTATATTCAGCACAAACTAGTTTGTGCACCCTGAGGCTATGCATTTGATTTTGAGTAACAAAAAACTCTAGTAAAGAATCAAATGCCATATCAATTTTATATGGAACGTCACTGCACTTGATCTGCTAAGTTTAAACTTTTAAACGAGGTGAAACCGCCATCTACCACCAAATTGTGGCCACTAATAAACTTGGCATCTTCACTAGCCAGAAAAAGAGCAGCATTGGCTACATCAATGGGCTCACAATATGCTCCTTTGAGCTCACTAGCACTGTGTAAGATTTTAGCAAGGTCCTGAGGTTCCACCCGTGGGAAGTAATGTTTCATCTCGTCCAATGAAAAGGGTGTTGGAATAGCAAATGGAGATATGCAATTGATTCTTATTCCCTGCTTGCTCAACTGCGCTGTCACAGACTTCACAATTCCTATGACGCTTGATTTGGAAGTTGAGTAAGTAGGTTGTGCAAGTCCTCCGATCACCCCGGTGACGCTAGCTGTGCACAAAATGCAACCGCTCCCCCTCGGGATCATCACACGAGCGGCGTGTTTGATTCCCGCCACCACACCTCGCACGTTAATGGCCATGACACGGTCGAATCGTGCAAGGTCAAGATCAACTATGCTTGGGGGTGTTCGGCACGCTATTCCTGCATAATCATAGACAGATTCAGAATCTAAATGTAGCAGGTGCACTTCTTAATTAATTTGTGGTCTGATCTTTAAGGACACGACAGTGCACATGCATTGACTGTTACATATTGAATTCTCCTTAACTTACCTGCATTATTGTACATTATGTCGAGCTGTCCATGTTGGGAAACGGCATAGTCCACTACGTCGGAAATCTCAGATTCTTTTGTGACGTCGCATGGCACAAATGTGGCGTTTGGTCCGAGCTCACTTGCGGTTTCTTGGCCGAGTTGCCTCTGTATATCGGCGATAACTACTTTGGCTCCATGATTAATGAATTGGGCTGCGGTTTCTTTCCCTATGCCACTTGCTGCCCCAGTGATCACTGCTACCTTGCCTTCTAGTTTCCTGAATTTACACAATATTGTCAACTTTGATTCACTTACTGTTTCTTCACTTAAAACAATTATCGTCAGATTCTTTTTTTGGTTTTCACCCGATGTTTGGTATTTGGTGTCCGCTTTGGGGTCTCGATTAATCTAGATTTGCTCCGTGTAACCCTATCAAGATTTTTCCATTCCCATGACTTAAACCTGAGGCATCTAGCTAGCTAATGGAGGGATCTTATAAATCCATCACACCACAGCAGTAGGTGGTTATTGTCAAAGAACTTACCATAATTAGGAAATGTTCAAGTAAAGTGTTTGAGTAAGCCAACTTTTTTCGAATTTGATGTAATCTCGAGCTGCGGTAATATTGTTTTATGCAACTTTATAAACAGCATTGTCTCGTCCTCCTATATTTTGTACCTTATTGGCTGTTTACATATACAACTACTCCATTGGTTATAAACCTTTTAACAGAAAAGGAAAAGAGGGACCGCAAAGAAAATAAAAAGAGAAACAAGGGACCACAAAAAAAAGGTGTCTTTTGTTATGGAGGAATACGTATCACGTAGTTTATAGTGTATGTCATAGAATACATTATACATGTATATAATTTTCCAATGAGATAACTTAGTAATAGTAATCAAGAGGTACAATTTGAACTATATTATCATGAATTCGAGTAGTAATAGCTTCTTGACTACTATTGTCTAGGTAAAGTCATTAAGTTAAATTTGTGGTTATACTGGCATTAGGGATGTACATGGACCGGGTTAGTTCGGTTTTTATCAAAATCGAACCAAATCAACTATATCGGTTTGGATTGGTCCGGTTTTGTCGGGTTTTTCGGATTTTCGGGTTTTTTTGTTATATGAATATTATTTCAATCTTACTTTGTTAAAATTATAGATAAAACTTTGATAAGTGAATATATATTTAGTAAATATGGAAAAACTGATAAACATATGATCTATTAAAATATTCTAATGAGAGAATTTTTTTAGTAACACATAATAGTTATTTTCTCAGTCGTCTAACAATAATTTTTTGTTAATTTACGCTTTCAAGGTTAATACATGAGAGGATCCCAAATATTTCCACATTTTCTAAAGAAAAATCACTAGGAAGTCTTAAAAACATAAATAAAATTTATATATTTATATGTCGGTTTGGTTCAGATTTTTTTACTCAATACCAAACCAAGTCAAATCAAACCTAGTCGGGTTTTTTAATCGGTTTAGTTTTGTTTTTCGATTTGGTGCGGTTTTTCGGTTCGGTTCGGTTTGAATACCCCTAACTCGCATGGTAAAAGAATGCGCTCATTAATTATTTTCGTCGTCCCTTACTGGAAAATATAGTACAAAGATGCAAAAATTACTCGTTTGTCCTAAATAAGTAACATATATATGAAGCTTATCAACTAATATGTATACAATCTGTTTCCTTTTGCTTATCTAATTTGCATTTTGCACTCTTCTCAAGAAAATACTAATTAAATATTTATTTACTAAATCATCTTGACTATATTCTAAAAATCAAAATTTGATTACTAATACTCCAATTAGTTTGGGAAATGATTGTAGATAAGGATAAAATTAGAAGAAAAAAAATTAAATTCTCTCCTAATTTACTAAAGCGGGCAAGCAAAGAAGTAATCAAATTTTAATAAGCAAAAATCTCAAATGTTATCTTCTAAGAAAATAGAAATTAAAATCTGTTATTGACTTCTTCTACAACTTAATTATAGTATAAGAGTGCACATGTGTCCAAGAAACGGAGGGACCTATTCTTTTCCCCATCCAAGAAGGTCGGCCATGTGACGACAGTGACTCTTTTCTTTAAACTTCTGAGAGAGAGAGAGAGAGAGAGCATCAACATACCTTTCTATATGGGTAGAGAATTTCTTACTGGAGGTTTGAAGAAGCAACGATCTTGAAATAGACATGGCCCTGGAGTTAAAGTTAACAAGTTAGTATAAAAAGAATTCAACAGATAAAGAATGGGAAATGAAAACAATCTTCATTATCTGGATAATTATATTCCTGTAATCCATCAACACCGGCACTATCATCACCTTCACAAATTCGGACATGAGCTTAATTACAGTCTCCAGAGCTATCTTTGATATATATAATACTCATTTGATATATAATATGTGCCATGATTTGTAGAGAACAGAAGAAATAAAATAAAAAAGCAGTAATTAAGCACTCTCACATCGAGCTGATTTATCGGAAAGTTTAGCTCAGTAAATTCTATACATATTCGTACAAGTACAGATATTAATAAAGAAAAAGATGTGGATGAGATGGAAGTATGAGAACCGACCTTGATCTTATCCTCAGCATATTTTCTTCTTCTTCAATCTTCACAGAGCTGAGAGTAAGGCACCTCTTATTTTCCAAAGGAAGACAGCAATTAATGAACGACACAAATGAGAGTTCAGCACATGGAATATTAATACTACTGGATTGATGCCTATATAATACTATATATGACGGGTCGCCTATTCTCTAAACAGTATGGATTTATGTTAATATATTAACCGGTAATATGAAGTTTTTTTAAACCTAATTGTCAGTCAATATTATCAAGAAATTTATTTATAATTACCTAATAAATAACCTGATTATGTAAATATTTTTTTACATTATCATTGCATATAATTTAAACTCCTCTAGTATTAAGGACACAGAGTAATAATATAATATTGCTACTTTTTAATGACGTAATAATATTCGTTTTTCTACACTGTCATTATATAAACGTTAAACCCTTCATACTTTGCAAGAATTATACTATCTTACAGTCCCTTGAAAAATATAATTAAATTCACACCAAGATTTTGTGGACTATCTTTTAAGTCTCACAAAGCAGTATGAAAACATAGAGTTGGACGGTTGTACGTAAGAAAATATGGTCTTACTTTTTCTATTTCAAGGGTAGGTTAATCCATTAATTACGTGAAAAGAGAGAGAGAGAAAGAGAGAGGTTCACAAGCCTTTTAGATTTACAGTTAATTAAGTAATTTATTACTGGTGGACTTTAGTTGTAGCTGGTAAAGGAATCTTAATTAGAATCGTCAATGTGGACAAACTTTGTTGACGTAGAGTCTTAGACTACATCTCCTTCTTCCTCTATTACGAACTGCAAGTTGTTTTTGTGACAGCGACGTGCCAACTGTGCTTCTTTGGTAGCTACATGTTTTTTCACGTACGAATCCTTTCACATTTTCCCTTACTTTTTCCTCCTTTTCTTTTAAATTCTAATTTTTGCAAGTTAATCGAATCAGAAGAGTTTTGGGGCAACCCTAAAACTATTTTTGTGTAATTTATTAAATTATGAATTTAAATCGTGAAATCAATCATTGCTATTACATATGTTAGAGTAACATAGGCAGCCTATAGCGCATCCTCATAGGTGCATAGGTGCATGAGGCCTCTCCCCAAACCCTTCCTGCGGGATATAACCAAAGTAGAAGCAAAAGCTGATAATACTTCAAATATATATAATGCTTCTAATGTTTAATTTGTAAATCTTGATTTCATATCCAGATATTTGGACTGTAGATATATCTATCCGTATATGTATATGTGTGTATACATATTAGATGTGTATAAAATTTTGAAAAAAAACATGTATATTACCAAGTGTTTTTGTTGTATGTAAATCTTGAATTGTCTCTCAACATTTGGGTTCTTGCTACGTTCTATCGTATATATTTGCAAATGAGAATTTCCCTTTTTCCGAGTTCTGAAAATATTAGAAAAAGGGCCAAATATATACCTCTATTTTTGAATATTCTCTATATTTAATCCATTTTATACTATTCGGTCAAATTTATTCCTACGTACCGTTATACTATCCGGCCAATATGCTTACAATCAGCAAACTTTTAAAAATTACCCCTTGATCTGCTAAGTAATCCAAAATCTCCCCATTATCTTTTATTTAAATCGCTTGCCGTTCTTCTTGCTCCACTATTTTTCAATAAAAAATTGGCATTTATCTGCTTACTTAATTGAAAAAAATAAGAAAAAAATATATTAAAATAATACAACGGTTAGTAAACAAAGTATAGTAAATTAAAGAATCTAAATTAGGTAGCTTGTCTAAATTCCAAAAGCAATTACAACATCCCAACTTTAATGAATTCGATGCACCAAAGGTATGGAGACTTTGCAAATAGGAGTTAAAGTTTCTTGGAGACTTTACATTGTCGAATTCAACTTTGTTTTAATCAAATGCCTACTCATCGTGCACTCTTAATTAAGTTAGTAGATCGAACTCTTTACTAATCAAAAAATAACAAAATATATTCGAATACACATGTACATACATGATGATCAGCTGCATATAATATACAATAAATAGACTCATTGAATTCTACGATGTGTATATGGTTGAAAAATCAATTCCAAACCCATTATCACAAGAAGAGAAGTGGGTACATTGATAATTAAAAATATCCATGAATAATTTGTATAGTCTATAACTTTTAACATTCACATCAATAGTAATTTCTGAAAATAGTGAAGCAAGAAGAACAACACGTGATTTAAATAAAAGAAAATTAAGAGATTTTGGGTTACTTAACAAATCAAGGGGTAATTTTTAAAAGTTTGTTGATGGTATGGGTAAATTTAGTGGGATAATACGAAGGTTAAATGTAGACAATATATGAAAGTAGAGAAACATATTTGATCCTTCTCCTGAAAATATATAGTGCGCATGTCAGCTCCATTTAGAGGCGGACCTACATGGTCATTAGAGGGGTCACCGGAACTCGTTAACTTTGGCAAAAACCGTGTATATATACTTGTATATAAATCAAGGACCCCCTAAACAATTTTGATGTGCCCCCTCAAACACAAAAGTTTGATTGTTGGGCTGGTTTAACATGCGACATTTGCTCCTCCCTCTCAAGATGACCTGGGTTCAAGACCCAGCGGCAGCAGCAATGCATGCTCTTTTTCATTTTATTTTATTTTTTCTCTTTGAATTCAAGGTGGTTTAGTATTCTGTATTTAGAGCTCAATTTGGTTTTCTCTCTCTTTTTTTTTTAAATTTTTCTGAGTTCAAAAATATTTTAGCACTAGTACATTTATTGAATTTAGTTTAGCTTTGCTCCCTTCAAATCTCTCCCTCAAAAGCCTCAAACCAAGCTTCTCTCCACGATTAGTTCTTTAGAGCTTCTATATAGAATAGTCAAAAACTTTTTTGAGAAACGTCTTTCTAGAATTTGAAAAAGGTAACAGAGAGACATAAAAATATTAAAGAAAATTGGAGAGGAATAAAATATTCCATTAGCAAGAAGCCAATTTATATTCTTTATCATGATAACTAAGTTTATAAGCATCATCATTTTCTTGACTTGTATTAAAATAAGTAATTCAACAAAATTTCTCCCAAAAAGAGCGATAGAAAAACTCCAAAATGCTCGTGCCTTCAAAAATCACTTCGGCAAAGTAGCATACCTCCGTCGATTTAGCGATGGCGATTGAAACTCTGCTTGAACTACTTAACGAATATTTAATCTTGATTTTATTAGAGTAAGTTTTTGATATTTTAAAAGATATTTTTGATCACTGACTCATAATCATTAACTTTTCAAGGAGTTAGCAAGCTAAATTTTATCGCTACTAGCTTATATATCTATGTTAAAGACAGTGGTACCCCCGCTGTGCTTAAATCTTGGATCCGCCTCTTGCTCCCCTAATAACCAAACAAGCGAAGCGACGTTTTGGCCAGTTATTTAAGAATAGTGACAAATGGTGAAAACTATTTGAAAAGTTCAAGTGAAGTATTGTCAACTTGGTTGAGGCATCTTGATGATAATTCGACAAGAACCTCAAAAGCTGATCATGACCACTTGTACTACTATAGGCGTAAAATCATCCGCATAAAACTTAAGAATCTAACATACATTTTGATGTCAACCATGAATCAACTTGTTCATAATTTAATGTTCTCAAAATGGGGTACCGTACGTGATTAGAATAATACCAGAAAGATAACGCGCTAGTGCTCAATTCTCCTTGTTTAAGTCCAACTAGGAAATTTATTTGATGCTAGGAATATTCTTGTTCTTCATTCAGCCAAGATTTATGAAATATGTATAATATAATCAGTTTGCAAGTCTCAAAGTCAATAGTGTAAGAGGTAACCATTATGATCAATTAGCTTTTTTGTAATATTAATTTGTTATTAAAATATCAAGTGCTGCAGTTAATATCGACCGGAAGACTAGTTGGAGTAACTAATTTTGAGCTTCCTGGTTATTGAATATGAAGTTTTGAAAACCCAGAGTAATCTAACAAGACAGAGTCTCTCGATTGTAGTTTGGCGATCTACCTTAAATAGGAGTCTTTTAGTCTTTTGATTAAAATATGGGTCGCAAGAAGGTACCACTCTAACATAATCGCGAGTCAATTAAATTAGTATAAATCCTCTAATCAACAAGGGCCTTAGGTCTAGTGGTATGATTTTCGCTTTGGGTGCGAGAGGTCCTGAGTTAGATTCTCGGAACCCCCCGGATTAGTTTTTTATCGTTTGGTTCTTTTTAGATTTTCCATGCACTTTTATTTGATAGATATATTATATAGCTCAGATTACATGGTTCTAACTCTTGAATGCAAGTTCAAATAGCTGCTTCTGCGAATTAATGATCTTTCTATGCTATATTTTCATTTCACGGTTCACATCAACGAAATTGGTTCTTGTCATTAGCATAATAATCTTACTAGTAGTAGCATTTATTTTTTTTGAAATAAGGAGAGCAACTGAAAGGGAAAAACCTAGGACAACGAGGCTCATAGGGACTTCAAGGTCTTCTCTTGTTGGAAAAGGATCAAATTAGCTCTTGTACTACTCGAAATTATGCAATAACATTTCTAGTTTAATCACTAGGTCGGGGTAAGGTCTGTTGGTAAATAATGAAGAGTGTATATTTTTTAGTATATTTGCATAATGAAGAGTGTATATTTTTTAGTATAATTCTTGTGTAAGTCGTGAGAGTTTATATGAGTTTTAAAGTAAAATATACTCATTATGTGTTTCTTATGTGTAGGAACGGGTTTGGATGATAAATGATCAAAAGATAACAATTCGACACAAAAAGAAGAGATGGAAAGAATTGGGAGCTTATCCAATTTCGTGTGTGGCACGAAAACGGACACGAAAAAGGAGAAAAATGAAGGCACAAAACAGCGAAGCGAAGGGAAGGCACAGATCACTTCACGAACTGGAAAATTTCAAAAGCTGAGTCCGCGTCCAAGTTCACGCGCTGCACGAAAGTTGACGCGCCCTCCAGCTATCCTATCCGATTTTGGATTGCCTTGGACGGCCCTCCACCCTATCTAGGTCATATAAATACATCCTAAAACTACTTTGGAAGGGGAAAAGACTTAGGGAGGCAAGAACACGCTAGGAGCAAGAAGGAGAAGGATTCAACTTCACGTTTTTTCCTCTTTCTTCTTTCTGTTTCCATTATTGGTTATGAATTCTAGTATTGTAGTTTTGCACACTATTATGAATAGCTAATTTGTTATCAAGGGTTTTGATGGAACCTTTTACAGGATGAATTCTTATTATATTTTTATATAATTGAGCCGTTGGATTTCTCTCCTTGTTCAACTATGTGCTTATTTTTGTTGATTGAATGGCAATTAATTGACTGTGCCTATTTAGTGTGTATTGCTTGGAAAAGGGTACATATTTAGGTAGTTGTTGAACAACATCACTCCTAACGTATGTAAGGGATAAATTCAGAGGGTTTAAAAGTAGTATTAGGAATAACGAAGCCTTGGTGCGATTTTAATGAGCGGTGCACTAGTGCCAGCTAGCGTAGTTCGGAAGAATATGTCTAGTAAATTGTGGTAGTTGCTCGGAAGAGAATTACGATACTCGAAGTACTCACGATCGGTAGAGAATACTTAGGCGAGATTATAGAAGACGCAGCGGGAAAGATTCTGACAATTGGAAAAATCATAACTCTAGATCTCCTTAATCTTGTCTCCAATCCTTATCCTTGTTAATTGATAGTTTTGCTGCTTTAGTATTTGTTAGTTTATTAGATAAAAATAAATATTATAATCTTTATAATTAGAAAATTGTTTGGACTTGTGTTTCTTAGCGATACTGAATAACTGTAGCTAAGTTTTAGTTCTATGTGGGATTCGACTCCGGACTTGTAAACCGGATTATATTTGCAACGACTGCGTAGTCCTTTTTATAAGATATAGTTGGGTGTGATTAAATTTTGGCACTGTTGTCAGAAAAGTAACGGTGTAGCTACAGTTGTTCAATATAGCTGTAAGTGTACATATTTCTAGGTTTCAAGTTTGAACTTTTTTTTTTTACTATTTGATTTTTTTTAGTTTAGTTTTCTTTTTTCTAATTTGAGAAATATGGCATCATGGAATTATAGGAGTTTTGATATTGGTAATTCTACTGTTGATCTTCCTTGTGCATATTGTGGAGGAAACCACTGTGGCAAAATTTTCTAAATATTCCCGAGAGTGAGTTATGTGCACCAACTCAATCTTATGTGTGGAATGTGTGGTGGTCAAGATGGTCACTTTAATGGTTGTGCATATATTTCTTATCCTCTCCCAAACCCTTATTATGATGGTTCTACTTTTTCTTATGAAGTTAATAGGAACAAAGAACCCACGGATGATGACCTGAAAGAGATCAAGGATATGCTAAGGTGCCTTATGGAACAAAATAATGAGAAACAACTGCACATACAAAGGCAAGATGTTACTAATCGCAACCTGGAGGCACAAGTGAGTCAACTAGTTTAATCATTTAATGCTTAACAAGCCAATATTGTAGATAGTAACCAAGAAGAGCATGAATTAGACATTAAAATTGAGGTGCTAATGGAGGAGGTCAGAGTAGAACACCAACAATCTATACAACTAGAATTTGAGGATGCCGATGTTGAAGAAGTAATACTAGAGTCAGCCAAGGACATTGAAGGTACAAATTTAGTTGACTCTAGTGTGATTGGTGTTGAGGAGGACAAAAATCTTGAAGTTCATGTATTTGAGCACGTTGGACCTCATTCCAAACACTTCTCTATATTATATTCCTATGGTGAAATGAGAATGGATCCTTATGAGCATAAAAAGGAGTCCAAAGAAGAGATAGATGAGCCTTATATTTTGAAATTTTCAAGGCCGTCTAGGCAAGGTGACATTCCTCGGTCGAGATCCAAAAAGTGCATGAGACTTATCTAATTTTTGGGTCACAAGAATTTGTACCCGCCCCAGAAACATAATCATAAACTTGAAGCAAAACTTGGGGTTCAGTTCAAAAGCTTGAGGTGGAGGAAAAAGCGATCTGCATCGTGCCGCGACGTTAAATCAAACTTGTTGGGAGGCAACCCAACTTTACTGCTTTCTTTATTATTTTTTTAATTATTATTGTATTATTCTTGGAGTGTTATTTTTGATTTCTCTAGGAGCATTGGAAGCAAGGCCATTGGAAGAAACAAAAGTATGAGAGATGATTAAAACTAAGTGTGGGGTCCCCGCACAGAGAATCAAGTATGTGAGAAGTCCGAGTACCCAATGAGCTGTTAATGCTTCGATCTACGGCCTACCAGGGAATTTCTTTTACCCTTTTTATATTTATGAGTGTGCATTGGGGATAATGCACAATTTTAAGTGTGGGATGAAGAAACTGTTTGGGTGGATTCCTATGCTAGTTTAGTTGTGTTATTTTATATTTGTTGAAATTTTTTTAAAAAAAATTAGGTAGAAATAACCCCTCTTGATTTTTCTTATGACCACGGTTCTTTTCCAAGGGATGACTTTTTGAACCAGATAGTAATTTTTTTAAAGTAGAATTTTTAAAAAGTTTTAGACTTTTCCCAACGATGGACTTCCTAGATAGTTTTCTTGAAAGTTTAAAGTCTAAAGAAAAATACAAAAAGCTTTTTTTTCCCAACTGATAATGGAATGGGAAGAACTTGGGTATCTATGCTTTTTGACATGTTTTATGTTGGGGCTTAGAGTTGGAGCATCTGCACTGAGTACTTTATTCTTTATTCTTGTGACTATATGCCTTGAGAGTATATGTATTTATTTTAACGCTTGGGCTCGTCTATTGACTCCTGTTGTTACTTCCTAATGTTTGGATTATATAATGACTGTGCTAGTTGCTTTAACTTGAGAGCGGGGTCTGAGTCGTCCTGAGTAAATCATGTGCATTGAGTGAGGTGGGATTTTGTATGTACTATGTGTCATCCCTTGTTAGTCTAGAACTTGCCCCGTGTGTGAGTGGAAGAGAAATGATTAAGTCTTATGAGTTTAGGAAATGATATAGGCGTTTCTTTGATTGATCCTTCAACCTATCTGCCTATTAGTGATAAAAATTATCTTTTGTTAGCCTATTTGAGCTTGTAAACCTTTTTTTTGGTACCCACATTACAAGACGAATCCTTTTTTTTTCTTAATTAAATCATGTTGAAACTTTATCTCCGAAAGCACTTAAGTCGCTAGAAGTGAAGGAAAAAAGATTGGGTAATTTTTGAGTGGAACTATAGAAAAACCAAAAGGTCCATGTGTGAATAGAGAGAGCTACTAGCTGGAAATACCAATTTATGGAGGGTGTTAAAAAGATTTTGAACAAAAAAATACAAAAAAAATCCCTCCCATTCAATTTGATATGTGCTTAAATGCTAAAAGTCAATGGGCTACATTAGGTATAGTTTCATAGCGATATGTGGAGTGATCATGAAGAGGATGTACTTAAAAGTTAAATTGTATTGTATTAAGAGGGCTTAGGAGGGTTAGTCACTATTATCCATATCTATCCTACACATCCCTTAGCCTACATTATAACCCATGAATACCTAATTGATCATAGACTTTGCGATCTTAAATTAAATTAGTAGCTCACATTAGGGGCAAGCCTATGATACGAGCTTTGGGGGCACATGAGTTTCTTTGCGAGAGTGAATGAATTCTTTCATTCCGTGGGTCCTTAATTATACTTGAATTCATATTTGAGCGTGCGGACTAATTACTCTCTTTATTTTGTTGGTGAGGGCACATGCTTTACAACGTATTGGTGAAGAACTCATATCTTTATTATGCACAAGAAGCGAGTCACAAAGAGGAATGTAGTGGAGTCAATTTTTGAGGCTAGGATGTTAGAGAGTCACACAAATATTTTAAATAGTCTAGGCATTGGTCTAAAAGTAAGGAGAGTTTGAAGAGTACTTATGTCAGAATCTAAGCGATGATATATGACGAGTGTCTGGCGTATATGATTTAAACTCGTACTCTGTCAAATAGTAGTAAAGAAAGATGTCGAACCCACAGAGATTGGTTTATCTAGTCTACAGACGTTTCTTGTTTTAATTACTATTTGAGAAAATCAGAAAGAGATGAGTTGTGAATTAACTAACTAAAAATGCACGAATAAAGCAATAAAAAATGCTTTGTTTTTTCACAAATATAATAAAAAGGTGTTGGGATTCTGACTTCACTTAATATTTTTATTATATAGTAGATACATTTATCCTTCAACTTCTATTTCTCAGAAATGTATAAATGTCTCTCACGATTACATTTATATATTATTACTATAGTTGAACAATTAAATGCACTCCTCTCGGTTATACAAATTAATCGTTAAAATGGTAATATTAAAGAACCAGAAATATATACTTGAACTAAAACATGCTCTTTTTAGTAAGTCCCTTTCGGTTACCCTACTTGTTATAACTGATTACTACAATATTCGCCTCTTTCGATTACAAATAAGTGTAGAATTAATTTTAACATATAAGAGCTAGATGTCACTAAATACAAGTTAACATCTATCAATACCAGAATTAACTATTACTTCTTCTGCCTCTTTCGATTACAGAATTAGTGAGAAGTTAATATGTAGTACGAAATAGATAGATGTTAACAAAATTAAATACCACCCAACTATAAAACAGATAAAATTTAAATAAAAAGCTTCAGCTCAAGCATGTGAAATTGAGGAATGATATCTACTATTATATAAAAATATTAAGATCCGTCATTTTTCCAACACAAGAAAAGTTACTCCATATTAGATCCAATACCGACAACAAAAATAATCGTGCCCATTAAATAAGAAAATGGAAACAAATATTCAAGAGAATAATTCCCCCTATTTAATTAAAAACAGGAACTAGAGTAATTTCCAATACTACAATTTATTCGGAACTAGAAATGAAACCACTGTAATGGCTAAAAGAAGAAACAGAAGCAAAACTAAAGAACAAAGAGAAAGAAAAACTTTCTGCTCAATATTACCCTCCCCGTTTTCCTTCACGAACGATGCCTTTTTATAGGCAAGCCATGACAAGGTTTTCAATTATCTTCTGGATATGAACTTGTCATGGCTGGTTGTGGCCTTGTTATGCTTGGTTATGAGCTTCTTTGGTTATGGATCGGTTATAGTTTGTTGTAACCGGTTGTGAGTCGGTTGTTCTTTGTCATGGCAGATCACGTATTCTTTAGCACCATATTTTATTCTGCCTTAGCTTGTACGTTTTTCTATTTTTTTTCCTCTTTAATCTTCTCGTTCCCAGACCAATCCTTCTTTAACTTTTCCTGCATAATTTAGACAAAAGTATGGAAGAAATATGATAATTTTTGTGTTTTTACAAAGAAATTATATGTTTAAAAATAAAATAAAATGCACTTATCAAATTCTCCCACACTTGAACTTTGACTCGTCCTCGAGGAAATATTTATGTATATATATATATATATATATATTTAGATTTACACATTCACAACTTTGCAACAGTTAATGATTCCACCTGAAATTTCAAATCCTTTTGAACTTTGTGGAACTTGCTTTGTTTATTTCTTCACTTTTACTCTGCAAGTATCACTGTTAGACATCTTTGAGTTTTAGAAAAAACAAGAACACTAAATCAGTTATTTACAATAAACCATAGGCTTGCCTTTCTTGTCAGTCGTCACTAATGTAGATCAATACTGACTTTAGAATCTTTTAGGACTTTTATTAGCTTATAATGTTAGGCTTTGGGCTGGTAGGATACAAGGAAAATATATAAAGTGACTTCTTCCCTTTTTTTTTTCTTTTTTCTTTTTTGGTGGCTTGATTTTCAAACATAGATGACTTTGTTCGAGAATTGGTGTTGATACGAGAATTTTAAATTTATATAACCCTCTAACCTTTTTTTTTTTTTATTTTTTTTTATTTTTTATACATAAACACTCATATGCACGTGCTATACATGTTCTTACATATGTGTGTCTATATATCCATATATATATATATATATATTTTTTTTTTCTCTTTTTTTTTTGATTGAGATAAATATTTCTCTGGAGACTTCACATACACCAATTCACAAATCGTCATCCATTGAACATGAGGCTAGATAATGAAGAAATGGATTTTTTTTTATATAAATATATATATGTGATAACAAAATTTGTATACATATGTGTACAAGTATGCTTGATGTTATAAGGTATAGATGAAAAAAAAGGATATTTAGGCTCAAAATGGGATACTAAGGATAAATTTCATTTGGTAGTTATAAAGAAAGGCTCAATCGATCCAAAGATAGCCTAATTCATTTTCCAAAATCAGCATTTTTCTAGGAGTTCGCCTTGACTAACAATGGAAGCAAGTTCTAGTTATTGAATATATTGATTTCTGCATACCTTGATTTTCTTTAAACAGTCAAAGTTGCATCACAGTAGAAAACTTACATCAGCAAAAAATGGAGACATAAAAATAGAAGTCTTCAATGTTCTATGGACCTGAAATATTCAGATATGTTGCCAAGAAATGAGCAAAGCTTATTCATGTGCAAATTATTTTGAAAATTCTTTTTTTTTTTGAGCTTGGACGTACAACTTTCTGGTACTACAATGACATAAAGTTAATGACAATACTATTTTTAACGTTTCTTGCTTTAACTCACCACGTCCAAGTTATTTATTTTTATTTTTTTATTTTTATTTTTAATATATATATATATATAAAAGTACTAATAATAACGAAAGATAAGAAAATAAGCTATTTTAGTTGTAAATGTGCAAAGTACCAAAATAACTTACATTAAGCATACATTCAGGGTTTCATTGCAACTAACAGGTTAGACTATGTACAAGCTATTACCATAGCTATCAAAATGATGTTACCTGTTGCAACCTTCTTCTTCATACTAACATGAAAACATAAATCAACAGGTTAATCTCATGACTAGTACAACAAAAATTTAGTACCAGTTGTTATAGCACCAAACAATCAACCTTAGATCTGCCATTTCATGGCCTATTTACATACACAAAAACTGCAATTATCAGCATGCCAAAGCGCTCCATTCTGTCATCCAGCAAAAATCATTAAAGAAGAAAGTTTTTTTTTTAAGGTTTTGTTGAAAAAGAAAGAAAACTTTCTTCTTCTTCCAGTGAACAAAAACACAAACATCCACCAACAGGTTTTTCCAAACCAGTAGAGAGAAGCTAGTCAACAACTCCAAAATTATTATAGAGAAAAGGTAGCCAGAAAATTACCATCTCCCACACCTAAACTGTTCATTCTCTTGAATGAACAATTTGTTGTTCCGTTCTTAATTTTCATGACCATTACCTTGAAAGAGATCAAGGTATGTATTGACATCAAAGCCATTTTCTTGTTGAATAGGAACTGACGAACCTCCAGTTGTAGCAACTCCATGGTTAGCTTCCAGTTTAGAGAAAACAGAAAGGGGCTGACTGCTAAATGTCATCGGACTTGCTGTAGTTCCACTTCCCCTGTTTATATCCATCGTTGTTGTGGGAAATGGTGTTGGTACAAATACATGTGTTCCCTGATAGAGATTTGCACCTGTAACATTAAGGCAACCACCACCTGAAACAGTAAAATGAGGGAAAAAACTAGGAATATCAGAACTTCTCATAGTGTTAGCAATATTGCACATCACAGTTCCCATTGTGTAGATTATGGGAGAGGTATATGCAAATTGATTTTGCAATGTTTGGCATATGAGATTATGAGTATTTCTAGCTTCTGTTAATTCTCTCAAGATATGTTCAACATGTGTTGTGAATACTGCTTCACGCACTACTTGTTCACTTCTGAAAATCTCCCAACTATTCATCAATTCAGTCTGCCTTTGTAACAATTCTTGTATACTAACCAGAATATCAGGAACGAGGATGGTAGGCGTGGTTCCAATTTCTGAATTAAGAGGTTGTTCAGGCTCATTTTCCGCTTCGTTTCCACTATCAACAAGCATTTGTTCCTGTTCAACTTGAGTTGGACCAGTAGGAGGTCTCAAATTATGGAGAAAGTTCTACCGATGAAGTAGGAATTTTCAGTCTTCTGTAAACCACTCAAATCCACATCAAATAAGGAGGCCAAACGAGTGATAGTTGAAGGAAAATACAAGCATTCACAATCAGACTTGATCCGACAACTAACCATAGCATTGCTAATCAATCTCCCCACATTCACAGGCAATTCATGCATAATCGCATATATCAAAAGAACTTTTTCTATATTGTAGTTCGAGGTATTCAAATACGGGATTAAGCGAGAACTAACGAATCTACCCCAGGCTCTTGCTAATTCAAGCATACATGAACAGTTAATATTCAAAGGGCGTTCAGCAGTTCCCGAGTAAACTTTAACACCATTAGGACACAACTCGCCTAACATATGTCTTACAAAATCTACATCCCGATCATCCATAAATTTCTTGGTCTCGCTATCATCAGTGTTTCTCAAGTTAAAAATATCGTTTATAAATTCAGCATCAAAGCGAATAATTTTACCTCACGGTTGAAGTACGACTTACTGGATTAAGATTGCTGTAGAATTCCAGAACTATGTTTCGATTGTAATCCCCCGGGCACTGAACAAAAGACCTCCACCCAAAAGCATTGACTGTTTGTAAAATTTCTTGTGCCTTCAAACCACCAGAAGGGAGAAGCAACATCTCATATTCTTCAACCACTCTCCGATTTGCCGCTCTAAGTTTCCATAATTCCGGGTCAAAGATTTCCCTTCTAGAGTTATTTGAGTTATTTGAAAGAGTTACTTGTGTAATATTCATTTTTTTTCTTTTTCAGGTGAAAATCAAGTGTCTAACCAGATTGGTGTATTTGGAAAATTGAACAGAGAAGAAACAAAGGGGTGCAAAGATAGTGAAATTTGTTGAAGATAAGGAAAAGAGAAGAAAGAAATTCTTTTTTTTTCTTATGTGATAGCCATGACTGAGAAATTACAGAGATGGGTGAGGTACTGTAAAATGGGGGATGAAACAAGAGAAAGGAAGAGTTTTTCCTTTACTGTGGAATTGTTTGTTTGGTCTGTGGGAGAGATAAATGTGAGGTTAAAACCTCTTATTTATTTACAATCCCCTTTCTTTTTCTTTTTTTTGTTTTTGTTTTTGTTTTTGTTTTTGCTTTTGTTTTTGTTTGTTTGAAGCCACCGTAACAATTTTTGGGCAGTTGTTTTGATAAGTTTTACCCCTTAACAACCTTTGCCAACTGAACGTGATCTTTCATTTGATTTGAACAGATTTTTTTTTAAAATCTTTCTTTTTCTTTTTCTTTTTTCCTTTTACCTTTTTTTTAATTAATTAATTTTTATTTTCTTTAACTATGTCATAGAAAACTGCTGAAAGTTACGTAAACATACAAAAATAATTTTTTTTTATTTTGTTTTTTTGATTTTTATAGTAAAAAATAAGGACTAACATAAATAATTTTTTTTCTTTCATTACAATTAGTATACAGTATATATACATTATATTTTTCATTAATTAACCTTCCTTTTTTTTTTGCAATAAAAGTACCTATATATATAAAAATTGTTTACTAAGTTACAAAAAATTAGGAAGATTAATAAGAGAATAGTCTGAGTTTAATGGCGGTAACTCGACTTATTAAATATACACACACACACACACACACATATATATATATATATACTATATACTATATACTATATACTATATATTTTTTTAAGCAATAAGGATTGTCGAAACCTGTTTGTCAAATGTTCTGGTGACATAAGGCTTCAAACGATGGCCGTTCACTTTGAATTTGTTTCCCCCATTCATGTGTTATATTTCAATGGCACCATAAGGGGATACTTCAGTTATGATGTACGGTCCAGTCCATCATGACTTAAACTTTCCTGGAAATAGTCTCAATCGACTATTGTATACAGAACACTATCTCCAACTTTAAAGCTTTTATTGCGAATGAACTTGTCATGCCATTTTTTTGTTTTTTCCTTGTACAATTTAGCATTTTCATATGTTGTAAGTCTGAACTCTTCTAACTCATCAAGCTGTAGTAGACAATTTTTTCCTGCAACTGGCAAGTTTAAATTTAATAATTTTATAGCCCAATATGCTTTATGTTCCAACTCTACAGGTAGATGACAAGATTTTCCAAAAACTAGTCTATAAGGAGATGTGCCTATTGGAGTTTTGAAAGCAGTTCTGTAAGCCCACAAAGCGTCATCTAATTTTAGAGACCAGTCTTTTCGAAAAGAACCAGCAGTTTTTTCTAAAATTCTTTTTAATTCTCTGTTGGATATTTCTACTTGTCCGCTTGTTTGTGCATGATATGGAGTTCCTGTTTTATGAGTAACTCCATATCTTGACAACAAAGAAGCAACTTGTCTATTTATAAAATGAGTTCCTTGATCACTTATGATAACTCGTGGAGTTCCAAATCTAGAAAAGATATTTTTCTTGAGAAAATCGCAAACAACTCGAGCATCATTTTTTTAGTAGCAATTGCTTCTACCCATTTTGAGACATAATCAATAGCTACTAAAATATATTCGCAACAATTTGAAGGAGGAAAAGGACCCATGAAGTCAATGCCCCAAACATCAAATATTTCACACACAATAATAGAGTTAAGAGGCATTTCATCCCTTTTTGAAATGTTACCGGTTCTTTGACATTGGTCACAAGCGGCAACAAAATTTTTTGCATCTTTGAACAAAGTAGGCCAGAAAAAACCAACTTCAAGTACTTTAGCTGCTGTCCTTCTTCCTCCGTAGTATCCTCCTACAGCTCCATCATGGCAGTGACTTAAAATGTTGTTCATTTCTGATTCAGGTACACATCTCCTGATTATGTCATCTGCACAAAATTTAAACAAATAAGGATCTTCCCAATAATAATGTTTTGCCTCTTTTTTAAGCTTTTTTCTTTGATCGTAAGACAAATCTTTTGGAATCCACCCCCTGCTAAATAATTGGCAATATCATCAAACCAAGGCGGTTTAGTTATATCCACCGCGACTGAAAAAATATGCTCATCAGGAAATTCCTCTTGGATATCTAGTATTTCAGTAGGAGGATTCTCTAAACGTGACAAATGATCAGCTACCTGATTTTCTGAACCTTTCCTATCTTTTATTTCGAGATCAAATTCTTCTAAAAGGAGTATCCATCTTAGCAATCTAGGTCTAGCGTCTTTCTTTGCTAATAGATACTTTAAGGCTGCATGATCGGTGAATACTGTAACCTTCGTTCCTATCAAATAAGAACGAAATTTGTCAAACGCAAATACTACTGCCAATAACTCTTTCTCAGTTGTTGCATAGTTCATTTGAGCTTCATTGAGGGTTCTACTGGCATAGTATATGGGTCTAAAGATCTTATTTTTCTTTTGTCCCAATATTTCTCCTATTGCTATATCACTTGCATCACACATTATTTCAAAAGGCTGACTCCAATCAGGAGAGACAACAATTGGAGCATTAGTCAATTGTTCTTTGAGAAACTGAAATGCTTTTCTGCAATCATCTGAAAATTCAAATTTCACATCTTTCATCAGTAGGTTAGTTAGAGGTTTTGAAATTTTTGAAAAGTCTTTTATAAACCTTCTATAAAAACCTGCATGCCCTAAGAAACTTCTAATACCTTTAACAGTGGTGGGAGGGGGTAATCCTGCTATAAGATCAATTTTAGCCTTATCAACTTTTATTCCTTTAGCAGTGATTTTATGTCCTAAAACAATTTCCTCCGTTACCATAAAGTGACACTTTTCCCAGTTAAGAACTAGATTTGTCTCTTCGCACCTTTTAAGCACCAAAGTTAAATGATAGAGACAATCTTCAAATGTCTTACCAAAAAGTGTGAAATCATCCATGAAAATTTCAAGAAACTCTTCAGTCATATCTGAGAAAATTGCCGACATGCAACGCTGAAATGTAGCAGGAGCATTACATAGTCCAAATGGCATTCTTCTGTAAGCATACATACCTTGAGGGCATGTAAATGTGGTCTTCTCCTGATCTTCTGGAGCAATTGGTATCTGATTATACCCAGAATATCCGTCAAGAAAACAATAAAAACTATGGCCTGCAATTCTCTCAAGCATTTGGTCAATAAAAGGCAAAGGAAAATGATCTTTCCTCGTGGCATCATTAAGTCGTCTGTAATCTATACAGGCTCCCTATCCTGTGACTGTTCTAGTAGGTATGAGTTCATTATTTTCATTTTTATTACGGTCATACCTACTTTATTTGGTACTACCTGCACAGGACTTACCCAAGGGCTATCAGATATTGGATAAATGATGCCTGCCGCGAGAAGTTTCACTACTTCTTTTTTGACAACTTCGTGCATTGCTGGATTCAGTCTCCTTTGGGGTTGGACTATAGGTTTGTAATTTTCTTCCATGAGGATCCTATGCATACAAATAGCTGGATTGATTCCTTTGATGTCAGCTATATCCATCCTAAGGCTCTTTTATGTTTCCTCAAGACTTCTATCAGTTTGTATTCCTGTTCTGGAGTCAAAGAAGATGAAATGATTACTGGAAATAATTCAGGTTCAAGAAAAACATATTTTAAATGAGAAAGAAGATTTTTGAGTTTAATTTTTTATTGAACTTCTTCTTGTGAGACTTTCTCATTTTCTGATTCTTTTTCCAGTGTTTCAGCTTCTTCTTTGATTGTGGGATTTTCATCACCTGTCGTCCCTGACCTGACCAAACATCTTTCCAATGAATCAGTAATTAATTGATTATCCTTGAATTCATCTACAAGGTCAACTAGTAAGTCAATTTGAAAACAAGATGATGATGACTCATTCCCAGGAAATTTGATCATTTTCTGCATATCAAAAATTACTCTTTCCTCATCAACTCGCAATATTAATTGTCCTTGATGAACATCAATGATTGATCTTCCTGTTGCGAGAAATGGTCTACCTAAAATTAATGGTACCTCAATATTTTCTTCCATTTCAAGTACTATAAAATCTACTGGGAATACAAATTTATCTACTCTAACGAGGACATTTTTAATTATTCCTTTGGGCCTTTTAGTACTTTGATCAATTAACTGAAGAGACACACAAGTATCTTTCATTTCACCAAGTTCTAATTTCCTGAAAATTGAGAAAGGCATTAGATTTATTGAAGCACCCGAATCACATAATGCCTTTTCAAAGTGAGAACCTCCCACAGTACAAGGAATTGTAAAACTTCCTGGATCACCAAGTTTCTATGGAAGCTTATTTTGAAGTATAGCACTACATTTTTCGGTAAGCTTGACTACTGAAACTTCTTCCAATTTTCTTTTACTTGACAAAATTTCTTTGAGAAATTTAGCATATGAAGGCATTTGTGTCAAAGCTTCTATGAAAGGTATGTTAATGTAAAGTTGCTTTAAAATATCCAGAAACTTTGAAAACTGTTTGTCAAGATTTTCTCTTTTCATTTTTTGGGGAAAAGGGAGGGGTACAGAGTGAGGATTTGTCATCAATTCATTTTCTTGTACCTTTTTTCCTTTATCTTTCTGTTCTTTTAGAAGTTCAGAGTCTCTTTTATTCTCACCTTCATTTACTTGTTCCTCTTCTTGTAGTTTTCCTTGTCTATCTGAATATGGATCATCAAGAGTTTTACCTGACCGCAGAGAGATGGCTTTGAGGTGTTCTTTTGGATTTTTTTTGGTGTTGCTTGGTAGAGCACCTTTTATTTGTTCAGACATAATGGTTGCTAATTGGCTCATCTGAATTTCTAAATTCTTGATATCTGAACTTTGACTTTCAACCTTCTCATCCAAAGCCTTAATGAATTTGTACATCATGTCTTCGAGGCTTTGCTGATGAGCTCTTTGGGGTGGTTGTTGATATTTCTGGAAATTTTGTTGCCCTCTGTTTTGATTTTGAAAACCAGGTAGTCCCTATCACACCTCCATTTTTACCTACACCCCCGGGAAGGAGTGTAAAGGAGTTTTTTCCAATTAAAGGACAATCGAAATAGGATTAATTATTTAAAGATTCAGAGTCGTCACCGGTTTAATCCTGAATCGAGGAAAAGTTTGACTCTGTATTACAGTCAGCGAGCCAGAAATCCAGGTAAGGAATTCTATTAACCTGGGAGAAGGTGTTAGGCATTCCCGAGTTCCGTGGTTCTAGCACGGTCGCTTAACAATTTATAGGTGGACTAATTATCTGACTTATTACACGTTTTAAACTTATCGTGTATTTTTAGCTTTTATAACCGCTTTTAGCTTAATTATAGAATTGTCTTGAAACGAATCACGCGTACGTATATTCGTTTTATTTTTGTATGTAAGGAATCATGTCACGCGTAAGTGTACATAAATAAATTAATAACATTTTTATTATAAAAATGAATTTGGTCGAAGTTGCGCATGCTTAAAACAAACTACGAACATTTGTCATTTTTGTATGATTAAATGGTAGGCGGCGCACCTCGGACTATATGAGCTAATTTAATTTAATAACCTCCGAAAACCCATTTTTTATTGAGAAGATTTGTTCGAAGTTGCGCGAATGCATACTCCGAATTGTCTTTAGAATTGTAATCATGTCACTGAACGTGTCCACAACCACGACAGTATATTAAATGTGCCTAAAGGTTTCTCTACGAATATTTATTATTTTTACCTCTACATTATGAAATTAACACAAGAGCCATTTGTTACTAAGTGTCTAACTATGGCTTGCCTCAAATTTCCATTTTTTCAAGTCCCTAATTATTTAACACTAAAATACTTGAGAAATCCCTTCCAATCAACAAGGCTTCATTTAGCCATTTTATTGACGAAAGGGCACGAATTAAACAGGCCCAGACTTCTGGGAAAACAAACCCGTCTCAACGTGAGGAAACTCTTCTGACTGAAGAAATTCCAATGATATTCAGGCCCAAAGGCCCAAATAGTTTGGCGATATTGGCTACAGGCAAGGGCTTCAGGATCGAATCCCTGAAGCCAACATCTAACAATGACCTTACTCATAACCTTTTGACCATTGAGAGGTGGGGGAAGAAATACAAATATGAAGGCCCTTTCCTAGTAAGTTGTCCCATGCGGTCCTACCGGACCAATTCCTTTAAATAATTCTATAAGGATAGTCATACATGAACGAACACACATCCAAACTACTGGCTCAAATTTGTGTCTATTTACAAGCCAATACAAACCCAAGTTTACCCTTTGTTACATGCTAAATCTGCATCCACAATTTTTAATGCAGAATTCAACTTCTAGTAATGCTTGTGCATTGCTAAATCCATTTCTGCCACAAAATGCAGCAACCATATTGGACCAAATGGCATAGTGAAAATTTAAGTCCCAAGTTATAAATTCTACCACAGTTTACCAGATTTGGTACTCGTCGAACTGTAAACTCATAGTCTGAAACACAGTTCTTCGAGAGCAAACAACTTGCTCGAGTTCTAAAACTGTACCAGAAAACTGCTATACAAAACTTAGGCAAGTTAAATGTAAACACCAAATTTCAATCAAATCTAATAGTCCGTGAAATAAATGATCTTGAGTCAATAGTATCTAAACCAGTCCAACTCGAAACAACTGAATAGCAAAATAACTGCATATAAAGAACTTATACTAAGGTAAACATTTAGACTAGGCTACCATGTCGTATGACATTCGGGGATTAAAGGTTGATTCCATCGTTCACAATTGAGAGGCAGCAAGGGAAATTTACAGCAAGACAAAGTAGACAAGCATGTTTATTCTTATTTTAAACTTAAATTGAATACAACTCAAAGCTCCAGATTCCATTTTTTGATTCCCACCTCAAGCTTTACGTTCGAATAGAGTGCATAGATGTGTATCTGTAAATGACAGAAGGAAGCAGAAAAATGAGATATTAGCAGTAACCAACAACAACAGTAGCATTCAACACCAAAAAGTGAACCAATAGACTAATTTTGAAACCAAGAGATGTGATACAATAGTCCAGACCCTAATTTCAGTCATAATGAATCAGCAGACCCCAAACCAGACTCGACTTAACCCCTTTTTATTATCAGCTAACCAGAAATTGCTTCCATACTAGAGGAAAACTTCAGAAAATACCAAATGACTCAATGAAACAGTGTATTTTTCAGAAATTCTGCAATCGTTTCTGATTTTTTTTTGATTCTATCTCTTAACTCTCTTTCTGTATCTATTTATGTGTATATCTCTTCCTATATCTCTCTTAGAATGTCCTCTTCCAATCTCTCTCAGTGTATATTTCAGTATTTTCAAAGTACTAGACTCTCTCTTCTGTCTCCTTATGTATATCTATCTCCCCGTCCCCTCTTTCTGATTCAGCTCCCTTAAATGGACATTCAATTAGTGCATTTTCCACTACCAATTTAACTTTTCATTTCTTTAATCTTCTACTCCATTGTCCACTCAATTATCCACTTAATTATTTAATCTATTAGTGCAATCCTAACCCTACTATCCACTAGGAACTTCTTAAGTAGGTAAACACTTGAATTACTTATATTAATCAGTTCTTATCGACACATTTAAACAAGAATTTAAACCAAATTATTGAACTGATCCTAATTACTCTGACTAAGTGATTAAATGAAATTCGATTTCAAAGTCTACTGATATCCCAACTATACGAAACAAATAAACGAAACCAATCCTAAAGAAACAAATAATGAACAGAAGAATTTACCAGAGTACTGATCGAATTTGAAATTGACCAGAAAAGAAAAAGAGATGAGGAAAACGAACATCATAATAACACTAATTAAACTATAAATACAGAAAATAGGACAGAAGAACTCACCGGACAGGCTCGAACTTGTGTTTGGCTTTGATACTGTGACTCACCCCAAACTGATGCTAATCATTTGTTCTTTATCAAGAACAAATGAACAACATCGGTTTTGTAGTGAGTCGACCTTCTAATCACAACAACTAGAGGCTTGGATCGATGCATGTCACCAGGCTCAATGGAAACTGATTTTGAACTTTAAGGTTCGAATCTTAGATTTAAAATTTGACGAGTTCCGGTCAGATTCGAAGGAAATCATTGATGGATTTGGTATGAGGGAGTCATGGGGGTTGTGTGGTGTTAAACTGGGGTCGATTGGGTAGGTTAGGGTTTGGAGGTTTTGGGATTTTGAACCTTAGATCTAAAATTCGAGAGGTTTGGGCAAGATTCGAGGGAAACGAGTCATGGATTTGGAAAGAGGGGAGTGAGGGAGTTCTATGGTGTTAATTTGGGGCTGTTTGGGCCACCAGAACCGCCGTGAGGCGATTTCCGGTAGGCGGGGGACGGTGGTGTAAGGCAGTGCATTTCTGGGTCTCTGAAGAGACAAGTGGGGGGGGGGGTATTTGGTATATTAAATTAGTCAGTTAATTTGGGCCGTTGGATGATGGGATTCCAATGGCTCCGATTAACTTTCTGATGAAACGGGGTCGTTTTGTGTAGTAATTGGGTGGTCCGGGTATGGGAATGGGTCGGGTTGTGGGGAAGGTTTGGGACCGTCCGATCAGGCTGGTTCAACGGTCCAAATCGAAACAACCGAAACGACGTCGTTTGGTTTAAGCTGTGACGGACCGGACTAGGCTTGTGTTGTGCTGGGTTGATTGTTTGGGCCTGAGATTTAATTTAAAACATAGCCCAACTGATTTTCTTCTTCTTTTATTTCCTTTTCCTTCCCCATTTTTCAAAAAATTAAAACTAAAATCCTAATTAAATTATAAAACCCGAATTAATTTTAAGAATATTAATTAACTCTAAGTAATAGTTATCACAAATAATTAAATACTAAATTAAAATCAAATCACACAATTTGACTAAAACACACACATATGTTATTTTTTGTGAATTTTTATTTTTGTAAAACACCTAATTATTAATTAATTCCAAAAAATGTAAAAATCAAATCTTAAATGCAAATGCTATATTTTTTGTATTTTTGATGCATTAATAAAATTAAACATGCACACAAATACATGCAAATAATCAGAAAAATCACACAATAATTCCTAAAATAACACATAATTAAAGCCAAGACCTAATTTTGGGAATTATTTTGGAGTAATTCGTATGAGGCAAAAATCACGTGCTCACAACTGCCCCTCTTTGTCCGGAAACACGAAGAGTTTTCGTGCAAAGATAAAGTGAGCGGATACGAGCGATTTTTTGCCTGTTTGAACACTCCGTGGGAAACATTTTTTGAAAGATTTGACCGAACCTCTGCTTCAAAGGTTTCCTACTTTTCCTGGCTATCAAGGAATCAGGTCAATGTAGTTCGGGAAGTTTCGGTAGCTGGGACTACCATGAAGCTGCGGTTTTACTGTTACTAATGTTGCTGCTGCTGATACTGCCTACTGACCTCCTTATTGCACCATGACAAAAATGAAGAAGCTAGACTAAGCTATAATCTATGCTTTACAAAGATTTATTTTCAAACTTGATCTTGTGACTGATGTTGCCTCGTTGACTTGTATCTTCCTCATAAGTTCCTTTGTGGCTGACTTGAATGGTATTCTTTGAAATGCTTTCCCTTCTTCTCCAGGCGGGCACCTGATTGCTGACCCTTTAAATGTCTTCCTCTGACTATTATTTCCTTTCCTCTGTTCTCCAGACGGGCTCCTGATTATTTGAAATTTGAATTGCTTCTTCCCTTCGTTCTCCAGGCGGGCTCCTGACTACTTGAAATTTGAATTGTATTCCCTTGTTCTCCAGGTGGGCTCCTGATTGCTGAACTCGAAATGTATTCCTTTGTTCTCCAGGTGGGCTCTTGATTGCTGAAACTTGAGTTGTATTCCCTTATTCTCTAGGTGGGCTCCTGGTTGCTGGAACTTGAATTGTATTCCCTTGTTCTCCAAGTGGGCTCCTGATTGTTGGAACTTGAATTGTATTCCCTTGTTCTCCAGGTGGGCTCCTGATTGCTGGAACATGAATTGTATTCCCTTGTTCTCCAGGTGGGCTCCTGATTTCAACAAAATAGACAAAAGCAAAGAAAAATTTCTGTCCCAGTTTGGTAGCTGGGCATATATGTGAGTGTAAACTAAATCAATAAGAACTTGAAAGTGGAAACTTGAATTGTACTCCCTTGTTCTCCAGGTGAGCGCCTGATTGCTGAAACTCGAATTGTTGTTCCTTGTTCTCCAGGTGGACGCCTGATTGTTGATACTTTAATTGTTGTTCCTTGTTCTCCAGGTGGACGCCTGATTGCTGATACTTTAACTGTTGTTCCTTGTTCTCCAGGTGGATGCCTGATTGCTGATACTTCAACTGTTGTTCCTTGTTCTCCAGGTGGACGCCTGATTGCTGATACTTCGACTGTTCTTCCTTGTTCTCCAGGTGGACGCCTGACTTCAACAAAAATAGACAAAATAAAAGAAAACTTTCTGCCCCAGTTTGGTAGCTGGTCGCATCTGTGAGTGTTAAACCGAAGCATATTACCAAATATTAATATGAATTTGGAAGCTAGGTCCCATTATCCAGGAGGGTCCTGACAATTCTGAACTAAACGACAATTTTTAAATCTAAGGTATATCTTTTAAAGGCATGACTTCTGCTAAATCTTGTTATCTAAGCCAGTTTTAAACTATGTTCCATTATCCAGGAGGGTCCTGACAACTCTTATGCGAACTTTGAAACCAACTTATATTCCTTTTGGTGCACATTTGTCCTATATTTACTACTTATGATTTTTTTAGGGTTTAACCTAGGTCCCATTTTCCAGGAGGGTCCTGAAAACTTCAAATTAAATCCTATCCTAGCAATAAAATCTTTAAAGCCAACTTATATTCTTTTGGGGGCACATTTATACTAGATCTTGCTACTCATGATTGTTTTAAATTTTAAACTAAGTCCCATTTTCCAGGAGGGTCCTGAAAATTTATACGATCAAACCTGTATGGTACTTGCTTCCCTCACAGGGTGCTTCCTAAAACAAATGCCATCTTTGCCCCTGTTTCAAATCAAAGAAAATCTTGTCAGTTCAAAATGTAGTGGTTAGTTGTGGCGTCCTTGCTGGGGAGGGTTTTCTCTTTGCCCTGCTTTGCTTCAACAGACTGCCTTGAACTAGTCGAAAGGACTGTTTTGACCTCATGACTGATCCTCAACTGCAGGATCCCCAACTGTTGTTTTCACTTTTGACCCTTCTGTCTGAACTTGTATATATCCCATGACATTTCTGAACCATTCCACCGATTCCTCTTTTGCTTACACCCTATGTCTCCTTTTTCATCATATTATCTCCAGCATATCCTAGCTGTATTTTGCTTTGTGCAATTTTGAATCTTGGTAGTACACTTTGACATTCCTTCTTATTTGTTGGAACAAGGCTAACCTTGGAAGAGCTTTAGGGGAGTAAAAATTAATAGCAATGAAATGCGACGATTTTAAGAATTAAGAATAAAGAAGAAAATCCAGATTTGGATGACTGTTGGAGATAGGAAAAAAAAAGAACTTATCTGAGTGAAGTCACTAGCACCAATGATCATGGTATGCATTTTGGATTAATCAGCCCAGTTTATTTAACCAGTCTCCTTTCCAATTGTTTTACTTTGTTCTCCACGATTTCCACAACCCAATTTTACTTTCCGCCAACTTACGGACCTTGTTCGACTTGCAGTGCCCTGAAGGGTTTTCACCGACAAACCTCTCTCATTTGATTATTCTTCAATTCCTTGTCGCCTTATGGTGCCCACGAAGGTTTTCACCAATAAGACTCTCTCATTTTTATTTTCTCTTAGCTTTCGTCGCCTCATGGTGCCCATGAGGGTTTTCACCAATAAGTCTCTCTCATTTGTTTTTATTTTTTTTTATTTTTTTCTTACTTAAACTGGAGTGTTGCCCCTGATATGAATTCTCTTTACATTGCTCGACTCGGCATTTCTCGAAGACTGATCGGAAGGTCTTTCTTTGGACCGTAATGTGGGCTTTTGGATGGGGTTAGAAAGAAAGAGTATCAAAGGCTCAAAACAATTTGATATGGGTTTAAAATTACAACTCTTGGAATCACATTTCTTATTACAAGTACAACTTCTGCCCCAGTTTCTTACTTGGGGATCTTCTGATATTTTATTTTACTATGACCGAGTCGTGAGGCTGCCTACGTATCCTTAACAGGAATCAGGTCAAACGTAGTTCACACCTGAATTTCCTTGTTGTTATACTTTCTATTTTCACTTCTTTTCTCTTGTCTTTTTCTTTCTTTTCCTTTTCTTTTGTTATTGATTCCAAGAGAGGGGTATGAAAGAAACAAATGCGGCTCAAAAGGGGGAACAAAGGGTAAAGTGTTTAGATAGCAGAACAAATTGCCTTCGTCATTCCAATATTTGAAACAATGCCAAGTACAAACAATCAACAATTATAACAAAGAAATCATACATAATATCTCTTGACCGAGTCGGAATTGATGGCCATGTCTATGCATTTTCCTTCGATATCTGTTAAACATAGAGCGCCATTGGATAATACTCTGGTCACAATGAATGGCCCTTGCCAATTCGGGGCGAACTTGCCTTTTGCTTCAACCTGATGTGGAAGAATACGTTTCAGCACTTGCTAACCTACTTTAAACTTTTGGGGGCGCACCCTTTTGTTGTATGCTCTTGCCATTCTTCTTTGATATAACTGGACATGACATACTGCTGCCAATCTTTTTTCATCAATCAAGTTCAACTGCTCCAAACGAGTTTTGACCCACTCATCATCATCAATCTTAGCCTCAGCGACAATCCAAAGGGAAGGGATTTCAACTTCTGCAGGTATTACTGCTTCAGTGCCATATAACAACAAATAAGGAGTTGCACCTACCGAAGTACGAACAATAGTGCGATATCCCAACAACACAAATGGTAATTTTTTGTGCCATTGCCTCGAACCTTCTACCATTTTCCGAAGTATCTTCTTTATGTTTTTGTTGGCTGACTCGACTGCTCCATTCGCCTTGGGACGATATGGGGTAGAATTGCGATGTGTAATCTTAAACTGTTGACATACCTCTTCTATCAAGTTACTGTTAATATTAGCACCATTATCTGTGATGATCACCTTTGGGATTCCGAATTGACAGATGATATTTGAGTGAACAAAATCGATCACTGCTTTCTTGGTCACTGATTTGAAAGTTTTGGCCTCAACCCACTTGGTGAAATAATCAATGGCTACCAAAATGAACCTATGCCCGTTGGATGCCTCAATTGGTCCAATGACATCCATGCCCTAAGCAACGAAGGGCCATGGTGCCGACATCGTGTGTAATTCCGATGGTGGAGAATGAATCAAATCTCCATGTATGTGGCACTGATGACATTTGCGCACAAAATTGATACAATCTCGCTCCATGGTAAGCCAATAATAGACTGTTCGGAGAATTTTCTTTGCCAACACATATCCGCTTATATGTGGTCCGCAGACTCCTCAATGTACTTCGGACATGACAGCCGTAGCTTGTCTAGCATCTATGCATCTTAATAATCCAAGGTCTGGTGTTCTCTTATACAAAACTCCTCCACTTAAGAAGAATCCATTCGCCAACCATCGAATTGTTCTCTTTTGATCCCCCGTGGCTTGCACTGGATATATCCCTATTCTGATGTACTCCTTGATATCGTGGAACCATGGTTCGCCATCAAGTTCTTCTTCAATCATGTTATAGTAAGCATGCTGATCTCGGACTTGAATATGCAGAGGATCGACAAAAGCTTTGTCCGGATGGTGCAACATTGATGCCAGGGTAGCCAAAGCATCGGCGACCTCATTATGGACCCGTGGAATATGCCTGAACTCCACTTATTGAAACCGTTGACAAAGATCATGTAAACATTGTCGGTACGGTATGAGCTTCAAGTCTCGCGTTTCCCATTCTCCTTGAATTTGATGTACTAGAAGATCCGAGTCTCCCAAGACCAAGATTTCCTGGATATCCATGTATGCAGCTAGCCTTAGACCCAAAATACAGGCTTCATACTCAGCCATATTGTTGGTGCAATAAAACCGAAGCTGAGCCATAATAGGATAGTGATGCCCTGTTTCAGAAATAATCACAGCTCCTATCCCGACTCCTTTCATGTTGGCAGCCCCATCAAAGAAAAGTTTCCAGCCTAGTTTTCCAATTTGCTCCAATTCATCGATATGCATCACTTCTTCATCGGGAAAATAAGTTATCAAGGGCTCGTAATCTTCATCGATCGGGTTTTCGGCCAAATGATCGACCAACGCTTGGGCTTTCATCGCAGTCCGAGTTACATAGATGATGTCAAACTCTGTGAGCAATATCTGCCACTTCGCAAGTCTCCCTGTCGGCATAGGCTTTTGAAAGATATACTTCAACGGATCTAAACGCGAAATGAGGTAAGTAGTGTAGGATGACAAATAATGTTTCAATTTCTGAGCCACCCAAGTTAGGGCGCAACATGTCCTTTCCAGATGAGTGTACTTAACCTCATAAGCCGTGAACTTCTTGCTAAGATAGTAGATGGCCTGTTCCTTTCTGCCGGTGATGTCATGCTGCCCCAGTACACAACCAAATGAATTTTCCAGGACAGTCAAGTAAAGAATCAAAGGTCTCCCTGATTCTGATGGAACCAGCACGGGTGGGTTTGACAAGTATCCTTTTATCTTATCAAATGCTTCTTGACACTCATCAGTCCACTTGACCGTAACATCCTTCTTCAGCAATTTGAAAATAGGCTCACAAGTTGTCGTGAGCTGAGCAATAAACCTACTGATGTAGTTCAACCTCCCTAACAGACTCATCACTTTAGTCTTGTTCCTCGGAGGTGGCAATTCTTGGATGGCTTTGATCTTTGATGGGTCCAACTCGATGCCTCGCTGGCTGACTACAAATCCCAACAGCTTTCCGGATGGAACACCAAATGCGCACTTGACAGGGTTAAGCTTGAGGTTGTACCTGCGAAGTCTCAGGAAGAATTTCCTCAAATCCCCAACGTGGTTGGCCTGATGCTTTGATTTTATGATCACATTATCCACGTATACCTCAATCTCCTTATGTATAATGTCATGAAACACTGTAGTCATTGCTCTCATGTAAGTTGCCCCAACATTCTTCAACCCAAATGGCATTACCCGGTAGCAATAAGTTCCCCATGGCGTGATGAAGGCTGTCTTTTCCGCATCTTCTTCGTCCATTAGAATCTGATGATACCCGGCATAGCAATCCACAAAAGATCCAATCTCACGATTGGCACAATTGTCAATCAGAATATGGATATTGGGTAGTGGGAAGTTATCCTTCGGACTTGCTTTGTTGAGATTGCGGTAATCGATGCATACTCTGATCTTGCCGTCTTTCTTTGGCACAGGCACGACATTAGCCAACCAAACAGTATATCGAGTGACCCGAATGACCTTTGCATCCAGCTGCTTTGTGATTTCTTCTTTAATCTTCACACTCATATCAGTTTTGAATTTCCTCTACTTTTGCTTGACGGGAGGAAACACTGGGTCGGTGGGCAATTTATGGACCACTAAATCAGTGCTCAAGCCCGGCATGTCATCATATGACCATGCAAAAACATCTTTGAATTCGATGAGTGCTTTGATTAACTCTTCCCGGATCTTTGGCTCGAGGTGGACACTTATCTTAGTCTCTCGGATATTATCTGTGTCTCCTAAATTGATGGCTTCTGTATCATTCAGGTTGAGTTTGGGTTTTTTTCCGAAGTGAATTAACTCCTTACTAATCTCTTCGAAGGCCTCATCCTTATCGTATTCTGATTCGTAATCACAACCTATTTCTTGAACTTTTATTTCGGAATCAGATTGATTTTTAAGACTGGGCTGAGGATTCCTTATTTATGCCATATCACTAGAGCCAGCATAAAAAGAATTGTACAGAAAAGAAAAGAAAAACAAAAGAAAAACTATCAGGAATGATAAAGAAAGGGAAACTGCATTTCATTGAATGAAACAAGGTTTACACACTTCAAACAGACTGAAAGATAAAAATCTGGATTACAACCCTGGAATGATCCAGACAAACTGAAGAAAAATCAAAATAAACTACCAAGACTCCTTTCGAATGGGGAGAGGAGTGGCTTTCCAATTATTAAGCTTTGTTTCTGGCCCAACGAATTGAATTTCTGCGTTGCTAGGACCTTCACCACTTTCCACCATGTTCACACCATTAAACAACTTTTCAAATCTTTCAATTAACTCCTCGTCAGGATTAATCATAGAACTGGGAATTGTTGTTACCGGGCGACTTCTGGTATCGGACTTGACAAATGATTTGGAAAGACGTGGGACTGGCTTTGGAAGGACCCATGCCTTTGGTTTTAGCTTTCTGGCCTTTCTTACGTCTGCGGCAGTGGGCTTGAATCCCAAACCAAATGTTCCCAAGTTTTCGGGAAGAGACACCGGCTGTATGATGCCTTGCAAAGATGAGCCCAATCCTTTACCTAGTACAAAACCATTCTTCAACATCTCATAGGCTACCATGACTGATGCGGCGGTTATCTTTGGATTTGGAATATATTTCCCTTCCAGAACTTTCTCTACCAACATCGTGTCAGAAACCTGGTAGACCCATGGTCCCTGGTCATCTTCCACCTCAATGACTAGTACAATGGCATTGCTGCGAGCACATAAACTGTCTTCCCCATGTACAACTATTTCTTGTCTATCCCATTCAAATTTGACTACCTGGTGTAATGTTGACGGGACTGCTTTAGCGGTGTGGATCCATGGACGACCCAACGGTAAGTTATAGGAAACAGCTATATCTAGCACCTGAAACTCCATTGTGAACTCGACTGGCCCTATCGTCAGCTCTAGCACTATGTCCCCAACCGAATCTTTACCTCCGCCGTCAAATCCCCGCACGCAAATATTGTTCTTATAGATCCTCTCATCTTTTATTTTCAACTTTCTTAGAGTGGAGAGAGGACAGATGTTTGTGCTTAACCCATTTTCAACCAATACCCGGGTCACCACAGAGTTTTCACATTTTAATGTGAGGTAAAGAGCTCTGTTGTGCTCAGTACCTTCTACAGACAATTCATCATCAGAAAATGTGACTCTGTTTGCTTCGAAGATTTTGTTGGCTATTTTTTCCAAGTGATTCACGGAGATCTTATCGGGAACGTGTGCCTCATTCAAGATCTTCATTAAAGCTTGACGGTGCTCGTCCGAATGGATCAATAATGACAATAGGGAAATTTGAGCGGGCGTCTTTCTTAATTGTTCCACGATAGAGTAGCCATGCAGCTTCATCTTCCTCAAGAATTCTTCTGCTTCTTCTTCAGTTACGGCTTTATTTATTGGTGCTGGATTATTTTTAGCTCTTCTTAACTCCTCGGGAGTAAAACACCTTCCCGAGCGAGTCAAACCCTGTACTTCACAGATTTCTTCCTTGACTTCCTTCCCTTTGTACATTACCATTACCCGTTCGTAATTCCATGGAATAGCCTTGCTGTTGATTATTGGTAATTGGATTACCGGCTTGATAATAACCCGATTTTTGCGGGCTCCTTCCACGATTATGATGGGTTTGCTGGCCGCTCCCAGTACAATCACCTTTACCCCTTCCTGTTTCGTTGCAACTTTGCTTAAAGACCCCTTCTCTACTGCCATAGATGGCTCAACACTCTTTTTGCTCTACTTGAGCACCAACTTCTCATCTACTAATTGTTCATCTGTCTTGACTCCACTAGACCGAATCATCATGACGGTCTGTGATGACTTCTTGGGTTCCCCCTCCGCATGCACTATTTCGATCATATTTGCCTCCTGATGGGCTGGCATCGGATTCCTGTTGATATTGGGTGCCTCGGGAGCTTGAACTTCAATTATATTGGTATCAATCAGCTCCTGTATCGCACTTTTCAAGTGCCAACACTTTTCTGTATCATGACCCGGAGTACCAGAACAATACTCACAGCTGACAGTATAGTCAAGATTCTTTGGAGGAGGATTTGGCAGTTTGGACTGTATCGGCCTTAGCATATCTAGCTGTTTTAGCCTGTGGAACAGACTGGTGTATGATTCTCCCAACGGGGTAAAGGTTTTCTTTTTCTGCAACCTTTCTCCCTTGAGTGCTTGACTAGGCCTGAAACTTGGTCCGGGAGTGTTTTGGTAGGCTCAGGGATGTGGATAAGTATTTGGTAGGACAGGAGCACGCCATTGGGCGTGGGCAGGAGGTTGGTTGTATGCTTGTTCATGGTGGACGGAAAAATGAGGTTCTGGTGGGGGATAGTAGTGTTGGGGTGGATTGTGGTGATAAGTTTGTTGGTGGGGTCGAGGTTGATTGTAGTGATAAGGTGAACCTCTGGATCCGGGCCAAGTTCCTGAATCAACCATTGCTTTTGGGTACATGTATCAACCAACTTAGTTTTGTTGTTGTCTGCCATTGCCTTTTGACTTTATATTGTGGAGAGGAGTTACTACTTCGAGAACCACAAACCAACCACCTTTCTTCTATGAAGATATCAAAAGGAACAAAATGGGGTCATCCCGTTAGCGTTAGGGCATTTAACACCAGAAATATCACATTGCGTGCAATGCACCTAGCAACAATTAATGGTTCTAGAATGACTTCGAGGGTTATAAGGTCACTTGGCATCATCCCAATCTGTCCATTTGAATCTTTTCTTTTCTTTCCTCGTACTTCTTAGCTCGCTCATCTTCTTTCCCCTTTTTCTTTCTGATTGTCGCTGTTTTTCTTCCTTCTCAATTCTCACATCCCGTAATTTCACCATCTTTTCTCTTCTTCTTTTTTCCTTTTCCTTTTTTTTCTTTTTTTTTTCTTTTAATAAATGAAAAATGATTCGATCGAACCCTATGTAGGTTGCCTACGTATCATGACCCCGCATGAATCTGATCTTTACATAGTTCTAGAAGATCGGGAATAAAGTAAACAAACTAACGTTCTCATCATTTTTTTTCTTTAAAGACTACTCTGACGAGAAAAGGAAAACAAAAGAAACAAATCTTTTTTTTTCTTCTTTTTTATTTTTATTTTTCTAGACTTAATGTTCTATAACCTATTCTAAACTCAAGCTTAACGAGCATATATTTTTTCCTTTTGGAAACAAATACTCTATGGGAAATTATTAAGGAAAATCCCTACAAGAGAAAAATATTTTTTTTGATTTTTTTTTCTTTTTTAAGAAGGAAAACTAAAGACTAGACCAAAGAAAAATATTTTGAATTTTCACTTGATATCCTGAAGAAAAGAGTTCGAAACAAGAAATGCAAAAGATAAAAAATTGTTTTTGGATTTGAATTTTTGATTACCTAAGGAAGAAACTCTGAAAATAAACCAAAGAAAAAGTATTGCTGTTTTCTTTTTCTTATATGTACAATTTCCTAAAATTCTAATAAAAATAAAAGATTTATTTTCAAGTCATTTTTCATCAATTTCCCAAAAAAAAACCTCAACAGAAAATCTTTTTGGTTTTTTGGATTTAATATCTTAAAAGAATTTTTTTTTACAGAGATACTAAAGAAAATTCTTTTTTTTTTGAATTTTTGGTCTTAATATACTAAAGGAAATGTAAAAGCAATTTTTATTTTGATATTAATTACCTAAATGAAAAACAACCTCAAAGGAATTTTTTTTTCATTTATAGAATTAGTATTCTAAAGAAAACTTATAATGAAAATATAAAAACGCAAAATTTCTTTTTTTTTTACTTGTAACACAATTGCAAACTTAACTAGACTATTACAAACTCTAACATCACCTAAAAGACCGAATACTACTATACATGACTAGAAAGTAAAACATGAACAATTGACTCAAAAATATAAAATGACTCCTCGAGCAACTTCTGAATGCAGTGATCCTGGGGTATCTGTCATGCCCAAACTCCAGTTAGTAAATCCACACCTGTATAAGAAAACTTAAACCAACACTATGTGAGACAATAACATTCCCTACTAGACACATGCAAGACATGGTTGCGACTATTTTCTAAAATTAACCTATGTGGCTAAAAGTGGCTAAAAATGCAAGATTTGGCTAAGACCCCGCAAAGCCAAGAACCTAAACTCACTAGGAAGACCGAACCCTATGTGGGTTGCCTACGTATCATGCCCCGAAAGACGAGAATCAGGTATGCGTAGTTCGGGCAATTTGGATACGGGCGAGAATTAAAATAAAAATAACTAATTTAGAGAAAATATAGTTTATTTTTTTTTATCTTTTCCTTGAAAATGATGAAACATGCAACATTTTTTTTTTCTTTTTTTTTTGATTTTCTTTTCCCCTTTATTTTTTGATTTTTTTATTTTCGAAAATGATGAAAAAGTGCAAAATCTTTATTTTGAATTTTCAAGCTCTTTTTCCTTAACAAAAAATGTGACAGAAAACATAATTGGGGCCCACTTTATTCATAATTCACCCTCTCTTTTTCTTTTCTTTTTCATTTTTTTCATTTGCCCTCAACTATCATTAGTCCGCTAAATGACCCTTTTACCCTCGAAGAAATGCAACATGTAGCACATAGGATGCATCAAGATGGTCTGTTATTTTGGGTACACCTGTCCTAGACAGACTCAACCCCTGTGTTGAGTCTCCAAAGTCAAAATGCACATGATGCAAACAAACGTTCCTACTAGGGAGCCGGCATGAGGTATTGTTATACTAGGTTTAAAAACCTGGGTTTATTTGTTCTAGACCTGGCTTACCCGAGGGGACAACCCAAGCCGGGGGGGGTTGCGTACCGGTAACCAAAAGATCATCCGGCTTTGCAACTTGTCCGAACCTCGTTCTATTTGGGATATGACACTAACAGAAAGAAGTCACGACCAACGTGCACTCCTCAGGAGAGAGAAAAGAGGGGTCTCGTAGCAATTTATATATACAGTTCAGATAATATCAAAGCGGTAAAAGCAACATTTAGCACATTAGGCCCAAACATGTAATAAAATTAGATAATAAATAAAGACAAATATAACAATTCATCTAAGCTCGAATTCTGAACCCTAAACCAGAGATTTTGGGTTCGTTCCCCAGCAGAGTCGCTAGAGCTGTCACACCTCCCTTTTTACCTACACCCCCGGGAAGGAGTGTAAAGGAGTTTTTTCAAATTAAAGGACAATCGAAATGGGATTAATTATTTAAAGATTCAAAGTCGCCACTTGGGAGATTTATGGTGTCCCAAGTCACCGGTTTAATCCTGAATCGAGGAAAAGTTTGACTCTGTGTTACAGTCAGCGAGCCAGAAATCCAGGTAAGGAATTCTATTAACCTGGGAAAAGGTGTTAGGCATTCCCGAGTTCCGTGGTTCTAGCACGGTCGCTTAACAATTTATACTTGGCCTAATTATCTGACTTATTACACGTTTTAAACTTATCGTGTATTTTTAGCTTTTATAACCGCTTTTAGCTTAATTATAGAATTGTCTTGAAACGAATCACGCGTACGTATATTCGTTTTATTTTTGTATGTAAGGAATCATGTCACGCGTACGTGTACATAATTAAATTAATAACATTTTTATTATATAAATGAATTTGGTCGAAGTTGCGCATGCTTAAAACAAACTACGAACATTTGTCATTTTTGTATGATTAAATGGTAGGCGGCGCACCTTGGACTATATGAGCTAATTTAATTTAATAACCTCCGAAAACCCATTTTTTATTGAGAAGATTTGTTCGAAGTTGCACGAACGCATACTCCGAATTGTCTTTAGAATTGTAATCATGTCACGCGAACGTGTCCACAACCACGACAGTATATTAAACGTGCCTAAAGGTTTCTCTACGAATATTTATTATTTTTACCTCTACATTATGAAATTAACACAAGAGCCATTTGTTACTAAGTGTCTAACTATGGCTTGCCTCAAATTTCAATTTTTTCAAGTCCCTAATTATTTAACACTAAAATACTTGAGAAATCCCTTCCAATCAACAAGGCTTCATTGAGCCATTTTATTGACGGAAGGGCACGAATTAAACAGGCCCAGACTTCTGGGAAAATAAACCCGCCTCAACGTGAGGAAACTCTTCTGACTGAAGAAATTCCAATGATATTCAGGCCCAAAGGCCCAAATAGTTTGGCGACATTGGCTGCAGGCAAGGGCTTCAGGATCGAATCCCTGAAGCCAACATCTAACAATGACCTTACTCATAACCTTTTGACCATTGAGAGGTGGGGGAAGAAATACAAATATGAAGGCCATTTCCTAGTAAGTTGTCCCATGCGGTCCTGCCAGCCCAATTCCTTTAAATAATTCTATAAGGATAGTCATACATGAACGAACACACATTCAAACTGCTGGCTCAAATTTGTGTCTATTTACAAGCCAATACAAACCCAAGTTCACCCTTTGTTACATGCTAAATCTGCATCCACAATTTTTAATGCAGAATTCAACTTCTAGTAATGCTTGTGCATTGCTAAATCCATTTCTACCACAAAATGCAGCAACTATATTGGACCAAATGGCATAGTGAAAATTTAAGTCCCAAGTTATAAATTCTACCACAATTTACCAGATTTGGTACTCGTCGAACTGTAAACTCATAGTCTGAATCACAGTTCTTCGAGAGCAAACAACTTGCTCGAGTTCTAAAACTGTACCAGAAAACTGCTATACAAAACTTAGGCAAGTTAAATGTAAACACCAAATTTCAATCAGATCTAATAGTCCGTGAAATAAACGATCTTGAGTCAACAGTATCTAAACCAGTCCAACTAGAAACAACTGAATAGCAAAATAACTGCATATAAAGAACTTATACTAAGGTAAACATTTAGACTAGGTTACCATGTCGTATGACATTCGGGGATTAAAGGTTGATTCCATCGTTCACAATTGAGAGGAAGCAAGGGAAATTTACAGGAAGACAAAATAGACAAGCATGTTTATTCTTATTTTAAACTTAAATTGAATACAACTCAAAGCTCCAGATTCCATTTTTTGATTCCTACCTCAAGCTTTACATTCGAATAGAGTGCATAGATGTGTACCTGGAAATGAAAGAAGGAAGCAGAAAAATGAGGTATCAACAGTAACCAACAACAGCAGTAGCATTAACACCAGAAAGTGAACAAGTAGACTAATTTTGAAACCAAGAGATGTGATACAATAGTCCATACCCTAATTTCAGTCTTAATGAATCAACAGACCCCAAACCAGACTCGACTTAAACCCTTTTTATTATCAGCTAACCAGAAATTGCTTCCATACTAGAGGAAAACTTCAGAAAATACCAAATGACTCAATGAAACAGTGTATTTTTCTGAAATTCTGCAATCGTTTCTGATTTTTTTTTATTTCTATCTCTTAACTCTCCTTTTGTATCTATTTCTGTGTATCTCTCTTCCTATATCTCTCTTAGAATGTCCTCTTCCAATCTCTCTCAGTGTATATTTCAGTATTTTCAAAGTACTAGACTCTTTCTTCTATCTCCTTCTGTATATCTATCTCCCCGTCCCCTCTTTCTGAATTTCAACTCCCTTAAATGGGCATTCAATTAGTGCATTTTCCACTACCAATTTAACTTTTCATTTCTTTAATCCTCCACTCCATTGTCCACTCAATTATCCACTTAATTATTTAACCCATTAGTGCAATCCTAACCCTACTATCCACTAGAAACTTCTTAAGTAGGTAAACACTTGAATTACTTATATTAATCAATTCTTATCGACACATTTAAACAAGAATTTAAACCAAATTATTGAACTGATACTAATTACTCTGACTAAGCGATTAAACGAAATTCGATTTCAAAGTCTACCGATATCCCAACTATACGAAACAAATCAACGAAACCAATCCTAAAGAAACAAACAATGAACAGAAGAATTTACCAGAGTACTGATCGAATTTGAAATTGACCAGAAAAGAAAAAGAGATGAGGAAAACGAACATCATGATAACACTAATTAAACTATAAATACAAAAAATAGGACAGAAGAACTCACCGGACAGGCTCGAACTTGTGTTTGGCTTTGATACTGTGACTCACCCCAAACTGATGCTAATCATTTGTTCTTTATCAAGAACAAATAAACAGCATCGGTTTTGTAGTGAGTCGACCTTCTAATCACAACAACTAGAGGCTTGGATCGATGCATGTCACCAGGCTCAATGGAAACTGATTTTGAACTTTAAGGTTCGAATCTTAGATTTAAAATTCGACGAGTTCCGGTCAGATTCGAAGGAAATCATTGATGGATTTGGTATGAGGGAGTCATGGGGGTTGTGTGGTGTTAAACTGGGGTCGATTGGGTAGGCTAGGGTTCGGAGGTTTTGGGATTTTGAACCTTAGATCTAAAATTCGAGAGGTTTGGGCAAGATTCGAGGGAAACGAGTCATGGATTTGGAAAGAGGGGAGTGAGGGGGTTCTATGGTGTTAATTTGGGGCTGTTTGGGCCACCGGAACAGCTGTGAGGTGATTTCCGGTGGGCGGGGGACGGTGGTGTGAGACGGTGCATTTCTGGGTCTCTGAAGAGATGAGTGGGGGGGGGTATTTGGTATATTAAATTAGTCAGTTAATTTGGGCCGTTGGATGATGGGAATCCAACGGCTCCGATTAACTTTCTGATGAAACAGGGTCGTTTTGTGTAGTAACTGGGTGGTCTGGGTATAAGAATGGGTCGGGTTGTGGGGAAGGTTTGGGACCGTCCGATCAGGCTGGTTCAACGGTCCAGATCGAAACACCGAAACAGCGTCGTTTGGTCTAAGCTGTGACGGACCGGAGTGGGCTTGTGTTGTGTTGGGTTGATTGTTTGGGCCTGAGATTTAATTTAAAACATAGCCCAACTGATTTTCTTCTTCTTTTATTTCCTTTTCCTTCCCCATATTTCAAAAAATTAAAACTAAAATCCTAATTAAATTATAAAACCCGAATTAACTTTAAGAATATTAATTAACTCTAAGTAATAGTTATCACAAATAATTAAATACTAAATTAAAAGCAAATCACACAATTTGACTAAAACACACACATATGTTATTTTTTGTGAATTTTCATTTTTGTAAAACACCTAATTATTAGTTAATTCCAAAAAATGTAAAAATCAAATCTTAAATGCAATGCTATATTTTTTGTATTTTTGATGCATTAATAAAATTAAACATGCACACAAATACATGCAAATAATCAGAAAAATCACACAATAATTCCTAAAATAACACATAATTAAAGCCAAGACCTAATTTTGGGAATTATTTTGGAGTAATTCGTATGAGGCAAAAATCACGTGCTCACAGTCCCTGTACTTGCTTCTTTTGATTGAAGAATCTTTGAGGATTTTCAGCACCATTTGGGTTACTCCATTGGAATCCGGATGTTTTTGTGCCATGGGACTACCGAATGGATAACTGTTTCTATACCCAATAATATTTACTTGTTCTTCATTTTGCGTCAAATCTTGACATTCATGGATGATTGCCTCCACAAACATCACAATTATCATGTTGAGATGATGATTGAGTATTTACCTGAAATGCCTCAACTTTTTGTGTTAGAGTTGCAATTTGTTGTGCTAATGAATTCCAAGCTTCAACCTGATTGACTCCTGCTGCTTTCTTAACAATCATTCTGTCAGAGGGCTATTGAACATCATTTTCTGAAATTTCATTGAGCAATTGCATGGCTTCCGCAGTAGTTTTGCTCATTATGGATCCTCCTGATGCTGCATCAATAACATTTCTAGCAGAGGGTTTAAGACCATGATAAAAAATATATAAAATGTCAGGATCTTGGATACCATGGTGTGGGAATTTTCTTAGCATTGATTTTAATCTTTCCCATGCTTGGTATACAGATTCAGTATCTGTTTGCACAAAATTATTGATTTCTTGCTTTTGCAGGTGAAAAATATTTATTAAGAAATTTCTGAGTCATTTGGTCCCATGTAGTGATTGAACCTCTCGGCAGACTTCGCAACCATATTTTGGCTTCATTTTTTAAAGAAAAAGGAAAAAGCCGCAACCTGATAGCGTCTGTTGTGATTCCATTATACCTGCAAGTTTCAACTAATTCAAGAAAATCAGTTAGATGGGTGTGAGGATCTTCACTCGCATCACCGGTAAATTGGCACGACTGCTGAATAGTTTGAATCAAGCCTGTGCGAATTTCAAAGTTATTTGCTGCAATTGGTGGTCTCCTTACACTTGATTCTCCTTCAAAATGATCCGGCCTTGCATAATCTCTTAGTATTCTATCACGTCGTGGTGCCACTTCGTCAAACTGTTCTTCTACTTGATGTGGCGGGAGTTGGTTGTTGTTGTTGTTAAGTTCTTCGTTCTCCATTTTTTCTTGTGAAAAAATTTGAGATTGTGAAACTTGTTCTTTTCGCAACAACCGCAAGGATTTTTCAATTTCAGGATCGTATTCAACTAGTTCTCTCGAGGAGGAATGGGTTATGCACTTCCTGAAATTTTTGCATAAAAGTCAAAATAATTAAAAATAAAAATCTCAAATTAGTAGTAAAACAATTAATTTGTAGTAGATTTTTGCCAATCCCCGGCAACGACGCCAAAAATTTGACGAGTGTCTGGCATATATGATTTAAACTCGTACTCTGTCAAATAGTAGTATAGAAAGATGTCGAACCCACAGAGATTGGTTTATCTAGTCTACAGACGTTTCTTGTTTTAATTACTATTTGAGAAAATCAGAAAGAGATGAGTTGTGAATTAACTAACTAAAAATGCACGAATAAAGCAATAGAAAATACTTTGTTTTCACAAATATAATAAAAAGGTGTTGGGATTCTGACTTCACTTAATATTTTTATTATATAGTAGATACATTTATCCTTCAACTTCTATTTCTCAGAAATGTATAAATGCCTCTCACGATTACATTTATATATTATTACTATAGTTGAACAATTAAATGCACTCCTCTCAGTTATACAAATTAATCGTTAAAATGATAATATTAAAGAACCAGAAATATATACTTGAACTAAAACATGCTCTTTTTAGTAAGTCCCTTTCGGTTACCCTACTTGTTATAACTGATTACTACAATATTCGCCTCTTTCGATTACAAATAAGTGTAGAATTAATTTTAACATATAAGAGCTAGATGTCACTAAATACAAGTTAACATCTATCAATACCAGAATTAACTATTACTTCTTCTGCCTCTTTCGATTACAGAATTAGTGAGAAGTTAATATGTAGTACGAAATAGATAGATGTTAACAAAATTAAATACCACCCAACTATAAAACAGATAAAATTTAAATAAAAAGCTTCAGCTCAAGCATGTGAAATTGAGGAATGATATCTACTATTATATAAAAATATTAAGATCCGTCATTTTTCCAACACAAGAAAAGTTACTCCATATTGGATCCGATACCGACAACGAAAATAATCTTGCCCATTAAATAAGAAAATAGAAAGAAATATTCAAGAGAATAATTCCCCCTATTTAATTAAAAATAGGAACTAGAGTAATTTCCAATACTACAATTTATTCGGAACTAGAAATGAAACCACTGTAATGGCTAAAAGAAGAAACAGAAGCAAAACTAAAGAACAAAGAGAAAGAAAAACTTTCTGCTCAATATTACCCTCCCCCTTTCCTTCACGAACGATGCCTTTTTATAGGCAAGCCATGACAAGGTTTTCAATTATCTTCTAGATATGAACTTGTCATGGCTGGTTGTGGCCTTGTTATGCTTGGTTATGAGCTTCTTTGGTTATGGATCGGTTATAGTTTGTTGTAACCGGTTGTGAGTCGGTTGTCCTTTGTCATGGCAGATCACGTATTCTTTAGCACCATATTTTATTCTGCCTTAGCTTGTACGTTTTTCTATCTTTTTCCTCTGTAATCTTCTCGTTCCCAGAGCAATCCTTCTTTAACTTTTCCTGCATAATTTAGACAAAAGTATGGAAGAAATATGATAATTTTTGTGTTTTTACAAAGAAATTATATGTTTAAAAATCAAATAAAATGCACTTATCAATATAAACCATTGTCATTGGGGTGATGCTTGAGTATGTTTTGACATGTATTTCTTGCCGATGTGCTTAATTTTAAGTTGCTCGAGGACGAACAAGAGTATAAGTGTGGGGTGTTGATAAATGATGAAAAGTGCATATTTTTTTAGTATATTTGCATATTAATTCTTGTGTGAGTCACGGGAGTTTACAGTATTTTTAAAGTGAAATATACTCATTTTATGTTTTTTATGTGTAGGAACAAGTTTGGATGATAAATGATCAAAAGATGACAATTCGACACAAAAAGAAGAGATGAAAACAATTGGGAGCTCATCCAATTTCGTGTGTGGAACGAAGAAAACAGACGCAAAAAAGGAGAAAAATGAAGGCACGAGATAGTGAGGCGAAGGGAAGGCACGGATCGCTTCGCGAACTGGAAAATTGCAAAAGCTGAGTCCGCGTCCAAGTTCGCATGTTGCACGAAAGTTGACGCGCCCTCCAGCTCTCCTATTCGATTTTGGATTGCCTTTGATGGACCTCCACCCTACCTAGGTCATATAAATACATACTTAAACTACTTTGAAAGGGGAGAAGACTTTAGGGAGGCAAGAACACATTACGAGCAAGAAGGAGAAGGATTCAACTTCACGTTTTTCCCTCTTTCTTCTTCCTATTTCTATTATTTGTTATGAATTCTAGTATTATAGTTTTGCACACTATTATGAATATCTAATTTGTTATCTAGGGTTTTGATGGAACCTTTTAGAGGATGAATTCTTATTATGTTTTATATAATTGAGTTATTGGATTTTTCTCCTTGTTCAACTACGTTCTTATTTTTGCTGATTCAATGACAATCAATTGACTGTGCATATTTAGTGTGTATTGCTTGGAAAAGGGTACATATTTAGGTAGTTGTTGAACAACATCACACCTAACGTATGTGAGGGATTAATACAGAGGGTTTAAAGGTAGGATTAGGAATAACGAAGCCTTGGTGCAAATTTAGTGAGCGGTGCACTATTGCCAGCTAGCGTAGTTCGATAGAATATGTCTAGTAAATTGTGGTAGTTGCTCGGAAGAGAATTATGACACTCGAAGTACTCACGATCGGTAGAGAATATTTAGGTGAGATTATAAAAGATGCAGCAGGAAGGATTCCAATAATTGGAAAAATCATAACTCTAGACCTCCTTAATCTTGTCTCCAATTCTTATCCTTGTTAATGAGGAAATTGTTTGGACTTGTGTTTCTTAGCGATATTGAACAATGATCAGATCCAACCCTACACCACTATATAATGGCAAGGAGTCGTCGATGCAGCTTTTACCTGAATGATCGGGATCGATTTCCATAGGGAGTTAATATTGGTTGGGAGTTGAGTTTCTATCTAATCTATCTATGCGTGTTGCTTTTAATTGCACTTCTAACCATGTTTGAATTTGTTACTATTCTACTTTTAATGTTATTGATTGCTGAAAATAAACTAATTATAATATTTTTGTAAAGTTTTCTCAAGTGATAAAAAGCACTAGAAAAGTGACTTACACCTAGGCGAGTATCTAATGGGATCTAAAATTTAGGACAAACTTGTTATATTTGGGGTCGTGATATAACCTTTACACAAAATTACTCACTTTATACCTCTCAGTAGTTTGAGTGACTTCACTGTAATTGGCTTTCTCAAGCCCACTTGGGTGTTCAAACAATACAAGTAAAATTGGCTCAAGTCGGAATTACTATCTCTAGGTTTAACCCTTTAATTGGGGCTATCAATCTCTTGAGTGCACCCCAATTCCTTGTTAGCCTAATTTTCCTAGACTTATAGCCCATTCAGCCAAGCTGCAAAAATCAGCTTATTTTGAGAACTGCTTTTTTCAAAAGTGCTTTTCTCAAAAATACTTTTGGTGAGAAACAGTTTGTGTTTGGCTAATTAGTTTGAAAAGCACTTCTGAACAACAGTTAGTATTTTGCCAAGCTTTAAAAAATTGCTTCTAAGTGTATTTTTCTTAAAAGTACTTCTCAAAAAAGTGCTTTTGGAGAGAAGCTACTTTTTTCTGCTTCTCCTCAAAAGTACTTTTTTTCCTTCCAAAAGCTTGGCCAAACACCTTAATTTTTGACAAAAAAAAAGCACTTTTGGCCAAAAATAAGCTTGGCCAAACAGGCTATTAGTCCTTCTTTCTCAAGAAGAGTCTAAGTCAAAAAGGCATGAATAAGTGGGTGCAACCACCAATTCTACAATTAAAACATGAATCAAGCTAAATATCACTAACCCATAAACAATTAAGCCCTAAAATATAAGACCTATTAAATACCCACACTAGGGTTGGGTCACAACCCTAGATAATGGGTTTTGCTACTTATAATCAAGGTAGAAATCAAAGATAAAAATGAAATATAAGCAATAAAAGTTGATTACAAGAACAAAATCTAAGAATATAAGCTAAAGCTACTCTAAAATTACTCAAAGTGGTAAAGTACGACTGTTTACGAGCTCCCCCCTACAAAAGATACCCTAAAAATGTAAAAAAGTTCTATTTATAAACAACTGAAATTACTGGACAAAAATACCCCTATGGAGGTTCCGCTGTCAGCGAAATACTGGGCGCCCCAGCGCATGAACTTTCACGGCCGCGCAAAACAAGCGCGGGCCGCATTTCTTCGATTTTTGACTGGCACTGGGCTAGGTTTCGCGGACAACATAAATTCTTCTGCGTCAGCGTTGGCTTCAATCGAGGCTGCGTAAAATGTTTGTGGGTTTCTTGCCATACTACTGGGTTCCTTGTTCTCTCCAACCCTCCTGTCTGGGTGTCACCCCTCCCGTCGTCAGGGATCTCAGCATATATGTCAATAGTGTTTGCTGGTAAAGAAAAAGGTGTAGCTGGAGGAGAGGCTGATGTTGAAGACTCACTACTTTCCTCTGAGCCATCAGACGACTCAGAAGAAACAGGAGAAGTAGGGGATGTAGGCTTGTCTCTCAATTGGAATCTCCCTTGGAAGTCTGCGAGAATATGTGTTGGCACTGAGTCTCCTTCCGAAACTTCCCTGGAAGGGACATATTCACTACTCTCAGAATGGGATGCGGCTCTGTCCGCAACTTTAATGGTTTTCCGCAACTTCCTTATAGATTTCTGGACCGCTAATGGTAATTTGGTCCTTTTTGTCCTCCTCATCCCCTGCCTTGGGATGATTCAACCCTCCCTTTTTGTGCATCACCGACACCTCTAGATCGGACCATTGTCTACAGAGAATAAGCCATGAAACAAATTCAGAACAATGTATCAATCATATGGTTAAGCATTGCAGTTGAAGCTAAAATAGTGCACATGGAAATAAAGCATAGCAGAGGACTTGCATATACTGCCTCTCAGGATCAGGATCCGCTGACCGCAAAAAAGGAGGTGCGGTGGCATAAAGTCAAACGCTGACTTTGGGAAAAGCACCGCATCCGTGAAATGTTGGGAATCAGACTACCCAATATCTGAATCTGAGGTACCCCTAAGAGCAGAATTTTGGGCGCGACCACGAAAGCTGCACCATTGTCTACGGAAAAACAAACGCAACTGCGGGCCCAATTTGGCAATTCTATGAATTTAGAATCTGCTGTCCGCGAAAAAGGAAGCGCGGTCCCATAAAGCAGGCCGCTGACATCGGAATTTCCGCTGTTGACCGCAGAAAATAAACCATTTTTACTCAGGATTTTAGATGAACGCTGACCGCGAAATAAAAATAATAAGAACAGGCTACCTAGGGTTTTCACTAGCATCCAACTTAGGCAATTTAGGTGCTAAAACGAACAACCTCACCCCCTATTAGGCATACACAACAAGTATCCTCATGATATTTTTAGCATCAACTCATTAATAACTAATTAACCCTAACTCTAAAGAAACAATAAAATAAAGATGAAAGAAAACAAAGGAATAGAATTAACACAAGTAATCAAGCATACCAGTTGTAAGATGTGCAGTAAAATATTGAGTCGTGAGTAATTAAGATTGAAAGACCACAAGATGAGGATGAACAATGCTTTTAGGTTCAGTGGGAAACAAGGGTTCGAAAAGGGTGAAAGGGTTGATGACCTTATATTTATACAAAAAATTACAGTGACCCGCAAACCATACCTAGCGCACCCGCGAAATTCCACTGTGGTCCGCGCTTTTACCTTTTTGAAGGGCTGTTGTCAAGAGGGAACCGCTGAGAGCGGAAAAGCTGGCGCAGTCGTGGAACAGAGATCACTGAGAGCGAAAATTCCACCACGAACGCAGTTGAAACCACAAAGAGGTCACATTTTTGACTTTTCAAGTTTGTGTCCACACCAAATCACGCCCCTACAAAAAAACTTCCGCTGATCGTGAAATGTTGAGCGCGGTCAGCGGTCCAATTGCATAGTTAGCCAAATTTTCAGTATTGTCCTGCATTGCATCAAAAATTCCTACACAAATCTCACAACCAGTTAGTGTAAAACAAATCCTACACTAAGAAAAAAATCAAAAAGAAGAAAAAACACATGGTTTGCCTTCCAAGAAGCGCCTGATTTAACGTCGCGGCACGACGTATGTTACCATCATCATTTGAAGTTGAGCAAGGCCACCACGTGGATGTCATCCAATTTTCCCAGGTAATGTTTGACTCGATTCCCATTAACTCCGAAAACTTCACCATTTTTATTCTTCAAATCAATAGCACCAAATGGAGTCACATGTTCCACTTCAAAAGGGCCACTCCATTTTGACTTGAGCTTTCTCGGAAATAGTCGTAACCGAGAGTTGAATAAGAGAACCAAGTCACCCTCCTTGAATTCCTTGCTTCAAGCATATTTGTCATGTAAGTACTTCATTTTGTCCTTATACAAGGACAAGTTGGAATATGCATGAAACCGGAACTCATCTAGTTCATTGAGTTGCTCTACTCGGAGATTTGCTGCAACATCCCGCTCAAGATTTAACCTCTTCAGCGCCCACATGGCCTTGTGCTCTAACTCAATCGGAAGATGGTATGCCTTACCAAATACCAACTGGTACAGAGACATACCAATTGGAGTCTTATAAGTAGTCCTATAAGCCCACAAAGCATCATCCAGTTTCCTTGACCAGTCAGTCCTATTTGCATTGACATTTTTGACAATATGCTCTTTATCTCCCTGTTGGAGACCTCAACTTGTCCACTAACCCGAGGATGATAAGGGGTTGATACATTGTGATTGACACCATACTTTGCAAGCAAAGTGTCAAATGCCCTATTGCAGAAATAAGAACCTCCATCACTGATGATTGCTCGAGGAGTGCCAAACCATGTGAAGATATTTTTCTTGAGAAACGCCACCACACTCCGGGCTTCATTGTTGGGCAAAGCCACGGCCTCAACCCACTTGGAAACATAATCAATGGCCACCAGAATATAAGTGTTTCCACCGAACTCACAAAAGGTCCCATGAAGTCTATGCCCCACACATCAAAAATGTCAACCTCAAGAATAGTGGTAAGAGGCATTTCATCCTTCTTGGAGATTCCACCAGCTCTCTAACACTCATCACATCTCTTGACAAGCTCACCAACATCTTTATATAGAGTAAGCCAATAAAAACTACAGCTAAGAACCTTTGAAGTAGTTCTCGCCCCACCATGATGACCACAATAGGGTGAGGAATGGCAAGCATCAAGAATACTCATTTGCTCCTCTTCCGGAACATATCTCTGGATCACGCCATCATTACAAATCCTAAAAAGATAAGGCTCGTCCCAGTAATAATCCAAGTTGTCCCGTTTAAGCTTCTTCCTTTGGTTATAAGAGAGCTCACTCGGAACAATGTCGGTCACAAGAAAATTGTCCACATCTGTGAGCACGTGATTTTTGCCCTATATGAATTACTCCCATAACATATAAAAAAATAATTTTTGCAATTTTATAGGACTTTTTGTAGAATTTTATTAATTATTGGCATTTTTGGGCATATTTAATTTACATTAAAAATAAAAAAATACACATTGCATCTAGGTTTGATTTTACATTTTTGGAATTAATTAGTAATTATTTCTTTTATTAAAAAAATGAAAATCACAAAATAGCTCATTTTACACCTTTTAATTTTAGTCTATTGATTTTTCCTTTTGATCTAGGACTAAGTAATTTTATAATTATTGTGACTAAGCAATTAATTTATTTTACAACTTAGATTAATTTAGGAGTTGATTTTAGGATTTTATTAATTAAAGAAAGAAAAAGAAAAACAAAATGAAAGGGGGAAAATGAAAAAGGGCTACTATTAAAATCAATTGGGCCAATGGCTACGCCCAAATCCCACCCCTTTTAACCCAAAATCTGATCCCAATTAACCCGCCCGGGTCCAGCCCCAAACCCGACTCGTCCCCAAATAGTAATAACACAAAAGAAGCAAACTAGCCCTAAATCCCAAAACTCAGAAAAGCGGCGCAGTTACTGTTCAATCGTCTCTCTCGCCCAAACCAAGCCCCAATTCAGTCCGAATCCATGGCGAGTGATCCCCAATCTCTAACTCACTTCTCTCCTTTCTCTCTTCCTGCCATAGGTGTAACGGTTTCTGACACCAAAGATTCCCCTCCCCCTTACTCGCCCGAATTAGAGATATAGCACGCGATTGGAAGGTTCTGAGAACGACCGTTGGATGAGTGTGAGGCATTGGATTGATTTCACTCAATCTGAGCCCCACATTCATCGGAGGTTCATTTTCAAAAAGGGCCGATTCCGATTTTGTAAGAGGAGGATTCTGGAGTAAAAATTGGAAGGGAAAGGTTTAAGGATTTTTTTGGGCTTCTCATTTTCTTCTCGGAAAAAAATACAAAAACATTTAGAGTGTTCAATCTAATTTTGGGTTCCAAAAATATGGAAATCAACTAAGGTCTATTGAATATTCATGAGGTTCAAGTTCGTCGATTTCGTTTCTACTGCTGTCCTACTGATTTGCTGCTAAACCTCGCTAGGATTTTGGAATCAAAAGGTGTATTTGCTCCTTCTGTAATTATTATAAAGGTTCGACTTCTTCTCCTATATACCTCTGTTTTAAGGCGTTCTTAAGCTATGGGGTTTGTTTATAGGATGACATTTTCTTTGATCAAATTTCATATAGGAGTCGAACCTGGAATTATCATTTAGTTTCGATTCGTATTCGAAAGTGATGTTTGATACATTGTTTCTTGCTGATGAGTATCTTTTCACTGGTGTGATGTGCTTGAGTACGTTCAGTCAGTAAGAGCTGGTTTGAGTGTTCGTCTTCTATTCCCTGTGTGATGTAACTGTTATTTTGGGGTCGAGTTATCTTTTGAGTCAAGATTTCGTCGTTTTAAATGAACGATTGTGTTCAGCTTTGTGATTGTATGGATTCCTAAAAGGTGTCACATTATTGTTAGTTTTAGGTCGACTAGTTCTCCCAATATTCGCAAAGTTTAACTGTTATGGTTAGTTGGTCTGTTAACGTAAAACTACTCTTGTTTGTTGAAACTTGGAGGTTGAATCATAGGTTTGCTTGATTCTGAACATGACAGTGTGAGTATGAAGCATTGCATTTGAGGTGTTATTAGTTTCTGTTCGAATAGGATCTCATAAGAAGAATTTTGGAGTCACCTGTTCATTAGTTGATTAGCTTGAGGTATTCTAAAGTCTATCTTGTGTGCTTAAAGTGATTTAGTGTTTGATGTTGTCCTCATCATTTTAATGTTAATGACCTATTAAGGTTCTAGTGTTTGAGGTTCTGTTGCTAAAATCATTGATGGAATAAATCAGACCCTTATCCATTTGAGTTTGGAAACAAATTTCTTGTTAATTGTTTGGTGTTGACGCGAAGGTATAATATCTGTGGTTAACACAGTTCAGTTGGTTTTCCTACAACTTGCATGTGATTATGTGTTCATCGCACATGTTTGTGAAGGTATCAAGTGTACGTTACTGCATTTAGTCGCATTTCCAATGTCCATATCTTCTGAATTTGGGCAGTTGTCAGAATTATTAGGCTATTTAACATTTGCTCCGTTTTGCATTATTTAAGAAGCAAATCTGCCCAGTTCTTTTTAGTGCAAATTCCGTACTTTTGGCTCGCGTTGGTTTTGATTAGCTGGGTAGTCTACATGTCTAGCTAAGGTTGTTTGATTTGGCAATTGTCTACCAGACCTGGTGCATTCATGTGCAATTTTCAGAAAGTGTCGTTCGTATTCCTCTCTTTGACATGAGTTTATGATGGACGATTTGATATCTTTTCTGTTAGGGGTTTGGTTATCGTCACCTTGATTTGGATTAATCAATGTTAAGTATGTCCACACCCTAGCAGTTTCTTTCTCTATTTAAAGTCAGCTGATTTGTACTTAGCTTTATTTGAAAGTGAAGTTTTCCAATTATATGTTTCCAAGTTGGTACACCTGATGAGTCCCTTAAAGGTTCCTTTGGTTCAAAAGACATTGTTTAAATTATAGTCATTAGCAGGCTTGAGCGCCATGATCTGAGGCGTCTTAGGAGTTGCAATGTCGATATGCTTATCTGCAAATGTGGAGTTTGTTTTATTGGTGTCTGTAGAGTTTGTAACTACTAGTATTAAAATACTGCCAAGCATGAAACAATGGTTTATTTGTGGAGAAATGTGCGATGCTTTGTTGAATGTTGCCTAATGAATCTTAGATTTCTTTTCTGGAAACCAAGTTTGTCATTCGACTTCGTTTTTTTTCCAGTCCCCAACGTCTACTTTATTTTAATTCAATTTGTCTGCTTTCTCACTACTTGATTGTATAGACTTTACAATGTTACATAGGCTTGTTTTTATATATTAGGGACATGTAAAATTATTTAGACCCTTTACTATATGAACATTGCTGTCCATGTTACAACTTTTTTTTATTTGTTGTTTTGGACTTTTGAACTTGAATTTCATAGTTTTGCTTTGGGCATGTAATTAAAACATCACAACTACGGGTACGGTTCTCGTGACGTGGTTGTGATACTTAGTTTTTTATTAGATATAAGTAGGAGTATTAAGGTTTCCCTTAGCTAAATACAAATTCTTTTTTTCCTAAAATAAATTGAGGTGCGCCATACGCAAACAAATCCATAATGTATGGCCCTCACATAAATACAAAATTTAGTATAAAAAATGCCTTGAACTTTCGTAGTTTGCTTCAGGCGCGTTAATTAAATAATTGTCATGGCTATGGGTACGGTTCCCGTGACGTAGTCGTGATGCTTAATTTCTAAAAATCCAGGGGTAAATTTATGGACCTGGCCCCAATTTAATCTTGTTAATAAAATAAACATGTTGTAGATCGTGGGTATGGTTCCCATGACATGATTCGCAATATGTAACACTAATTTATTAAAAGCGATTTAAAAAGAATAAAATGCACATAAGTTTCAAAGATGTATTAAAATTAAATAAATAGGCCAATAATAACAGCTGAGCGATCATGCTAAAACCACGGAACCCGGGAATGCCTAACACCTTCTTTCCGGTTAACAGAATTCCTTACCCGGATTTCTGTATTCACGGGCTATAAAACAGAGTCAATCTTTCCTCGATTCGGGATTTAACCGGTGACTTGGGACACCATAAATTATACCAAGTGGCGACTCTGAATTTTAAATAAATAATCTCGTTTCGATTGTCACTTAAATTGAAAAAAACTCCCTTATATACCTCTTCCGGGGGTGGTAAAAAGGAGGTGTGACAGCTTTGGCGACTCTGTAGGGACTGAACCCAGAATCTCTGGTTCAGGGTTCAAGAATTCGAGCTTAGAATAATTGTTATATTTGGCTTTGTTTATTATCTGGTTTTAATTACATGTTTGGGCCTAATGTGCTAAATATTATTTTTTACCGCTTTGATATTATCTGAACTGTATATAAACTGCTATGAAACCTTTCTCTTCTCATCTTCGGGGATGTGTACGCTGGCATGACTCCTTTTTTGTTAGTGTCATTCCTTAAATTAAGAAGAGACTTGGACAAGTTACAAAGCCGAAGGGCCTTTTGGTTCCCGATACATAGCCCCCCCTCGGCTCGCGTTGTCCGCTCGGGTAGAAAATGTAGAACAATATACCTAGGTTTTGAACTTAGAATAACTCAGCCTCATGCCGGATCCCTAGTAGGAATGCTTGTTTGAATCATATGCATTTGACTTTGGGGATTCAACACAGGGGTTGGGTCCGTCTAGGAGAGGCGCACCCAAAAATAAAAGACCAACTTGATGCATTTTTATGTGCTACCTGTGCATTTAATTTGTTTTGGACTATATGTTGACTGGCTTCTAGATTAAGTAAGAAAAACCAAAAATTTTGTTAGAGGAAAAAGGGAAAAAAAACAAGTGTGGAGAATGAGAGAAAATTTCATCCGTTGCCCAAAATCCGGTATCCAAAACATCTCGAATCTCTGCAAAAGTTTTGAAAAAAAGAAGAGAGAAAGAGTAGAAAAAAAAGAGTAGAAAAATCATTTCAAAATGTTTTATTGTTTTCAGTTGTGTCAAATTGGCCGAACTACTCGGGTTTGATTCTCACTAGATGTGAGATACGTAGGCAACCCTCATCGAGTCTAGCCCCGCTTTTTGAAAATTTTGGAAAAAATGTATGAGGCATCTTCATTCTGTCATAAATAAAATGGGTCATGTCGTTCTTGTCTAAATAGCCGAATGTCCCAACGGGGCGCCGAAAGGCTATTTTTGCAAGAATAGCCGCTGATTGTGTTTTGCCAAATTTTGGCCACTTAGCGAGCACAACCCTAAAAACTTCTATGTCAAAGTATTGAGGGGTCGTATTCGCAAAAGTAGCCCTGATTTCTTAATTTTTTGCAAAAGTAACCCCTTTTGTCAGTTTTTCAAATGAGATTCACTTTATGTGTAAACCAGTCACCCTAACCTAAATGTGCAGAATGAGCACGAGTCAAAACTTGCCAATGAAGGTCATGACCAAGATTCCTTTGGAACTGTACATGTGGTGGGAAGATCTGGGAAAATCGGGACGAGATGTGGTCAGTCAGTACTTGGGGGGTCTCACCGGGTTATTGAAGATCAGGCCTAGAGGAGACATAATAAAAGCAGTGGTTACATTTTGGGATCCAGCACATAACGTGTTTCATTTCTCGGACTTTGAACTCACACTTACTTTAGAAGAGATAGCCGGTTATGTTGGGAGTACCAAAGCTTTGAGACATAAATATCTAGTTGCCCCGAGAGCCGTCACCTCTCACAAGTTTCTTGATTTGCTAAAAATAAGCAGGGCAGTCGAATATGCAGATTTGGCGGTTGGGTTTTCTACTCCATAGTCATATATCAGTGGTACGGACACATAAGGGGATTTGAAAACCCGGAGAGCAAAATTTGCAGCAAAGGGAATCGACTAAAATGGGAAGAGCATAAATGCTTCGCCTTCATGGTAATATTTTTGGGTCTTTTAGTGTTTCCCAAGAAGGACAGAAATATTGATGTACGTGTAGCAGGGGTCGTCAACACTTTGCTTACACAGGCCAAAAGCACCCTCGCACTCATGACAGTGTCCAAAATATTCCGAGCTCTCACAACTTGCAAAGCCGGAGCAGACTTTTTTGAAGGGTGTAACTTGTTGATGCAAATGTGGATGACCAAACATCTATGTCATCGTCCCCAGTACATGAACCATGGGTCAATGGGAGAATGATGCATAGAGAAGTTTTATACAAGGGTCGACGGGTTCAACATGCTAGAAGGGGTCGAAGAATGGATATCTTGCTTTCGTTCCGTTACTGCCAATCAAATAGAATGGAATTTGGGTTGGCTTCCTGCCGATGAAATCATATATATGCCTGCTACCGGTCCTCACTTCCTCTTGATGGGTCTCAGAAGCATACAGCCTTATGCCCTATACTGAGTTTTGAGACAACTGGGGAGGTGTCAAATAGTTCCAAAGGATGAAGACCTTAGTACTCAGGTAGTCGACATCGGTTCCAATGGTCAGTTTCATGAAGCGGCAGTTCGCCAGATCTGGAGTGAGTGTCAGTACTTGACAGCAAGCACCCTAGTGCGTGATCTATCCAAGGGTGAAGTCTCGCCCGGTTACCTTGCATGGTACAAATGAAGTGTTGAGTTTGGAAGACCAGCCAAAAGACCCCATCTTCAGGAATTTGTCGAGGCGTCACAGGAACAATGGGATTGGTTGGCCAAAGAAAATGATTATAGGGCCACCATAAGCAAATTGGAAAATCAAGTTAGAGATCTTCAATTTGAGAACGGTTTGCAAGCCGATGTGGATCAGGGTGAAAGGAGAAAGCTAGCCAAAGAAAATGACGCCTTCCGAGCTGAATTCAGGAAATGAAAATAGCAGTCGAAAACCCCACTAGAAGTGCAAAAGATGAAAATCTTATAGGTAACCTTAGGCAGAAAGTGAGTGAATATGGTTTTGATCTGAACAAGGCCGAAGGCGAACTGGCAAGAGCTCGAACAAAATTGGCCAAAAATGTGGAGGAACGAACACGCTTGGTCAAACAGTTAAAAGTGAAATATGATAATGGAATCGTGGGGTTGAAGAAAAAGATCACCATCCTTGAGAATGAAATGACTAAGCAGGCAAGGGATTTCAAAGCAGAAAGAGAACACTGTTATGCACTGATGTCGCAGTTAGAAAAAGACCTGCAGCAGCTTCAAGAACAAAATCATACAGCTGAACAAGTTTTGGGGGCCAGGTCTCAGCAGATTGGATGGTTGCTACAAGAAGAGGGTATCGTCAGGGAGAGGGTTAGAGCAATTACTGATTACATCGTCACGAAGTGCCATGAATGTGAAGACATGACTCGAACCACCTTCTTTGCTGCGGTAATGACTTTTGTTCGCCAAATAATGAGTGACCTGGAGCGTCTTCAAGGGTATCTTGCGCATAGGCCCGTGGCAAGACCAACTGATGTCCCACGGGCCCCTGGAGCAGTTGAGGCATTGATGTATTCATGACTTTCATTCAAGTCTGTATTTTCACTTTCTTTGTTGGAGCCTGTTAGTCTGTTTTCGAGTCTATATTTTCATCTTTCTATTGGAGTTTGTTAGTCCCCTTTTCGAGTCTGTTAGTTTTTATGATTAAATTCTGTAGGATGAGTCGTTTTAATCAAGACATTTTTATGAAAATTTGAAAACCCCAAAATGTCTTTTTTATTATTTACTGTTACACTCATCCCCTAGAACTACGCTTGGTCTGATTCATGCGGTGTCATGATACGTAGGCAATCCCCATAGAATTCGATCATAACCGTGAAATGAAAAAAAAAAGATATAGAAAAAAAAGAGAAAACAAGAGAATTGTGGGAGGGAAATAATAGCAAAACAAGAGAGGAAGATGAGAGAATAAAGAAAAGCAAGAATCAAGCAAAGAAAAGTGGGAATGAAAAAAGAGAGAAGTTGCAAAATGAAAATTAGGGAAAGCCGGGATGATGCAAGCAACCGATCAAATGCATAATAGAAATGGTTAACTGCTTAGGTGCATTGCATCCCCAATGTGCGGTTGCCTATCTGTTAAACCCTAATCGCTAACAAGTGTGTTGTTGTCATCAAGTTCAAGTAGTTGGTTAGTTTGTTTGGCATTCTGGAAACTCATCCGTACAACACCAGGTCCAAAGACAAGTTGATCATGGCTAACCAAGAATTGGATGAAAGTGTTATTGATTTGTCAAGAGAGGTGGAAGAATCTGATGCTAATCTGAAAGAGGAGCTGTATAAGTTGAAACACCAGATGGCAAAGATGTACCAGACATGGGTAAAAAGGCATCCACCACCATCCTACCCCGCTAACTCTGCTTTCGTCCCGCCACTGGCTCAATCCCAAGAACCTCGCACTGTTGATTCATCTCCATGCTTCCCCATTTACCACCACTACCAGGGCACCACTTCCCAAACACCACAAGCTCAACCATCTAAACCAGTTCCATACCTTCCTCCACTAGCCACCCCTATTTTAGTGGCACCCCACCCGCTACGCTCCATCGATCCTCCAGTGAGCCTTTATTCCAAACCCAAGATAACCAATATTATCCCCCGGATCCTACTTTCATGGCCCCGGAACCTTACTTCTACACTCCTCATTTCGACCTCCCTATTGAGACTGAGAAACCACCTAAAAACCCAGAACAAGAGGAGATTTTCAGAAAGGTTAAAAGTCTGGAACAATCATTCAGAAACATGTAGGGATTGGGAGGCCAGGTGAGCATGGCCTATAAAGATTTATGTCTATTTCCAGATGTTCAACTGCCATTGGGATTCAAGATGCCTAAATTCGATCTATATGACGGGCACAGAGACCCAGTGGCCCATTTGAGGGGATTTTGCAGTAAAATGAGAGGAGCCGGTGGGAAAGATGAACTATTAATGGCATACTTTAGCCAGAGTCTGAGCGGCGCAGCGTTGGAGTGGTATACTCGTCAAAATAACAACAGATGGTATACATGGGATGATTTGACCCAAGTATTCGCTTGTCATTTCCAATACAACCTCGAGATTGTTCCAGATCATTTGTCTCTGACTAAGATTGAGAATAAGCCTAGTGAAAGTTTCAGGGAGTACGGTTTTCGTTGGAGAGAACAAACGGCAAGAGTTGACCCTCCGATGAAGGAGAGCGAAATGGTGGATTATTTCTGCAGGCTCTGGAGCCTACTTACTTCGGCCATATGGTATCGGCCACAGGCAAGTCCTTCAATGAGGTAGTGAAGATGGGTGGCATGGTGGAAGAAGGGCTTAAATCAAATAAAATCATGAGTTACTCGGCTATCAAGGCAACTACCCAAGCCATTCAAAACGGTACTGGGGGAGTGATTGGAAAGAAGAATAAAGAAGATGTGGCAATAATTGATTTAGGATCATGGTTTGGACATATGGGCCCGTCACACCATTATACTCAGCCTCGACCTGACCACCAAACCTACACCCAAACCCCATATAATCCACCCCAACATTACTTCCCATCACCAGACCCTCATATTTCTGTCCACCATACCCATCCATATACTCAACCTCCTGCTTACGCACAATGGCGTGCCCTAGCCCCACAAAATGCTTACCCACCCCTACGAGCCTACCGAAACCCTGTCGGTCCAGGTTTCCGACCTAATCCAGTATTTAAAAATGAAAGGATGGAGCGGAAGAAAACCTTTACCCCGTTGGGGGAGTCTTATACCAGTTTGTTCCACAGATTGAGCCAATTGGATATGCTGAGGCCAATTGAGTCGAAATTTCCAAACCCTCCTCCAAAGAATCTTGATTACTCTGTAAGCTGTGAATATTGTTTTGGTACTCCAGGGCATGATACAGAGAAGTGCTGGAACTTGAAAAACGCCATCCAGGAGCTCATTGACACAAACCGAATTGAAGTCCAAACTCCAGAGGCACCCAACATTAACCAAAACCCATTTCTAACCCATTAGAAAACAAACATGATCGAGATAGTACATAAGGGAGGGGAGCCCAAGAAGCCTTCACAGACCGTCATGATGATTCGGTCCAGTGAGGTCAAACCAGTTAAAAAACCAACAGTTGAAGGATTAGTGAACAAGTTGAGCAGAGCAAACAGTGAACCATCTATGGTAGTCAAGGAAAGACCCCCAAGTGAAGTCTCGACGAAGAAAGAAAAGTCAAAAGTGGTTGTGCCAGGAGTGGAAAACAAACCTATCATAACTGTAGAGGGTGCCCATACGGATCCTATCATCATCAAACATGTAACCCAGTTACCGATAGTCAACAGCAAGGCTATCCCGTGGAACTATGAACGGGTGATAATGACCTACAAGGGAAAGGAAGTGAAAGAAAAATTCAATGAGGCACAAGGATTAACTCATTCGGGAAGATGCTTTGCCCCGGAAGAGTTAAGGAAAGCTAAAACATCCAGAGATAACCCAGTTCTAGTGAAGAAAGCAGTGAGTGAAGAAGAGGCGGAGGAGTTTCTGTGAAAAATGAAGGTACAAGATTATTCCATCGTGGAGCAATTGAGAAAGACGGCTGCTCAAATTTCATTGTTGTCATTGTTAATCCACTCAGACGAGCATCGTCGGGCCTTGATGAAAATTCTGAATGAGGCTCATGTTCCCGAAAAAATTTCAGTAAACCATCTGGAAAAGATCGCCAACAAAATATTTGAGGTGAAAAGGGTCACCTTCTCTGATGATGAGTTGCCTGTGGAAGGTACTGAACACAACAGATCTCTATATCTTACGGTAAAATATGAAGATTCTGTGGTTACCAGGGTATTAGTTGATAATGGTTCCAATGCAAATATCTGCCCTCTCTCTACTCTGAACAAGTCAAAAGTGGATGATGAGAGGATTCATAAGAACAACATCTGCTTTCGGGGATTCAACGGTAGAGGGAAAGATTCAGTTGGTGATATAATGCTTGAGTTGATAATATGACCAGTGGAATTCACCATAGAGTTCCAGGTACTGGACGTGGCCATCTCCTATAATTTTCTATTAGGTCAACCTTGGATTCATGCCACCAAAGCAGTCCCATCCACCCTGCATCAGATGGTCAAGTTCGAATGGGATAGGCAGGAGATCATCGTGCATAACGAAGATAATTTGTGTGCTCAAGGTGATGCCTCTATCCCGTTCATTGAGGTTGAAGATGACAAAGGGCCTTGGGTCTATCAAGTTTTTGAAACAGTGCCGGTCGAGAAGGTTTCAAAGGGGAAATGTGTTCCAACTCCAAAGATAACCTCCGCATCAGTCATAGTGGCCTTTGAAATGCTGAAAAATGGTTTTGTGCCCGGTAAAGGTTTGGGTGCATCTCTACAGGGTATCATACAGCCAATGTCCCTCCCTGAAAATTTGGGTACATTCGGTCTTGGATTCAAACCTACAACGACAGATGTGAAAAGGGCTAAAAGGTTAAAACAGAAGGCGTAAGCACTTCCAAAGCCTATTCCGCGTCTCTCCAGGTCTTTTGTGAAGCCCGATGCCAGGAAACGCCCAGTGACAATAGTTCCAAGTTATGTGGTTGACGTTGATGAGTAGTTAATTGAAAGGTTCTAGAGGTTGTTTGATAATGTGAATATGGTAGAAGTTGGAGAAGGTTCTAGCAAAGCGAAAGTGCAGTTCGTCGGGGCCAAATGCAAAGCTTAACAATTGGAAGGCTACTCCTCTCCCTACCAGGGAGGAGTCTTGGTAGTTTGTTTTGTTTTCCTTTCTATTTAGGTCATTCCAGGGTTGTGACCCAGATTTTTATTTTTCGCTTGTTGATGTACAAACCCTGTTATCCTTTATTTTCAATGAAATGCAATTTCCCTTTCCATCACTCCTGATAGTTTTATTTTTTGTTTTTTTTCTTCTTTGTACAATTATTTTATGTTGGTTTCAATGACATGACATGCATGAGGAATCTTTGGCCCAGTTTTAAAAGTCAATCTAATTCTGAAATAATAATCCAAAAAATAGAGTGTGATGATGAATCAGAATATGATGAGGATGAGGCCTTTGAAGAGATTAGTAATGAACTAGGTCATTTTGAAGAAAAACCCAAGCCTAATCTAAATGATATGGAAGCAATCAATCTAGGGGACCCAGATAATGTCAGAGAAACTAAGATAAGTATCCATCTTGAACCATAAATTAGGGAAGAAATAATTAAAGCATTGTTTGAGTATAAGGATATTTTCACATGGTTGTATGATTACATGCCAGGCTTGAGTACCTATTTGGTGGTTCATAAATTGTCAATTGATCCAGCATTCTCTCCCGTCAAGCAGAAGTTGAGAAAATTCAAAACTGACTTAAGTGTGAAGATTAAAGAAGAGGTCACAAAGTAGCTTGATGTGAAGGTCATTCGGGTCACGCGGTATCCCACGTGGTTAGCCAATGTTGTGCCTATGTCGAAGAAGGATGGTAAGACCAGAGTGTGTATTGATTACCATGATCTCAACAAGGCAAGTCCAAAGGACAACTTCCCATTACCAAACATCCACATTTTGATTGATAATTATGCCGAGCATGAGATTGGGTGTTTTGTGGATTGCAATGCGGGGTATCATCAGATTTTAATAGATGAGGAAGATGCGGAAAAGACGGTATTCATCACGTCGTGGGGAACATACTGCTACCGGGTCATGCCTTTTGGTTTGAAAAATGCTGGGTCAACTTACATGAGGGTGATGACTACCATATTCCATGACATGATACACAAGGATATTGAGGTTTACGTGGATGATGTGATCATAAATTCCAGGAAGCAGCCTGACCACGTCAAAGATTTGAGGAAGTTTTTCCAAAGGCTCCGCAGGTACAATCTAAAGCTCAATCCTACAAAGTGCACATTCGGTGTTCCATCGGGGAAGCTGTTGGGATTCATAGTCAGTCGGCGGGGTATTGAATTGGATCCGTCAAAGATCAAAGCTATCGAGGAATTGCCACCGCCATGGAACAAGACCAAGGTGATGAGTTTTTTAGGGAGGTTAAACTACATCAGCAGGTTTATCGCTCAACTCACGACAACTTGTGAGCCTATCTTTAAGTTGCTGAAGAAGGATGTTGCGGTCAAGTGGACTAATGAGTGTCAGGAAGCATTTGATAAGATAAAGGGGTACTTGTCAAACCCACCTGTGTTGGTCCCGCCGGAACCAGAGAGACCTTTGATTCTTTATTTGACAGTCTTGGATAATTCGTTTGGATGTGTATTGGGTCAACATGATATCACTGGAAGGAAAGAGCAAGCCATATACTATCTCAGCAAGAAGTTCACATCTTATGAGGTTAAATATACTCCCCTTGAAAGGACATGTTGCGCCCTGACGTGGGTAGCACAGAAGTTGAAGCATTATTTGTCGTCCTATACCACTTACCTCAGCTCTCGCCTGGATCCCTTGAAGTATATCTTTCAGAAGCCCATGCCCACAAGGAGGCTCGCAAAGTGGCAGATCTTGCTCACAGAGTTTGACATCGTATATGTGACTCGGACAGCGATGAAAGCCCAAACATTGGCCGATCATTAGGCCGAGAACCCGGTCGATGAGAAATATGAACCATTAAGAACTTATTTTCTCGATGAAGAGGTGATGCACATTGACGAGGTGGAACAGGTTGAAAAACCAGGTTGGAAACTTTTCTTTGATAGAACGGCTAACATGAAAGGAGTCGGGATAGGGAATTGCTTATTTTTGAAACAGGGCATCACTACCCTGTTACGGCCCAACTGCGATTCTACTGTACCAACAATATGACTGAGTACGAGGCGTGCATTCTAGGACTAAGTCTAGCTGTAGATATAGGAATCCAAGAAGTCTTGGTCTTGGGGGACTCGGACCTTCTGGTGCACCAGATTCAAGGAGAATGGGAGACACGGGATTTAAAACCTATACCGTATCGACAATGTCTGCATGATCTTTGTCAACGATTTTGATCAATAGAATTCAGGCATATTCCAAGGATCCATAATGAGGTTGCCGATGCTTTGGCTACCTTGGCATCAATGTTGCATCATTCGGACAAAGCTTACTGTAACATGGTGGAAGAAGAAGTTGATGGTGAGCCGTGGTTCCACGACATCAGAGAGTACATCAGAATGGGGTGTATCCAATACAAGCCACAGGTGATCAAAAGAGAACAATTCGTCGTTTGGCAAGTGGATTTTTCTTTAGTGGGGGAGTTTTGTACAAAGAACTCCAGATCTTGGGTTGTTAAGATGCATAGATGCTAGACAGGCCACGGCTATCATGATCGAAGTATATTCCGGAGTCTGCGGACCGCATATGAGTGGGTATGTTCTGGCAAAGAAAATTCTCCGAGCAGGTTACTATTGGCTCACCATGGAGCGGAATTGCATCAGTTTTGTGCGCAAGTGTCATCAATGTCAAGTACACGGAGATTTGATTCATTCTCCACCATCTGAATTGCACACAATATATGCACCATAGCTCTTTGTTGCTTGGGGTATGGATGTCATTGGACCAATTGAGCCAGCAGCATCCAGTGGACACAGGTTCATTCTAGTGGCTATTGACTATTTCACTAAGTGGCTTGAAGCTAAAACTTTCAAGTCTGTGACCAAGAAGGCAGTGGTCGATTTTGTTCATTCAAATATCATTTGTCGGTTCGGAATCCCAAAGGTGATCATCACAGATAATGGGGCTAATCTTAATAGTCATATGATGAAAGAAGTGTGTCAACAGTTTAAGATCACGCATCGCAATTCCACCCCGTATTGCCCCAAAGGCGAATGGAGCAGTCGAGGCAGCCAACAAGAACATAAAGAAGTTGCCCTTTGCGTTGTTGGGTTATTGCACTACTGTTTCATACTTCAGTAGGCGCAACTCCTTACTTGTTGGTATATGGCACAAAAGCAGTGATACCCGCGAAAGTTGAAATTCCATCCCTTCGGATCGTTGCTGAAGCCGAAATTGATGATGATGAGTGGGTCAAAACCCGTCTGGAGCAATTGAATTAGATTTATGAGAAAATATTGGCACCAGTATGCCATGGTCAGTTGTATAAAAAGAGAATGGCAAGAGCATACAACAAGAAGGTGCGTCCCCAGAAATTTGAAGTGGGTCAGCAAGTATTGAAGTGCATCCTGCCACATCAGGCTGAAGCAAAAGGTAAATTCGCCCCAAATTGGCAGGGGTCGTTCATAGTAACGAGAGTGTTGTCCAATGGTACTTTATACTTAATAGTTATAGAAAGCACATGTGTAGATATGGCTATCAATTCTGATGCAGTCAAAAGATATTATGTATAATTTCTTTTGTTTAAATTGTGTTTGTTTGTACTTGGCATGTTTTGAAGATTAGAATGACGAAGGCATTTTCTTCTGCTATCTAAACACTTTATCCTTTTTTACCCCTTTGAGCCTTATTTATTTCCTTTCATACCCCTCTTTTGGAATCATTAGCAAAGTTCAAAAACTCGAGTGCAAAAAAAGAAGAAAAGAAAAAAGAGAAAAGGAAAAGAAAATATAAAAAGAAAAAAGAAAAGAAAAGAAAGGAAAAAGAGAGAAAGAAAAAGAAAGAGAAAATCACAACAACAAAGTAATTCATATGACATGAACTATGTTCTACCTGATTCCTTTTAAGGATACGTAGACAACCTCACGGTTCAGTCCGATCAAACTAAAAATCCAAAAGTCCCGAAGCAAAGAAACTGGGGCAGAAGTTGTGGTTGTTGTAAGAAATCCGATTCCAAAAGTTGTAATGTTGAACCCATTCAAGTTGTTTTGAGCCTTTGTGATACCATTTTTTTCTAACCCTATCCAAAAGCCTACATTACGGTCCAAAGAAAGACCTTCCGGCCTGTCTTCGAGAGATGCCAAGTCGAGCAAGCATAGGTGTTGTTCATATCAGGGGCAACACTCCAATCTAAGCAGGAAAGTTAAAAAAATAAGTGTCACGCCCCGAAATCCGAGTAGCGCGACCGGCACTCGACCGGGTAGCCCCGGCCAAGCGGACCTGGGTTCCTTTCCTATTCCACGTGTTATCCCGCATTTTCATTGTCCATTTATCAAGGAAAATAGTCATTTGTAAATTAAAACACCTTTTTTACAAAACGTACATAGCCACTTAATGAAGTTTACAACTTACATCGCCCCATATACAAAATACATATTTACATAAGTTCGCAACCCACATTTACTGTCTACGGAGCCTCTAAGGATACAAAAGGATGATACGATACTTGCCGGCAACAAGGCTCCAACTATACCTTACACAAATACCATAATAAGACTCCGGGAAGGAAAGGGCATGAGCCACGCAAGGCCCCAAGAGGAAAAGGGCTCACCAATGCTTCTGGAGGAAAGTGAAGGGGAGCTACGGACGGTGGACTAGAGTACCTGCTATGGATCCACCTACAATCATAACACGAATGTAGCGCCCCGGGCAAAAGGGACGTCAGTACATTGGTATGTATGAACAAACTTGCCCTGAGTAAACTCAACCATACACAAAACACAAGTAACAAGTAGTAATGAAATCACCAATCAAATACACCTGAAAAAAAACAATCAAGCCAAACAAGTTACAAACTCTCCATTTCCCTTTCAACATTTTCATATCAATGATTTCACAATTTTCTCATATTTTCATTTCAATAGTGATTTCGATCACTTTCCATCCTTATTACCTCGGCCACCCTTATTACCTCGGCCACCCTTATCACCACAACCCACACCTAATAACTTCGTGTTGCGGCACGCAACCCGATCACACCGTACAATCACAATTCACAAACAACACAACACCAACAACAATAGTTCACAAAGAACAACCACAATAATTTCTCGAAGAACAATAACAACAATTTCTCAAAGAATTTCCATAACCATCAATACTATTTCCATCATGTTCAACAACTCGTATGCATTTTATATCACCGCGATAATTTCCAATACAAGCCATATATGTTATGAACAATAATAATAATTTCTCAAAGGATTTCCACAACCATCAATACTATTTCCGTCATGTTCAACAACTCGTATGCATTTTATATCACCGCGATAATTGCCAATACAAGCCATATATGTTATTACCACAATTGTTCCAATTTCATCATTCACGATTTCCTTCTATCATTTGTTTCTCAACTCTTACCACATAACACATTCACAATCACACATTTGGTTTATTGCCAATTACGGACACCATTATATCAGGAGATCTAACCACAAACAATCAAATCATACCAAACACAATAATTCCACAAGTAGTTCACGTAGATATTACATACCAGATATCCGTGCACCAAACAAAGTGACTTTACAAAGGTCAAAGTTAGCCATACATACCTCGTTTTAGCTTTCCTTAAGTTACTACGATATTCCGGAAACTCTAGCAACTTCAATCTATTTTGAGACGTAACAAAATTAACACAAATTAGGAAGGTAATTATGGTTTCAGCTTATTGGAGCATTTTATCAAACACTAGTTGAGCATCATAAATATTAACTTCTTTTACAAGATTTCCTTCATTCTCCAACCCAATCTTTACCTATTTATGTTCATCAATCTTCCCACAACCCTATTTGCACATGCATGCATACATAATACTATTATACCAAGAATCGTACCTCAATGACCCATCTCACAATCTCTACAATACCAACACAACCTAGGTTAGACACTTATGGCTCAAAATCACCATCCCATGAGTTCTAATGTGTATATCATACATAAATAATCACTATAGAGTAGTTAGAGATGATAGACATACCTCTTGTAGTAAGAATTTTTAAAAATCGCCACTTTTGGCGTTCTTGAAAAATTCAAGGATTTGAAGGAAGATCTAAGGATTTTCAAGATTAATCCTTGTTAGTAAAGGTGTTTAGGGGGTAGAAATCACTCAAAGTATTCTAAAAACCTTACCTTGGATCATAGGGATGAAGTTTGGGACGAAATCCTCTTGAGAGAGCAAGCCTTAACCCCCAAAATGACTTGGGAACTCTCTAGACCGGTCTTGAGGTATTTAGGGGCCTGCTACTAGCGCGCCCGTGCATAGGCCGCGCTGACGTGGCAGAAAGAAACTCAATTAGCGCTGGCTACGCGCTCCCGCGCTAAGGCCGCACTACTGACACATGCCCAGTAAAATGACCATAACTTTCTGTATACAACTCCAAATGACAAACGGTTTATTGAGTTGGAAACTAGACTCAAAGAGCTTTAATTTTATATGTTGTGCATCACACAACTTTTTATAGAACTGGATATATGATCGTCCAAATTGAGGTCTTGTGCGCACTCATTTACAATTTTCGTCTATTATGAAATTTTCCAACTTGGCATAGACTTAGGCCTCTCCTTAGACCCCAATCCACCTCTAATATGAATTATATGCTTATTAACATATCCAATTGATATCCATTATATCATGAATCCTCATTTGCACACAAAATGAAATAATTAGCCAACCTTGGCACGACGAAATCTTAAGTTACTTGAAAGAAAAAATTCCGGGGCCTTACATTCTCCCCCGCTTAGGATCATTCGTCCTCGAATGAGGATCGAGGTTCATTCATTAGCCATCCTTATGTAACTTCAACTTGTTCACATCATGAAATATATCAACAGCCCCGAATTTGGCTAACTCCCTAAATTTTCGAAAATTTCGCCCGAGTTTCCTTTGTAATTAGGCCTATCTACCTGTCAGAGAGCCCCCGAAACGTATTTCTAAGTACCATTACACAGTTTCTGTCATCCCTACAACTGGTATACAATTCATTACCTCAACAACTTATACATATTCATACACTTTAAACAACTTACACTTAGCTCATTCTCTTTACACCGCAAATTGCACATGGTTCAACCAATGTCATTTACTGCACAAAACTGGGTTACTTCAACGAGCCCAATACAATTCAATCACTTTAACAAGTCAAAAACGCTTCAATTTATCATTTACCTCAAGGGTTGCACATTACCCTAATAGCATCAACATTTCAAATTTGGCACACATTAAGAAGTTACAACAATAAGGCAATTTGGGGAAAATGGGGTGTCTTGCACAAATCTAAACACTACCTCAAATTGCTTAAAGACAACCATTCGCACGATCCCTACTAGACTTGTTCGAACAAATGGGGATATTTATCTTTCATTTCTTTTTTCGCTTCCCATGTGGCTTCCTCGACTTGTTGACTTCGCCATAATATTTTAACTGCAACAATTCCCTTATTCCTCAATTTTCAGACTTGCCTATCAAGAATGGCAAATGGGATTTCTTAATATAACATCTCTTCACTAACCTCGATAGTTTAAACCGGCACAATAGCGGATGGATTTCCCACTACTTTATTTAACATGGACACATGGAATACCGGATGTACTAATGACATCTCAAGGGGCAATTCCAGCCTATAAGCCACCTGTCATATCCTTTGAGCGATCCAATATGGCCCGACATACCTTGGGCTCTCCTTTTCTCCCCAAACCGCATGACTCCATTCATGGGAGATACTTTCAAGAACACCCAATCATCTACTTGGAATTCCAATTCTCTTTGACGTACGTCTGCATAGGATTTATGACGACTCCGAGCAGTTTTCATCCTCTCCTGAATGACTTTAACTTTTTCCATAGCCTGATGCACAAGATCTAGCCCTAACAGTTCTTCTTCACCAACCTCAAACCACCAAATCGTAGATCTACACTTCCTTTCATACAATGCCTCAAATGGGGCCATCTGAATACTAGCATGAAAGTTGTTATTGTAAGCAAACTCAACAAGCGGCAAATGGTCATCCCGACTTCCATTGAAACCTAGAACACCAGCTCGCAACATATCTTCGAGCATCTGAATAGTCTGCTCTGCCTGCCCATCAGTTTGTGGATAAAAGGCTATACTAAGATTTATTTGAGTACTCAAACCTTGCTGAAATTTCTTCCAAAAGTTTGTCGTGAATTGAGCCCCTCGATCGGAAATGATTTAGGCAAGAGTGCCATGCAACCTGTCTATTTCTTTGATATATAGTTGAGCATACTGCTCCACCACAAGCGACGATTCAGCCCTATTTTGCACATTTTCCCTACCTTCATTAGACTTTACAAGACAAACTTTCAAACTAGCCACTAGTGAGCCTCCATGGCCAACTACCTTTGACATATCGCCCAGTGAGCTAAACTACCCATAGATTTCCAGCTAAGAGTATCCGCCACGACATTGGCCTTTCTCGGGTGATAGAGAATCTCAATGTCATAGTCCTTGACTAACTCGAGCCATCCTCTCTGTCTCAGATTCAACTCCTTTTGCTTGAAAATATATTGAGGCGCTTGTGGTCCGTAAATACATCAACGTGGACCCCATACACATAATGTCGCCAAATCTTTACACAAAAACTACCGCCACAAGTTCTAAGTCATGTGTTGCAGGGTTCTTTCCATGATTCTTGAGTTACCTAGAGGCATAACTATCACCTTTACATGTTGCATCATTAGTGGAACATCTTTATCACATTTCTCTTACATATGACCTCCTAGGATTTGAGTTCTTCAATAATTTCCTTGATATGGTTACAATCTTTTGTGAATATATGCAACTTGCTCTTTCAAATTCTCAACAAAAGACATTACTGGATGAGTTTTCTTATAGAACCTTTTATTTCAAAGGAATAACATCTTCTAGCCTACGCACACACCTTCACATCATCGACATGCACGACATTGCATCAAATGTAATGTAACACTGTGCTCAGACCTTTCCTAGACAACCTTTTTCCTCCTTACATGACTTATAGAATTTAAGAAACCACTCCACTTTCCCTTGTGAACATTTTCATGATCTCTCTTTACTGTTCAACACCACCCAAAACGCATATCAATACCCTTCATACATATTTAATTCAGAAAGTGCCACTAGCCCGAACAATATATGTTGGTACCATCTTTTCTTTCTAACTGGAATATTCATTCCCATTCTATAGCCTTATTTTGCCACACACTTGTCTACCTCCCGTGAACTTGTAATATCATTGTGCCTGATTTAATGAGTTTATCATACCACAACTTCACCACTATTAGTCTCACTTTCCATTATATGTAGACATGAACTATCTTTAGCTCCTTTAGTTTCAGTGTCACCCAAGTCGGTTGCATTACAGTTAGTCCTTTATAACTTTTATTAACACTTATACGCTAAGCGAGTCCACCATTATGATACAAGATATTTTATGATACCCGTGATCATCTCAATTTATAGGTTTTCTCCCCATTTCTTCTCACCTCATTCTTCCTAGCTAGTGAATAGCCATGCATTCTTCCACATGTTACGTGGTCTTTTCCCTTAGTTATTTCATCCCGCTCACCTCTTAACTCTTGTTAGGATATCCGTGGGAAAGTGTGTTCATCTGCATATCACTTAACACTTCTTTGCTTGTAAGATTCTTTAGAGGCCCTCCATCAAGCCCAAATACCCTCGTGGGTTATTATAGCATCACATTTATTTCTCCCACTCATTTTGCCTTTCTTAACGTCTTGAAACTTTGGTTGAATCGCAATTCCATGATTAACCCATTCTAAAAACTCGCAAAATTTTCACCTTTGGTATATAGTACTTACTTGGGATGCATTGTCCCTAGCTCTCTAACAAGTATAGAACCCCTTTACAAACCTACTCTTAGTTTCTAGGATCGTTGACCCTATCATTCACATTGCCATGTATGAAGAATTTACCTTCCTTAACCTTCCACCTTTTTGGAGGGGGGGGGGGGTACTAGTGGTCTATCATTAGCATATCCTTTCAGATAATCACATTATCCATTATCACTTTTCTAGACTACGCATGTCTTCAACAAAATATTCAAACATCAAAGTTGCATGGTCTTACTCTTGTTTCATTATATTTAAGTGGCCTCACTATGGCCCTTCCTCCCCCACTTGAGGCGAATGTCCCGGATTTTGACACAAGTCTTGAATTTAGCAACTTCATGGACATATGTTTCATTTCTCTATCCCTCACATATATGTTCGACTATTAGGGAGATTGAAGTCACAATAGTATTAACCTCATAAGTTCTCTTCTCTTATTCAGCCACACGGGCTTTGGGATTCCAATTCCTCATGTCAATATCCTTTAGGAGTGTAATATCACTTCGTACACTTTTGGATTTTCTATAAAGTTCGTTGTACATGAGTATTCTCATCATGGGTTCAATTTACTCTCCTTTCATAACTTCTTGTCTCCCATAAGCGACCTACATGTTTTTCATTACTCTTAGTCATGCCTTACATATACCATATGCTTATCTAACAAATTTTCTTTTACACCTTAGGATCATTTACATACTTCTCACGCTACCCACAGGTGCTATTCAAGCTTACATAGAACTTATCAATTCAATGTTTCTTCAGAGGTGGGTGATCAATTTTTAACACTTTTCTCATATAAAGTATACTTCTGGTACTATGTACGTACCTCATATATTCGTACCACTCTTTCAACATGATACATATGCCATCTCCTTAATATTCATGCCTTTTCCCATTGGTCATGCCATATGACAACACTACTTGAAATAGATGAAAGAGCGTTTAAACTTACCTTGAATCTCAACGCACGAGTTAGAAAACAATCTTATAGTCACGCTTTATCGCACGATCTGGAGTATTGAAGAAGGGTAACATTCCTAAATATCCGTGTAGCCTCCAACTTATAGATGTGGTCGACAACACACCGATAAGAAGGACTCTACTGGACACGGCTCCGAGACATCCTAGGACACTTTAAAACCTTAGGCTCTGATATCAAGTTTGTCACGCCCCGAAATTCGAGGAGCGCGACCGGCACTCGACCGGGTAGCCCCGGCCATGCGGACCTGGGTGCCTTTCCTATTCCACGTGTTATCCCACATTTTCATTGTCCATTTATCAAGGAAAATAGTCATTTGTAAATTAAAACACCCTTTTTACAAAACGTACATAGCCACTTAATGAAGTTTACAACTTACATCGCCCCATATACAAAATACATATTTACATAAGTTCGCAACCCACATTTACTGTCTACGGAGCCTCTAAGGATACAAAAGGATGATACGATACTTGCCGGCAACAAGGCTCCAACTATACCTTACACAAATACCATAATAAGACTCCGGGAAGGAAAGCGGCATGAGCCACGCAAAGCCCCAAGAGGAAAAGGGCTCACCAATGCTTCTGGAGGAAAGTGAAGGGCAGCTACGGATGGTGGACTAGAGTACCTGCTATGGATCCACCTACAATCATAACACGAATGTAGCGCCCCCGGCAAAAGGGACGTCAGTACATTTGAATTGTACTGGTTTGTATGAACAAACGTGCCCTGAGTAAACTCAACCATACACAAAACACAAGTAACAAGTAGTAATGAAATCACCAATCAAATACACCTGACTGAAAACAATCAAGCCAAACAAGTTACAAACTCTCCATTTCCCCTTCAACATTTTCATATCAATGATTTCACAATTTTCTCATATTTTCATTTCAATAATGATTTCGATCACTTTCCATCCTTATTACCTCGGCCACCCTTATTACCTCTGCCACCCTTATCACCACAACCCACACCTTATTACTTCGTGTTGCGGTGTGCAATCCAATCCCACCGTACAATCACAATTTACAAACAATACAACAACAACAACAACAACAATAGTTCACAAAGAACAACCACAACAATTTCACGAAGAACAATAACAACAATTTCTCAAAGAATTTCCACAACCATCAATACTATTTCCATCATGTTCAACAACTCGTATGCATTTTATATCACCGCGATAATTTCCAATACAAGCCATATATGTTATGAACAATAATAATAATTTCTCAAAGGATTTCCACAACCATCAATACTATTTCCGTCATGTTCAACAACTCGTATGCATTTTATATCACCGCGATAATTGCCAATACAAGCCATATATGTTATTACCACAATTGTTCCAATTTCATCATTCACGATTTCCTTCTATCATTTGTTTCTCAACTCTTACTACATAACACATTCACAATCACACATTTGGTTTATTGCCAATTACGGACACCATTATATCAGGAGATCTAACCACAAACAATCAAATCATACCAAACACAATAATTCCACAAGTAGTTCACGTAGATATTACATACCAGATATTCGTGCACCAAACAAAGTGACTTTACAAAGGTCAAAGTTAGCCATACATACCTCGTTTTAGCTTTCCTTAAGTTACTACGATATTCCGGATACTCTAGCAACTTCAATCTATTTTGAGACGTAACAAAATTAACACAAATTAGGAAGGTAATCGTGGTTTCAGCTTATTGGAGTATTTTATCAAATACTAGTTGAGCATCATAAATATTAACTTCCTTTTACAAGATTTCCTTCATTCTCCAACCCAATCTTTACCTATTTATGTTCATCAATCTTCCCACAACCCTATTTGCACATGCATGCATACATAATACTATTATACCTTGAATCGTACCTCAATGACCCATCTCACAATCTCTACAATACCAACACAACCTAGGTTAGACACTTATGGCTCCCAATCATCATCCCATGAGTTCTAATGTGTATATCATACATAAATAATCACCATAGAGTAGTTAGAGATGATAGACATACCTCTTGTAGTAAGAATTTTTAAGAATCCCCACTTTTGGTGTTCTTGAAAAATTCAAGGATTTTAAGGAAGATCTAAGGATTTTCAAGATTAATCCTTGTTAGTAAAGGTGTTTAGGGGGTAGAAATCACTCAAAGTATTCTAAAAACCTTACCTTGGATCATAGGGATGAAGTTTGGGACGAAATCCCCTTGAGAGAGCAAGCTTTAACCCCAAAAATGACTTGGGAACTCTCTAGACCGGTCTTGTGGTATTTAGGGGCCTGCTACTAGCGCGCCCGTGCATAGGCCACGTTAACGAGGCAGAAAGAAACTCAATTAGCGCTGGCTACGCGCTCCCGCGCTAAGGCCGCGCTACTGACACATGCCTAGTAAAATGATCATAACTTTACAACTCCAAATGACAAACGGTTTGTTGATTTGGAAACTAAACTCAAAGGCTTTAATTTGGTAGTTAGTTCATCACACAAAGCTTTATATAACTGGAGATATGATCGTCCAAAGTGAGGTCTTGTGCGCACTCATTTACAATTTTCGTCTATTATGAAATTTTCCAACTTGGCTTAGACTTAGGCCTCTCCTTAGACCTCAATCCACCTCTAATATGAATTATATGTTTATTAACATATCCAATTGATACCCATTATATCATGAATCCTCATTTACACACAAAATGAAATAATTAGCCAACCTTGGCACGACGAAATCTTAAGTTACTTGAAAAAAAGAAACGGGGCCTTACATTCTCCCCCGCTTAGGATCATTCATCCTCGAATGAGGATCGAGGTTCATTCATTAGCCATCCTTATGTAACTTCAGCTTGTTCACATCATGAAATATATCAACAGCCCCGAATTTGGCTAACTCCCTAAATTTCCGAAAATTTCGCCAGAGTTTCCTTTGTAATTAGGCCTATCTACCTGTCAGAGATCCCCCGAAACGTATTTCCAAGTACCATTACACAGTTTCTGTCATCCCTACAACTGGTATACAATTCATTACCTCAACAACTTATACATATTCATACACTTTAAACAACTTACACTTAGCTCATTCTCTTTACACTGCAAATTGCACATGGTTCAACCAATGTCATTTACTGCACAAAACTGGGTTACTTCAATGAGCCCCATACAATTCAATCACTTTAACATGTCAAAAACGCTTCAATTTATCATTTACCTCAAGGGTTGCACATTACCCTAATAGCATCAACATTTCAAATTTGGCACATATTAAGAAGTTACAACATTAAGGCAATTTGGGGAAAATGGGGTGTCTTGCACAAATCTAAACACTACCTCAAATTGCTTAAAGACAACCGTTCGCACGATCCCTACTAGACTTGTTCGAACAGATGGGGATATTTCTCTTTCATTTCTTTTTCCGCTTCCCATGTGGCTTCCTCGACTTGTTGACTTCGCTATAATACTTTAACTGCAGCAATTCCCTTGTTCCTCAATTTTCAGACTTGCCTATCAAGAATGGCAAATGGGATTTCTTAATATAACATCTCTTCACTAACCTCGATAGTTTCAACTGGCACAATAGCGGATGGATTTCCCACTACTTTATTTAACATGGACACATGGAATACCGAATGTACTAATGACATCTCAAGGGGCAATTCCAGCCTATAAGCCACCTGTCATATCCTTTGAGCGATCCGATATGGCCCGACATACCTTGGGCTCAATTTCCTTTTCTCCCCAAACCGCATGACTCCATTCATGGGAGATACTTTCAAGAACACCCAATCATCTACTTGGAATTCCAATTCTCTTTGACGCACGTCTGCATAGGATTTCTGACGACTCCGAGCAGTTTTCATATTCTCCTGAATGACTTTAACTTTTTTCATAGCCTGATGCACAAGATCTAGCCCTAACAGTTCTTCTTCACCAACCTCAAACCACCCAATCGTAGATCTACACTTCCTTCCATACGATGCCTCAAATGGGGCCATCTGAATAATAGCATGAAAGTTGTTATTGTAAGCAAACTCAACAAGCGGCAAATGGTCATCCCTATTTCCTTTGAAACCTAGAACACCAGCTCGCAACATATCTTCGAGCATATGAATAGTCTGCTCTGCCTGCCCATCAGTTTGTGGATAAAAGGCTATACTAAGATTTACTTGAGTACTCAAACCTTGCTGAAATTTCTTCCAAAAGTTTGTCGTGAATTGAGCCCCTCGATCGGAAATGATTTAGGCTAGAGTGCCATGCAACCTGTCTATTTCTTTGATATACAGTTGAGCATACTGCTCCACCACAAGCGACGATTCAGCCTTATTTTGCACATTTTCCCTACCTTCATTAGACTTTACAAGACAAACTTTCAAACTAGCCACTAGTGAGCCTCCATGGCCAACTACCTTTGATATATCGCCTAGTGAGCTAAACTACCCATAGATTTCCAGCTAAGAGCATCTGCCACGACATTGGCCTTTCTCGGGTGATAGAGAATCTCAATGTCATAGTCCTTGACTAACCCGAGCCATCCTCTCTGTCTCAGATTCAACTCCTTTTGCTTGAAAATATATTGAGGCGCTTGTGGTCCGTAAATACATCAACGTGGACCCCATACACATAATGTCGCCAAATCTTTACACAAAAACTACCGCCACAAGTTCTAAGTCATGTGTTGCAGGGTTCTTTCCATGATTCTTGAGTTGCCTAGAGGCATAACTATCACCTTTACATGTTGCATCATTAGTGGGACATCTTTGTCCCATTTCTCTGACATATGACCTCCTAGGATTTGAGTTCTTCAATAATTTCCTTGATATGGTTACAATCTTTTGTGAATATATGCAACTTGCTCTTCCAAATTCTCAACAAAAGACATTACTGGATGAGTTTTCTTATAGAACCTTCTATTTCAAAGGAATAACATCTTCTAGCCTGCGCACACACCTTCACATCATCGACATGCACGACATTGCATCAAATGTAATGTAACACTGTGCTCAGACCTTTCCTAGACAACCTTTTCCCTCCTTACATGACTTATAGAATTTAAGAAACCACTCCACTTTCCCTTGTGAACATTTTCATGATCTCTCTTTACTGTTCAACACCACCCAAAACGCATATCAATACCCTTCATACATATTTAATTCAGAAAGTGCCACTAGCCCGAACAATATATGTTGGTACCATCTTTTCTTTCTAACTGGAATATTCATTCCCATTCTATTTCGCTCATAGTGCATAATTGATAGCCTTATTTTGCCACACACTTGTCTACCTCCCGTGAACTTGTAATATCATTGTGCCTGATTTAATGAGTTTATCATACCACAACTTCACCACTATTAGTCTCACTTTCCATTATATGTAGACATGAACTATCTTTAGCTCCTTTAGTTGCCATTCAGTGTCACCCAAGTCGGTTGCATTACAGTTAGTCCTTTATAACTTTTATTAACACTTATACGCTAAGCGAGTCCACCATTCTGATACAAGATATTTTATGATACCCGTGATCATCTCAATTTATAGGTTTTCTCCCCATTTCTTCTCACCTCATTCTTCCTAGCTAGTGAATAGCCATGCATTCTTCCACATGTTACGTGGTTTTTTCCCTTAGTTATTTATCCCGCTCACCTCTTAACTCTTGTTAGGATATCCGTGGGAAAGTGTGTTCATCCGCACTTCTTTGCTTGTAAGATTCTTTAGAGGCCCTCCATCAAGCCCAAATACCCTCGTGGGTTATTATAGCATCACATTTATTTCCCCCACTCACTTCACCTTTCTTAACGTCTTGAAACTTTGGTTGAATCGCAATTCCATGATTAACCCATTCTAAAAACTCGCAAAATTTTCACCTTTGGTATATAGTACTTACTTGGGATGCATTGTCCCTAGCTCTCTAACAAGTATAGAACCCCTTTACAAACCTACTCTTAGTTTCTAGGATCGTTGACCCTATCATTCACATTGCCATGTATGAAGAATTTACCTTCCTTAACCTTCCACCTTTTTGGGGGGGGGGTACTAGTGGTCTATCATTAGCATATCCTTTCAGATAATCACATTATCCATTATCACTTTTCTAGACTACGCATGTCTTCAACAAAATATTCAAACATCAAAGTTGCATGGTCTTACTTTTGTTTCATTATATTTAAGTGGCCTCACTATGGCCCTTCCTCCCCCACTTGAGGCGAATGTCCCGGATTTTGACACAAGTCTTGAATTTAGCAACTTCATGGACATATGTTTCATTTCTCTATCCCTCACATAAATGTTCGACTATTAGGGAGATTGAAGTCACAATGGTATTAACCTCATAAGTTCTCTTCTCTTATTTAGCCACACGGGCTTTGGGATTCCAATTCCTCATGTCAATATCCTTTAGGAGTGTAATATCTCTTCGTACACTTTTAGATTTTCTATAAAGTTCGTTGTACATGAGTCTTCTCTTCATGGGTTCAATTTACTCTCCTTTCATAACTTCTTGTCTCCTATAAGCGACCTACATGTTTTCATTACTCTTAGTCATGTCTTACATATACCATATGCTTATCTAACAAATTTTCTTTTACACCTTAAGATCATTTACATACTTCTCACGCTACCCACAAGTGCTATTCAAGCTTACATAGCACTTATCAATTCAATGTTTCTTCAGAGGTGGGTGATCAATTTTTAACACTTTTCTCATATAAAGTATGCTTCTGGTACTATGTACGTACCTCATATATTCGTACCACTCGTTCAACATGATACATATGCCATCTCCTTAATATTCATGCCTTTTCCCATTGGTCATGCCATATGACAACACTACTTGAAATAGATGAAAGAGCGTTTAAACTTACCTTGAATCTCCACGCACGAGTTAGAAAACAATCTTATAGTCACGCTTTATCGCACGATCTGGAGTGTTGAAGAAGGGTAACATTCCTAAATATCCGTGTAGCCTCCAACTTATAGATGTGGTCGACAACACACCGATAAGAAGGACTCTACTGGACACGGCTCCGAGACATCCTAGGACACTTTAAAACCTTAGGCTCTGATACCAAGTTTGTCACGCCCTAAAATTCGAGGAGCGCGACCGGCACTCGACCGGGTAGCCCCGGCCAAGAGGACCTGGGTGCCTTTCCTATTCCACGTGTTATCCCGCATTTTCATTGTCCATTTATCAAGGAAATAGTCATTTGTAAATTAAAACACCCTTTTTACAAAACGTACATAGCCACTTAATGAAGTTTACAACTTACATCGCCCCATATACAAAATACATATTTACATAAGTTCGCAACCCACATTTACTGTCTACGAAGCCTCTAAGGATACTAAAGGATGATACGATACTTGCCGGCAACAAGGCTCCAACTATACCTAACACAAATACCATAATAAGACTCCGGGAAGGAAAGCGGCATGAGCCACGCAAGGCCCCGAGAGGAAAAGGGCTCACCAATGCTTCTGGAGGAAAGTGAAGGGGAGCTACGGACGGTGGACTAGAGTACCTGCTATGGATCCACCTACAATCATAACACGAATGTAGCGCCCCCGGCAAAAGGGACATCAGTACATTTGAATTGTACTGGTATGTATGAACAAACGCGCCCTGAGTAAACTCAACCATACACAAAACACAAGTAACAAGTATTAATGAAATTACCAATCAAATACACCTGAAAGAAAACAATCAAGCCAAACAAGTTACAAACTCTCCATTTCCCCTTCAACATTTTCATATCAATGATTTCACAATTTTCTCATATTTTCATTTCAATAGTGATTTCAATCACTTTCCATTCTTATTACCTCGGCCACCCTTATCACCACAACCCACACCTTATTACTTCGTGTTGCGGCGCGCAACCCGATCCCACCGTACAATCACAATTCACAAACAACACAACAACAACAACAACAATAGTTCACAAAGAACAACCACAACAATTTCTCGAAGAACAATAACAACAATTTCTCAAAGAATTTCCACAACCATCAATACTATTTCCATCATGTTCAACAACGCGTATGTATTTTATATCACCACGATAATTGCCAATACAAGCCATATATGTTATGAACAATAATAATAATTTCTCAAAGGATTTCCACAACCATCAATACTATTTCCGTCATGTTCAACAACTCGTATGCATTTTATATCACCGCGATAATTGCCAATACAAGCCATATATGTTATTACCACAATTGTTCCAATTTCATCATTCACGATTTCCTTCTATCATTTGTTTCTCAACTCTTACCACATAACTCATTCACAATCACACATTTGGTTTATTGCCAATTACGGACACCATTATATCAGGAGATCTAACCACAAACAATCAAATCATACCAAACACAATAATTCCACAAGTAGTTCACGTAGATATTACATACCAGATATTCGTGCACCAAACAAAGTGACTTTACAAAGGTCAAAGTTAGCCATACATACCTCGTTTTAGCTTTCCTTAAGTTACTACGATATTCCGGAAACTCTAGCAACTTCAATCTATTTTGAGACGTAACAAAATTAACACAAATTAGGAAGGTAATCATGGTTTCAACTTATTGGAGCATTTTATCAAACACTAGTTGAGCATCATAAATATTAACTTCCTTTTACAAGATTTCCTTCATTCCCCAACCCAATCTTTACCTATTTATGTTCATCAATCTTCCCGCAACCCTATTTGCACATGCATGCATACATAATACTATTATACCAAGAATCGTACCTCAATGACCCATCTCCCAATCTCTACAATATCAACACAACCTAGGTTAGACACTTATGGCTCCCAATCACCATTCCATGAGTTCTAATGTGTATATCATACATAAATAATTACCATAGAGTAGTTAGAGATGATAGACATACCTCTTGTAGTAAGAATTTTTAAGAATCCCCACTTTTGGTGTTCTTGAAAAATTCAAGGATTTTAAGGAAGTTCTAAGGATTTTCAAGATTAATCCTTGTTAGTAAAGGTGTTTAGGGGGTAGAAATCACTCAAAGTATTCTAAAAACCTTACCTTGGATCATAGGGATGAAGTTTGGGACGAAATCCCCTTGAGAGAGCAAGCCTTAACCCCAAAAATGACTTGGGAACTCTCTAGACCGGTCTTGAGGTATTTAGGGGCCTGCTACTAGTGCGCCCGCGCATAGGCCGCGCTAACGAGGCAGAAAGAAACTCAATTAGCGCTGGCTACGCGCTCCCGCGCTAAGGCCGTGCTACTGACACATGCCCAGTAAAATAATCATAACTTTCTGTATACAACTACAAATGACAAACGGTTTGTTGAGTTGGAAACTAGACTCAAAGGGCTTTAATTTGATAGGTTGTTAATCACACAACTCCTTATAGAACTGGAGATATGATCGTCCAAAGTAAGGTCTTGTGCGCACTCATTTACAATTTTCGTCTATTATGAAATTTTCCAACTTGGCTTAGACTTAGGCCTCGCCTTAGACCCCAATCCACCTCTAATATGAATTATATGCTTATTAACATATCCAATTGATACCCATTATATCATGAATCCTCATTTGCACACAAAATGAAATAATTAGTCAACCTTGGCACGACGAAATCTTAAGTTACTTGAAAGAAAAAACATTCCAGGGCCTTACAATAAGAGAGTCTTATTGGTGAAAACCCTCACGGGCACCGTAAGGTGATGGAAAGCTGAGAAAAATTAAAAATGAGAGAGTCTTATTGGTGAAAAAATTCACGGGCACAGTAAGGCGAAGGTGAGTTGAGAGATGAACAAATGAGAGAAGTTTGTTGGTGAAAACCCTTCAGGGCACCACAAGCCGAACAAGGTCAGTGACTTGGCGAAGAGATTGGGTTTTGGAGATCTCGGGGCATAAAGTATGACAACCGAAAGGTGATTGGATGAACGGGCTGGGCTGATCAATCCGAAATGCATGTCATGATCATTGGTGCTAGTTGCCTCACTCAGATAAGTTCCTTTTTCATTTTCTCCCTCAAACAGTCATCTTGTTTCAGTGTCTCTTCTTTATTTCTTTACCCTCGAAGTCATTGCATTTTATTTCTTTTGGGTTTATATCTCTAAGGCTTTTCCAATGTCAGCCTTGTTTAAGCAAGTAAAAAGGGATTTCAAAGCTTACTACCAGCTTCCGAAATTGCACAAAGCAAAGTGCGGCCAAAGCATACCAGAGATAGCATGAAGTAAAGTGGGAAATAAGGTATCAGTGAAAGTTGCATTGGTCGACGGGTTTAGTAGTCTTGTGGGAGATACAAAGGTTCAGTTAGAAAGGTTAGAAATGTAAGACAACGGTTTGGGTGTAGAGCACTCGGGTCATCCAAGGTCCTGCGGTTGAGAGTCAGTCAGAAAGTCAAACAGTTCTTGGCCAGTTCAAGGCAACCAGTCAAAGCAAAGCACAGCAGCGGAGAGGCCACCTTCAGCAAGAATGCCACAAACTAATCACCATATTTTGAACTGACAAGATTTTTCTTTGATTTGAAAGAGGTCGAGAAAATGCCATTTACTTCAGAGAAACCTTCTGTAAAGAAAGCAAGTACCGGACAGGTTCGACCGTAAATCCTCTAGACCCTCCTGGACAATACGACCTAGCTAAAATTCAAAACAGTATGATTAACAAGATCTAGCATAAGCTGTATCTGGAGGAAACACAAGTTGGCTTTGAAGTTTCATTCTTAGGATAGGATTCAATTTGAAATTTTCAGGACCCTCCTGAAAAATGGGACTTAGATTTAAGACCTCCATTAGATAACAAGATTTAGCGTAAGTTCTGCCGTAGGGAAATATAATTTAGCCTTAAAGTGGTCACTCTAAAGAGGAGACTTGATTTTACTTTTCAGGACCCTCCTAGATAATGGAATTTAGTTTTAAGCTTTGAGGACCCTCCTAGAAAATGGGATGTAATTTTAAGTTGTCAGGACCTTCCTAGATAATTGGATTTAATTTTAAGTTTTTAGGACCCTCATAGATATTGAGATTTAGCGTAAGTTTTACCGTTAGGAAATAAGATTTAGCTTTCAGGTTTTCACTCTTAAGATAAGATTTAATTTTCAGGACCCTCCTAGATAATGAGACCTAGTTAATTTCAAGGCTTTCATAGATAACAAGATTTAGCGTAAGTTCCACTTTGGGGAAGTATCATTTAGCATTTAAAGTTTTTCACTTTTGAGATGAGGCTTGGTTTGAAAGTTTCAGGATAAGGGAATTTAGTTAGAATTTATTCTCGGTTAACACTCACGTATGTTTCCAATACCAAACTGGGGCAGGAAAATTTCTTTTGTTTTGTCTATTTTGTTGAAATCAGCCGCCCACTTGAAGAACAAGGGAAGATAGCACGAATTTCAAGAATACAAAGCAGTTAAAGTTTTGGCATTCAGGCACCTACTTGGAGAAATAAGGGAGGATAGTTCAAAGGAAAAGCAGTCTCAAGAAAAGGACAATTCAGGTGTCAGTAATCAGGAGCCCACCTGGAGAACAAAGGGAAAAGCAATTCAAGTGTTGGTAATCAGGATCCCACCTGGAAAACAAAGGGAAAACAATTCAAGTTTCAGAGGGAAGGAATACAATTCAAATGTTGGTAATCAAGCGCCCACTTGGAGAACAAAGGGAAGGCAACAATGTTCAAAGGAAAGCGGGATGAGTTCAGCAGTCAGGCGCCCACCTGGAGAACAAAGGGAAAACAATTCAAGTTTCAAAGAAAAGGAATACAATTCAAGTTCAGCAGTCAGGAGCCCACCTGGAGAACAAAGGGAAAATCAATGCAAGTGTTGGTAATCAGGAGCCCACCTAGAGAACAAAGGGAAAAGCAATTCAAGTGTTGGAAATCAGGAGCCCACCTGGAGAACAAAGGGAGAACAATTCAAGCGTCGGTAATCAGGAACCCACCTGAAGAACAAAGGGAGGAGCAATTCAAGCATCGGTAATCAGGAGCCCACCTGAAAAACAAAAGGAGAAGCAATTCAAGTGTCGGTAATCATAAGCCCACCTGAAGAACAAAGGGAGAAGCAGTTCAAGTATTGGTAATTAGGAGCCCACCTAGAGAACAAAGAGAGAGCAATTCAAGCGACGGTAATCAGGAACCCACCTGAAGAACAAGGGAGGAGCAATTCAAGCGTCGGTAATCAGGAGTTCACCTGAAGAACAAAGGGAGAATCAATTAAAGCATCGGTAATCAGGAGCCCACCTGAAGAACAAATGGAGAAGCAGTTCAAGTTTCGGTAATCAGGAGCTCACCTGGAAAACAAAGGGAGAGCAATTCAAGCGTCGGTAATCAAATGCCCACTTGAAGAACAAGGGAAGACGACAAAAGTTCAAAGGGAAAACAACAATGTTCAAGAAAAGATGGTTCAAGTTTAGTAATCAGGCGCCCTCCTGGAGAACAAAGGGAAAGCACCTCAGAATACAATTCAAGTCAGCGACAAAGGAAGCTCACTCAGAGAGTACAAGTCAGCAGAAACTGCAAGTTTAAGTTCGAAGATATAGATAGGATTCTTGTAATTCATAGATCATAGTTTAGTCTAGTTTCTTTTGTTTTGGCTTGGTGTAATAAGTGGTTCAGCAAGCAGTAGCACCAACAACAACAGTGGAATCACAGCTTCCTGGTAGTCCCGGCTACCAAAATTTTCCGAACTACACTCACCTGATTCCTTGATAGCCAAGGATATGTAGGCAACCTCGGGAGCAGGGTGCGGTCAAATCTTTCAAAAATGCTTCCCACGGAGTATTCATACGGGCAAAAAGTCGCTCGTATCCGCTCACTTTATCTTTGCACGAAAACCCTTCGGGTTTCCGAGCAAAGAGGGGTAGCTGTGAGCACGTGATTTTTGCCTTATATGAATTACTCCTATAAAATATAAGAAAATAATTTTTTCCAATTTTTGCAATTTTATAGGACTTTTTGTAGAATTTTATTAATTATTAGCATTTTTGTGCATATTTAATTTCCATTAAAAATAAAAAAAATATACGCATTGAATCTAGGTTTGATTTTACATTTTTGGAATTAATTAGCATTTATTTCTTTTGTTAAAAAAATAAAAATCACAAAATAGCTCATTTTACACCTTTTAATTTTAGTCATTTGATTTTTCCTTTTGATCTAGGACTAAGTAATTTTATAATTATTGTGACTAAGCAATTAATTTAATTTTACAACTTAAATTAATTTAGGAGTTGATTTAGGATTTTATTAATTAAAGAAAGAAAAAGGAAAACAAAAGGAAAAGGGAAAATGAAGAAGTTCTATTATTAAAACCAATTGGGCTAATGGCTAAGCCCAAATCCCACCCCAATAACCCAATTATGCCCAACCCTTTTAACCTAAAATCTGATCCCAATTAGCCCGCCCAGGTCCAGCCCCAAACCCAACCCGACCCCAAATATTAATAACACAAAAGAAGCAAACGAGCCTTAAATCCTAAAACTCAGAAAAGCGGCGCAGTTACTGTTCAATCATCTCTCTCGCCCAAACCAAGCCCCAATTCAGTCCGAATCCATGGCAAGCGATCCCCAATCTCCAACTCGCGTCTCTCCCTTCTCTCTTCCTGCCATAACTGTAACGGTTTCTGACACCAAAGATTCCCCTCCCCCTCACTCGCCCGAATTCGAGATATAGCGCGCGATTGGAAGGTTCTGAGAACAATCGTTGGATGAGTGTGAGGCGTTGGATTGATTTCACTCAATCCGAGGCGCACATTCATCAGAGTTTCGTTTTTAAAAAGGGCCGATTCCGATTTTTTAAGAGGAGGATTCTGGAGTAAAAATTGGAAGGGAAAGGTTTAAGGATTTTTTTGGGCTTCTCATTTTCTTCTCGGAAAGCTTCTTTGAAAATTGAAAAAAATACAAAAACATTTAGAGTGTTCAATCTGATTTTGGGTTCCAAAAAGATGGAAATCAACTGAGGTCTATTGAATATTCATGAGATTCAAGTTCGTCGATTTCGTTTCTACTGCTGTCCTACTGATTTGCTGCTGAACCTCGCTAGGATTTTGGAATCAAAAGGTGTATTTGCTACTTCTGTAATTATTATAAAGAAAGTTTGCAATTTCAGGTTCGACTTCTTCTCCTATGTACCTCTATTTTAAGGTGTTCTTAAGCTATGGGGTTTGTTTATAGAATGGCGTTTTCTTTGATCAAATTTCATGTAGGAGTCGAACCTAGAATTATCATTTAGTTTCGATTCGTATTCGAAAGTGATGTTTGATACATTGTTTCTTGCTGATGAGTATCTTTTCACTGGTGTGATGTGCTTGAGTACGTTCAGTCAGTAAGAGCTGGTTTGAGTGTTCGTCTTCTATTCCCTGTGTGATGTAACTGTTATTTTGGGGTCGAGTTATCTTTTGAGTCAAGATTTCGTCGTTTTAAATGAACGATTGCGTTCAGCTTTGTGATTGTATGGATTCCTAAAAGGTGTCACATTATTGTTAGTTTTAGGTCGACTAGTTCTCCCAATATTCGCAAAGTTTAACTGTTATGGTTAGTTGGTCTGTTAATGTAAAGCTTCTCTTGTTTGTTGAAACATGGAGGTTGAATCATAGGTTTGCTTGATTCTGAACATGACAGTGTGAGTATGAAGCATTGCATTTGAGGTGTTGTCACACCTCCTTTTTCCGCGCCCGCGAGGGGTACAAGGGAGTTTTCTCCAATTAAAGGACAGTCGAAACGGGATTTATTTAATTATTTCAGAGTCGCCACCTGGGAATTTTAAGGCGTCCCAAGTCACCAATTTTAATCCCTGAATCGAGGAGAATATGACTCTGTTTATTATTCTGCGAACCAGAAATCCTGAGTAAGGAATTCTGTTAATCCGGAAGAAGGTGTTAGGCATTTCCGAATTCCGTGGTTTTAGCACGGTCGCTCAACTGCTTTCATTCTTGGCTTAACTATCTTGATTTTTTACTAAATATGTTTTTATTGCATGATTTTACAACCGCTTTTACTTATTGTTTACAATTATATGGACGAATTACGCGTACATATATTCGTATTATATACTTTTTATAATTACCGGAGATCGTGCCACGCGTACGTGTACACAATAAAATTGTTATAGTTTTTATCAACAAAACATATGTTCGAAAAATAAAATCAGGAACATCATCACCCTTGTATTTAGATAATGAACTGCACATCTCGGGTTATATAAAATTATTTAATATTTTTTTTAAAGAAATTCATTTTATTAAATATTCACTCGAAATTGCGCGTACGCATAATCCGAATTTTTTGCTTTTAAAAATATAATCAGGGTGCGCGAACGCATCCCTGGTTGCGTAAAATTTTTGTTAACAATATTATGGATTTTCCACAAAATTGTTTATTGGGGGATTCATATTTTAGGGGATGCCTTTAAATTCTTAAAAGAATTCATGATTTATTAAATATTGTCCGTTGACTATAATTTCCGAATATTAATTATGTTCATCCCAAGACTATTCAAATTCAAAATAAAGAATAAGAACATGATTAATACTACTCTTCACAAATACGACATATATATCTATATGCTCGATAATGAATTATATATGAAATTAAAAATGATTTATAAAGGGAAGAATATTTTTCAAGAACTTTTTTTTTTTTTAATGCAAGTCCTATTTCTAATTGTCGTTGATGTAAAGTGTTGCAATTTGTACATCTCATTTTTATTCTCATATACTTGCTTTTAATCCAATAGGCCTAATTATTTATTTAGGATGGTAAATAAGCATTAAATTGATAAGAAAGGGAATTATTATACAAATTGATTAACAACATTGCCTTACATGTCATATGTTCATATTTGTATGTTTTGAAACATTCGTAACACTTTAACATCATAATGTGCCATAACAACTCAACTTACCGTCCACTAATGGTTCTATAGATACCTGTTATGATGCCACATATGAACGTACAACTTATATCATTCCTTCCACAACTAAATCAGATGATCAGAATAAACTAGCAATATGGTTTTTATATTTTTCACGCTATTCTTTATTCAACTAACAATGTCACAAGGCCTAATTAATGGCCAATCTTTATATCATGTTTCTTACCTTGACAGTTCAAACATGACAAAACTAATGAGATGGAGAGCTAACATTATTACAAAAACTTATATGAATTTCAAGGTAAGACAATTAACTCATAGTTATCAAACTGAATTCACTACTAATTATCTAACATGAAACAAAATGAAATTTAAACTGGTGAACTTGGACAAATGGAAAAACAAAATTGCAATTCAAGCTTCATTGATTAGTCATGTTGAATCTCTTTCCAACATGAAATTTAAAAGACATGTACCTGAAAATGAAGGTGGAAGGAGTAAATTTCAGCAGTAACAGCAGTAACAAACTCAGCAAAATACCAGTATTCCCACAGATTTGAGCAATAATAAGACCCGAAGAAAACAGATGCATAGTACAGTTAAATAAAAAAAAACTTCAGATGTTTAACTGAACCAGTGGAACCAAAAAAAATTGAACAGATTCAACAAAAGAACAATATTTCAGATTTCAGTTTCTTTTCGGTTTCAAATTCCCATTTTTCTGATTTTCTGTTTCTGCTGTTGTATCTGTGTGTGTGTGCGACTGTAACCCTCCTTCAAATTTATTATGACTGTAACCTTTCCAGTCCCCTTAAGCTCTACTTATCTGTCTGAAAACTGTATCTTTTCAGATTTTTTCTCTTCCTCTCTAAATCTCTTAAAGTCTGTCTAAATTCTGTTCTGAAATCTCTCCCAAAAAAACTGCCTTAATCTGCCCATCAGATCCTGTATTTATACAGGTCTGCCCCTTTTCTTGTTAGTGCTACATGGACCCCTTTTATCTTTTAAAAACAGAAAAATTCCATTAAAACCCTCTTTTTCTACTTTAAACCCCATTAAGTTAACTTTTCCCTGATCTTAAGCAGTCCATTACACTTTGTTTCCCATTATCTCATTAAATTAAAACCATTAACAAACCACTTTCAGCCCTCTATTATATCATATTACCTTCACTGTTTCGTTACCAGTAGTACCCCTGAAAACCTACTGTTATTACTGAAAAATCAGAACCCACTGTAAAACAGATTCTATAATCTGTATAAACTTAATTATCCTTCTGATTTACAGCTATAACCAATCCTATGATTTTGAGACAGTATATCACATTTCTAATAACTGATTGACAAGAACTGAATTTAAACAGGGGATTCTCAACTGAACACTGAATAAAACACCCTTAACATTACACAGAACATGCAGGATTATTTCAACTGAAATTCAAAACTGAACTAAAAGCAAACAAATACAGGAGCATTGTCAATATACTGACAATGCCCTGAAACTTAATGTTCAGGAAACAATATACATACAACATTTATTCTGACAGACTTATTGAAATGTAAACAAAGGTGATTTAATTGACGAGTATTAATTAAACTGATTGTCTACAACAATTGTCAACAAGCAGTCTATAGAAACAGATTATTTCAATCAGTATTAACGAGAATTCATAATATAACTAATCGACAAACTTAATCGAGTCGATTACACGTATTGTAAATAATCATACCATCAGAAACAATTTACTTATTATATCATATAGACGGGTAGGAGACAGAATCAAAATAGAAGATGTGAAAATTACAGTCTAATAAAACAAACACAAAACACACATAGAATGCAAAAAGAAAAATAAGAAAAAATACCTCTAAATCTTTAAATTTACAGACTTGGATTCATCTTGGATTCGGACTTTGTTTGAAATCAAACAGACCTTAGTCGAAGTATTTTCCACTGAAAATACTTCGACTAAGGTCGATTAAACCTCAATCTTTATTCAACTTGGACAGAATCCAGAAATTTGGTATTTCTAGGGTTCCTGAAGGTTCGATTTGGGACTTAACTATTTCTGGTCAGATTCGAGGGGGACCAAATACAAAACACGGGTGAGGGTAGCCTAGGGGTCATTTGGTGCCAGTTTAGAATAGATCTGAGCTTGTTCTTGTTTGGTCCGAACCTTCAAAAGAAGATTCGAAGAGTTCTGAGGGGATTCGAACCAAACCGATGTCAGATCCATAACGAGGCATGCTAGGGGGTGCTATGGTGTTAACTAGGGGTTGTTTGGTTTAGATCTGAGCTTGGCTCGAATCTTCAAATGAAGATTCGAGAACCTTCAGAAAGATTCGAGCCAAGTGGCTAGCATATCTGGATAGAGGAGGTTCAGGGGGTTCTAGGGTGTTATTTTGGTGACCGGCGGCGTTGATGCCGCCGGGTTTCAGGCGGTGGGATCCTAGGGCGGCTAGGGTTAGGAGTGGGGGTTTGGGGGACGATGATGAACAGTGTAGGAGGGGGGTATTTAGTTTGGGGTCGGGGTAGGGGCCTGAGACTTATATAGGGGTGGGGTGGATTGATATTGTCCGTTGGATTAGATAGAATGAAGGGCCAGGATCAATTCATTAAACCAAACGATGTCGTTTGGTTTAATGCTAGGGTCGGCTGAGTCGGGTTACTGGATCGGGTTGCGGGTTACGGGTAAAGGGGTGAGATCTTGACCGTTGGTTGGATTTGATCCAACGGTCCCCGAAAAACTACGACCAAACGCTGTCGTTTCGGCTCGTCTGGTTTGGACCAGACTTGGGCTGCCTGGATTGGGCTAAGGGGGGTAATTTTGGTTTTGGGCCTGGATTTTAATCCAGGTCCGATTTTGTATATATATACATTTTTTTTCATTTTTTCTAATTTAAATTTCTAAGTTTAATTATAAAACAATTTTAATTTCACAAAAATATATTAATTACTCTATAACAATTATTTAACACATAGACAAAACATCAATCACACAGTGGAAAATAGAACTATTGCATATTTTTTGTGATTTTATTTAAATTATCTTTTAAATGCATAATTAAATCCTATATGCATGCAACATGTATTTTATTTTATTTTTCATTTTATTATGACAAAGTAAACATTTATGGACATAACACAAATATTTAACACCACGCAAATTCAAGAATTACACAGTAAAAGAAATTTATTTGATTTTTGATTTATTTTGGAGTAGTTTTCGTAAAGGCAAAAATCACGTGCTCATAGCTGCCCCTCTTTGTGCGGAAACTCGAAGAGTTTTCGTGCAAAGATAAAGTGAGCGGATACGAGCGATTTTTTGCCCGTTCAAGTACTCCGTGGGAAGCATTTTTTGAAAGATTTGACCGAACTTCTGCTTCAAAGGTTTCCGACATATCCTTGGCTATAAAGGAATCAGGTCAATGTAGTTCGGGAAGTTTTTGGTAGCTGGGACTACCGTGGGACTGTGATGTTACTGCTGCTTCGTGCTATTTTTACTGCTTGCTGACCTCCTTATTACACCTTACTTCAAAGGTAATACAAAAAACTAAACTAGATTATGGTACAGGAATTATAAAAATCTTATCTAGATCATGCCCTTGCGTTTCTTGTTGTCTTGATATCTTGGTGACTCTTGGGCATTTGGCTTATTCCGTATTCCTTTTCATTGTGTCCCGTATTTTATTTTGGAAATCCTGTTGTTTCTTGCTGGGGATTCTGTTGGACTCCTCTGTTTTATTGATTCTAAATGTGCTCCTTTCTTATATGAACGGTCTTTTGACTTCAACACTTCAATTGCATTCCCTCGTTCTCCAGGTGGGTGCCTGACTGCTTCTTTTCTTTCTTTATCCTCATTCTCCAGGTGGACGCCTGACTTCTTTTTAACTTCTTCATCCTCATTCTCCAGGTGGACGCCTGACTTTCTTTTTAACTTCTTCGTCCTCGTTCTCCAGGTGGACGCCTGACTTCTTTAATTCTCATCCTCATTCTCCAGGTGGACGCCTGATTTCTTTAATTTTTATCCTCATTTTCCAGGTGGACGCCTGACTTCTTCAATTCTTTGTCCTCATTCTCCAGGTGGACGCCTAACTTCTTTAATTCTTATCCTCATTCTCCAGGTGGACGCCTGACTTCTTTAATTCTCATCCTCATTCTCCAGGTGGACGCCTGACTTCTTTGATTCTTTATCCTCATTCTCCAGGTGGACGCCTGACTTCTTCAATTCTCATCCTCATTCTCCAGGTGGACGCCTGACTTCTTCTTTTCTCATCCTCATTCTCCAGGTGGACGCCTGACTTCTTTAATTCTCATCCTCATTCTCCAGGTGGACGCCTGGCTTCTTTAATTCTTCATCCTCATTCTCCAGGTGGACGCCTGACTTCTTTGATTATTATCCTCATTCTCCAGGTGGACGCCTGACTTCTTCAATTCTTATCCTCATTCTCCAGGTGGACGTCTGACTTCTTTAATTCTTATCCTATTCTCCAGGTGGACGCCTGACTTCTTCAATTCTTTACTAAGTATTTCCTGACACAAATATTGTACTTGCCCCTGTTTTAAATCAAAGAAAACTTCGTTAGTTTAAAGCAGGGTGGTTGGCTGGGTATTCTTGCCGATGGTGATGCTTCTCTTCGTCTCTTTTTATTGCCTTAGAATGGTTGAAAAGACTGTTTTGTCCTTGTAATTGATCCTTGACTATAGGACTCCCCTTTGTATGTTTTCCTTCAAATCCTTTTAACTGTAATCATATATCCCTTCTGACTTTGTTGATCCACTTTTGATTTCACCTTTTTTTTACACCCATATCTTTTATCTCCCACCTTTCGTGGCTGTATTTTGTAACCTTGAATCTTGGTAGTATACCTTGACATTCCTTCTTATTTGTTTGGAATAAAACTTATCTCAAAGCTTTTAGAAAAGTAAGATTATTAGTGACGAAATAACGATGATTTCGACAATTATAGAATGAAAAGAAAAATCCAAGTTTGGATGACTGTTTGGAGAAAGAATAAAAACCTATCTGATTGGAGTTACTGGCACCAATGATCAGGGTATGCATTTCGGATTAATCAACCCAGTCTTTTAATCAATCTCCTTTCAATTGTCTCATTTTTGTTTTTTGCCAAAATTTCCATAATCCAACCTCATTTTTCATTTCACAGACCTGTTGGACTTGCAATGTCTCAAAGAGTTTTCACCGATAAACTTTCCTCATTTGTTCATTTTCTTTCACTTCCTTTTCGCCTTATGGTGCCTACGAAGGTTTTCACCAATAAGACTCTCTCATTTTACTTTTCTCTCAACTTCCGTCGCCTTATGGTGCCCGTGTGGGTTTTCACCTATAAGACTCTCTCATTTTTACTTTCTTTTCTTGTTTGTACCAGAGTGTTATGAACCATCTTCATTTGCTTGATTCAGCATTTTTTCTAAGATTGGTCGAAAGGTCTTTCTGGTATGGGGTTAGAAATGGAAAAGGTATTAAAAGCTAAACAGTTCTGGTATGGGTTTAAAATTACAACTCTTGGAATCTTTTTCTTATTTCCAATACAATTTCTGCCCCAGTTTTTGATTGGGGTTGCTTGACATAACTTTTTGTGCACATTATGTATATTGTGCACCCTATGACCGAGCCGTGAGGCGCCTACGTATCCTTCTTTGAGGAATCAGGTCAAACGTAGTTCACTAAATAATAGTGATTTTTTTTATTTCATACTTGATTTTCATTGATTCCAAAAGAGGGTAGGAAAGAAACAAGTATGGCTCAAAGGGGAAACAAAGGGTATAGTGTTTCGGATAGCAGAATAAATTGTCTTTGTCATTCCAATCTTCGAAATAATGCTAAATACAAACATTCAAAAATTTATGCATAATATCTCTTTACCGCGTCAGAATTGATCGCGATGTCTATGCACTTGCCTTCAATGTCTGTTAAGCATAGTGCACCATTCGATAATACTCTGGTCACAATGAATGGTCCTTGCCAATTCGGGGCAAATTTGCCTTTTGCTTCAACCTGATGTGGAAGAATACGTTTCAGCACATGCTGACCTACTTCAAACTTCCGGGGACGTACCTTTTTGTTGTATGCTCTTTCTATTCTTCTTTGATATAATTGACCATGGCATACTGCGGTCAATCGTTTTTCATCAATCAAGTTTAACTGTTCTAGACGGGTTTTGACCCATTCATCATCATCAATCTTTGCTTCGGCGATGATCCGAAGGGAAGGAATCTCAACTTCTGCAGGAATTACTGCTTCAGTGCCATATACCAACAAATAAGGAGTGGCTCCTACTGAAGTGCGAACAGTAGTGCGGTATCCCAATAATGCAAATGGTAATTTTTCATGCCATTGTTTTGAACCTTCTACCATTTTCCGAAGTATCTTCTTTATGTTTTTGTTGGCTGCTTCTACTGCTCCATTCGCCTTGGGCCGATATGGGGTAGAGTTGCGATGTGTAATCTTAAACTGTTGACATACTTCCTTCATTAGGTTGCTGTTAAGATTAGCACCGTTATCTGTGATGATCACCTTCGGGATTCCGAATCGACATATGATATTTGAGTGGACAAAATCGACCACAGCTTTCTTGGTCACTGATTTGAATGTCTTGGCCTCAACCCATTTGGTAAAATAATCAATAGCTACCAGAATGAACCTGTGCCCATTGGATGCTGCCGGCTCAATTGGTCCAATCACATCCATGCCCCAGGCAACGAAGGGCCATGGTGCCGACATTGTGTGCAACTCGGATGGTGGAGAATGAATCAAATCTCCGTGTATTTGGCATTGATGACACTTGCGCACAAAACTGATACAATCTCGCTCCATGGTAAGCCAATAGTAACCAGCTCGGAGGATTTTCTTTGCCAACACATATCCACTCATGTGGGGTCCGCAAACTCCTGAATGTACTTCAGACATGACAGTTGTAGCTTGTCTGGCATCTATGCATCTTAATAATCCAAGATCTGGTGTTCTTTTATACAAAACTCCTCCGCTTAAGAAGAATCCATTTGCCAATCGCCTAATGGTCCTCTTTTGATCTCCTGTGGCTTGTGCGGGATATATCCCCATCCTGATATACTCCTTGATGTCGTGGAACCATGGTTCACCATCAAATTCTTCTTCAACCATATTGCAATAAGCGTGCTGATCGTGGACTTGAATATGTATCGGATCTACATAAGCTTTGTCCGGATGGTGCAACATTGATGCCAGGGTAGCCAATGCATCAGCAACCTCATTATGGATTCTTGGAATATGTTGGAATTCCACTGATTGAAACCGCTGACAAAGATCATGTAGACATTGTCGGTATGGTATGAGCTTCAAGTCTCGGGTTTCCCATTCTCCTTGAATTTGATGTACCAAAAGATCCGAATCTCCCATGACTAAGATTTCTCGGATACCCATGTCTGCGGCTAGCCTTAACCCCAAAATGCAAGCTTCATATTCAGCCATATTATTGGTGCAATAAAATCGTAATTGAGCCGTAACAGGATAGTGATGCCCTGTTTCAGAAATGATTACAGCTCCTATCCCAACTCCTTTCATGTTAGCGGCTCCATCAAAGAAAAGTTTCCAGCCAGGCTTTTCAATTCGCTCCACCTCGTCGATATGCATTGTTTCTTCATCAGGAAAATAAGTCTTCAATGGCTCATATTCCTCATCGACCGGGTTTTCGGCTAAATGATCGGCCAGTGCTTGAGCCTTCATTGCAGTTCGAGTCACATAGATGATGTCAAATTCTGTGAGCAATATCTGCCACTTTGCAAGTCTTCCCGTTGGCATAGGCTTTTGAAAAATGTATTTCAATGGATCCAACCGAGAAATGAGGTAAGTAGTGTAGGATGACAAATAGTGTTTCAATTTTTGAGCTACCCATGTTAGGGCGCAACATGTCTTTTCCAGATGAGTATACTTAACCTCATAAACTGTGAACTTCTTGCTAAGGTAGTAGATGGCCTGTTCTTTTCTGCCAGTGAGGTCATGTTGCCCCAATACGCAACCAAATGAATTTTCCAAAACCGTCAAGTAAAGAATCAAAGGTCTTCCTGGCTCTGGCGGGACCAACACGGGTGGTTTGACAAGTATCCTTTTATCTTATCGAACGCTTCTTGACACTCATCGGTCCATTTGACCGCATCATCCTTTTTCAACAATTTGAAAATTGGCTCACAGGTTGTTGTGAGCTGAGCAATAAACCTGCTGATGTAATTCAACCTCCCCAACAAACTCATTACTTCAGTTTTGTTTCTTGGAGGTGGCAGTTCTTGGATGGCTTTAATCTTTGACGGATCTAGCTCGATGCCTCGTCGACTGACTATGAATCCCAGCAACTTTCCGGATGGAACTCCAAATGCGCATTTGGCAGGGTTAAGCTTGAGGTTGTACCTGCGAAGTCTTAAGAAGAACTTCCTCAAATCCCCAACGTGGTTGGCCTGATGCTTTGATTTTATGATCACATCATCCACGTATACCTCAATTTCCTTGTGTATCATATCATGAAACACTGTGGTCATTGCTCTCATATAGGTTGCTCCGGCGTTCTTTAGACCGAATGGCATTACCCGGTAGCAATAAGTTCCCCATGGTGTGATGAATGCCGTCTTTTCTGCATCTTCTTCATCCATTAGAATTTGATGATACCCGGCATAACAATCCACGAAAGACCCTATATCATGCTTGGCACAATTGTCGATCAAAATATGGATATTGGGTAATGGGAAATTATCCTTTGGACTTGCTTTGTTGAGATTGCGATAGTCGACGCATACTCTAATTTTGCCGTCTTTCTTTGGCACAGGAACGATATTAGCTAACCAAACAGGATATCGAGTGACTCGAATGACCTTTGCTTCCAATTGTTTGGTGATTTCTTCCTTAATTCTCACACTCATATCAGGCTTGAATTTTCTCAGCCTCTGCTTGACAGGAGGCACCGTTGGATCGGTGGGCAATTTGTGGACCACTAAATCAGTGCTCAAGCCCGGCATGTCGTCATACGACCATGCAAAAACATCTTTGAATTCTATGAGTGCTTTAATTAACTCCTCTCGGATCTTTGGTTCGAGATGGACACTTATTTTAGTTTCCCGGACATTACTCGTGTCCCCTATATTGACGTCCTCGGTATCACTCAAGTTAGGTTTGATTTTTTCCTCAAAGTGAATTAACTCTTTACTAATCTCTTCAAAAACCTCATCTTCATCATATTCTGATTCATAATCACAATATATTTCTTGAATTAATATTTCGGAACCAGATTGATTTTTAAGACTGGGCTGAGGATTCCTCATGCATGCCATATCACTAGAGCCAGCGTAAAAGGAACTGTACAGGAAAGAAGAAAAAGAAAAGAAAGCTATTAGGAATGATAATAAAAAGGAAACTGCTTTTTATTGGATGATGAAAGATAACAAGGTTTGCACACTTCAAACAAACTGTAAGATAAGCTTTTGGGATTACAACCCTGAAGTAACCCAAACAAACTGAAAGAAAATCAAAATAAACTACCAAGACTCCTTTCGAATTGGGAGAGGAGTGGCTTTCCAATTATTGAGCTTTGTTTCTGGCCCAACGAATTGAACTTCTGCGTTGCTACACCCTTCTCCGCTTTCCAACATATTCACATCACTAAACAATTTCTCGAACCTTTCAATTAATTCCTTCTCAGGATTGACCCGGGATTTAGGAATTGTTGTTATCGGGCGATTTTTAGCGCCGGTCTTGACAAAAGACTTTGACAGATGTGGTACTGGTTTTGGAAGAACCCATGCTTGGTGTTTCAACTTCCTGGCCCTTATCACGTCATTGGCGGTGGGTATGAACCCTAAACCGAATGTTCCCCAGTTCTTGGGGAGAGATATTGGTTGTACAATTCCTTGCATAGATAAGCCCAGACCTTTGCCGGGTATAAAGCCATTCTTTAACATTTCATAAGCTACCATGACTGATGCAGAGGATATCTTTGGATTCGGAAGGTATTTCCCTTCTAGAATTTTCTCTACCGACACCGTGTCGGACACTTGGTATACCCATGGTCCTTGGTCAATTTCTGTTCCCTCGACCGGTACAATGGTACTGTTGTGAGCATTTAAACTTTCTTCTCCATGCACGACTATTTCTTGATGATCCCATTCAAACTTGACAGCCTGATGTAGTGTTGACGGGACTGCTTTAGCAGCATGGATCCATGGTCGACCCAACAACAAGTTGTAAGAAACAGTCATGTCCAACACTTGGAATTCCATTGTGAATTCAACTGGCCCTATAGTTAGTTCCAACACTATGTCGCCAAATGAATCTCTGCTTCCACCGTCAAATCCTCGTACGCAGATACTATTCTTCTGGATCCTCTCCTCTTTAATTTTTAATTTGTTTAAAGTGGAGAGAGGGCATATGTTTGCACTGGACCCATTGTCAACCAATACCCGGGTTACTACGGAGTTTTCACATTTCACGGTGAGGTAAAGAGCTCTGTTGTGCTCGGTACCTTCCACAGGTAATTCATCATCAGCAAATGTAATTCTGTTTGTCTCAAAGATTCTGTTGGCTATTTTTCCCAAATGATTTACAGAGATCTTTTCAGGAACATGAGCCTCATTCAGGATTTTCATCAAAGCCAGACGGTGCTCCTCTGAATGGATCAGTAATGACAACAATGAAATTTGAGCGGGGGTCTTCTTTAATTGATCCACGACAGAATAATCATGGAGTTTCATTTTTCTTAAAAACTCCTCCGCCTCTTCTTCCGTCACAGCTCTCTTTGTTGGCGTTGGATTGTTTTTAGTTTTTCTCAACTCTTCGGGAGTAAAACATCTTCCCGAACGTGTCAAGCCTTGCACCTCACACACTTCTTCCTTGATTTCTTTGCCCTTGTACATTACAGTCACCCGTTCATAGTTCCATGGGATGGCTTTGTTGTTGATGACCGGCAGCTGGATTACAGGTGCAATAATAACCCGATCTGTACGGGCTCCTTCCACGAATACAATGGGTTTGTTAGCAACCCCTGGTACTATCACTTTCGGCCTTTCTTGTTTTGCGGCAACTTTGCTCGATGATCCCTCCTCGATTATCATAGATGGTCCATCACCATTTCTGTTCTGCTTAGATACCGGCTTCTCCTCTGTTAACTGCTTATCTGGCTTGGTTTCATGAGATTTGATCATCATGACAGTTTGTGACGGCTTTTTTGTCTCCCCATCAGCTTGTATGATTTCTATCATATTAGCCTCTTGATGGGCTGGCATTGGATTTCTATTGATATTTGGGGCTTCGGGGTTTGAACCTCGATTTTATTAGTATCAATCAGCTCTTGTATTGCATTTTTCAAATGCCAACATTTCTTCGTATCATGGCCTGGTGCACCGGAGCAATATTCACAGCTAATGGTGTAATCCAGATTCTTTGTAGGAGGATTGGGTAGCTTGGATTGTATTGGTCTCAGCATGTCTACCTGTCTCAGCCTGTGGAACAGACTGGTGTAAGACTCTCCCAATGGAGTGTAAGTTTTCTTTTTCTGTTCCCTTTCTCCCCTGAATGCTGGCCTAAGCCTGAAACCTGGTCCGGGATAGGCTCGTGGGTAAGTATTTGGTGTGACCGGAGCACGCCAATTGGTGTGAACAGGTGGCTGATTGTATGCTTGAGCATGGTTAATGGAAAAATGAGGCTCTGAAGGGTGATAGTAGTGTTGGGATGAATCATGGTGGTAAGCTAATTGGCGAGGTCGTTGTTGATTATAGTAAAGCGGTGAACCTCTGGGTCCCGGCCAAATTCCTGAATCAACTACCGCTGCTTCCTCCCTCTTCTTTCTTCCGATTCCTCCTACCCCGCCTTGAATAGCTTGAGTAGTTGCCTTAATTGCTGAATAGCTCATGATTTTATTTGTCTTGAGGCCTTCTTCCACCATACCTCCCATCTTCACTACTTCGTTGAATGATTTCCCAACCGCTGAAACCAAGTGGGCATAGTAAGTCGGTTCCAAGGCTTGGAGGAAGTAGTCTACCATTTCACTCTCCTTCATAGGAGGATCCACTCTTGCTGCCTGTTCTCTCCACCGAAAACCATACTCTCTGAAGCTTTCATTGTGCTTCTTCTCAAATTTTGTCAAAGATAATCGATCTGGGATGATTTCTAGATTGTATTGGAAATGGTATGCGAATGCCTGTGCCAGGTCATCCCAGGTGTACCATCTTCCATGGTCCTGGCGTGTATACCACTCCAAAGCTGATCCGCTTAGACTTTGACTGAAGTAAGCCATCAATAATTCATCCTTTCCCCCAGCTCCTCGCATCTTGCTACAGAAACCCCTTAAGTGGGCTACTGGGTCGCCGTGCCCGCTGTATAGGTCAAATTTGGGCATCTTGAAGCCAACTGGCAATTGTACATTGGGGAATAAGCATAAATCTTTGTATGCTACACTGACTTGCCCACCTAATCCCCGCATGTCTCGGAACGATTGTTCTAGACTTTTGACCTTCCTGAACATCTCTTCTTGTTCAGCATTTTTGGCTGGCTTGTCAATTTCGGTTGGGAGATCAAACCGAGGAGCAGTTGAATTGATTTCGGAGGCTTTGAAGGTGGGCTCCGGGGGGTAATATTGGTTGTCTTGGGCCTGAAATGTAGGCTCACTAGGAGATTTGTGAAATGTAGCAGGGGGAGGTGCTACGAAAACAGGAGTCATAGGTGGAGGAAGGTACGGAACTGGTTTTGGAGGTGGAGACTGTGGTGTCTGAGAGGTGGTGCCTCGGTAGTGCTGATAAATGGGGAAACTTGGGGATAATTCAGTGGTGATATTATCCTGAGTTTGGATCATTGATGGAGCAGGGTTATTTGGGTGAGATGGGGGTAACTGTCCTGTAGACCAGGCTTGGTACATCTCAGCCATTTGCTGCTTGAGTTTAAACATCTCTTCTTTCATTTTCCCGACATCCATCTCCTCTAGCTCCATACCTGTGTCAACATCTGGGATAGACATACTTTCGGGTATTGGTCCTTTTGATCTTGTGTGATAGTGATAATATGCCAGTATACTCTTTAGAGAAACTAACTGCTTGAATTCTGAAAATGAACAAACTTGTTAGTTTTGAGAGTTTAACATATATATAATCACACGTTGAGATGCAATGCTCCTAGACAAAATAATCCCTTTCTATTATGCATTTGCTCGGCTGTTTGTGTCGTCCCAGCTTTCTTGAAATTTTTATTGTTATTCACTTTTATTTATTATATATATCTTTTATCGTGGTGGTCGAATCTTATAGAGATTGCCTACGTATCATGCCCCCGCATGAATCAGACCTTGCGTAGTTCGGACTAAAGGCAATCACTTTTTTTATTACACAAAGATGGAATTACATTTGAAAACTTTAAGAAAATGGCTTGAAAACACACACACTTAAATCAAAATAAAAGATACAATTCTTAACATTCTCACAACATGCCCCACTTTCCACTTTTGCTGTCAAATATTGGATTATCTGCTCAATGTGGGGCTTGACCTGGATGGCCTCCCAGCGTACGATACATCCTTTCCAACTCCATTGCTAGATGACGAGCAAAAGTGGGCGCATGCTCTGTAAACCTTTCATAATCCATTCCTTGGCAGTTTACATAACTTTGAGATGTGAAGACTGCCAGGTCGTGGATTTGTGCCCTGAAACCTTGGAGACGTTGGTCTTGGTCTTGCAATTGCTGCTGACGAGTGGTGGCTATATCTCTGACACGGTTTTCACGATCTAGAGCTGATTCTAACAGAGCTCGGAGTCTGGCCTGCTCTAATCTTGCTTGCGATCTTTCCCTGTCGAGGTCTGCTTGTTGATGTTCTCTGTTGCATCTTCTTGCCTCTTCTAGTTGTGCACGAAGCTGGTCTTCTGATCGCATCCAATAGTCTTTTTCCTTCTTGAATTGTGCCTTGTCTTTTTCGGATTGCCTATCTTGGCGTTCCTTGTTAGATCTGGCTTCTTCGTTTAATTGTTGGATCCTTTCTTTTGCTTTGCTCAATGCCCTTTCGTTTTCCGCAAGAATGGAATCATAATCTTGCATTCCTTCAAAGAGATTGGCGATGGTTTTTTTTATCCTTCTAGCTCCTCTTTGGCGTTTCAGAAACTCTTTTCATTTTTTGGAATCGGACATGAAAACTTTCATTCTCACAAGCTAGACTCTTCTTCTCGCCTCCGGCTTCTTGTGCTTGTAAATCTTTCTCCAAACTGAGGCTTCTTAGATTTTCTTTTAGGGCATGGATAGTTGCTTTGTACCCTTTTTCCTTTTCTCCCCAGATCAACCGCTCTTGGATTTTATCATTGAAGTTTTGAACATGGGGTCTTTTTGTTGGCCTTCTTAGCTCAGGCTCTGGTACATCATCCACGCGAGACCGTTTTTCAAACCACCTTGCATATCCAGGATTTATCTCACCCTTTGTAGCGTCTGGGACTTGAGTATCACTTTTCAAGTATCGGCACCCATTCCACATCTGCTGAAGTAGAGCCTCGGGAATAGTGGCTTCTGGGTGTAATTCGATTACTTGCACACTCAAATCTTCATCATCAGGAACTATTTGATATCTCCCTAATTGCCTTAGGACTCTCAGTGGTGCATACGGCTGAATGCTTCTCAATCCCAATAGTAGTAGATAACTATTTGAGGTTGACATGTGTATTACTTCCCTCATCGGGAGCCATCCCAGGGTCCATTCAATTTGATTTGCCGTTAAAGCCTTTAGATGAGATACCCATGCTTCTATTCCTTCTGGAACCTGATAATTTTTTGTTCTTTCCTCATAGCTTTCGATGCAATTATCATTATTTGACCCATACTGTATGATCTTGGGCTGTTGTTGGAGATGTTCAATCACCCACATTTGCAACAAAATTTTGCATCCTTCGAAGACTTTTGCTCCTGATTTGCATAAAGTCAAAGCCCGATAAATATCTGATAGAATGATGGGGACAAGGGTGTGATTTTCTTTAGTGGTGAGGATTTGCACAACTTTCGCGGTGCGAATATCAATTGTTCGCTCTTTATTTGGGAAGACCATGACTCCTAGAAAAGCCACCATGAAAGCAAATCGACGGTGAATCTGCCAAGTGTCTTTGTTTTGCTTATTAGTAAGGCCTTTCTCATGAATTTCGAACCCATCTGATTTTCCGAACCTTGAATACAAAAAGTTGAAGGAACAACATCCATTGATGACATTGCTTTTCCTGATTTGACTGCTGATGTTCAGAAGACCGAAGAATCGATGTACCGAAGGAGCCTTTGTGAATATCAAGCTTTGATTTCTTAGACTTCCGTCAAAACCAGCATAGCCAGCTATCTCCTCTAATGTAGGAGTAAGCTCGAAGTCAGAGAAACGAAAAACATTGTGAACAGGGTCCCAGAAAGTTACTAACGCCGCAATCAGATCATCACGGGGTTTAACTTTCATAATGTCCGTGAGATTTCCCAAATGCTTGACGACCCATTTTTGACTGTCTTCGCCTAAATCATACCACCACATTTGAAGCTGACATAGAAATTCTTCCGTACTTGTGGATGAGGGGCTTTGTGTGGTGCTCATTTTGTATCTGAAATTTAATTTTGATAAAGTCAAAATTCATTTTGAAAATTTATACTGAGAAAAAAAAATCATTTTCGAAATTTTTTTATTTATTAAATACCTTTATTTCAAAATTTAAAACTATATTTTTTCGAAATTTTTAAAACAACCTATTTTATTCCTTTCTTCTCACCATGATTTTATTTAAGCTGGTCAACAAGCATGTTCGAGGCAAATGAATGCACAAGTAACAAGTAGGATGCATCATGATGGTCTTTTTATTTTGGGTTCACCTGTCCTAGACAGACCCAACCCCTGTGTTGAGTCTCCAAGGCCAAATGCATATGATGCAAATATTCGTTCCTACTAGGGATCCGGTACATGGCTGAGTTATTCTAAGTGTAAAACCTTAGGTTGATTGTTCTAAACCTGGCTTACCCAAACGGACAGTTTGAGCCGAAGCGGGGGCAACGTACCGGGAGCACGAAAGTCTGCCCGGCCTAGTTACTTGTCCCAACTCCGTCTTATTTGGTATGACTTTAACAGAAAGGTGGGTCACGCGCACGTGTACACCATAAATTCAGAAGACTCAGAAAGAAGGGGGTTTCGTAGCAGTTGTATATATTCACAATTCAAATAATATTAAAGCGGTAAAAAGCAACATTTAGCATATTAGCATATAAACAGTTGAAAATCATATAGTAAATAAAGCCAATTAACACAGATATCTTAAGCTCGAATTCTTTAAACCCTGAACCAGTGGTTCTGGGTTACAACACTTTTGTCCCCAGCAGAGTCGCCAGAGCTGTCACACCTCCTTTTTCCGTGCCCGCGAGGGGTACAAGGGAGTTTTCTCCAATTAAAGGACAGTCGAAACGGGATTTATTTAATTATTTCAGAGTCGCCACCTGGGAATTTTAAGGCGTCCCAAGTCACCAATTTTAATCCCTGAATCGAGGAGAATATGACTCTGTTTATTATTCTGCGAACCAGAAATCCTGAGTAAGGAATTCTGTTAATCCGGAAGAAGGTGTTAGGCATTTCCGAATTCCGTGGTTTTAGCACGGTCGCTCAACTGCTTTCATTCTTGGCTTAACTATCTTGATTTTTTACTAAATATGTTTTTATTGCATGATTTTACAACCGCTTTTACTTATTGTTTACAATTATATGGACGAATTACGCGTACATATATTCGTATTATATACCTTTTATAATTACCGGAGATCGTGCCACGCGTACGTGTACACAATAAAATTGTTATAGTTTTTATCAACAAAACATATGTTCGAAAAATAAAATCAGGAACATCATCACCCTTGTATTTAGACAATGAACTGCACATCTCGGGTTATATAAAATTATTTAATATTTTTTTAAAAGAAATTCATTTTATTAAATATTCACTCGAAATTGCGCGTACGCATAATCCAAATTTTTTGCTTTTAAAAATATAATCAGGGTGCGTGAACGCATCCCTGGTTGCGTAAAATTTTTGTTAACAATATTATGGATTTTCCACAAAATTGTTTATAAGGGGATTCATATTTTAGGGGATGCCTTTAAATTCTTAAAAGAATTCATGATTTATTAAATATTGCCCGTTGACTATAATTTCCGAATATTAATTATGTTCATCCCAAGACTATTCAAATTCAAAATAAAGAATAAGAACATGATTAATACTACTCTTCACAAATACGACATATATATCTATATGCTCGATAATGAATTATATATGAAACTAAAAATGATTTATAAAGGGAAGAATATTTTTTCAAGAACTTTTATTATTTTTTTTTTAATGCAAGTCCTATTTCTAATTGTCGTTGATGTAAAGTGTTGCAATTTGTACATCTCATTTTTATTCTCATATACTTGCTTTTAATCCAATAGGCCTAATTATTTATTTAGGATGATAAATAAGCATTAAATTGATAAGAAAGGGAATTATTATACAAATTGATTAACAACATTGCCTTACATGTCATATGTTCATATTTGTATGTTTTGAAACATTCGTAACACTTTAACATCATAATGTGCCATAACAACTCAACTTACCGTCCACTAATGGTTCTATAGATACCTGTTATGATGCCACATATGAACGTACAACTTATATCATTCCTTCCACAACTAAATCAGATGATCAGAATAAACTAGCAATATGGTTTTTATATTTTTCACGCTATTCTTTATTCAACTAACAATGTCACAAGGCCTAATTAATGGCCAATCTTTATATCATGTTTCTTACCTTGACAGTTCAAACATGACAAAACTAATGAGATGGAGAGCTAACATTATTACAAAAACTTATATGAATTTCAAGGTAAGACAATTAACTCATAGTTATCAAACTGAATTCACTACTAATTGTCTAACATGAAACAAAATGAAATTTAAACTGGTGAACTTGGACAAATGGAAAAACAGAATTGCAATTCAAGCTTCATTGATTAGTCATGTTGAATCTCTTTCCAACATGAAATTTAAAAGACATGTACCTGAAAATGAAGGTGGAAGGAGTAAATTTCAGCAGTAACAAACTCAGTAAAATACCAGTATTCCCACAGATTTGAGCAATAATAAGACCCGAAGAAAACAGATGCACAGTACAGTTACATAAAAAAAACTTCAGATGTTTAACTGAACCAGTGGAACCAAAAAAAATTGAACAGATTCAACAAAAGAACAATATTTCAGATTTCAGTTTCTTTTCGGTTTCAAATTCCCATTTTTCTGATTTTCTGTTTCTGCTGTTGTATCTGTGTGTGTGTGCGACTGTAACCCTCCTTCAAATTTATTATGACTGTAACCTTTCCAGTCCCCTTAAGCTCTACTTATCTGTCTGAAAACTGTATCTTTTCAGATTTTTTCTCTTCCTCTCTAAATCTCTTAAAGTCTGTCTAAATTCTGTTCTGAAATCTCTCCAAAAAAACTGCCTTAATCTGCCCATCAGATCCTGTATTTATACAGGTCTGCCCCTTTTCTTGTTAGTGCTACATGGACCCCTTTTATCTTTTAAAAACAGAAAAATTCCATTAAAACCCTCTTTTTCTACTTTAAACCCCATTAAGTTAACTTTTCCCTGATCTTAAGCAGTCCATTACCCTTTGTTTTCCATTATCTCATTAAATTAAAACCATTAACAAACCACTTTCAGCCCTCTATTATATCATATTACCTTCACTGTTTCGTTACCAGTAGTACCCCTGAAAACCTACTGTTATTACTGAAAAATCAGAACCCACTGTAAAACAGATTCTATAATCTGTATAAACTTAATTATCCTTCTGATTTACAGCTATAACCAATCCTATGATTTTGAGACAGTATATCACATTTCTAATAACTGATTGACAAGAACTGAATTTAAACAGGGGATTCTCAACTGAACACTGAATAAAACACCCTTAACATTACACAGAACATGCAGGATTATTTCAACTGAAATTCAAAACTGAACTAAAAGCAAACAAATACAGGAGCATTGTCAATATACTGACAATGCCCTGAAACTTAATGTTCAGGAAACAATATACATACAACATTTATTCTGACAGACTTATTGAAATGTAAACAAAGGTGATTTAATTGACGAGTATTAATTAAACTGATTGTCTACAACAATTGTCAACAAGCAGTCTATAGAAACAGATTATTTCAATCAGTATTAACGAGAATTCATAATATAACTAATCGACAAACTTAATCGAGTCGATTACACGTATTGTAAATAATCATACCATCAGAAACAATTTACTTATTATATCATATAGACGGGTAGGAGACAGAATCAAAATAGAAGATGTGAAAATTACAGTCTAATAAAACAAACACAAAACACACATAGAATACAAAAAGAAAAATAAGAAAAAATACCTCTAAATCTTTAAATTTACAGACTTGGATTCATCTTGGATTCGGACTTTGTTTGAAATCAAACAGACCTTAGTCGAAGTATTTTCCACTGAAAATACTTCGACTAAGGTCGATTAAACCTCAATCTTTATTCAACTTGGACAGAATCCAGAAGTTTGGTATTTCTAGGGTTCCTGAAGGTTCGATTTGGGACTTAACTATTTCTGGTCAGATTCGAGGGGGACCAAATACAAAACACGGGTGAGGGTAGCCTAGGGGTCATTTGGTGCCAGTTTAGAATAGATCTGAGCTTGTTCTTGTTTGGTCCGAACCTTCAAAAGAAGATTCGAAGAGTTCTGAGGGGATTCGAACCAAACCGATGTCAGATCCATAACGAGGCATGCTAGGGGGTGCTATGGTGTTAACTAGGGGTTGTTTGGTTTAGATCTGAGCTTGGCTCGAATCTTCAAATGAAGATTCGAGAACCTTCAGAAAGATTCGAGCCAAGTGGCTAACATATCTGGATAGAGGAGGTTCAGGGGGTTCTAGGGTGTTATTTTGGTGACCGGCGGCGTTAATGCCGCCGAGTTTCAGGCGGTGGGATCCTAGGGCGGCTAGGGTTAGGAGTGGGGGTTTGGGGGACGATGATGAACAGTGTAGGAGGGGGGTGTTTAGTTTGGGGCCGGGGTAGGGGCCTGGGACTTATATAGGGGTGGGGTGGATTGATATTGTCCGTTGGATTAGATAGAATGAAGGGCCAGGATCAATTCATTAAACCAAACGATGTCGTTTGGTTTAATGCTAGGGTCGGCTGAGTCAGGTTACTGGATCGGGTTACGGGTTACGGGTAAAGGGGGTGAGATCTTGACAGTTGGTTGGATTTGATCCAACGGTCCCCGAAAAACTACGACCAAACGCTGTCGTTTCGGCTCGTCTGGTTTGGACCAGACTTGGGCTGCCTGGATTGGGCTAAGGGGGGGTAATTTTGGTTTTCGGCCTGGATTTTAATCCAGGTCCGATTTTGTATATATATACATTTTTTTTCATTTTTTCTAATTTAAATTTCTAAGTTTAATTATAAAACAATTTTAACTTCACAAAAATATATTAATTACTCTATAACAATTATTTAACACATAGACAAAACATCAATCACACAGTGGAAAATAGAACTATTGCATATTTTTTGTGATTTTATTTAAATTATCTTTTAAATGCATAATTAAATCCTATATGCATGCAACATGTATTTTATTTTATTTTTCATTTTATTATGACAAAGTAAACATTTATGGACATAACACAAATATTTAACACCACGCAAATTCAAGAATTACACAGTAAAAGAAATTTATTTAATTTTTGATTTATTTTGGAGTAGTTTTCGTAAAGGCAAAAATCACGTGCTCACAGGTGTTATTAGTTTCTGTTCGAATAGGCTCCCATGAGAAGAATTTTGGAGTCACATGTTCATAGTTGATTAGCTTGAGGTATGCTTTAAGTCTATCTTGTGTGCTTAAAGTGATTTAGTGTCTGAAGCTATCCTCATCATTTTAATGTTAATGACCTGTTAAGGTTCCAATGTTTGAGGTTCTGTTGCTAAAATCATTGATGGAATAAATCAGACCCTTATCCATTTGAGTTTGGAAACAAATTTCTTGTTAATTGTTTGGTGTTTACGCGAAGGTATAAGATCTGTGGTTAACACAGTTCAGTTGGTTTTCCTACAACTTGCATGTGATTCTGTGTTCATCGCACATGTTTGTGAAGGTACCAAGTGTACCTTACTGCATTTAGTCGCACAATATCCATATCTTCTGAATTTGGGCAGTTGTCAGAATTATTAGGCTATTTAACATTTGCTCTGTTTTGCATTATTTAAGAAGCAAATCTGCCCAGTTCTTTTTAGTGCAAATTCTGTACTTTTGGCTCGCATTGGTTTTGATTAGCTGGGTAGTTTACATGTCTAGCTAAGGTTGTTTGATTTGGCAATTGTCTACTAGACCTGGTGCATTCATGTGCAATTTTCAGAAAGTGTCGTTCGTCTTCCTCTCTTTGAAATGAGTTTATGATGGACGATTTGATATCTTTTCTGTTAGGGGTTTGGTTATCGTCACCTTGATTTGGATTAATCAATGTTAAGTATGTCGACACCCTAGCAATTTCTTCCTCTCCAATTATATGTTTCCAAGTTGGTACACCTGATGAGTCCCTTAAAGGTTCCTTTGGTACAAAAGGCATTGTTTAAATTATAGTCATTAGCAGGCTTGAGCGCCATGATCTGAGGCGTCTTAGGAGGTGCAATGTCGATGTGCTTATCTGAAAATGTGGAGTTTGTTTTGTTGGTGTCTGTAGAGTTTGTAACTACTAGTATTAAAATACTTCCAAACATGAAACAATGGTTTATTTGTGGAGAAATGTGCGATGCTTCGTTGAATGTTGCCTGATGAATCTCAAATTTCTTTTCTGGAAGTCAAGTTTGTCATTCGACTTCGTTTTTTTCTGTCCCCAATGTCTACTTTATTGTAATTTAATTTGTCTGCTTTCTCACTACTTGATTGTATAGACTTTACAATGTTACATAGGCTTGGTTTTATATATTAGGGATAGGTAAAATTGTTGGGATCCTTTACTATATGAACGTTGTTGTCCATGTTACAACTTGTTTTTATTTGATGTTTTGGACTTCTGAACTTGAATTTCCTAGTTTTGCTTTGGGCACGTAATTAAAACATCATAATTACGGGTACGGTTCCCGTGACGTGGTTGTGATACTTAGTTTTTTATTAGATATAAGTAAGAGTATTAAGGTTTGCTTAGCTAAATACAAATTCTTTTTTCCTAAAATAAATTGAGGTGCGCCATACGCAAATAAATCTATAATGTATGTCCTTCACATAAATACAAAAATTAGTATAAAAATGCCTTGAACTTCCGTAATTTGCTTTAGGCGCGTTAATTGAATAATTGTCATGGCTACGGGTACGGTTCCCGCGACATAGTCGTGATGTTTAATTTTTAAAAATTCGGGGGTACATTTATGTGACCCGGCCCCAATTTAATCTTGTTAATAAAATAAACATGTTGTAGATCGTGGGTACGGTTCCCGTGAGATAATTCGCAATATGTAACACTAATTTATTAAAAGTGGTTTAAAAAGAATAAAATGCACATAGGTTTTAAAGATGTTTTAAAATCAAATAAATAGGCCAATAATAACAGTTGAGTGACCGTGCTAAAACCATGGAATCCGGGAATGCCTAACACCTTCTCCCGGGTTAACAGAATTTCTTACCCGGATTTCTGTGTCCACGGACTGTAAAACAGAGTCAATCTTTCCTCGATTCGAGATTTAACCGGTGACTTGAGACACCATAAATTATCCCAAGTGGCGACTCTGAATTTTAAATAAATACTCTCGTTTTGATTGTTACTTAAATTGGAAAAAACTTCCTTATATACCTCTTCCGGGGGGTAAAAAGGAGATGTGACACTCTGGCGACTCTGCTGGGGACCGAACCCAGAATCTCTGGTTCAGGGTTCAAGAATTCAAGCTTAGAATAATTGTTATATTTGGCTTTGTTTATTATAGGGTTTTAATTACATGTTTGGGCCTAATGTGCTAAACGTTGCTTTTTACCGCTTTGATATTATCTGAACTGTATATAAACTGCTACGAAACCCTTCTCTTCTCATCTTTGGGGATGTCCACGCTGGTGTGACTCCTTTTCTATTTGTGCCATACCTTAAATTAAGAAGAGGCTCGGACAAGTTACAAAGCTGGAGGGCCTTTTGGTTCCCGGTACGTAGCCCCTCGGCTCGAGTTGTCCGCTTGGGTACACAAGTATAGAACAACATACCCAGGTTTTGAACTTAGAATACACGCTGAAAGTGTAGAACCCCGGAAAATTTCGAAGTACTTAAGCGCTATTAACAAAGTTGACGTGTGCTAATTATATTATTTTGTGTGCAGACAAGGACTATTAATATGATGGATATTAATTGGATATGATAATAAGTGTACAAGACTTATTTGAAGTGATATAGGTCATAAGGAGAACATTTGGGGCAAATTAAGATGGAAATTACATGGACTAAAGTTCCAAATGAGAACGCACAAGACCCAAATTTGGACGAGCATATATACATATGTATAAGGATTTATGTGATGGAAAACCTATTAAATGAAAGGTCTTTGAGTCTAGTTTCTAACTCTTTAAACCGTTTGTCATTTGGATATTCCTACAAGAAGTTATGATCAAATTATCAAAGGCTGGTGGAGGAGCCTGCGGATACGAAGCATCCGGGGTCGCATCCGAAAGAATGACTGGCAGTGAAGTGCTTCCATAGCATCCAAGGCCGTGTCCGAAGCCCAGAAATCTGGGCCTATAAATATCAAGTCGGGGAGAGAGTATTTTGACTATTGGGGGTTAGGGTTCTTGAGGTGAAGGGGTGATTTTAAGCTCAAATCAAGTCCAATCGACCAAGGTAAGTTGTTAATGTTATTTTGGGTTGATTCTTACTCAATATACATGAGTTCTAACATCATTATAACATCCAAATTCTAGATTCATCATCAAATCCTCAAGAACACAAAAATCACCAAAGTTGTGATTTTTCAAGATTGATCTACTAGAAGTAACTTCAATGCTTCAAACTCGTTTATCATAAGTAGTTAGAAGTATTTGAAGTATTTGTTACACGTTTTATTGGTTGAAATATTGGATTATAAAACTTTAGTTCATGGCAAGAATAGTACTTTTGAGAAAATAAGAAAGAAGATGAATGGTGAATCTTGGCGATGAAATTGATTGAATACAAAGAACCTATAGAATTATTTGTTAGGAAAAGATGGAAGTGATCAACTAAGTAATCATTCGAATTGGATATTCTGCAAGTTTTGATTAGGGAAGATGATGAATAATAACTTGGTGGCATTGGACAATTGATGTGGTATCATTAATGACTTCGAATGGGTATTAAAATATAAGGATGAAGTTGAATGGTCTAGCTTGTAAATATATTTGGCAATTTGAGTTGTTGGAGGCTTGTAGCCAATTTATGAGCCATATATGGATATGATTAATATCTTAGGTCATATTTTGATGTAATTAGGATATCTAATTGTAGATATCGACTTGTTGGTGATGTTGAGCTTTTTAATCAACATTGGAATGATGAAAGAGGATTGAAAGCTTGTGAATGTTAATAAAGCGAAAGCGAGGTAGGTTGATTAAAACTTACTCTTCTTGAGGAACTTTCTCTAAAAGCATGTTTCAAGTTAATGCTTAGGTTGTTTGAAAATGTGCTTTCGTGCTTGTGGGGACAAACAAGTACGGATGTTTCCATGTACTAAAAATATTATGTTGCATATGTAGTGTCATGCCATTGTGTAAAATTTTATTTTAAATCTTGTTGGAAAAATGACACTCAAGGTAAATGTTATAAGTTTTTATCAAAACTTACGTATTGACAAGAGTATACATATTTGAGTGCTAAAGATAAGTTTTTATGGAAAGTATTTCTTTTGAAAATTGATGTGCAGAATAGCTCTTGTGGTATCTTTTAAAGATTGATATTAAATTATTAAAGGCTTTAGCGTGTAAAAGGTTATTTATTTAATTTTTGTTCAAATGATTTAGATTTTCTATAAATGCTATGATTTGATAAAAGTAGATCATTTGAATCTACTATGTTATGAATCTATTTTGAAGTATCAAATGTTTTGGGAGTTACTTGTGTTCATTTCGTTGTCATGAAACTACACGTGTTGGTGTAGGCGTAGATGACCACTTTGTGGTATAGACTATGGCAGAGTGCTCTCCCTCGAGAGAGTACTATTTTTTGCTATTATTAGCATGGCTGAGTCAATTCGTACGGCACTACGATGAGACGGCCTGAGCAAGTAGGGTATATGATATTTGCCGCTAGGTACATAACTTAGTTAACTTTCTTATGTCAGTGATGGTATAGTAATCCCAGTGAAAGGTAAGGATGATTTTCTTATATTTAGGCCTAAGGAGCCGAAAGTGATTTCGATGACTTAAATAATATGAAATGATTTTGTACGGCTTATCCAAAATCTTGGATTGATGTAAATGTTTTAAAAGTTTATATTGTAGGTTATATTTCACTTGGTTGTTATTTAAAATAACAAGGTTCATGAATTGATAAAATTTCTTATCGTTTTATATCAAATATTGGTGCATTATATTTTCTAAAGTTTGTTCCAAGAACTTAAATTAGAGAGAATCTATGACACTTATTAAGTACTGTTGTGATGTACTTAGCCCTTAGGGGCCCCCCTCCAGGGCCCTGCTTACTTTACATATTTCAGGATGATGTATGATACGTGGCATGCGGTTAGGCCAGGATGACTCTCTTTCTGAGGTATTATGAAGCACCACTTTTATTTCGTGGTAGCCATCATGTTCTTCCTTATTTTATTTTGTTGGAATTACTCCAACCGTTGGTTCTATTCTTTGGTATAGAGGCTCCATAGATAGTTATGAAAGGTTGTAGTAACGGGATTGTATACGACATTCATGAAAGTATATTTCACTTAGTCTCATTGTTATCATTATGAAAGGGCGTCATGTGTGATTTTGAATTTAAAAATATTTTATTGTTTAACTTGAAAATGTATAAGATTTTCAAGGAGCTTCCGCAGTTAAATTGGTTTTCATGTATATGATTTGGGTGCATCACATGGTTTGGTTCGCTCGGGTCGGGTAGTGTGCCGGGTGCCGGTCACGTAGTTGTGGTTCGTGACAGAAAGGTAGCCAGTGTATTACATAAATCGAATGGCATCCGGGAAAATGTAAAGGTACCATATGGACATGTGAAGGTGGTTTTCTCCTGGTCCTCTGGTGCAATCATAATCTAGTTGCAGCCTGAGTACCCATACAAAAAGCAATAGTAGGAACACCCAGCAAGTCTATCCGGCATTTGGTCAAGAAGGACAATGGAAAATGATCTTTGCGGGTCACTTTGTTCAGCTTCGGTAGTCCATGCATACCCTCCATCCGGTGACAGTCCTAATGTGGATCAACTCATTTTTCTCATTTGTGACCACAGTCATACCCCCCTTTTTCGGCACAAATTGTATCGGTGAAGTCTATGAACTATTCGAGATGGGGTACACAACCCCTGCATCTAGCCATTTGATAACTTCCTTCTTGACGACCTCTTGCATAGCCTCGTTCAACCTCTTTTGATGTTCCACAGAGGGTTTGGCATCATCCTCAAGTATAATCTTGTGCATGCAAAAGGCGGGGATTATCCCCCAAATATCAGTTAGAGTCCATCCAATTGCCCTCTTCCTTCTTTGAAGCACCTCAAGGGTGGCATCTACCTGCACGTTAGTAAGGCACGAAGAAAGAATAACAGATAAAGTTGAACAAGGGCCTAAGAATTCATACCTGAGGTGTGGAGGCTAAGGCTTCAACTCCAATACGGGAGGTTCCTCGATTGAGGGCTTTGTTGGTGGAGTCTTTCTGTTCTCAAGATCCAAGGAAATTTTACGGGGCTCATAGGAGTAAGAACCCATTCCATGCAGGGTATTGACATACTCTACCAAGCCTTCATCCTTGGTCATATCATGGTTCAACAATACAGATTCCAAAGGATCCTCCACATTGATCATGGCACTCGTGTCATCAACTATCACCTCTGTCACCAGATCCACAAAAGAACAAACCTCAGTACTATTCAGTTGCCTCTTTGATTTGCACACGTGGAAGACAACTTTTTTGTCACCCACCCGGAAGGTAAGTTCCCCTGCTTCCACATCAACCAATGCCTTACCTGTTGCGAGGAAAGGCCTTTCCAATACTATCGGTACCTCATTGTTGATAAGTTGGTATTTTACAAATCTATCTTGTCTTTAAACCTATATGTTTGCTATGTTTGAGTGATAAAATCGTGTGTTTAATGTCATTTACTTCTATTTTATAGGTTGTATGTGATTTAGAAGTAATGGTGAAGAAACCAAGTAAAATTAAGTCAAAAAGGAGCTAAAATGGACAAATGGAACTTGCCCGTGATTTACCATTCGAAAACGCGAAGAAGCAGGAAGCCAGACCTTCGCGAACGCGAAGAACCTACCGTGAACGCGAAGAATCAGAACTCAAACCTTCGCGAACGCGAAGGATCAAATGCGAACGTGAAGCCTAAGGAAAACAAACCTTCGCGAACGTATAGTCGCGAACGCGAAGAAGAAACTGGGCGGAAAAACTAGGTAGTTCTGGAAATTCACATTTTTCACCCTAAACCATTTAATACCTAAACCAGCTCATTTGTAAAACACCTTTTTGGCTTATTTTCAGTCTTAGGACTAGAGAGAACAAGGTTGGAAGCTAGGGTTTATGCACTTACACTTGAGTTTTGAAGATTTGAAGATTATGGTTAAGAATTTCTTACTCCTTTGTACTCATTTCTTCATTTCCTTGCTTTGTATTGAATATCTAAGTGTGTAGTATTGTATTCAACACTTGAATCTTATTTATGGAAATAATCATATTTAAAGTGTGGATTAAATATCTTGTTGTGCTTATGTATTGAATGATTTTTATCCTTTTATGAAGTGAGTTATTGTTACTTTAATTATTCTTGTTCTTTAATGTTTCCAAAGGGATTAACTAACCCTAGGACTTGTCCATTAACTCCGGATTAATTTTGGGAAATATTATTTGGGGTTGGGAAAGATTAATTAACAAGAACTTGAGGCTTTAACTCTCATTTTATAGATTCTACCTAGGAATAGGATTGAACTACTTGTAGCCATAATCGGGAGTGCTTAATCTCTTAATTGTTTTAGGGATAATTCAATTAGGAAGTCTTGTTAGTCTTTGGTAGAAGCTAATATAGAATTATTACCCGTGGCTAATTAATATAAACTCGCTCATATTTGTAAAATCGTGAAATACATTGGAGCATTACTTGAGTGTAATTCCCGATGCATCCATCCTTATAGCCATTGATCATTTTACTTGCTTTCTAGGTTAGTTTATATTTCTGCATTTAGGTATAAATATTTTCTCAAACCAATTCTAAGTGTTTGACATTGCATAACAAGTGATAATTCTCTTACATTCCTAATCACCCATATACTGCTCTCTGTGGGATTCGACCCCCACTCATAGTTGGGTATATTATATTGCATGCGACCATGTCCATTTACTTTTTAGTAGTGGATTTGGACGTCATCTAGATTGGCGTCGTTGTCGGGGAACAATTTGGCGTAATTTAGGTTATTTGAGAAATAAGCGTATGTGCTTTGCAAACTTGTGAATATTTGCGTAATTAATTTTTCTTACCTTGATATATTTTTCTTGTTTGTTTCTTGTTTATTTTCTTATTTTTGAAAAATGGCATCATATAATGAAATTTGGTCGGATGTAGTTGTTCATACTTTGATGACCCTTGTCCTTATTGTGGAGGACCACACTCGTGACAAAATTATTTAAATTCTCCCGAGGGTGGATTGTGAGCACAATCTCAAACCCATGAGTGGAGTATTTGATGAAAAGTGTGGTTGTCAAAATGGTCATTGGAAGTATTGTAATCATTTGTCCTTCCCTTCCCCAAGCCCCCGTTATGATGATTCTACTTTTTGTGATGAAAATGATAGGGCTATGGAAGTGGAAGAAGTTAAGCATGGTCAACATGGAGAGTTCAAGCTCATGTTAGAATGCCTAATTGAAGGAGGAAACAAAGACCAAAGTGCCTTGGAGGAGCTTTTGGAAAATAGTCTCCAAAATGACTTGGCACTTGAAAGGTTGCACTTACAAATGGGAGAAATACTTGAAGCTTTAGAGGTCCAAAAAGCCTCGCAAGTTAATGATAGCCAAGAGTTTCCTTAGATGTGGAAGCCGAAAATCCTTCCTTGGCGCTTGATCAAAATCAAGAAGAACTCTCAAATGCTCAAAATGAGAAGATGATGCTCATGTTGGAGACCATTCTTGCAAATGCAGAGAAGCATAACTTTGCACTCGAGGACTTGAAACAAAGCTTGACTCACAATGATGAACATATCCACACTTTGGAAGATCAAATGAAAATATTGGTTGAGGCTCACTATGTCCACCAACTTTGAGAGTGTGGAAGGAAGTCAAGAAGAGTCCGATTTCGAGGAAGAAAGTGAGCTCTACTTTGAGGAATCAAGAATTGAATATCCACCAACCGAATCCATGAGTGTTAGTGATGCCAAGAAAAATATGGAATTAGCGTCAATCGGTGTAAATGAAAATTTGGTTGAAATTGACTCTAGTCCGGGGGGAAAAAGAGGATGTCAAAATCCGGGAAGAATTGCAATTTGGAGGGTTGATGTTGCATTCCAAGCATTTTTCAACATTGGAATTGTGTGGTGATATGGGAATTGAACTACACGAGTCAATGAAGGATTGCAAGGAGGAAAGGCAAAAACCATACATCTTACCATTTGAGGGAACAAGAAGGCAAAATGACATTCCTCACATGAAAGCCAAGAAGTGCAAAATGAAGAAATTAAGTCTTGGCTTGATCATCTACTTACCACCCCCTACCACTCGTGGTCACAAGCTTGATTCCAAGTTGGGTGCCCAATTCATATCGTCCAAGTGGCGATAAAAGTGGTAAAGTTGTCTTGCATTGTGCCACGACGTTAAATGCGGCGCTTGGTGAGAGGCAACCCATCGTTTTTAAAATTTTTAGTCGTTTTTGAATTTTTCTTTTTTAGAATAGCTTAGAATATTATTTTTGACTAATCTGCCTAGTTTTAGATATTTTGGAGTTGATTTGAGCATGTCGGAGTGGTCCGGAGAGCCAAAACAAGTAGCTGCCAGAACTGTACAACTACAAAAAACTACTTTTCGCGTTCGCGTGGAACTCTCGCATTCGCGTAGGTTTACAAAATTTTAAACCTTCATGTTTGCGATGACTCACTCGCGTTCGCGACCTGTTGGAAGTTATTACTCTTTGCGTAGGCGAAAAATCCCTTGTGAACGCGTAGAGTCAGGTAGGTTTTAAAGTTGTAAAATATTGGAAATCGGCCCTAACACCTCTCTTTGGCTCAAGAACAGTTCTACTCCTTTATTCCCAAAAAAGAAAAATTCCCCATACTCTTCAAGTTCATTGTGATTCTCTCTCACCACTCTCAAGGTATGTAATTTCCTCTCTTGTATCTAAATCTTTCTTATCTTTCTTGGTGTGAAACAATAGAAGAGCAATCATGGTTGTCTGGTCCTTAAGGTTCAAATTTTGAGCATTAGATGGCAAACTTGTGTTTGAAATTGGTTGTTGCTTGCTGGGTGAGGTTGTTTGAGTGTGAGTATATTTTGTTGAAGAAAAATTTGGGCAAGATTTGTGCTTAAATGGTTTGTAAATGAACAAAGAAAAGAGGGCACCCCAACTGTTTGAAGAAATGCCTGAAAGAAAACTAGGTCTGGGCGAGGAAGATAACCTTCGCTAACGCGAGGGTCTTCTCGCTAACGCGAAGGCAAATCACTGGGGCAGAAACTTTTTGACCTTCGCAAACACGAAGGTCTAATTCTAGTAAAAAAAAAATCTCTTCGCGAATGCGATGGGCTAATCGCGAACGTGAAGAGCAACCATTGGCAGTCCCAAAATTGGCGAAAAATAGTAGCTTCGCACAGCTAAGTCGGGGACCTTTTTCGCCCATTTCTTTGGCCTAAATACTTCCTAATGCATTGTTTTAAGTGTCTATATGAGCTTTTAACATTGTTGGTCTACTTTGTAAGTACTTTGGGCATAAAATGGATCCAGAACATAATGAAATTGAGCAAGAATATGTCTTTGGAGCTGAACAAGAGGAACCCGTTGATCATGACCGGTTTCTTTGTGCAGCATGTGAGCAAAAATATGATGAACTCTTGTCAAAGACCATCATCCGGGAAAGAGGCATAAACTTGGAAAAGGTCGAAGCAAAAATGTCGAGCTTCTACACACGGTTGATAGAAAGTAGGTGGATTTGTTTTGCCGAGCAACCAAATAATGCCAACCACACAATAGTTTTGGAATTCTATGCAAACGCCTTGAGGATCGACTTCCGAGGTGCCTTTGCTACTACTGTGCAGGGCGTGCAAGTCCATTTCAGCCCTGAGATAATCAATGTATTTATGTCCTTCCCAATTCTGATAATGAGGTCTACAAAGACAGAGCTAAAGCAGGAGGAAACGAGTGGCTAGTGGATAAGTTACATGATGGGGTTACCCCGAAGTGGATGATAGTGCACAAGGGAGTTGATTCTCATGATTTCATGGCTGAGGCAAAGACATAGCTCTCTATTATCTGTTCAAGAGTGTTGCCCTCTACAAATGATACTGATGTGACACCAGATAGGGCACTAATTATTGCTGCTATTATGGATGGACTGCCTGTGAACGTGGGGGAGCACATTGTTCGGGAAATTGAGGAAGCCACTCATGGGAGGTCCAAGAGCCTATTCTTCCCATCCTTGATTACTCGACTATGCTATGATGTTGGGGTTCCAAAACGCCCAAATGATATTGAGAAAGGCCCAGGAAAGCCAATGATCCATCCTTTATTGAAGAGGGGACCCAGTGACAAGCAAAAAGAGAAAAGAATTGATGTTACTTCCTCTTCATTTGGGTAGTTCTCTGAGGCCATCATTGATCCCACTAGATCCTTTGCACCTGCATCAGGGTCCTTTGACCCCATGGGACCACTCTAGTCTGGCCCTCACACTATGCGCCACTTATCCAGTTAGATACATGGAGTAGAAGTGCATATTAGACAGCTTATAGTTGGCCTTCCCACTGGCCCACCAGGGGCTAGCACATCTTTTGGGGATGCTGCCCCACCATCCATGGAGGATGTGGTCAAATAGCAAAAAGCAATCACGAGCAAGGTAGAGGCCATTAACACCAGTTTGGAGAATATGAGTCGCCGACAAGGAAAGATTGATAAGAGGCAGAGAAAGTTCAAGGAGCATGAGAAGAAGAAAAGCAAACTTCTGTCCAAGATGATGCAAAAGCTGAGTACATTTAGTGGTTCACATGAATCGGAGGATGATGATGATACAAATTTGTAGCTCAAATTTCCCACCACCTCCAACTTCGACTGATGTTGTTTTAGGGCGCACCTCCTTCATTTTATCTTGTTTTGATTAGTTGCATTGAGGACAGTGCAACACTTTTAGGTTGGGGGTGACTCATTTAGATATGATGGACGCATGCCGAGCATGAACAATCTTTTTTTCTTCTTTTTTATGTCATAACTTGCGTAGATTGGTCAGTGTTTTAGTTTATTAATTGTTATTGTACTTTCATGTGATGTGCTATATTAGTATGTTTACTAGCTTCTTGAGTTTTTGTTTTTATATAAAGTATGTTTTAGTTTTGGGTTTACACCAAGGCTCCACGCTTAGCCCGTTTTTATTTGCCTTGGTGATGGATGCTTTGACACACCATATTCAAGGGGAGGTGCCATGGTATATGTTATTTGCTGATGACATAGTTCTAATTGACGAGACGAGGACTGGTGTTAACGAGATATTGGAAGTTTGGAGACAGACTCTCGAGTCTAAGGGTTTCAAATTGAGCAGGTCTAAGACAGAGTACCTGGAGTGCAAGTTTAGTGCTGAGTCGAGGGAAATAGGCGGGGACGTGAGGCTTGGGTCACAGGTCATCCCCAAGAGAGATAGCTTCAAGTACCTTGGGTTGATGATTCAGGGGGACGGAGAGATCGACGAGGACGTCACTCATCGCATAGAAGCGGGCTGGATAAAATGGAGGCTTGCATCTGGAGTCTTGTGTGACAAGAAAGTGCCACCGATACTCAAAGGTAAGTTTTATAGAGCTGTGATTAGACCGGCCATGTTGTATGGGGCAGAGTGTTGGCCGGTTAAGAACTCCCATATCCAGAGGATAAAAGTAGCAGAGATGCAGATGTTGAGGTGGATGTGCAGGCACACTAGGACAGACAAGATTAGAAATGAAGATATTCGAAAGAAGGTGGGCGTTGCCCCTGTGGATGACAAGATACGGGAAGCAAGGCTCAGATGGTTCAGGCACGTACAGATGAGAAGCCTTGATGCACCGGTGAGGAGGTATGGGCGATTGGCTGTGGTAGGTACGAGAAGAGGTAGAGGGAGACCTAAGAAGTATTGGGTAGAAGTGATTAGGCAGGACATGGTACGACTGCAGATTTTCGAGGACATGGACCTTGATAGGAAGGTCTGGAGGTCAAGCATTAGGGTTGTAAAATAGGGGTAGTTGAGCTCTCCTTACTTCATATCGGGGGTGAGGCGGGGTTGGATTAGGGTTGATCTTAGATGGCTTGCAGTTTATGTTGAACACACACTATTCTTGCTGTTTATCTTAACCCCGGGCCTTAGACTCTGGTTACTGTTATTGTATGTCATTCATCTTTTGGTTTTTATGCTTCTATTACTATTACAGTTTCTACTGGAGTTACTAATGAATTCTCTTCTCTTATTTTTTATTTCCGCCTTTCTGAGCCGAGGGTCTATCGGAAATAGTCTCTCTGCCCTATCGGGGCAAGGGTAAGGTCTGCGTACACATTACCCTCCCCAGACCCCACTATGTGGGATTTTACTAGGTAGTTGTTGTTGTTGTTGTTGTTGTATATAGTATGTGTTTAGTGACTTGAGGTTTACTAGCTTCTTAATTTTTTGTTTATATAGTATACTTTATTTTGGTGGCGATATCCTTGATTTTTTTTACCACGGTTCTTTTTCCGAGGATGCCAATTTTGTTTTTGAACCGGGTAATTGTTAGTAAATTTTTGTCGATTTTTCCCGATGATGGATAGATAGACGACTTTCTTAAGGGAATTAGTCTTGTAGTTTAGATATATCTTATGTTAATTTAGGAAGAATAAATGGTTTGAGTTGGGGTTTGTGCCCATTGACCGATTTGTGGCTTGCATGATACCAACATGATTTAAACCTCGGCATATGAATTTTTGGTCATTGAAAAAAAAATTGAAGTAAAGATCATTGTCATGACTTTTAGACTCAAATTTCGGCTCTTTGATTCACTAAATAGCTTCCTATGCTATATGTAACCTCTTTAAGTCATTGGTTTCAATTGGATTTTGGATTTGTATTCCACTTGAGTGTTCATGTGCCATGTGTGGTGAGATTCATTGTGAGTTCTTTTGCATTATTTGTAGTTTAGAACTTGCCCGAAAATGTGCTTCAAGGCGAAATCATAGACTAACTTGGTTTGAAAGATGATATTAAGCCTTCCTTGGACCGCTATTGTGCCTTAAATTTCCTACCCTTGAATATTTTCCCTAGTCAACCCATTTTGAGCCTTTAACCTTGTTCTTTGGCAACCATGTTACAAGCTTTAATCCTTTGTTCTTTATTGATCTAGCTTTTGGCACCCCACCTCCCTAAGTACTTTGAAAGTTTAAACATAGGTTAAAAGCCTAAGTTTGGGGGTGAAGGTTGGAAAAGTTATGATATGGAAGTTGCTAAAAAAGTTGAAAGGTGAAAAAAAGGAGTGAAACATTCCTTAATTTTGAAAAGGAAGGAAGACAAAAACTATATTAATAATAATAATAATAATAAGAAGAAGAAGAAGAAGAAGAAGAAGAAGAAGAAGAAGAAGAAGAAGAAGAAGAAGTTGTGAATAAAGGGAAGATTAGGTGTGGAATAAAAAGTGAAAAAAGGATGGAAAATGTTTTTGAAGGAAATGGACTTTAATTGTAAATTTTGTAGTGCTTGGGGAGGTTTTGAGTCAATCTAACCAAAATTGTGCCCTACCTTAACCAAAAGCCTAAACTACAATCCTTTAAGTCCTACTTGATTTTGAACCAAATGTGTCTACATTAGTGGAGAAATACATGAAGGGCAAGCCTATAGTACTACTTTTGTGCATTTGAACATCTCTGAGTGAGTGAGAGTTAATTCTTTCCATTTGATATCCCATGTGTGTTTAAATTGCAATTTATAAGTTGGGATTCTCTCTTAAATGTTAGGGCACATGAGATTTGAGTTATGAATTTAATCACATTTTCAATTGGAAGGAATGACCAAAGAAAGTTACTTGTGATAAAGAGGCAAATTGTGAAGCTTTAGTGTCATGACTTGATTGCTACTTTGATTTGCATAGTGTTTGAGCACTTGAAACGTAATGAAGTTCATGAGAAGTGTTTGGCAATTCATATGCTTTGGAGTAATTGTTGGTATCAATCGAAGTCATGTGTTTGTGCTTATAGTAGACCTTTTTGGCTTGGCGTGATATGGATGCACTATTGAGTTAAATACTTGGGTGGAGATTTTGTCGCTTTCATTGCTTGAGGACAAACAATAGTTTAAGTTTGGGGGTTTGATAAGTTGGTATTTTACAAACTTGTCTTGTCTTTAAACCTATATTTTTGCTAGGTTTGAGTGATAAAATCGTGTGTTTAATGTCATTTACTTCTATTTTACAAGTTGTATGTGATTTAGAAGTAATGGTGAAGAAACCAAGTGAAAATAAGTCAAAAAGGAACTAAAATGAAGAAATGGAACCTGCCAATGATTTACCCTTCGCGAACGCGAAGAAGCAGGAATCCAGACCTTCGCGAACGCGAAGTACCTACCGCGAACGCGCAGAATCAGAACTCAAACCTTTACGAACGCGAAGGATCAAACACGAATGTGAAGCCTAAGGAAAACAATTAGGCTGGAAATTCACATTTTTCATATGCGAACGCGAATGCGAACGCGAAGAAGAAACTGGGCTGAAAAACTGGGCAGTTCTGGAAATTCACATTTTTCACCCCAAACCATTTAATACCTAAACCAGCTCATTTGTAAAACATCTTTTTGGATTATTTTTAGTCTTAGGACTAGAGAGATCAAGGTTGAAAGCTAGGGTTTATGCACTTACACTTAGGTTTTGAAGATTGTGGTTAAGAATTTCTTACTCTTTTGTACTCATTTCTTCATTTCCTTGCTTTGTGTTGAATATCTAAGTGTGTAGTATTGTATTCAACACTTGAATATTGTTTATGGAAATAATCGTGTTTAAAGTATGGATTAAATACCTTGTTGTGCTTACGTATTGAATAATTTTTATCCTTTTATGAAGTGAGTTATTGTTCTTTTAATTATTCTTTTTCTTTAATATTTCCAAAGGGATTAGATAACCCTAGGACTCGCCCATCAACTCCGAATTAATTTTGGGAAAGATTATTTGGGGTTGGGAAAGATTAATTAACAAGAACTTGAGGCTTTAACCCTCATTTTATAGATTCTACCTAGGAATAAGATTGAACTACTTGTAGCCATAATCGGGGGTGCTTAATCTCTTAATTGTTTTAGGGATAATTCAATTAGGAAATCTTGCTAGTCTTTGGAAGAAGCTAATATAGAATTATTACCCGTGGCTAATTAACATAAACTCGCTCATATTTATAAAATCTTGAAATACATTGGATCGTTACTTGAGTGTAATTCCCGATGCATCCATCCTTGTAGCCATTGATCATTTTACTTGCTTTCTAGATTAGTTTACATTTCCGCATTTAGGTATAAATATATTCTCAAACCAATTCTAAGTGTTTGGCATTGCATAACAAGTGATAATTCTCTTACATTCCTAATCGCCTACATATTGTTCTCTATGGGATTCGACCCCGACTCATAGTTGAGTATATTATATTGTATGCGACCATGTCTATTTACTTTTTAGTAGTGGATTTGGACGTCATCGACTTCGCAGTCGAGAAACACAAAATCCGCAAGCAAAATAAACTTGTCAACTCGGACAAGAACATCATCAATAATACCAAACGACCTCTTCATTGTTCTATCAGCCATTTGCAATCTCATTGAAGTAGCTCTCGGTTGATCAATACCCAAAGTTTTGAATACGGAGTAAGCATCAAATTTATATTTGCTCCGAAATCACACAAGGCCTTTGCAAAATCCGCACTCCCAATGGTACATGGAATGGTAAATGCACCGGGGTCTTTAAGCTTTGGAGCCATCGAGTGCACAATGACACTCACTTGATGAGTCATTTTGATGGTCTCATAATCCATAGATCTCTTTTTAGATACCAAGTCTTTCATAAACTTGGCGTATCCCGACATTTGCTCAAGAGCTTTCACTAAGAGTACATTGATTGACAAACTTTTCATCATCTCAATATACTTCTTGAACTGGTTTTCATTCTTCTGCTTTGCAAGTCTTTGAGGGTAAGGTGGAGGAGGCCTAGGCAAGGGAGCCCTGGCTTTAGGCATTATTATTTCCGGTAATGTCTATCACGTGTTCCCTATACAGGTTCACGTCATTTTGAGTCTCCTCCTCTTTGTCATGAATACCAATTCTCACCCCACCATCCAACTTCTCTTCACTCACTTGCTGAACAACTATAGGATCATCTTCATTTTTTACTTCAACATAATCACTCACAACTTCCTTTTGCTTGGAGGTACTTGTTTCACCACCTTTACCGCTCCTTTTGGTCACTACCATTGTGGCCGGTATTGTTCTCACCCTTCGGGTTTACTACCGTGTCACTAGGTAGTGTCCCCTTAGGGCAAGTGTTTAAAGCTTGTGAAATCTGACCAAGTTGGACCTCTAGATTACGGATAGAAGTATTATGGGACGCCAATTGGGCATCATAGTCGACATTCTTCTTCATCATTTGCTCAAATATTGACTCAATCCATCTCATCTTAATGTTGGACGAGCTAGGACCTTGGGACGAAAATGGAGGTTGGTTGTTTGGTTGTTGAAACATTGGAGGCCTTTGAAAGCCCGGCCCCCAATTACCTTGATTACCGTTATTCCAACCTCCTTGGTTGTTGTTGCCACCCCAAATGCTATTTTACCCCAATTCTGGTTGTTGCTCCCCCAATTGTTAGAGTTGTTGTTGTTATTGTTCCAATTTCCTTGGACTTGGTTGCCCCAATTCTGATTATTCTCTTGCGATCTCCATTGTTGATTTGGAGCATTACCTCGTTGTCCTTGATAGTTGTTGGCATACAAAACCTCTTCATTTTGCTCACAATACCTATCATCCTGGTTGTAACCACTACTATCTTGCTCATATTGATCTTGATTGCCTTGCATTTGTTGCCCATGTTGTCTCCTCTTGTTTACCAATAAATTAACGCCTTCCATTGTGTTTACTTGCTTTGGTCCCTGAATATGCTGAAGTTGTGCTTTGACTAACTGGTTCATGGTTGTTGTCAACTCAACTATGGCTTGTCCGTGGTCTTGAAGTTCCTTGTGAAGATTTATGACATGAAGGTCCCCCTAAGGAACATTTGCCTGACTCTGCCAGGTTGAGGAAGTGTCAGCCATCTCATCAAGAATCTCACAGGCCTCAGTATAAGGCAGCTTCATAACATTACCCCTTGTTAGCTGGTTTACCACACATTGATTGGTCGTATTTATACCCCCGATAAAATATTTTTTAGATCATTGCTTCAGTCATATCATTGTTGGGGCATTCCTTGACCATAGTTCTATATCTATCCCAGATTTCATGAAGGGGTTCATTTGGTTCATGTTTAAATGCTAATATCTCATCCCTTAATGCAGCCATATGTCCCGGTGAGAAAAACTTGTCTATAAACTTGTCGGCCAACTCATCCCACGTAGTGATGGAATGGTTGGGGAGTCTTTCGAGCCAGTCCAAAGCTTTCCCTCTAAGTGAAAAAGGGAACAATCCCAGTCTAAATGCATCCTCCGACACATTAGTTTGTTTGCTTCCCCAGCAGGTATCCACAAATCCCTTTAGATGTTATATGCATTCTGATGGGGAGCATCTGTGAAGTACCCTCTTTGCTCCAATAAGGTCAACATGACATTTGTAATTTGAAAATTGCCCGCCCGGATCCGAGGTGGGACAATTGCACTTGCGTACCCTTCATTTGGAAGCACCCAGGGAGCTACACACGGAGGAGCTGGGGGAGGGTCTAGAATATTTTCATTGGCCTGGAGGCCTCTTCTTTGAGCTTGAGGTACTAGAGGCACCTCATCTTCAGCATTATCATCTACCTCCTCCCCTGGGAGAACATTCCGATAGGATCATTATTTGCCATTTTGTACATGAATCGATTAACTCACATAAGTTAGTAAAACAGAAGGAAAGAGAAACAAGACACGCAACTAGTCAGATAGATAGCCAAAACCATTTAACTCCCGGAACGGCGCTAAAAAGTGATCGGCTCCAATTCTACACCACTATATAATGGCAAGGAGTGGTCGATGCAGCTTTTACCCGAAAGGTCGGGATCGATTTCCACATGGAGTTAATATTGATTGGGAGTTGGGTTTTTTATCTAATATAGCTATGCATGTTGTTTTTAATTTCACTTCTAACCATGTTTGAATTTGTTACTATTCTACTTTTAATGTTATTGATTGCTGAAAATAAACTAAGTATAATATTTTTGTAAAGTTTTCTCAAGTGATAAATAGCACTAGGAAAGTGACTTACACCTAGGCGTGTATCTAATGGGATCTAAAATTTAGGACAAGCTTATTACATTGGGGTCGTGATATAACCTTTACACAAAATTACTCACTCTAAACCTCTCGGTAGTTTGAGTGACTTCGCCCTAGTTGGCTTTCTCAAGCCCAATTGTGTGTTCAAACAATACAAGTAAAATTGACTGAAGTCAGGTATTACTATCTCTAGGTATAACCCTTTAATTGGTGCTATCAATCTCTTGAGTGCACCCCAATTCCTTGTTAGCCTAATTTTTCTAGACTTAGTCCCTTTTTCTCAAGAAGATTTTAAGTTAAAAAGGCCTGAATCAGTGTTTACAACCATCAATTCTACAATTAAAGCATGAATCAAGCTAAATATCACTAACCCATAAACAATTAAGCCCTAAAGACCCATTAAATACCCACATTAAGGTTGGTTCACAACCCTAACTAATGGGTTTAGCTACTCATAATCAAGGTAGAAATCAAAGATGAAGATAAAATATAAGCCATAAAAGTTGATTGTCGCACCTCCTTTTTTACCGCGCCCGCGGGGGCGCGTGGGGAGTTTTCTCCAATTGAAGGACAGTCGAAACGGGATTTATTTAATTATTTCAGAGTCGCCACCTGGGAATTTTAAGGCGTCCCAAGTCACCGGTTTTAATCCCTGAATCGAGGAGAATATGACTCTGTTTATTATTCTGCGAACCAGAAATCCTGAGTAAGGAATTCTGTTAATCCGGAAGAAGGTGTTAGGCATTTCCGAATTCCGTGGTTCTAGCACGGTCGCTTAACTGTTTTTATTATTGGCTTAATTATCTTGATTTTATTAAATATATTGATGTTACATGACCTGGAGAACGAGGATGAAGAATTAAAGAAGTCAGGCGTCCACCTGGAGAATGAGGATGAGAATTAAAGAAGTCAGGCGTCCACCTGGAGAATGAGGATGAAGAATTAAAGAAGTCAGGCATCCACCTGGAGAATGAGGATGAGAATTAAAGAAGTCAGGCGTCCACCTGGAGAATGAGGATGAGAATTTAAAAAGAAGTCAGGCGTCCACCTGGAGAATGAGGATGAGAAAGAAGAAGTCAGGCGTCCACCTGGAGAATGAGGATAAGAAAAAGAAGAAGTCAGGCGTCCACCTGGAGAACGAGGATGAAGAATTAAAGAAGTCAGGCGTCCACCTGGAGAATGAGGATGAGAAAGAAGAAGTCAGGCGTCCACCTGGAGAATGAGGATGAAGAATTTGCCAAGAAGTCAGGCGTCCACCTGGAGAATGAGGATGAGAATTAAAGAAGTCAGGCGTCCACCTGGAGAATGAGGATGAAGAATTGAAGAAGTCAGGCGTCCACCTGGAGAATGAAAGGATGAAGAAGTTAAGAAGAAGTCAGGCGTCCACCTGGAGAATGAGGATGAAGAATTAAAGAAGTCAGGCGTCCACCTGGAGAATGAGGATGAAGAAAAAGAAGTCAGGCGTCCACCTGGAGAATGAGGATGAAGAAAGAAAAGAAGCAGTCAAGGCACCCACCTGAAGAACGAGGGAATGAAATTGAAGTGTACACAATAAAAGGAATACGGAATAAGCCAAATGCCCAAGAGTCACCAAGATATCAAGACAACAAGAAATGCAAGGGCATGATCTAGATAAGATTTTTTATAATTCATGTACCATAGTCTAGTTTAGTTTTTTGTATTACCTTTGAAGTAAGGTGTAATAAGGAGGTCAGCAAGCAGTAAAAACAGCACAAAGCAGCAGTAACATCACAGTCCCACGGTAGTCCCAGCTACCCAAAATTCCCGAACTACATTGACCTGATTCCTTTATAGCCAAGGATATGTAGGAAACCTTTGAAGCAGAGGTTCGGTCAAATCTTTCTAAAAATGCTTCCCACGGAGTATTCGAACGGGCAAAAATCGCTCGTATCCGCTCACTTTATCTTTGCACGAAAACTCTTCGAGTTTCCGCACAAAGAGGGGCAGCTGTGAGCACGTGATTTTTGCCTTACGAAAAACTACTCCAAAATAAATCAAAAGATAAAATAAATTTCTTTTACTGTGTAATTTTTTGAATTTGCGTGGTGTTAAATACTTGTGTTATGTCCGTAAGTGTTTACATTGTCATAATAAAATGAAAGAATAAAATAAAATACATATTGCATGCATATAGGATTTAATTATGCATTTAAAAGATAATTTAAATAAAATCACAAAAAAATATGCAATCGTTCTATTTTAAATATTCCACTGTGTGATTGATGTTTTGTCTATGTGTTAAATAATTGTTATAGAGTAATTAATATATTTTTGTGAAGTTAAAATTATTTTATAGTTAATATTAAAAATTTAAATTAGAAAAAAATGAAAAAAAAATATATATATATATATATACAAAATCGGTTTTGCTTATTAGTAAGGCCTTTCTCATGAATTTCGAACCCATCTGACTTTCCGAACCTTGAATACAAAAAGTTGAAGGAACAACATCCATTGATGACATTGCTTTTCCTGATTTGACTGCTGATGTTCAGAAGACCGAAGAATCGATGTACCGAAGGAGCCTTTGTGAATATCAAGCTTTGATTTCTTAAACTTCCGTCAAAACCAACATAGCCAGCTATCTCCTCTAATGTAGGAGTAAGCTCGAAGTCAGAGAAACGAAAAACATTGTGAACAGGATCCCAGAAAGTTACTAACGCCGCAATCAGATCATCACGGGGTTTAACTTTCATAATGTCCGTGAGATTTCCCAAATGCTTGACGACCCATTTTTGACCGTCTTCGCCTAAATCATACCACCACATTTGAAGCTGACATAGAAATTCTTCCGTACTTGTGGATGAGATCTTTCTCCAAACTGAGGCTTCTTAGATTTTCTTTTAGGGCATGGATAGTTGCTTTGTACCCTTTTTCCTTTTCTCCCCAGATCAACCGTTTCTTGGATTTTATCATTGAAGTTTTGAACATGGGGTCTTTTTGTTGGCCTTCTTAGCTCAGGCTCTGGTACATCATCCACGCGAGACCGTTTTTCGAACCACCTTGCATATCCAGGATTTATCTCACCCTTTGTAGCGTCTGGGACTTGAGTATCACTTTTCAAGTATCGGCACCCATTCCACATCTGCTGAAGTAGAGCCTCGGGAATAATGGCTTCTGGGTGTAATTCGATTACTTGCACACTCAAATCTTCATCATCAGGAACTATTTGATATCTCCCTAATTGCCTTAGGACTCTCAGTGGTGTATATGGCTGAATGCTTCTCAATCCCAATAGTAGTAGATAACTATTTGAGGTTGACATGTGTATTACTTCCCTCATCGGGAGCCATCCCAGGGTCCATTCAATTTGATTTGCCGTTAAAGCCTTTAGATGAGATACCCATGCTTCTATCCCTTCTGGAACCTGATAATTTTTTGTTCTTTCCTCATAGCTTTCGATGCAATTATCATTGTTTGACCCATACTGTATGATCTTGGGCTGTTGTTGGAGATGTTCAATCACCCACATTTGCAACAAAATTTTGCATCCTTCGAAGACTTTTGCTCCTGATTTGCATAAAGTCAAAGCCCGATAAATATCTGATAGAATGATGGGGACAAGGGTGTGATTTTCTTTAGTGGTGAGGATTTGCACAACTTTTGCGGTGCGAATATCAATTGTTCGCTCTTTATTTGGGAAGACCATGACTCCTAGAAAAGCCACCATGAAAGCAAATCGACGGTGCATCTGCCAAGTGTCTTTGTTTTGCTTATTAGTAAGGCCTTTCTCATGAATTTCGAACCCATCTGATTTTCCGAACCTTGAATACAAAAAGTTGAAGGAACAACATCCATTGATGACATTGCTTTTCCTGATTTGACTGCTGATGTTCAGAAGACCAAAGAATCGATGTACCGAAGGAGCCTTTGTGAATATCAAGCTTTGATTTCTTAAACTTCCGTCAAAACCAACATAGCCAGCTATCTCCTCTAATGTAGGAGTAAGCTCGAAGTCAGAGAAACGAAAAACATTGTGAACAGGATCCCAGAAAGTTACTAACGCCGCAATCAGATCATCACGGGGTTTAACTTTCATAATGTCCGTGAGATTTCCCAAATGCTTGACGACCCATTTTTGACCGTCTTCGCCTAAATCATACCACCACATTTGAAGCTGACATAGAAATTCTTCCGTACTTGTGGATGAGGGGCTTTGTGTGGTGCTCATTTTGTATCTGAAATTTAATTTTGATAAAGTCAAAATTCATTTTGAAAATTTATACTAAAAAAAATCATTTTCGAATTTTTTATTTATTTATTAAATACCTTTATTTCAAAATTTAAAACTATTTTTTTTCGAAATTTTTTAAAACAACCCATTTTATTCCTTTCTTCTCACCATGATTTTATTTAAGCTGGTCAACAAGCATGTTCGAGGCAAATGAATGCACAAGTAACAAGTAGGATGCATCATGATGGTCTTTTTATTTTGGGTTCACCTGTCCTAGACAGACCCAACCCCTGTGTTGAGTCTCCAAGGCCAAATGTGTATGATGCAAATAGACGTTCCTACTAGGGATCCGGATTTTAATCCAGGTCCGATTTTGTATATATATATATATATATTTTCATTTTTTTCTAATTTAAATTTTTAATATTAACTATAAAATAATTTTAACTTCACAAAAATATATTAATTACTCTATAACAATTATTTAACACATAGACAAAACATCAATCACACAGTGGAATATTTAAAATAGAACGATTGCATATTTTGTTGTGATTTTATTTAAATTATCTTTTAAATGCATAATTAAATCCTATATGCATGCAATATGTATTTTATTTTATTCTTTCATTTTATTATGACAATGTAAACACTTACGGACATAACACAAGTATTTAACACCACGCAAATTCAAAAAATTAAACAGTAAAAGAAATTTATTTTATCTTTTGATTTATTTTGGAGTAGTTTTTCGTAAGGCAAAAATTACGTGCTCACATTGATTACAAGAATAAAATCTAAGAATATAAGCTAAAGCTACTCTAAAATTACTCAAAGTGGTAATGTACGACTATTCACGAGCTCCCTCCTACAAAAGATACCCTAAAATGTGAAAAAGATCTATTTATACACATCTAGAATTACTGGACAAAAATACCCCTACGGAGGTTCCGCTGTCAGCGGAATACTGGGTGCCTCAGCGTATGCACTTTCGCGGCCGCGCAAAAACAAACACGGACCGTGTTTCTTTGATTTTTGACTAAGATTGGGCTATGTTTCGCTGACAGCGTAAATTTTGTCGCATCAGCATTGGCAGTCCTTTGAATCTCTATTTCGCCCTCAGCGAAATTTGCACCGCGGTTGCGTCAAGTAATCCACCGCCGCACTATTTTACTGCGGTTAGCGATATCTGTTGTATCCCAAAAATACCTTCTCTGAATCTCAATTCCGTTGACAGCGTAATTGTAGCTGCTTCAGCGGTGGATCTTTCGCGGATGCTCTTTTCCTTCGCGGTCAGCGCTTTTATCTCAGCTTTGAACTTGTGCAATTTTAACTCCTTCATGAGTTGGTTGTGGCTTTCTTGCCTCATTTTGACCAAACCTTGCAAACAAGCACAATAAGTCAGTTTTCGGGAATACTTTTACACATTTTTTATTCAAAACTTAAGCAAAAGAGACTATAAAATAGGCTAGAATCCATAGTTATCAAACACTGTAGCTAAACCTTAGTTCTCTGTGGGATTCGACTTCGGACTTGTAAATCGGATTATATTTGCAACGGCCGCTTAGTCCTTTTTCTAAGGTATAGTTGGGCCTGATCATCTGTATACACACTACCTTTCTCAGGTCCTACATGTAAGAATATATTGGATATATTATTATTGTTATTGTTATTGTTATTGTTATTATAGATATCTAGTCTAATATTATTCCCTTCCCGTGTTAGAAAAGAGTCTTGTACTGTCCTTGACCCCTAATTATAAAATTCTAACTTTGATAATAAGGAGTTAAAGGTAAATTTGAATCTTTCTTTTCGAAAAATTTAGAAGCATAAAATCTACCAATTTCTCATTGGGGCTCCCTTAATGATAAATATAAATACTTCTCCGTTTACTTTTATTTATCCACTATAAATTTTGCACACCCTTTAAAAAATAATAAATAAAGTGTATAATTTACCATAATACACATATTAATTGATTACATAATTTTAAAGAATTTGAGAAAATAATTTGAAGCGAGTAATTAATAATATGGGTATAACTAAAATTTTGCTAAAAATAGTCATATTTTATTTTGTTGAATAATTATTGAAATCAGTAATGGCAGTTTGGTCGACATAGGCCCATCTTCGTTGTATTATCCATCTAGGATTAGCTGTAAAAATTGCACGGGGCGCCCTATTTGGTCGCCCCCCCATTTAACCTATACCCTTTTTTTAAAACTTTTAACTTGTACCCACATTTTAAACAACTTCAGTTCCCTTTCTCCTCCTCCTTCTCCTCCTCAAAGTTATATCCGCCTCTTTTTTCTCAAACTTCTCCTTCTCCCTTTTCTGCAAGAAATCTGTTACGACTATGTATAAGTTTGACTATAGTTAAAACCACTAATACATCTCTGTACAAAAGTGCCAGAAATTTAGACTTCTCGTGCTGCTTTTCTAGTGTAACTTGTTTTCTTCGTCAGATAACATTGTTGAGTTATAGCTATACAGTTGCAGTCTTGGAACTTCAGCTCTTCGCCAGTTAAAAAAATAAAAACTTCAAGTTCCCCAGTTAAAAAAACAAAAACTTCAGCTCTAGAGCTGAAGTTCCCCAGTTACAAATAAAAAATTTCAGCTCTAGAGCTGAAGTTCGATAGTTAAAAAACAAAAACTTCAGCTCTAAAGCTGAAACATACGAACAAAAACTCAGCTCTAGAGCTGAAGCTTACAAACAAAAACTTCAATAGTTAAAAAACAAAAACTTCAGCTCTAGAGCTGAAGCTTACAAACAAAAACTTCGCCAGTTACAAATAAAAACTTCAGCTCTTCGACAGTTACAAAACAAAAACTTCAGCTCTAAAGCTGAACTTCAGGCCCGACTACTAGAATGCTGAAGTTTTGCGCGATTGTCTTTGCTACTTCAGCCCCTTATCCTGAAGTTATGTGAGAAAACGAGTACGTTTGTAATTTTTTTGCAAAGCGGACACAAGTTAAAACGTGATACAAAAAACGGATATAGATGCAAATGACCTGGATTACCTCAATTGAAAAGAAACGTAAGACAAGGAAGTAGGAAGCAGACATTTTTAATAAAGGGCAATTACGTCAATGCAAGTGCAAGCTGTTTCAGATCCACATTACATTATTGTCTTTTTGTCGAATTTATCGGTTACAAGCGTCACGTCTCCTCAACTGTCACAGGAGCCAAAAAGCAATTTCAGTGGTAGTCTCGTTATATAATCCCTAAACCAAGGTTATTTACGCCTGTCAAACTACTAAATAAAGGAACGAAACTCCATTCTTGCCATCTAAAAAGTCTCTAATTTCCCAAAAAAAAGGACTCGACGAAAATAGCCAGACATTGAAGTACACAGTTCCTGAGAGAGAGCGTGTGATTTCACGTGTGTCGTTGACATTAATGGCGGAGGAAGAGAGGGCGCGTGAAAAAATCGAGGAGAGCGTGAAGTTGTTCGTAGGTCAAGTGCCAAAGGACATAACCGAAGAAGAGCTCATGGCGATGTTCAAAGAGTTCGCACTTATTGACGAAGTCAACATCATCAAAGACAAGGCCACACGCGCTTCTCGAGGTTCACGCTCTAGTCTTCACCTTTAATTTACATGTTTCTGGATCGTAATGTGCGATTTGAGTAGTATTTCTAACGTTTGTATGTTATTTTGTTTGCTCAAACAATAACTTTGCTGTTTTTTTCAGGATGTTGTTTTGTGATTTGTCCTTCGAGAGAAGAAGCGGACAAGGCTGTAACTGCTTGTCACAATAAGAAGACGCTTCCTGGGGTCAGTCTTTTTATATATTCTAATCAATGTGGACGTACATTATACTTTATTTATTTGATTTAGTAAATAATATATGCGAAGCATTGTGAATTTGTAATGCGGTGGAATCTCTGTGCCGTTTGTTATCCATTACAGCAACAATAATAAGTATGCCTCAATCCTAAACTCATTTATTATAGTTCATTAATTTCTAGAATTAATGAGCTGATTCTCATTTCCAAAATTAATCAGCTTAAATCCCATCTATCCAAGCCTTATTGGAGAGAGTTGCCTGGTATTTGTACTAGTGGGAGGTAGCAGGTACCCTGTGAAATTAGTCGATGTGCATGCGAGCTAGTACGGACACCACACTTATAAAATTTTGTTTTTTTTTTCTGAAATTTATTTGCTGGTGTTAGGGGATGGTCAAATCCCCAATACAATCATAGTAACGTTCCATGTTGATATTTTAGCTAGTTGCTAAAGTTACTATATTGACTATCTTCAAGAGAAATGTTGTGGCATTGTTTCATGTTCTAACACCAGGAATACGGGGACAATCTGTTTTCAGCATGACTGTATAGTAAGAAGTGAATAGGCTACTAAAAGTTGTAAGTTTAGGAGTATAAGTCGAAATTATGTCCGTGATTGGATGTTCTTTTTACGGACTGTACCATCTTGATGTAATAATGGAGACTGTTGAATGGTCTTTACCAAGACTTGAATTCTGGATTCAAGCTGCACGTCCCATCCTCTAATGTTTACGAAACATAGTAAATTGAACAGAACAGCAGTGTTCCATTGAAATCTTAACTGACTAGACAACTTAGTATGTTTGTATAGACTACAGTAGAGTGTGCAATGAGGGGAAAGCTTCTCTTGGAGAGCCTATGGATGGTGGTGGTGGTTGGGGGGGGGGGAAGTAGAAGTAGCAGTAGTAATAATATCTAGGTTCCCTATTCTTTTACAAGATATGTACATTATAAGCAGATCCCGGTCCGTGATACGCCAAATACTTACTGAGAGTGTGTTGTAGCTACAAGATTGTCTAGGAAAGTGAAGAAGCTTGTGAGAAAGTTGGAAAAGAAGAAGAATGCACTATATTATGGATAATAGCTTCCCATGCTTTGTGTGGGGTTTGGGGGGGGGGGGGGAAGGGGAAGGTGCCACATATGCTAGGGAAAAAAGAAAAGAAATCTGAGTCGCACGACGTTGCAAATGAGGAGTGATCAATATCAGGTTTCATGCTTTTCACACTCTGTGCTATTCTCTTGTGTTTAGAAGAAAAGGAATAAGTATGATGAAGGTCCTTTCACTTACCGATTTATCAAAAAAAGTATGATGAAGGTCATTTCCAGGGTGATCATAGTTGATAAATCTATAAATATGGTTCGACACTGGTAATAAGCTGTATTTTACGCTTTAATTTTGCACATTTATCTCCAGAAAAAAAATAAGATGGATGCAAGGGTACATCTAACCTAAGTACTAAGCTTATTAAGTTTATTTGTGATCTGCTGTTTTTATATTGGCATGACATGTTTGTCTTATGATAATAAAGACGTCCTGTTCTCTGTGTACTATTCAGGCTTCTAGTCCGTTGCAAGTGAAGTATGCTGATGGCGAGTTGGAAAGACTAGGTGTACTATAATTTCAATTCTGGTCTTATGATATTTGGTCTTTCATGGTTATATTTGATTCAAATGATTCCAGTTTGTTTACTTTTCCTTGTTTTCCCTCCTTTTTACCTTGTAATCTGTTGTTGCAATACTTATCCGTAAAAGAAAAGAGGGTCCTTGCTATATACTATTACTATCATTGTTTTGTGTATGTGATGCTTTATATAGTTGGTAACTTTTTCTCTCATTCTCTTTCTTTTTCTTCTTTCTCTTAACCTGAAATTCAGAGCACAAACTTTTTGTGGGTATGCTGCCAAAGAATGTTTCTGACCCCGAAGTCTCCTCCTTATTCTCTCAATATGGGACCATTACAGATTTGCAAATTCTCAGAGGTTCTCAGCAAACTAGTAGAGGTACAGCCAACACTGTCTAATAATCTTTCACTTAAACTTTCTGTAAGGGAAAAATTAATTTATCACCAGAAAATGTCTTGTTTATGGTAGGATATGCTTTTCTGAAGTATGAGAAAAAAGAACAAGCAACTGCAGCAATAGAGGCCCTTAATGGAAAGCATACCATCGAGGTTTGTTTCTATCTGCGTATTAGGTCACTAAAGTGAACCTTGGAATTTTGAGCTTTCTGGGTGTTTTAATTTGCACTTTGCATGTAACTTCTCTTTAATAGTTGAACTGGTTATTATCCTTTCTCTGGAGCTGTAGTACTGGTCAAATATTCAGAATAATTTTTTTGGTAAGTTCAAATATTGAGTTACTTCTCCCTTGCAGTAGTTATGTAATCACTCCTTGCAGGATTACTCTATTCTCTTCATCATGGGTGCACCAATTCTGGCTGTAAGTTGGGGTCAATTAGTGAAGGTGGCATCTCGTCTGTTTATTTGAATGGCTTATATCATATGTTGTCTCTTTGTAGCAGGGCCAACAGAATGGCCTAAATGCTACCACTTTCTGTTCAGAGGACCAGGAGACATTATCTGCTGATTTATTTTCTGTGCCATTTCGACATGGCACTTCATTCAGGCATTCTAGGCATTTTTGTCATCTGCCTTTTGAAGCCTTTGACTGAATCGACATGATTCTAGTTTACTGGAAAATTTTACCGAGCAATTTGATTAATCACTGAAGATACTATTGTGTAATTCTTCAGCTTAAGTAGTAACTTGTAAGAAGCAAAATAAACATTTGTCTTATGAGATATGTATTTGATCCCTTCGGAGCTCATGTGTTCTAGTCTTCTAGAGGAACTTACGAATCCTCAGCAGTTGATTGAGAGGTGGATGTTCAATTATATTTACCTAATTAGTTTTGAAATTAAAATCTAACATGGAAAAAATTAGTACCCAGGCTGATGGAAGTGTTAATGTTTTAAAAACATTCAATTAAATATTTGTACTGTGCAAGTCTAACCCTGTGTGGAGTTTTTATCATTAGGATACTTGAGTAAGTGCTGGTTATTGTTATCTTATTTGCTTTCTCTGTACATTGTCATTTTCCAGAAATTTGATTCTGGCTTATTACTTTGCTTAAAGCTTATAAGAGTTTAGTGATGATCTGAATTTTTAGGCATCTCTTTTCCTAGTAATCTAAAATTCGAGAGTTTAGTTTTTCTGCGAAAACGGGACCCTATAGCTGTGCAAGTTTATTTACATTTTTTTTTTCACAATGAAGATTTAAGCACATTGACTAAATCCTCCCCAGACATCTTACCCTTCCAGGGGTAGGGGTAAGACTGCGTACATCTTACCCTCCCTAAACCCCACTCGTGGGAAACTACTGGGTTTGTTGTTGTTGACTAAATCCTTATGAATTTTTTTATTATACTCCCCATCCAGGGTTCAACTGTCCCTTTGGTAGTCAAGTGGGCAGATACAGAAAGGGAAAGGCAAGCTAGGAGGGCTCAGAAAGCTTTATCTCAGGCATCTAATGCTTCCAACTCTGGACAGCATCCATCTTTGTATGGAGCTCTATCCATGGGTTATATGCCACCATATAATGGTTATGGTTATCAGGTTGGTTGAATTGTATTCAGCAGTAAATTTGGCTGTCAAGTCAAAAGCCTTGGTTACCTTGCTCTATATGTGATATTGGATTGGCATGCTCCTCCCGTGGTTATTTCTTTTCTAATACATTTCTTTCTCATTTTGTTTTTGTAATCAATTTAAGGAGTAGTTCAAGTTAACAAGCTATTTTGCAGGCTCATGGGACATATGCGCTCATGCAGTACCGTCTACGGGGAGTTGCACCTGGTCTAACACCTGGATTTACCCCAAGAAATTATGCCATGTCACCTGGAAGTTACCTGGCATCTGCTTACAGGCCTGTACAAGGGCTTCAATATCCCATGCACTATCCTGGAGGCGTTACTGGTTCTCTACCTCCTTATACTGCAAACAGGCATTCTGCAGCATCTTCAAGTGTCAGTTCAAATACAGGGGGTCAAGTTGAAGGTTGTCAAAAGTTTATTTTGAGATGCTTTAGTAACACTTGTTATCGTGAAGCGGATCAGTCCCAGGGGATCTGTCTGAATGAGGCTACTTTTTCTTTCTTGGTTTATTGTTTTCCAGAGATTGTGTTCCTCATTATTGATTTCAAGATAGCTGAGATGGTGATTTTCCACCAATTCTTTTAAAAAGGAAGCAACTAATAGAAGAAACAGAAAAACAAATCAGCCTTGCAATATGACGGAGATCTTGTCAAGGCCTTTCTGAGAGTGATGTAGAAAGTACTTATTCAGTCTACTGATGATAGTTAGTTTGGCTTAGTTTTGGATGGACCTACTGGAATACCAATTAAATTAATGCATGTGGCGTGTGAACTAGGACATTGTCAATTATATGTCATTCCTTGCAGCAATTATCAAAGAGCATAGAGATCTTCGGCCAGTATTGTTATCTTTGTTTTATTTAACTAGCTATTTCCCTTCTTTTTCCCTATCATGACAGTCTTCCAACTTCTTGACCGAGGTTTCCTAGACAAGTTGCAAACTTAGTATCATACAAGAAAAGGATAAGGTTCTGGACTATATAGACATGGATTTAATGTAACCAGCATATAGATTTAGGTTATTTGCCGGGTTGGACCACTTTATGCAGTAGAATGGCGGAATGTACTTGAACCCCCCCCCCCCAACCACATACACACACACACACAAAAAAATCCCCTCCTTTTTTTGATAAGTTTGTCAAATTGAATTGCTCACTTGACTTTCTAGTGAATAGCTGATATTTGTTATATGTAATTAAATTGCTTACTTATGGAAGAGAAATCACATTGTTACAGGTCCACCTGGTGCTAATTTATTTATTTACCACATTCCTCAAGAATTTGGTGATGAAGAGCTTGCAAATGCATTTCAACCGTTTGGTGTGGTCTTGAGTGCCAAAGTTTTTGTGGACAAAGCTACTGGTGTTAGTAAATGTTTTGGTATGAACCTTAGACTTTCTAGTAATTCAATCAAAATCAGTATTTCCACCCTTGTGCCTATGAATGAGCTTCTTTCTGCAGGATTTGTAAGTTACGACTCTCCAGACGCTGCACAAACCGCAATCAAAATGATGAATGGTTTCCAACTAGATGGGAAAAAGTTGAAGGTTCAGCTTAAAAGAGATAATAAACAGAACAAATTTATTGATATAAAAGGCGGGGTATGGAAGGAAGCTGATTCTTTGCATCAGTGATACACACGCAAGCCACTACGGAGTTGTTGCAACAAGCAGCCACTGGGAGCTGATTTGAAACATTTAGCAGTGACATGGCAACTGAATGCTAATTGTAGGTCTCTTATGGATTAAAGGCAGAAACTTGTAATTGTTGTGCCACTGTAATCTGCAATTTGTACATGGAGAAAGATTCAGACATTTGTAAATTCAATGATTCTTCTAAATTGACTCGATCATCATTAGGTTATGATTTTTTGTTTCTTTTTCCTTCATATGGTCAAATGTAGCGTCTTCCTCCTCCCACCTTTCCTCTTTTTCAAAATGCATATATGGAAGAAAAAAGTTGAAAGATATACCCCTGAGCACCCCGCAGCATTCTGTTCCTTCTTCACCTCTATGCTCGTTAATTACTTTGTCTCAAGTTTGTCTTTGAATAGCCTATGAACTGATGTTATGAGGTCAGACAAAGTGGAAAGCATATTCATTTATGATTTAACAACATCTGTGAGGCAGCTGTTCGTTTCCCTTCTGAAACGCAGGTGCTCTGTGATCAACTTTGATTTTTTTATCTTAGATTGCAATATTGTTGCTTATCCTCATTTTTTTCTCATTTACTAATTTCAGGGTTTTGGTTCAGGTTGCAATCAGGTTTGGAAGGATGGTCAGATAATTGCTATCTTATTAGATTCAGCCACTATAGCTGTTCGGAACCCACAAACCATTCCGACGGTGGGTCAGACATTCCCAGTCTAGTTGGTGAGGTGCCGTTTTCCGTGGTGATTTGAAGAAACCATTTGATCTTGGTTTGATATATTCTGTAATGACAATACATTCTTGCTTACTCCTGGTTAATTTCTAGGATGGGCTAATAACAGACTTAGAATGCTTATATAAATTCCTTCACAAAGTCTTGGGGTATATTTTTGAAAAGTTCTCCATGGTGATAGCTTGTGGCTTTCTACTTTGTGATTAGCGTTGTCAGCTTCAATTGCTATTAGTACTAGTAGTTATGTTCAAAGCTATTAGTTTAATACTAGCTAGTTGGAGCCATAAATTGGTGGAGGTTCTCATTCCTATGTGGATGGTTAGGCCTGATGTGGAATTCTATGCTATGTTTCTGCAGTTTATTGTTGAACTAGCAATGGTTTCCCCATAATTTCAATTGTTGGGTTGCCTCTGTTCACCTCCACTTTCTCAGAACCTCTCTTATTTGGTGGCGCATTCTAATTTAAGTATGATGTAAGTTGTCTTGTTATACATTGTGTTCGTCAGGATAGTCTCCACTTTTTTCCTGACTCTGTCCATTTAGTCTTACTTTGTACTTGCACTAATTGTTTGCACAAAACATAAAATTTTACACTGAACAGGAAAGGAGAATTAGGGTTGCAGACGTGTATCCTTGCCGAAGAAACATTGTTCCCTGTGTTTTTGGTCCAGTGTTTAGTTATGACTATCTTATATTTTGAAGTTCTTTCTGAGTGTCACGGCAAGAGGAGTTTTGGCATAACTGGTTAAGTTGTTGTCATGTGATCAGGAGATTACGGGTTCGAGTGGTGGAAATAGCCTCTTGCAGAAATGCAGGGTAAGGGTGCGTACAATAGGCCCTTGTGGTCTGGCCCTCCCCCTGACCTCGTGCATAGCGGGAGCTTAGTGCATCGGACTGCCTTTTTTTCTGATTGTCGCAGCAGCAGTTCCCAATCTTTTCCTTTTTCTTTTTGTTTTACTGGTGGTCTTTCCAGGACTGTGTCATAGAAGCTTGATCCATAGCATATTGTTTGCATCTACCACAGGATGTAGATAGTTGTCAAATTCTACTTTTTTATTTTAGAAATTAGTACGTAGAAATTATTGACTCTAAAGTGGTAGTTTAAGATTAAAATGGTAATAGTTCAGGTTGTTTGCAACAAATTTATGCAAAGAAAAATAAAACTGCAATCACAAATAAGAGAAAAATATTTTTACTAATCAATTGTGACTACAGTTCTGTGTTCCATTCGATTCTTCTCTCCTAATTATTTCTATGATTTGAGGGCTGAAGCCGTGTATTTCTCGAATGTAGGATGATACAGACCTCCTGGGAATGTATTTGATCTCCAGCTTCTTGAACTATTTGATTGTCAAGAAGCATCCGATCATATTTTGATTTCTTTGTGAATATCCCAAGGGTTTATGGGATTTTGAGACCTCTTCAAGGGAATATGTATCCCTTTATATATGTGTGAATTAGGGTTTGGGTGGAGTAGCCACCACGTAACCCTAATAGACTCATAATATTTTCAGAGTTGTCTTGGATTTAGGATTTCTCTTGATCTGTTAAAATTTTTGTGTCTACACAAGTAATTAGTGATAAATTTGAGAAGAAATGCTTTGCTAGTTTCAATACGATCTTAACACGTTGCTTGGCAATTTTATTTTTCTTTGAAAAAATAATTCAATACTTGTGCTTTAGTGATTGACTGATCATTTCTTGGCAAATCTTATAGATGTTGAACACGGGGGGGGGGGGGGGGGACGCAGATGAATGTGAACCCAAGTGAATTCCGTTGAGTTTTTCTTTGACCAGAATAGAAGATGAGTGCAGCATTGGGTGGTGGCATGGATTAGCAGTATTTGTCAAACGTAACTGATGATGATTTCTATCTTGCCTAGCGAGTAACTAACGTCTAGCGTAATCTTGATTGTCCGATTATGAGGGTGTTTGGATTGGCTTATTTTAAGTGCTTATTGGTTTTTAAGTATTTTTTTAGTTTGTGTAGTGTTTGAAAATGATAAAAAGTGCTTAAAAGCATTTATTTTTAGGCATAAAAAATACAAAAATAAGCCAAAAGCCAAAAGTTGGGTATTACCAACTTATGACTTTTGACTTTTAGCTTAAAAGCTACTTTTTATAAGTCAATTCAAACACCCACTATGTGATAAGTACTCCCTCCTATTCATAATAAGTGACTTTTCAGTCTTTGAAATACCCCTTAAGAAAATACGAACTGCCGGAGAAAAAAAAATGCATTAAGAAAATACGAACTACCGGAGAAAAAAAATGTATTCACTACATTACCATAATTAATTGTTATCTTGATACATTGGGATATGTAAATAAGGATAGTTTTTGGAAAAATAAAATTCCTTCTTGATAATGTAAAAGGATACTTATTTCGGACAAAAATAAAAAGGCAAAAATGTCACTTATTATTGATCGGAGGGAGTAAATGCTATCATGTGATTGTTGGACAAGTAGCATCAGTGACGAAGCCAGAAATGTTTCCAATGATGTTTAGACTTGAAAGAACTAAAAAAAATCCCGACAAAGGGTGTTCAATATATATTTTATACATCTAAAATCAATATTTTACTTATATACAGTTATACACAGTATAATTTTTCGTAATATTTCAGTGAAGGGTGGTCAGTTGACACCCTTTGTAAAAGGTGGTCTCGCCCCTGAGTAGCATGAATGAGGTGTAAACTGTGAACACCCAAAGATTATGGTGGGATAGATTTGATCTTTTCACCTTTAACTAAAGGTTTCCGGTTAAGTCCTAGGAATGAAAAAGTCCTAGTAAGGAGCATCTTTCTCCTTTAATGAGCTTTAAGCAGCGCCAATTCGAATTAATTTACGCCTATGCAAGTATCGGACACCGAACATAAAAGGATTAAGTATAAACATTGCATAAAGAGATTTACGTGTACTTTGTCCCTAAATCTATATTGTTTCCTAGAAGAAAGGTGAGATCAGGCAAATGCATTGAGCCGAGCTTTACTTTAGCTATATGAAGTGTCCCTTACGGCACGGGCTTGGGAGATAAGCGTGCATAATCTTGGTAATAGACTGCGTGCTCGCAGCATATAATATTTGAAGATTAAATATTACACTTAAATTACTATTTAAAAGTGAAATTTAATTAAATTGCTCATTTTTTCCCCTCCTTTGTGTGAGAAAATAATCATATTAGGAGTTAAAGTTTGATCCTGGACTAGACGCTTAATCACCTTGTGAAAAGGATTAATATATCATCATTTTACTCAAACGGTCCCTGTATGGGTCAAAATTATATCAGAGAAATTTGGCACGCGGAGACATAAGGCCGAAGCCGAATAGGCCGAGGTCGGACAGTCATCAATAAGGTCGAGGTTGGACAGGCCGAGGTCGGGCAGTGATGAAACAACTAATCTGCTTTGGGATCCTCAAAAGGAATATTCTACTGAATATTCTCTTTAATTGTACCTTTTCTTTTAGTGTTTTTCTAGGAATACCCCTTATAAATAGGAAGAGAGGACTTCCCAAAAAGGGGGATCTCTCTCCTTCTCCCTCTTTCTAGAAAATATGTAAACACACCTCTCCAAAGAGATGAGAGGATCTGTGATCTCATACTTTCATCAGATCCAAAAAGTGTCCTAAGGTTCTTATATTTGTGTATCATTCATCTTTATCAAATGAAAGAAGATCTGTCTCACTCAAGATTGGGTGAATCTTTTCCTTTATTTACATTTTATTGTCGTTTAATGCATCTTTCTTTATGCTATTAAATCTGGCCATAATCGCCGTCAACATTTATACTCGGCTATGTTTTTTAGTTCGTATTATTCATCTCGGATCTAAAGTTAATTATTCTTAATTAGGATTTACCCCTTCATTTTCTTTAATTGATTTGTTCAAAAAGGTTGTAATATCTTTTGAGTCAAACAATTTGGCGCCGTCTGTGGGGATTTCTAGTTAAATTTTAATTTTCTCTAGATCTAGAACTCAATTCTAGTTCCATGTTCTGTTCATAGGTATGATTTACCACGTATCTTGATTCATACTAGTTACATGGTGAATCTTCATTCATACTAGTTACGCTCTGGTCACAATAAATTAAGACAAGTAAAAACAAACTTGAAGTAACAGAACTTGTGCAATTGTTGAATCAACCCCTTTGACCTTTTAAGTGGATGGGTCGTCGAGACCCCAAAACTTGCTACCTGAATTTTGTTAGAACGTACAAAACTTGTCATCCACAGACGTGCTTGTCACCTTCTATTATAGCTTTGTTCGTAGGATTGACGCGCTGCTTTACTCACTTTCTCGAACAGCAAATCTATCTATAATTAAAAGCAGACAAAAGTACCTCATGAAGCCAAATGGCAGAATAATATAATGACACATGGCATAATTAGTTATTAAATTAGTTATTGGTTATTCTTTTTAATTTAAATATATCTAAAAAATGAAAATAATTAAAAAAACTACCATATATATGTATATATATATATATATATATATATATATATATATATATATATATATATATATATATATATATATATATATATTAATTGGTTACTTTAATTTAATTAATAAATATAGATTTCTTATCTATATCTATATTAATAATTAACTATAATAAAAAAAATAAAAAAATATATAAAAAAATAACTGCTCATTCAAATTGGGTGGGAGTAGTTTCAAGTTGGATTTTTTAAATTATTTTAAAATCAAAAAGCAAAAAAAAAAAATAAAGCTATAAAAAACGGAAAAAACAGAAGAAAAACTACCCATTCAAATCGGGGAATAGTTTCAAGTTGGAGTTTTAAAATAATTAAAATAAAAAAATATATCTTATAATTAACTATAATAAAAAACGAAAATATAAATATATAAGAAAATAACTACCCATTCAAATTGGTAGTTATTTTTAATTAATAATTAGTTATTGGTTATTATTTTTGAATTTAAATATATATAAAAACGAAAATTAAAAAATACAAAACTACCATATATATATATATATATTGGTTACTTTAATTGAATTAATAAATATAGATATCTTATAATTAACTATAATAAAAAAAATCAAAATATAAATATATGTAAAAATAACTACTCATTCAAATTGGGTGGGATTAGTTTAAAGTTGGAGTTTTTAAATTATTTTAAAATAAAAAAACTATAAAAAACAAAAAAAAATAGAAGAAAAACAACTCATTCAAATCATGGAGTAGTTTCAAGTTGGTGTTTTAAAATAATTTTAACATAAAAATATATATCTTATAATTAACTATAATAAAAAAACGAAAATATAAATATATAAAAAAAATAACTACCCATTCAAATTGGTAGTTATTTTTAGTTAATAATAAGTTATTGGTTACTTTATTTAAATTAATAAATATAGATATCTAATAATTAACTATAATATAAAAACTAAAATATAAATATATATAAAAAATAACTACCCATTCAAATTAGGTGGGAGTATTTTCAAGTTGGAGCTTTTAAATTATTATTTTTTAAAAAGCAAAAAAAAAGCTATAAAAATGAAAAAAGAGAAGAAAAACTACCCATCCAAATCGGGAGTAGTTTCAAATGTGAGATTTAAAATAAAAAACGAAATTAAAAAATAATAAATTATCAATTCAAATTGGGGAGTAGTTTTATGTTGGAGTTTTAAAATTATTTGAAAATAAAAAGAAAAAAAAAACTTCAGAGAAAAATATTAAATAACGTAATATGCTAATGAAACTTTCTATTAACAATGTAGTAGCATTAAATATTTGAAAATATAATAAAGAAAAATACATAACAAAAAAGTTATTCGATGCGCTGCCTGTATAAGTCCCGTTAGTTTAACAAAGATTTTATTCACTAAAATTTAGATAATATTATTAAGAACAACATAATCTATATAATACTAAAAGGAGAGGAAAAGCCCTTTCGTTAATCCAAGTGGCAGCTTAAAAAAAAGCCACATGACATAATTAGTTACTAAATTTATTATTTAGTTAATAATTAATTATTGGTTATTCTTTTTGAATTTAAATATATATAAAAAACGAAAATAATAAAAACAATATAAAACTACCATATATATGAATATATATATATATATATATATATATATATATATATATATATATATATATATATATATATATATATATATATATTGATTACTTTATTTGAATTAATAAATATAGATATCTTATAATTAACTATATAAAAACGAAAATATAAATATAAAAAATAAACTACCCATTCAAATTGGGTGAGAGTAGTTTTAAGTTGGAGTTTTTAAATTATTTTTTAAAAAAAAAAGCAAAAAAAAAAATCTATAAAAAAACATAAAAAAGAGAGAAGAAAAACTACCCATTCAAATCGGGGAGTAGTTTCAAGTTGGAGTTTTAAAATAATTTTAAAATAAAAATATATATCTTATAATTAACTATAATTAGAAAATAAAAATATAAATATATAAAAAAGTAAATACCCGTTCAAATTGGGTGGGAGTAGTTTCAAGTTGGAGTTTTTAAATTATTTTAAAATAAAAAATCTATAAAAAACGAAAAAAGGAGAGAAAAAAAACTACCCATCCAAATTGGGGAGTAGTTCAAGTTGGAATTTTAATATAATTTTAATATAAAAAACAAAATTAAAAAATAATAAATTACCAATTCAAATTGGGGAGTAGTTCAAGTTGGAATTTTAATATAATTTTAATATAAAAAATAAAATTAAAAAAATAATAAATTACCAATTCAAATTGGGGAGTAATTTTAAGTTGGAGTTTTAAAATTATTTAAAAATAAAAAAACAAAAATAAAGTAATAAAAAAAACTTCAGAGAAAAATATTAAATAACGTAATATGCTAATGAAACTTTCTATTAACAAAGTAATAGTATTAAATATTGAAAGATATAATAAAGAAAAATACATAACAAAAACGTTATTCGATGCGCTGCCTGTATAAGCCCCGTTAGTTTAATATAGATTTTATTCACTAAAATTTAGATAATATTATTAAGAACAACATAATAAAATTTAAAAAAACAATCAATAGTAATAAATTATATATCTTCTCATATATTACAAAAAGAAAGCGAATACTAAATATTGTTTAATATAATAAAGAAAAATAGAACAAAAAAGTTATTCACTGACTATATAAGTACGTTTGATTTAATAGAGATTTCATTATTGGGTATATCGTATTGACAAACAAGATGACAATTGAATTTTATTAAAGCAATACGATCTAATAGGATCAAACAAGCCTGATCATAATTTAATTTAATTAATATTTTTTTAATATTGACCGCGCATCGCGCAGGTACGACTACTAGTACTGTTCTAAATTCAAAAATATATTAACTGAGTTAATCACAGCAAAATTAACCGCTTCTAAAACAAACCCACGTAGAAATTAGAACCAACAAACAGAACAACAAGTGCCCCTTTCTCTTTCCCTTGTTTCTACTTAAACAACTTCAGTTGTATTATATAAAAACTCCAGCTCATTATTCATTATTAGACAAATAATCAACAATGTAATTAAGTTCTACATATATTGTAGTAACAAAAGCACGAAAGAAGAGTTTCTTTTTGGCTCTTTATGTAACAGGCACCGAAGATGAGACTAGAGGAATTTGATGAAAATCGAACCTCATACTTAAATGAATAGAAGATTCAAGTAATAAAGGGCAAAAAAGCAAGCACCGTCGAGGACGGACGTGAGGATCTGGGACGAAGGTAAAGTAATGAGAACAACAGCAGGTGGGACAATATTGAAGTTTCCAATCACAGCTAATTTCCTGCTCAAATACTTCACCATTTGGATCAATCACCATGACCGTCTCAGGCAGAGGTCTTGTGACATCCATTTCAATCAACAAACAAGCATAGAAAATTCTCTCTATTCTTGAAGTACAACCATCAGCAAACAGTGGTGTTCCCAGCCCACTATTCTCAATGACTTCATGCTCCAGCATTTTAAGGACGCCTCCGTGCTCCACCTTGTCCGCTTTGCTGATCTTCCATTTCCGTGATCCCCTGTTCAGTTGGTATTGGTCACAATCAGATTTGGGGGAGTAACCATCACCCCCAATATGAGGTAAATCAATGACTTTAGTTGTACGTATGTCAACTCCAGCAGATTCACCCAAACTTACTCTATCCATATTCTCATTGACAATTGCAAGATCTTTCGTCAATAATCTGTGGTTCACTTTATTTAACTTCATATATGATAGTCCAATTCTGTTCGTTGCCTTTTTCTTCCGGTAACGTGTATCGAAAATAGAGTAGTTGTGATGAGAAGAAAAGATATTTTCGGCATCGGAGAACACATGGGTCATCGGAAAAGATCAAAACTTTCACCGAGTTCACCGCTCAAAACTTTCATCGTAGACATAAAACTTTACTAAAGCGGACAGCCACGCCAAATTAGTAGCGGCCACTGAAAACATAACCGGAGAAGGGAACGTGATCAAACTGAGGTAACGAATGTTTTTATTTTGTTTTAACTGACTATTTATCCAAGTGGAATAAAAGTAGGGGCAGTCTTTTGGGAAACGCGTCGTATTCTCCAATGCAAGCAAAATTAAGCAAACTGGGACTCACCCAGGAAATGCATCATATTCTCCAATGAAAGCAAAATTAAGCAAACTGGGACTCACCCAGGAAATGCATCATATTCCCCAGCGCAAGAAAAATTAAGCAAACTGGGACTCACCCAAGAAATGCACAAGCTAAGCAAAAGTGGGACTCCCCCAGGTAACAACCCTTTAAGGCCAAGGGCCTTTGCCAAAAAGAAGAGTTCGACCTCGATCGAACGACGACGGGTTAACATTTAGATAAGTCGAAATAACACCTTTTAAAGCCAAGGGCTTTCGCCAAAAAGAAGAGTTCGACCTCGATCGAATGACGATGCATTAACATTTCGATAAGTCGAAATAACACCCTTTAAGGCCAAGGGCCTTCGCCAAAAAGAAGAGTTCGACCTCGATCGAACGACGACGGATTAACATTTCGATAAGTCAAAATAATACCCTTTAAATCCAAGGGCCTTCGCCAAAAAGAAGAGTTCGACCTCGATCGAACGACGACTGGTTAACATTTCGATAAGTCGAAATAACACCCTTTAAGGCCAAGGGCCTTCGCCAAAAAGAAGAGTTCGACCTTGATCGAACGACGACGGGTTAACATATTGATAAGTCGAAATAACACCCTTTAAGGCCAAGGGCCTTCGCCAAAAATAAGAGTTCGACCTCGATCGAATGACGACGGGTTAACATTTTGATAAGTCGAAATAATACCCTTTAAGGCCAAGGGCCTTCGCCAAAAAGAAGAATTCAACCTCGATCGAACGACGACGGATTAACATTTTGATAAGTCGAAATAACACCCTTTCCTTCGCCAAAAAGAAGAGTTCGACCTCGATCGAACGACGATGGGTTAACATTTTGATAAGTCGAAATAACACCCTTTCCTTCGCCAAAAAGAAGAGTTCGACCTCGATCCAACGACGACGGGTTAAGATTTCGATAAGTCGAAATAACACCCTTTAAGGCCAAGGGCCTTTACCAAAAAGAAAAGTTCGACCTCGATCGAACGACGACCGGTTAACATTTCGATAAGTCGAAATAACACCCTTTAAGGCCAAGGGCCTTCGCCAAAAAGAAGAGTTCGACCTCGATCGAACGACGACGGGTTAAAATTTTGATAAGTCGAAATAACATCCTTTAAGTCCAAGGGTCTTCGCCAAAAAGAAGAGTTCGACCTCGATCGAACGACGACGGGTTAACATTTCGATAAGTCGAAATAACACCCTTTATGGCCAAGGGACTTCTCCAAAAAGAAGAGTTCGACCTCGATCAAACGATGACGGGTTAACATTTCGATAAGTCGAAATAACACCCTTTAAGGCCAAGGGCCTTCGCAAAAAAGAAGAGTTCGACCTCGATCAAACGACGACGGGTTAACATTTCGATAAGTTCAAAATAACACCCTTTAAGTCCAAGGGCCTTCGCCAAAAAGAAGAGTTCGACCTCGATCGAACGATGACGGGTTAACATTTCGATAAGTCAAAATAACACCCTTTAAGGCCAAGGGCCTTCGCCAAAAAGAAGAGCTCGACCTCGATCGAACGATGACGGGTTAACATTTTGATAAGTTGAAATAACACCCTTTAAGGCAAAGGATCTTTGCCAAAAAGAAGTGCTCGACCTCGATCTAACGACGACGGGTTAACATTTTGATAAGTTCGAAATAACACCCTTTAAGGCTAAGTGCCTTCACCAAAAGGAAGAGTTCGACCTCGATCGAACGACGACGAGTTAACATTTCGACCAACTCGAAATAACATCCTTACAGCTAAGGGCCATCACCAAAAGGAAGAGTTCGACCTCGATCGAACGACGATGGGTTAACATTTCGACCAGCTCGAAATAACATCCCTACGACCAAGGGCCATCGCCAAAAAAGAAGAGTTCAACTTTGTTACCACGATGAGTTAACATTTTTACCAGCTCGAAATAACAACCCTACGGCCAAGGGCCATCACCAAAAAGAAGAGTTTGACCTCGTTTGAACCACGACGGGCTAACATTTCGACCAGCTCGAAAAAACACCCCGATGGCCAAGGACCTTAGCCGAAAAAGAAGAGTTCGTCCTCATCCAAATCAACTTTGTCCTCGTCCGAATTCGCAGTAGATGACCTCCTCCGATGCCGCTATCCTTGCCAAATGTCATGCCCCGAACCTGGGCCTGGACGTAACACGGCACTCGGTGCCTGACTACATGTGACCGAGCGAACCAACTGGCTGGCTGAATCAACATGTGTTATCATAACATACTGAATGCGGAAGATAAACTAACATATGTTGATATATTGAAAGTCTGGATGATATAAATCAAAGTGCGGAAATACTAATACAATTCTAAAACATATTTGTAGCCAACATAGCTTAATATGAAAAGCCCGTGACTTTGTCTAACTGTTACTCTAGTCTATGAAGCCTCTAAAAAGTACTGAAAACACTGACTGTAACAAAAAAAATACTGAAGACTGTAAGGTAATGAAAATGCCCCGAAAGAACTGGGATCACCAAATAGCTGGTACGAGAATTCTAGCGCTCGGAATCATCAACCTGTAAATCATTATCTGCATTGTGAAATGCAGGCCCCGGGCAAAAGGGACGTCAGTACATTTGAATTGTAGTGGTATGTAAAGCAACTGAAAGAAAGAATTATAAATGCTGAAACTGAAATTAAGTTGATAACTGAGATTTGATAATTGACTGAAATGATAACTATTGAAACTGAAATGATAACTGATAACTGAACTGATATATGATAGCTGAACTAGTAACTGATAACTGATAGCTAAACTGATAACTGATAACTAAACTGATAACTGGCAACTAAAATGGTAACTAATAATTGAACTGAACAAAGGAAGTAAGGATATGAATACTCTCTCTCCTGAATGATGAACAACCTGTTTATCTGAATAATAAACTGCGGTCGCAGGGCCAATATATATATATATATATATATATATATATATATATATATGTGTGTGTGTGTGTGTGTGTGTGTGTGTGTGTGTGTGTGTGTGTGTGTGTGCACAAACTGCGTCCTCGGGCCCAAGTATACGTATACATAACTGCGACCTCAGGTCCAAAATGCATAAATCATAAACTGCGGCCTCAGGCCCAAAGATGCATAAAGCATTGACTGCGGCCTCAGGCCCAAATACAGGTGTTCAACATTTAGGGATTTTAAAATCAGGAACTGAGAATCATACTGAAATACATAATAGTGAAATACTGAATCACGCTAAGTTACATGATACTAGAATACTGGGTCATACTGAGTACATAATACTGGAATACTGAATCATACTGAGCTACATAATACTGGAATACTGAATAGGACTAGAATGAGATATGTATTCTTGAACTGATTATGAACACCGAAACTTCAACTGTTTATGACATGTTGAGTAAGCCATACTAAGACTTAGGGACATCAAACCCAAGTCTATATTGAATACGAACTGAGCTCACAGCGTTCGGAATGAAAGTCATGAATGAGTTATGAAGCTAGAGAATAGAAGCTCTACAACTATTCAAGGAACTAGGCTTAACTATATTTCTGAGGCAATTGATACGTCGTAAAAGAAACGTAGTGTAGGGAGGATCATTAACATTCCCAAACATAGAGAGTTAGCCTCACATACCTCAATGTCGCCCCTTAGTGATACTATAATGATCCACAACACTAAGAACCTTCAATCTACAATAGCAATATCCAATGGAACCAATATTAGTAACAAATTCCATAACTTAAGCCATTTAGGCATATTATCAAACACCTTGTAGGCATAAACCTCTACATCTCATCACCATATAATTAGTTCATCTAATTACCACCATTCATCAACAATTTATCCTACCATCATGATTAACCAATTTATAACTTTCAACATCACGTATATGACCATCCATTCACACCCAACCAACAAATCCTATCAAATAATCACCCTTAAATCCCTACCATGATCATGTATTTAAATTGGAAATTTATGGCTTCCAATCACTATACCATAAGTTGTAATACTTGATTTATACTCATGATTCCATAATAACACCATATATGTAAGTCTAAGGGTGTAGGATTACCTCTTGTAGACCAAATCTTGAAAGACAACTTTTGGGGTGTTCTTGAGATTTTGAAGAAATCCTATGAAACCCAATCAAAATCATGTTGTAACTAGTGATTGAGAAGTGAAATCACCATGAAAACACACTTAAAAACTCATCTTAGGTGTGCAATTGGATGCCTTGGTCGAGTTGGGGTGTAGAGGAAACCCTAAGCTTAAGAAGTGACTCAATTTCTATTATATCCGGCCTTTAAAGTATTTAAAACCTTCCAGATGCGCTTGTTCGTGCGCGAGGCAGAATACTCAGCAAAAACGCGCGACTTCACGCTAGTGACACCTGCCCAGTTAAATGGTCATAACTTTCTGTATACACCTCCAAATGACAAACGGTTTGTTGAGTTGGAAACTAGACTCAAAGCGCTTTATTTTGATAGGTTATGCATCACACAACGCGTTATAGAACCGGATATATGATCGTTCAAAGTGAGGTCATGTGCGTATTCATTCACAGCTTTAGTCCATTTTCAAATTTTCCAACTTGGCTTAGACTTAGGCCTTCTTAGACCCCAATTCACCTCTAACATAACTTATACACTTATTAACATAACCACTCAATTACCATCATGCTAATACTCGTTTAATGCATCCACAACCGATTCAAATTACGGGGTATTACATAAATAGTCCTTGTCTGTACACAGCTGATTCATATTTACGGAGTATTACATTACCCATACTCATCTTGATAGGGCTTCACATGTATAAAAGATCACATTAATAGTCATCTAACACATCCACAACTAATCCGGATTTATGGGGTGTTACATTATCTCCCCTTTGGGATCATTCGTCCTCGAATGATTATTCTGGTTGTATCTTAGGATAACTCTGGACCATAAATGGGTCTAGTGGGAACATGAGCTTTCCTTAACACGTGCATACTAAACTGAATGAATACACGATCACTAAACTGATGAGGTACTGAATTGAATAGGTACTAGACTGAATGGCTACTAAACTTACTAAACACTGAAAGACATGGAGATTTTAATATAAGACCTGAATGAGAAGGTTAGATAACTTCGACATTTCTCCAAAATACCTACCAGCTAACCGAGCATAACACTAGCTACATAAGGCATAATAATATGCATAACATGAAACATATACATGAATACTGAACTGGCACGAATAATCGAGTGTTGAACTGACGTGAATATCTACTCACTGAACTCACATCAATACCTGAGTATTAAGCTGTCATGAATATCTGAGTACTGGACTGACATGAGTATCTGAGTACTGAACTGACTTGAATGTTCTAACGTGAGATCTGAATACTGAAAACATAAATGTCGTGACATGAGATTTGAATACTTTGAAACTTGAATATTATAACATGACACGTGAAATACTGGTGTACAACCGCTAATTATGGTAGAAATTCTAACTCATAAGCTACTTACCTGATCCTGCATAGGATCCTATATGGGCTGATGTATCTGGGATTGAGCTTCCCTTTCTTTCCAAATCTTATAACACCTTTCATAGGCGAAACTTTTAGAAACACCCAATCATCAACTTGAAACTCTAGGTCTCTATGTTGCATATTCAAATAGGACCTTTGACAACTCTGAGCTGTCTACAAATGCTATTGAATCAACTTGACTTTCTCCATAGACAGATACACCAAATCTGGTCCCCGCAACTCTGCTTCGCCAACTTCGAACCAACTAATTGGCAATCTACACCTTCGCCTATAAAAATCATACTTTCAAAATGAGCGAGATAATCCTATTATAAGGTCCATATTTACCATCTCCACTAATGGATGTGTGTGTTCTGAACTTGGTTTTCTGTTGCTCGACTTTCACTTGCTGACAATTTAAACACTTGGCCACAAGGTCTGCAACTTTCTTTTTCATGTCGTTCCACCAATAAATCTTCTTAAGATCATGATACATCTTTGGGAAGCCTAGGTGGATAGAATACCTGAAATATTTGGCTTATAACATTTTCCTCCCTCGCTAAGTCCATCTGTGGTTGGAACACACAATTTATCCTGGTACCTCAAAGTACCATCATCTCCCCCTTGTTCAAAAGCCATCATCTTAAGCATGTGAATCCTCTATTTCAGCTACAACAAGTAGGGATCATCAAACCATTTCTACTTCACTTCGGCTACTAAGGAGGAATAGGTCATGTTCTAGACAATAACTCTTTGGTGTCTGAAAGTCGAACTCCTACCTTGGCTAAGCAGTGAACTTCTTTCAACATAGTTCTCTTGTCTACCTTATTCTTGAGCTTTACTTCCCACACTTGATTATATTCTTAAGCACTTCCTGAAAACACTTATAGAATTGTTGTGAGCTAAGTCTATACTCCGAAAATTAGAGTCTCATGCGATGGCACTACCCTCGTGATACATAACTGGGCATGATTTTTTTATAGCCTTTCTGTGATTACTTTATCATCAATAACTAAGCTCGATGATCATTCTACTCACTTTGTGTTTCTTACACATGCTAGACATAATTCCTGTGGTAATTAAACAATTTTCCCTCATTACCGAACTGATTTTCTTTTTCATATCCCATGCTAACTATTCGAGTTTCAGATCTCCAACCGGACTTACTGAAAATTTTCACATCACCCCTTAGACCACATGTCTTATACTTGTGGATCCTTCTCTTTTGCTGGGATCCAAATAACTTTCCTTATTTTCTGCAATTCTTTGCACTCTTCGTCAATGACGACTCATCTTCCAACTTACTTCTGAAAAATCTTTCTTACTAGGAAAAACTAAATTATTCACTTAACGGAAAGATAATGTATTCACAGCTATCATATACAATCTTAATAATTTAACTCTATTCACACTGTCAATCCTGGAGAAGCCACATTACGATAATTCCTAGAGGCTATTCTTCTATAGTTTGTGCTCTCACTGCTAGCTAATATTTTTTCTCACTACTGCTGTACTTCGAGTTTAACTTAAACTCTTTGGGTTCTAACACACGTTCGGTATTTTGATAGGTTATGTATCACACAACTCGTTATAGAACCGGAGATATGATCGTTCAAAGTGAGGTCATGTGCGTATTCATTCACAGCTTTAGTCCATTTTGAAATTTTCCAACTTGGCTTAGACTTAGGCCTCTCCTTAGACCCCAATTCACCTCTAACATAACTTATACACTTATTAACATAACCACTCAATTACCATCACGCTAATACTCGTTTATTGCATCCACAACCGATTCAAATTACGGGGTATTACATAAATTGTCCTTGTCCGTACACAGCTGATTCATATTTACGGAGTATTACATTACCCATACTCATCTTGATAGGACATGTCTAAAAGATCACATTAATAGTCATCTAACACATCCACAACTAATCCGGATTTATGGGGTGTTACATTATCTCCCCTTTGGGATCATTCGTCCTCGAATGATTATTCTGTCTGTATCTTAGGATAACTCTGGACCATAAATGGGTCTAGTGGGAACATGAACTTTCCTTAACACGTGCATACTAAACTGAATGAATACACGGTCACTGAACTGATGAGGTACTGAATTGAATAGGTACTAGACTGAATGGCTACTAAACTTACTAAACACTGAAAGACATGGAGATTTTAATATAAGGCCTAAATGAGAAGGTTAGATAACTTCGACATTTCTCCAAAATACCTACCAGCTAACCGAGCATAACACTATCTCCATAGGGCATAATAATATGCATAACATGAAACATATACATGAATATTGAACTGGCACGAATAATCGAGTGCTGAACTAACGTGAATATCTACTCACTGAACTCACATCAATACCTGAGTATTAAGCTGTCATGAATATCTGAGTACTGGACTGACATGAGTATCTGAGTACTGAACTGACTTGAATGTTCTAACGTAAGATCTGAATACTGAAAACATAAATGTCGTGACATGAGATTTGAATACTTCGAAACTTGAATATTATAACATGACACGTGAAATACTGGTGTACAACCGCTAATTATGGTAGAAATTCTAACTCATAAGCTACTTACCCGATCCTTCATAGGATCCTATATGGGCTGATGTATCTGGGATTGAGCTTTCCTTTCTTTCCAAATCTTATAACACCTTTCATAGGCGAAACTTTTAGAAACACCCAATCATCAACTTGAAACTCTAGGTCTCTATGTTGCATATTCAACATCTGACCACCTGGCTAAGTGAATCAAATTGTACCCCTACTAGCTCTGCTGAAAGTGCTAATTCACTGTATCAACTCAAAACTTACTTACTATTCTTTTACTAACCACCTGCTAGCATCATATTTTCTTCTCCTGCTTTGAATAACTAAAGTGAAGCATAAGGTTACTCCTAAATTCCCTCATCATCTGACCATATTATTTTGCCGCATACTATCATTCTTTTCGAACTATGTACATGGATCACACTTAGGGAAATTCATCTGTCTTAAACAAAATTAGAATATGTAACCCCAAACTTTCTATATAATATAAAATCATATCATACTATAAACATCCCGGGTAATCACTTAGTCACATAACTTAAGGGGAATTGTCATATCCTTTATCTCACAATAAAAGTTGCTTCTTATAGTAATTCACTAACGTGGTACTTTCTAATTCTGATTTGAATAAATTTAAACAACTTAAAATCATTCCCTGAAATTCACTATTGGCTGCTCTTAGTTCTTATTGCATACATCATATCTTATAGTCATTTGCATGAGTTGTACAAAATCACATCTTTGGTAATAACAAACGTTTCTGACTCCTAGGTATTTTACCCTTAGACTCTTTTCCGTCCAAAACTATAGTGTCCAATGTTGGGGTCTAACATCCAAACTATCATCATCCAACTTGTGGATCCATTTCCAAGAATTAAAAGAAATTGTTCTCTAAGGTAAAACGCATACGAATACACTACCATGCACAAACTTATCCTTCAAAGTATACCATCATTTGATAAATCACTTCTTGCACCATCCGGTGAGTCTTGGTCTTAATCCAGACCTAAAGTATGCAAAGGTTTCGCTATAATCACTATTACTTATATTTTCTTTGAGCCTCCATATGCATCATCGTATACTCACAAGTCTCCAGAAATTTTGATACACTGAAAATTGGATATTTGGTAAACATATAACTGAATACTAGCATACTGAATAACCATAAATTTGCTAACTGAAAGACTGTATAACTGGTAACTGAGGTAAACTAATAGCCATGAGACATGATAACTGCTTTGGTACTTTCTGATAAGGTTATGCTATAATCTGTACTTCTATCCATTGCATCCACTTTCAACATCTCCTCAAATCACATTTGTTACCTACATGTATTCCATAGTAATACCACAATAGGCAAATCATCCTTTCTAGAACCTTATACCTTTCTTGCACGTCGCTTGGGTATAATACGTTTGGAATTCGATAGGAAAAGAAGGTTAAATATTGCTCTAAGCTTCATGGCATGATCTAGAGTAGAAAGAGATGAGACAATCCTGCATGTCTTGGTAGTTAACCGTTTATATGAGTGGCCGGCACACATATATAAAGGAAACTCCACTAGACACAGCTTCATAGACTCCCTAAGACACTTGAACCTAGTGCTCTGATACCAATCTTTGTCACGCCCCGAACCTAGGCCTGGACGTAACACGACACTCGGTGCCTGACTACATGTTGTCGCACCTCCTTTTTACCGCGCCCGCGGGGCGCGTGGGGAGTTTTCTCCAATTGAAGGACAGTCGAAACGGGATTTATTTAATTATTTCAGAGTCGCCACCTGAGAATTTTAAGGCGTCCCAAGTCACCAATTTTAATCCCTAAATCGAGGAGAATATGACTCTGTTTATTATTCTGCGAACCAGAAATCCTGAGTAAGGAATTCTGTTAATCCGGAAGAAGGTGTTAGGCATTTCCGAATTCCGTGGTTCTAGCACGGTCGCTTAACTGTTTTTATTATTGGCTTAATTATCTTGATTTTATTAAATACATTTTTGTCACGTGATTTTTACTACCGCTTATACTTATTGTGATTAAGGACCCTTCTTTGAATCGAATTACGCGTACGTATATTCGTGTTATAAATTTAAAAATGCGGAATTGTGTCACGCGTACGTGTACACGATAACTTTTGATAATATATTTATTAAACAATCATTTTTTCGAAATTGTGTCGAATCAAGAATATTTGTTTTTCTTAAATAGTGAACCGCACATCTCGGGTTTTTATGAAATTAATTTAACGTCCTCGAAGAAATCCCTTATATTAAATATTCGCTCGAAATTGCGCGTACGCATAATTCGAATTGCTTTTATTGGTATAATCAGATTACGCGAACGTATCCCTAATTACACCAAATATTCTTAATGGTATTATGAATTTTTCACAAATTGTTTGTTATATCAACACATTTTATATGAAAATACTGAGAAATTCATATTCAAGGGATGTCTTTAAATTCTTTTAAAAGAAATTCACAATTTATTAAATGTTGCCCGTCGATTATAATTTCCGGATATAAATTATATTCAGCCCAACTATTCAAGTTCAAAGAAAAGAATAAAAATATGATTCAAACAAATACAACATATATATGCCAAAGGATGAATTGTATATGAAACTAACAAACATGATTTATGAAGGGAAGAAGTATTTTTGAACAATTTTTCATTATTTAATTAGTGCAAATCCTATTTCTAATTGTCATTGATATAAAGTGTTGCAATTTGTATATCTCATCTTATTCTCATATACTTGCTTTTAATCTAATAGGCCTAATTATTTATTTAGGGTGGTAAATAGGCATCAAATTGATAAGAAAGGGAATTATAAATCAATTAATAATATTGCCTTACATGCAATATAGTTGTATGTCTAAAACATTCATAGTATTTTAACATCATAATGAGATACATCAACTCATCATCCCTTAATGGTTATATATATACATGTTATCACGCCATATATGAACGTATAACTCACATCATTCAATCCATAGCTAAATCAGGTATTAGAATAAACTAGCAATATGGGTTTTGACATTTTTATACTACTCTTTATTCAACTAACAATATCTAACCTTAATCCACAACCAAACAATCGAACTACACTAACCATGCATTTTCTTGATATTTCAGAATACTCTATACCTGACTAACAATGTCATAGGACTTAACTAATAGCCAACTTCATGTCATGTTCCCTATCTTAACAATTCAATCATAATTATACTTTAATGAAAATTTAGAAAATTAACCTTGTTACAACACTTATACAGTCTTCAATAAAGGACATTTAACTTACAGTCATCCTATCAACATATACTACTTATTTGATCAAGAAACAAAACTGAATTTTTAATTAAAGAGCTCAAATGAATAAAAGATATTATTACAATTCAAGCTTCATTTATCTGTCATGCTGAATCTCTTTCCAACATAGAATTTAAAAGGATATGTACCTGGAAATGAAGGTATAAGGAGTAAATTTCAGCAGTAGCAGCAGTAACAAAATCAGCAGAATAGCAGTATTTCCACAGATTTGAGCAATAATAAGACCCGAGGAAACCAGATGCACAGTAACAGTATTTTTAAAGAAACTTCAGATTTTAACTGAACAATGGAATCAAATAAATTTGAACAGATTCAGCGAAAGAACAATATTTCAGATTTCAGTTTCTTTTCTGTTTCAAAATCCCATTTCTGATTTTTCTGTTTGATTTTCCACACTCAAATCTGTCTTTTCACTCTCTTAAAAAAAACTTTCCCTGAAGACTGATATTCAGTCCTAAACTCTTTGTCTGAAAACTGATTTCTCTCTCTCAATTCCCTCTTAAAATCTGATCTTGAAATCTCTCAATCTCACACTCTCTTTTTTTTCTCTTCTGTCTGAAAGGCTCTGCTCTTTAAATCTGTTTTTTTCTCTCCTAAAATCTCCTAAAGTCTGCCCTTTAAAGTCTGTCCAGCTCCCTGTATTTATACAGGGCTGGTCCTATCTTTTTAAGTGCTTCTTGGACCCTTTTCTCCTTTTAAAATCAGAAAGTTTTCCATTAAAACTGCTTTTGAATACTTTAAATCTAAGTGCTCTTATCCTGATTTTTCAGCAGCCCCATTATCCCTTGTTCCCCATTATTACTTAAATTATAGCCACTATCATTCCATTATAAGCACACTATCACATTACCCTACTGTTTCAATCCAAAATAAACCTGAAATCCTATTGTATTTACAGCCTTTAAACTAAAGTCAGAATCTGTTACAAAACAGATTTAAAGTCTGTTTTAACAGTTATAACCATTTCTAGGATTAACCTCCTAATACAATTGTATTTAACCAACCTTTGTAAATTCGAATTCAAAACTAACATCACAACAATATTATACTGAATTCAGTCTAATAGTTCAACTGAATTTCAACATTGGACGAAAAATTAAACAAACACAGGAGCATTGTCAATATACTGACAATGCCCTGTTCAGAAAACAATATATACACATCATACATTTTAATTTACTGATCTGTAAACAAACATGATTTAATTGACGAGTATTAATCAGTTGATTATTTACAACATTTGTCCATAATCAGTCTAAAACAATAGAAGCAGACTGTTTCAATCAGCATTATCATAAATGAGAATTCATAATATAACTAATCGACGAACTTAATCGAGTCGATTACTTACATTGTAAATAATCACAACCAACAGAAATAGTTTCATATTTTGATCATATAGACGGGCATGAGACAAAGATGACAGAATTAATCAAATAAATCATGAAAAATTAACAGACTATTAAGACAAACAACAATACACGTAGAATACACAAAAGAAATAGAAAAATACCTCTGAACCTTCAAATTTATTCAAATTAGAACTCCAATTGGATTCGGATTTTGTTTGAAATCAAACAGACCTTAGTCGAAGTATTTTCTATTGAAAATACTTTGACTAAGGTCGATTAAACCTCAATCTTTCGTCTGAAGTGAAAAAGATGCCAAGATTGGAAAATTTAGGGTTTCAGACCTTGGCTTTTAAATCCGAACACTTCCGGGTAGATTCGAGGGAAAACAAAGATGGCACAAGGGTGAGGGAAGCCTAAAGGTCATTTGGTGTTAATTTGGGAGGAATCTGAGTTTGTTCTTGTTTGGTCCGAATCTTCAAAAGAAGATTCGAGAAGCTCGGAAATGATTCGAGCCAAACAAACTTCAGATCCATAACGAGGCATGCTAGGGGGTACTATGGTGTTATTTTGGAAGCCATTGGAAAGGTTTGAGTTTTCAGACCCACCTTCGATTTAATATTCGAAGAGTTGGGGTCTGATTCGAAGGAAACTAAGGTCAGATCTGTGTAGAGGAAGTGGTGAGGAGTCTAGGGTGTTATTTTGGTGACCAGCGGCGTTGATGCCGCCGGGTTTCAGGCGGTGGAATTCTAGGGCGGCTAGGATTAGGGGTGTGTTTGGGAAGACGATGAACAGTGAGAGGAGGGGGGGTGTTAAGTTAGGGGCCGGGGTAGGGATTTGATCCTTAAATAGGGGTGGGGTGGATTGATCTCATCCGTTGGATCAATTAAGATGCACGGTTGAGATCAATCCACTTAATCAAACGTTGTCATTTGGTCTAAGTTCAGGGTCAGCCTGGATCGGGTCAAAGGGTCGGGTAATGGCTATGGGTTAAAGTTCGTGGGATCTCAGCCGTTGGTTGGCTTTGATCCAACGGCCTTTGATGTGGGACGACCAAACGTTGTCGTTTTAGTTTGTTTAAATTGGACCGGACAGGCTGTTTGGATTGGGCTGTGGAAGGGTAATTTGATTTGGGCCTGGATTTTAATCCAAGTCCAATTTTTATTTACAACTTATTTTATTTTATTTTATTTTATTATTTATCATTAAAAAATCCTAATAAAAATTATAAAACAATTATAACCTTACACAAAAATATTAATTACTTTATAACAACTATTTAACACATAGTCAAAACATTAATCACACATTAACATATTTAAAAATAGAACGAATGCATATTTTTGTGATTTTATTTAAATTATCTTTCAAATGCATAATTAAATCCTATATGCATGCAACATGTATTTTATTTTAATTTTCATTTTATTATGACAAAGTAAACATTTACGGATATAAAAAAAATATTTAACACCACGCAAATTCAAAAATTACACAGTAAAAGAAATTTATTTTATTTTTTGATTTATTTTGTAGTAGTTTTCGTAAGGCAAAAATCACGTGCTCACAGCTGCCCCTCTTTGTGCGGAAACTCGAAGAGTTTTCGTGCAAAGATAAAGTGAGCGGATACGAGCGATTTTTGCCCGTTCAAATACTCCGTGGGAAGCATTTTTTGAAAGATTTGACCGAACCTCTGCTTCAAAGGTTTCCTACATATCCTTGGCTATAAAGGAATCAGGTCAATGTAGTTCGGGAAGTTTTGGGTAGCTGGGACTACCGTGGGACTGTGATGTTACTGCTGCTTCGTGCTGTTTTTACTGCTTGCTGACCTCCTTATTACACCTTACTTCAAAGGTAATACAAAAAGCTAAACTAGACTATGGTACATGAATTATAAAATCTTATCTAGATCATGCCCTTGCGTTTCTTGTTGTCTTGATATCTTGGTGACTCTTGGGCATTTGGCTTATTCCGTATTCCTTTTCATTGTGTCCCGTATTTTCTTCATCTGTTTGGGACTCTTGTCGTTTCCTGCTGGGGACTTTGTTGGACTCCTCTGTTTTATTGACTTTAAGTGTGCTCCTTTCTCATATGAACGGGCTTTTGACTTCAACACTTCAATTGCATTCCCTCGTTCTCCAGGTGGGTGCCTTGACTGCTTCTTTTCTTTCTTCATCCTCATTCTCCAGGTGGACGCCTGACTTCTTTTTAACTTCTTCATCCTCATTCTCCAGGTGGACGCCTGATTTCTTCTTTTCTCCATCCTCATTCTCCAGGTGGACGTCTGACTTCTTCAATTCTTCATCCTCATTCTCCAGGTGGACGCCTGACTTCTTTAATTCTTATCCTCGTTCTCCAGGTGGACGCCTGACTTCTTCAATTCTCATCCTCTTTCTCCAGGTGGATGCCTGATTTCTTTTTAACTTCTTATCCTCATTCTCCAGGTGGACGCCTGATTTCTTTAATTCTTTGTCCTCATTCTCCAGGTGGACGCCTGAATTCTTCAATTCTTCATCCTCATTCTCCAGGTGGACGCCTGACTTCTTCTTTCCTCATCCTCATTCTCAAGGTGGACGCCTGACTTCTTCTTTCCTCATCCTCATTCTCCAGGTGGACGCCTGACTTCTTTTTAACTTCTTCATCCTCATTCTCCAGGTGGACGCCTGATTTCTTTAATTCTCATCCTCATTCTCCAGGTGGACGCCTGACTTCTTCAATTCTCATCCTCATTCTCCAGGTGGACGCCTGACTTCTTCAATTCTCATCCTCATTCTCCAGGTGGACGCCTGATTTCTTCAATTCTCATCCTCATTCTCCAGGTGGACGCCTGACTTCTTCAATTCTCATCCTCATTCTCCAGGTGGACGCCTGACTTTTCAATTCTTCATCCTCATTCTCCAGGTGGACGCCTGACTTCTTCAATTCTTCATCCTCATTCTCCAGGTGGACGCCTGACTTCTTTAATTCTCATCCTCATTCTCCAGGTGGACGCCTGACTTCTTCTTTCCTCATCCTCATTCTCCAGGTGGACGCCTGACTTCTTTTTAACTTCTTCATCCTCATTCTCTAGGTGGACGCCTGATTTCTTCTTAACTTCTTCATCCTCATTCTCCAGGTGGACGCCTGACTTCTTCTTAATTCCTTTATCCTCATTCTCCAGGTGGACGCCTGACTTCTTCTTAATTCCTTTATCCTCATTCTCCAGGTGGACGCCTGACTTTTCAATTCTTCATCCTCATTCTCCAGGTGGACGCCTGACTTCTTAATTCTCATCCTCATTCTCCAGGTGGACACCTGATTTCTTCTTTTCTCGTCCTCATTCTCCAGGTGGACGCCTGACTTCTTCTTAACTTCTTCATCCTCATTCTCCAGGTGGACGCCTGATTTCTTCTTTTCTCATCCTCATTCTCCAGGTGGACGCCTAACTTCTTCTTAACTTCTTCATCCTCATTCTCCAAGTGGACGCCTGACTTCTTCTTAATTCCTTTATCCTCATCCTCCAGGTGGACGCCTGACTTTTCAATTCTTTTATCCTCATTCTCCAGGTGGACGCCTGACTTTTCAATTCTTCATCCTCATTCTCCAGGTGGACGCCTGACTTCTTCAATTCTTCATCCTCATTCTCCAGGTGGACGCCTGACTTCTTTAATTCTCATCCTCATTCTCCAGGTGGACGCCTGACTTCTTCTTTCCTCATCCTCATTCTCCAGGTGGACGCCTGACTTCTTTTTAACTTCTTCATCCTCATTCTCCAGGTGGACGCCTGATTTCTTCTTTTCTCATCCTCATTCTCCAGGTGGACGCCTGACTTCTTCTTAACTTCTTCATCCTCATTCTCCAGGTGGACATCTGACTTCTTCTTAATTCCTTTATCCTCATTCTCCAGGTGGACGCGTGACTTTTCAATTCTTCATTCTCATTCTCCAGGTGGACGCCTGACTTCTTTAATTCTCATCCTCATTCTCCAGGTGGACGCCTGATTTCTTCTTTTCTCATCCTCATTCTCCAGGTAGAAGCCTGACTTCTTCTTAACTTCTTCATCCTCATTCTCCAGGTGGACGCCTGATTTCTTCTTTTCTCATCCTCATTCTCCAGGTGGACGTCTGACTTCTTCTTAACTTCTCCATCCTCATTCTCCAGGTGGATGCCTGACTTCTTCTTAATTCCTTTATCCTCATCCTCCAGGTAGACGCCTGACTTTTCAATTCTTCATCCTCATTCTCTAGGTGGACGCCTGACTTCTTTAATTCTCATCCTCATTCTCCAGGTGGACGCCTGATTTCTTCTTTTCTCATCCTCATTATCCAAGTGGACGCCTGACTTCTTCTTAACTTCTTCATCCTCATTCTCCAGGTGGACGCCTGACTTCTTTTTAACTTCTTTACCAGGTATTTCCTGACACAAATATTGTCTTTGCCCCTGTTTTAAATCAAAGAAAACTTAGTTAGTTTAAAGCAGGGTGGTTAGATGGGGTATTCTTGCCGATGGTGAGGCTTCTCTTCGTCTCTTTTTTTATTGCCTTGGAATGGTTGAAAAAGACCGTTTTGTCCTTGTAATTGATCTTTGACTGTAGGATTCCCCTCTGTATGTTTTCCTTCAAACCCTTTTAACCGTGATCATATGTCTCTCCTGACATTGTTGATCCACTTTTGATTTCACTTTTCTTCCTCCCATATCTTATTATTTTTATCTCCCGCCTTTCATGGCCTTATTTTGCATCATGTAACCCTGAATCTTGGTAGTATACCTTGACATTCCTTCTTATTTGTTTGGAATAAAACTTATCTCAAAGCTTTAAAAAGGTAAGATTATTAGTGACGAAACGCGCTGATTTTGACAATTATAGAATGAAAAGAAAAATCCAAATTTGGATGACTATCGGAGAAGGAATAAACTTATCTGATTGGAGTTACTGGCGCCAATGATCAGGGTATGCATTTCGGATTAATCAACCCAGTCTTTTAATCAATCTCCTTTCAATTGTCTCATTTTCGTTTTCCCCAAAATTTCCGTAATCCAACTTCATTTTTCATTTCACAGACCTGTTGGACTTGCAATATCTCAAAGAGTTTTCACTGATAAACCTTCCTCATTTGTTCATTTCTCACTTCCTTTTCGCCTTATGGTGCCTACGAAGGTTTTCACCAATAAGACTCTCTCATTTTTACTTTTCTCTCAACTTCCGTCGCCTTATGGTGCCCGTGTGGGTTTTCACCTATAAGACTCTCTCATTTTTACTTTCTTTTCTTGTTTGTACCAGAGTGTTATGAACCATCTTCATTTGCTTGTCTCAGCATTTTTCTAAGATTGATCGAAAGGTCTTTTTGGTATGGGGTTAGAAATGGAAAAGGTATTAAAAGCTAAATAGCTTTGGTATGGGTTTAAAATTACAACTCTTGGAATCTTTTCTTATTTCCAATACAATTCCTGCCCCAGTTTCTTGATTGGGGTCTCTTAATGTTTCTTTTCGTGCACATTGTGTATGTTGTGCACCCTATGACCGAGCCGTGAGGCGCCTACGTATCCTTCTTTGAGGAATCAGGTCAAACGTAGTTCACTAAATAATAGTGATTTTTTTTTTCATATTGATTCCAAGAGAGGGTAGGAAAGAAACAAGTATGGCTCAAAGGGTAAACAAAGGGTATAGTGTTTGGATAGCAGAATAAATTGCCTTTGTCATTCCAATCTTTGAAATAATGCTAAATACAAACATTCAAAAAGTTATGCGTAATATCTCTTTACCGCGTCAGAATTGATCGCCATGTCTATGCATTTGCCTTCAATATCTGTTAAGCATAGTGCACCATTCGACAATACTCTGGTCACAATGAATGGTCCTTGCCAATTCGGGGCAAATTTGCCTTTCGCCTCAACCTGATGTGGAAGAATACGTTTCAGCACATGCTGACCCACTTCAAACTTCCGTGGACGCACCTTTTTGTTGTATGCTCTTTCTATTCTTCTTTGATATAATTGACCATGACATACTGCGGCCAATCGTTTTTCATCAATCAAGTTTAACTGTTCCAGACGGGTTTTGACCCATTCATCATCATCAATCTTTGCTTCGGCGATGATCCGAAGGGAAGGAATCTCAACTTCTGCAGGAATTACTGCTTCAGTGCCATATACCAACAAATAAGGAGTTGCTCCTACTGAAGTGCGAACAGTAGTGCGATATCCCAATAATGCAAATGGTAATTTTTCATGCCATTGTTTTGAACCTTCTACCATTTTCCGAAGTATCTTCTTTATGTTTTTGTTGGCTGCCTCTACTGCTCCATTCGCCTTGGGCCGATATGGGGTAGAGTTGCGATGTGTAATCTTAAACTGTTGACATACTTCCTTCATTAAGTTGCTGTTAAGATTAGCACCGTTATCTGTGATGATCACCTTTGGGATTCCGAATCGACATATGATATTTGAGTGGACAAAATCGACCACAGCTTTCTTGGTCACCGATTTGAATGTCTTGGCCTCAACCCATTTGGTAAAATAATCAATGGCTACCAGAATGAACCTGTGCCCATTGGATGCTGCCGGCTCAATTGGTCCAATCACATCCATGCCCCAAGCAACGAAGGGCCATGGTGCCGACATTGTGTGCAATTCGGATGGTGGAGAATGAATCAAATCTCCGTGTATTTGGCATTGATGACACTTGCGCACAAAACTGATACAATCTCGCTCCATGGTAAGCCAATAGTAACCAGCACGGAGGATCTTCTTTGCTAATACATATCCACTCATGTGGGGTCCGCAAACTCCCGAATGTACTTTAGACATGACAGTTGTAGCTTGTCTGGCATCTATGCATCTTAATAATCCAAGATCTGGTGTTCTTTTATACAAAACTCCTCCGCTTAAGAAGAATCCATTTTCCAATCGCCTAATGGTCCTCTTTTGATCTCCTGTGGCTTGTGCGGGATATATCCCCATCCTGATATACTCCTTGATGTTGTGGAACCATGGTTCACCATCAAATTCTTCTTCGACCATATTGCAATAAGCGTGCTGATCGTGGACTTGAATATGTATCGGATCTACATAAACTTTGTCCGGATGATGCAACATTGATGCCAGGGTAGCCAATGCATCGACAACCTCATTATGGATTCTTGGAATATGTTGGAACTCCACTGATTGAAACCGCTGACAAAGATCATGTAGACATTGTCGGTATGGTATGAGCTTCAAGTCTCGAGTTTCCCATTCTCCTTGAATTTGATGTACCAAAAGATCCGAATCTCCCATGACTAAGATTTCTCGGATACCCATGTCTGCGGCTAGCCTTAACCCCAAAATGCAAGCTTCATATTCAGCCATATTATTGGTGCAATAAAATCGCAATTGAGCCGTAACAGGATAGTGATGCCCTGTTTCAGAAATGATTACGGCTCCTATCCCGACTCCTTTCATGTTAGCGGCTCCATCAAAGAAAAGTTTCCAGCCAGGTTTTTCAATTCGCTCCACCTCGTCGATATGCATTGTTTCTTCATCAGGAAAATAGGTTTTCAACGGCTCGTATTCCTCATCGACCGGGTTTTCGGCTAAATGATCGGCCAGTGCTTGAGCCTTCATTGCAGTTCGAGTCACATAGATGATGTCAAATTCTGTGAGCAATATCTGCCACTTTGCAAGTCTTCCCGTTGGCATAGGCTTTTGAAAAATGTATTTCAATGGATCCAACCGAGAAATGAGGTAAGTAGTGTAGGATGACAAATAGTGTTTCAATTTTTGAGCTACCCATGTTAGGGCGCAACATGTCTTTTCCAGATGAGTATACTTAACCTCATAAGCTGTGAACTTCTTGCTAAGGTAGTAGATGGCCTGTTCTTTTCTGCCAGTGAGGTCATGTTGCCCCAATACGCAACCAAATGAATTTTCCAAAACTGTTAAGTAAAGAATCAAAGGTCTTCCTGGCTCTGGCGGGACCAACACGGGTGGGTTCGACAAGTACCCTTTTATTTTATCGAACGCTTCTTGACACTCATCGGTCCATTTGACCGCAGCATCCTTTTTCAACAATTTGAAAATTGGCTCACAAGTTGTTGTGAGCTGAGCAATAAACCTGCTGATATAATTTAACCTTCCCAACAAACTCATTACTTCAGTTTTGTTCCTGGGAGGTGGCAATTCTTGGATGGCTTTGATTTTTGATGGGTCTAGCTCGATGCCTCGTCGACTGACTATGAATCCTAGCAACTTTCCAGATGGAACTCCAAATGCGCATTTGGCAGGGTTAAGCTTGAGGTTGTACCTGCGGAGTCTTAAGAAGAACTTCCTCAAATCCCCAACGTGGTCGGCCTGATGCTTTGATTTTATGACCACATCGTCCACGTATACTTCAATTTCCTTGTGTATCATATCATGAAACACTGTGGTCATTGCTCTCATATAGGTTGCTCCGGCGTTCTTTAAACCGAATGGCATTACCCGATAGCAATAAGTTCCCCATGGTGTGATGAATGCCGTCTTTTCTGCGTCTTCTTCATCCATTAGAATTTGATGATACCCGGCATAACAATCCACGAAAGATCCTATATCATGCTTGGCACAATTGTCGATCAAAATATGGATATTGGGTAATGGGAAATTATCCTTTGGACTTGCTTTGTTGAGATTGCGGTAGTCGACGCATACTCTAATTTTGCCGTCTTTCTTTGGTACAGGAACGATATTAGCCAACCAAACAGGATATCGAGTGACTCGAATGACCTTTGCTTCCAATTGTTTGGTGATTTCTTCCTTAATTCTCACACTCATGTCAGGCTTGAATTTTCTCAGCCTTTGCTTGACAGGAGGCACCGTTGGATCGGTGGGCAATTTGTGAACTACTAAATCAGTGCTCAGGCCCGGCATGTCGTCATATGACCATGCAAAAACATCTTTGAATTCTATGAGTGCTTTAATTAACTCTTCTCGGATCTTTGGTTCGAGATGGACACTTATTTTAGTTTCCCGGATATTACTCGTGTCCCCTATATTGATGTCTTCGGTATCACTCAAGTTAGGTTTGATTTTTTCCTCAAAGTGAATTAACTCTTTACTAATCTCTTCAAAAACCTCATCTTCATCATATTCTGATTCATAATCACAATATATTTCTTGAATTATTACTTCGGAACCAGATTGATTTTTAAGACTGGGCTGAGGATTCCTCATGCATGCCATATCACTAGAGCCAGCGTAAAAAGAACTGTACAGAAAAAAGAAAAAGAAAAGAAAACTATCAGGAATGATAATAAAAAGGAAACTGCTTTTTATTGGATGATGAAAGATAACAAGGTTTGCACACTTCAAACAAACTGTAAGATAAGCTTTGGGATTACAACCCTGAAGTAACCCAAACAAACTTGAAAGAAAATCAAAATAAACTACCAAGACTCCTTTCGAATGGGGAGAGGAGTGGCTTTCCAATTATTAAGCTTTGTTTCTGGCCCAATGAATTGAACTTCTGCGTCGCTACACCCTTCTCCGTTTTCCAACATATTCACATCATCAAACAATTTATCGAATCTTTCAATTAATTCTTCCTCAGGATTGACCCGGGATTTAGGAATTGTTGTTATTGGGCGATTTTTAGCACCGGTCTTGACAAAAGACTTTGACAGATGTGGGGCTGGTTTTGGAAGAACCCATGCCTTGTGTTTCAACTTTCTGGCATTTATCACGTCATTTACGGTGGGTATAAACCCCAAACCGAATGTTCCCCAGTTCTCGGGGAGAGATACTGGTTGTATAATTCCTTGCAAAGATAAGCCCAGACCTTTGCCGGGTATAAAACCATTCTTTAACATTTCATAAGCTATCATGACTGATGCAGAGGATATCTTTGGATTCGGAAGGTATTTCCCCTCTGGAATTTTCTCCACCGACACTGTGTCGGACACTTGGTATACCTATGGTCCCTGGTCATTTTCTATTCCCTCGACCGGTACAATGGCACTGCTGCGAGCATTTAAACTTTCTTCCCCATGTACAACTATTTCTTGATGATCCCATTCAAACTTGACAGCCTGATGTAGTGTTGACGGGACTGCTTTAGCAGCATGGATCCATGGTCGGCCCAACAACAAGTTGTAAGAGACAGTTATGTCCAACACTTGAAATTCCATTGTGAATTCAACTTGCCCTATTGTTAGTTCCAACACTATGTCGCCAAATGAATCTCTGCTTCCACCATCAAACCCCCGTACGCAGATACTATTCTTCTGGATCCTTTCCTCTTTAATTTTTAATTTGCTTAAGGTGGAGAGAGGACAGATGTTTGCACTTGACCCATTGTCAACCAATACCCGGGTTACTACGGAATTTTCACATTTCACGGTGAGGTAAAGAGCTCTGTTGTGCTCGGTACCTTCCACAGGCAATTCATCATCAGCAAATGTAATTCTGTTTGTCTCAAAGATTCTGTTGGCTATTCTTCCCAAATGATTTACAGAGATTTTTTCAGGAACATGAGCCTCATTCAGGATTTTCATCAAAGCCAGACGGTGCTCCTCTGAATGGATCAGTAATGACAACAATGAAATTTGAGCGGGCGTCTTCTTCAATTGATCCACAACAGAATAATCATGGAGTTTCATTTTTCTTAAAAACTCTTCCGCCTCTTCTTCCGTCACAGCTCTCTTTATTGGTGTTGGATTATTTTTAGTTTTTCTTAACTCTTCGGGCGTAAAACATCTTCCCGAACGAGTCAAGCCTTGCACCTCACACACTTCTTCCTTGACTTCTTTTCCCTTGTACATTACAGTCACCCGTTCATAGTTCCATGGGATGGCTTTGTTGTTGATGACTGGCAGCTGGGTTACAGGTGTGATAATAACCCGATCTGTACGGGCTCCTTCCACGAATACAATGGGTTTGTTAGCAACCCCTGGTACTATTACTTTCGGCCTTTCTTGTTTGGCGGCAACTTTGCTCGATGATCCCTCCTCGACTATCATAGATGGTTCATCACCATTTCTGCTCTGTTTAGGTACCGGCTTCTCCTCTGTTAACTGCTTATCTGGTTTGGCTTCATGAGACTTGATCATCATGACAGTTTGTGACGGCTTCTTTGTCTCCCCATCAGCTTGTATGATTTCTATCATATTGGCCTCTTGATGGGCTGACATTGGATTTCTATTGATATTGGGAGCTTCGGGGGTTTGAACCTCGATTTTATTAGTATCAATCAGCTCTTGTATTGCATTTTTCAAATGCCAGCATTTCTCCGTATCATGGCCTGGTGCACCGGAGCAATACTCACAGCTAATGGTGTAATCCAGATTCTTTGGAGGAGGATTGGGTAGCTTGGATTGTATTGGTCTTAGCATGTCTAGCTGTCTCAGCCTGTGGAACAGACTAGTGTAAGACTCTCCCAATGGAGTGTAAGTTTTCTTTTTCTGTTCCCTTTCTTCCCTGAACGCTGGCCTAGGCCTGAAACCTGGTCCGGCATAGGCTCTTGGGTAAGTACTTGGTGTGGCAGGAGCACGCCAATTGGTGTGAATAGGTGGCTGATTGTATGCTTGAGCATGGTTAATGGAAAAATGAGGCTCTGAAGGGTGATAGTAGTGTTGGGATGAATCATGGTGGTAAGCTGATTGGCGAGGTCGTTGTTGATTATAGTAAAGCGGTGAACCTCTGGGTCCCGACCAAATTCCTGAATCAACTACCGCTGCTTCCTCCCTCTTCTTTCTTCTGATTCCTCCTACCCCGCCTTGAATAGCTTGAGTAGTTGCCTTAATTGCTGAATAACTCATAATTTTATTTATTTTGAGGCCTTCTTCCACCATACCTCCCATCTTCACCACTTCGTTGAATGATTTCCCAACCGCTGAAACTAGATGGGCATAGTAAGTTGGTTCCAAGGCTTTGAGGAAGTAGTCTACGATTTCACTTTCCTTCATAGGAGGATCCACTCATGCTGCCTGTTCTCTCCATCGGAAGCCATACTCTCTGAAACTTTCATTGTGTTTCTTCTCAAATTTTGTCAAAGATAATCGATCTGGGATGATTTCCAGATTGTATTGGAAATGGTATGCGAATGCCTATGCCAGGTCATCCCAAGTGTACCATCTCCCAAAGTCTTGGCGTGTATACCACTCCAAAGCTGATCCGCTTAAACTTTGACTGAAGTAAGCCATCAATAATTCATCCTTTCCCCCAGCTCCTCGCATCTTGCTGCAGAAACCCCTTAAGTGGGCTACTGGGTCGTCGTGCCCATTGTATAGGTCAAATTTTGGCATCTTGAAGCCAACTGGTACATTGGGGAATACGCACAAATCTTTGTATGCTACACTGACTTGCCCACCTAATCCTCGCATGTCTCTGAACGATTGTTCTAGACTCTTGACCTTCCTGAACATCTCTTCTTGTTTAGCATTTTTGGCTGGTTTGTCAATTTCGGTTGGGAGATCAAAACGAGGAGTAGTTGAATGGATTTCGGAGGCTTTGAGGGTGGGCTCCGGGAGGTAATATTGGTTGTCCTGGGCCTAGAATGTAGGCTCACTAGGAGATTTGTGGAATGTAGCAGGGGGAGGTGCTACGAAAACAGGAGTCATAGGTGGAGGAAAATATGGAACTGGTTTCGGAGGTGGAGACTGCGGTGTCTGAGAGGTGGTGCCTCGGTAGTGCTGGTAAATGGGGAAATTTGGGGATAATTCAGTGGTAATATTATCCTGAGTTTGGGTCATTGATGGAGCAGGGTTATTTGGGTAAGATGGGGGTAACTGTCCTGTAGACCAGGCTTGGTACATCTCAGCCATTTGCTGCTTGAGTTTAAACATCTCTTCTTTCATTTTCCCGACATCCATCTCCTCTAGCTCCATACCTGTGTCAACATCTGGGATAGACATACTTTCGGGTAGTGGTCCTTTTGATCTTGTATGATAATGATAATATGCCAGTATACTCTTTAGAGAAACTAACTGCTTGAATTCTGGAAATGAACAAACTTGTTAGTTTTGAGAGTTTAATACATATATAATCACACGTTGAGATGCAATGCTCCTAAACAAATAATTCTTTTCTATTATGTATTTGCTCGGCTGCTTGTGTCGTCCCAGCTTTCTTGAAATTTTTATTGTTATTCACTTTTATTTATTATATATATCTTTTATCATGGTGGTCGAATCTTATAGAGGTTGCCTACGTATCATGCCCTTACATGAATCAGACCTTGCGTAGTTCGGACTAAAGGCAATCACTTTTATTCATTATACAAAGATGGAATTACATCTGAAAACTTTTAAGAAAATGGTTTGAAACACACACACTTAAATCAAAATAAAAGATACAATTCTTAACATCTCACAACATGCCCCACTTTCCACTTTTGTTGTCAATTATTGGATTATCTGCTCAATGTGGGGCTTGACCTGGATGGCCTCCAAGCGTACGATACATCTTTTCCAACTCCATTGCTAGATGACGAGCAAAAGTGGGTGCATGCTCTGTAAACCTTTCATAATCCATTCCTTGGCAATTTACGTAACTTTGAGAAGTGTAGATTGCCAGGTCGTGGATTTGTGCCCTGAAATCTTGGAGACGTTGGTCTTGGTTCTGCAATTGCTGCTGACGAGTGGTGGTTATATCTCTGACACAGTTTTCACGATCTAGAGCTAATTCTAACAGAGCTCGGAGTCTGGCCTGCTCTAATCTTGCTTGCGCTTTTTCTCTGTCGAGGTCTGCTTGTTGATGTTCTCTGTTGCATCTTCTTGCCTCTTCTAGTTGTGCACGAAGCTGGTTTTCTGATTGTATCCAATGGTCTTTTTCCTTCTTGAATTGTGCCCTGTCTTTTTCGGATTGCCTATCTTGGCGTTCCTTATTAGACATGGCTTCTTCGTTTAATCGTTGGATCCTTTCTTTTGCTTTGCTCAACGTCCTTTCGTTTTCTGCAAGAATAGAATCATAATCTTGCATTCTTTCAAAAAGATTGGCGATGGTTTTTTGATCCTTCCAGCTCCTCTTTGGTGTTTCAGAAACTCTTTTCATTTTTTGGAATCGAGCATGAAGATTTTCATTCTCACAAGCTAGACTCTTCTTCTCGCCTTCGGCTTCTTGTGCTTGCAAATCTTTCTCCAAACTGAGGCTTCTCAGATTTTCTTTTAGGGCATGGATAGTTGCTTTGTACCCTTTTTCCTTTTCTCCCCAGATCAACCGCTCTTGGATTTTATCATTGAAGTTTTGAACATGGGGTCTTTTTGTTGGCCTTCTTAGCTCAGGCTCTGGTACATCATCCACGCGAGACCGTTTTTCAAACCACCTTGCATATCCAGGATTTATCTCACCCTTTGTAGTGTCTGGGACTTGAGTATCACTTTTCAAGTATCGACATCCATTCCACATCTGCTGAAGTAGAGCCTCGGGAATAGTGGCTTCTGGGTGTAATTCGATTACTTGCATACTCAAATCTTCATCATCAGGAACTACTTGATATCTCCCTAGTTGCCTTAGGACTCTTAGTGGCGCATACGGCTGAATGCTTCTCAATCCCAATAGTAGTAGATAACTATTTGAGGTTGACATGTGTATTACTTCCCTCATCGGGAGCCATCCCAAAGTCCATTCAATCTGATTTGCCGTTAAAGCCTTTAGATGAGATACCCATGCTTCTATCCCTTCTGGAGCCTGATAATTTTTTGTTCTTTCCTCATAGCTCTCGATGCAATTATCATTGTTTGACCCATACTGTATGATCTTGGGCTGTTGTTGGAGATGTTCCATCACCCACATTTGCAACAAAATTTTGCATCCTTCGAAGACTTTTGCTCCTGATTTACATAAAGTCAAAGCCCGATAAATGTCTGATAGAATGATGGGGACAAGGGTGTGATTTTCTTTGGTGGTGAGGATTTGCACAACTTTTGCGGTGCGAATATCAATTGTTAGCTCTTTGTTTGGGAAGATCATGATTCCTAGAAAAGCCACCATGAAGGCAAAGCGACGGTGAATCTGCCAAATGTCTTTGTTTTGCTTGTTAGTAAGGCCTTTCTCATTAATTTCGAACTCATCTGACTTTCCGAACCTTGAATACAAAAAGTTGAAGGAACAACATCCATTGATGACATTGTTTTTCCTGATTTGACTGTTGATGTTCAGAAGACCGAAGAATCGATGTACCGAAGGAGCCTTTGTGAATATCAAGGCTTTGATTTCTTAGACTTCCGTCAAAACCAGCATATCCACCTATCTCCTCTAATGTAGGAGTAAGCTCGAAGTCAGAGAAATGAAAGACATTGTGAACAGGGTCCCAAAAAGTTACTAATGCCGCAATCAGATCATCACGGGGTTTAACCTTCATAATATCCGTGAGATTTCCCAAATGCTTGATGACCCATTTTTGACCATCTTCGCCTAAATCATACCACCACGTTTGAAGCTGAAATAGAAACTCTTCTGTATTCGTGGATGGGGGGTTTTGCGTGGTGCTCATTTTGTATCTGAAATTTAATTTAATAAAGTCAAGACTTATTTTGAAAATATACACATAAAAAAATCATTTTCGAAAAAAAATTTATTTATTAAAACCTTTATTTCAAGATTTAAAACTATTTTTTGGAATTTTTTTTTAAAACAACCCATTTTATTCATTGGTTCTCACCATGATTTCATTTAAGCTGGTCAACAAGCATGTTCGAGGCAAATGAATGCACAGGTAGCAAGTAGGATTCATTAGGATGGTCTTTTTGTTTCGGGTTCACCTGTCCTAGACAGACCCAACCCCTGTGTTGAGTCTCCAAGGCCAAATGTACATGATGCAAATAGACGTTCCTACTAGGGATCCGGTTCATGGCTGAGTTATTCTAGGCAAAAACCTGAGGTTGATTGTTCTAAACCTGGCTTACCCAAACAGACAGTTTGAGCCGAAGCGGGGGCAACGTACCGGGAGCACGAAAGTCTACCCGGCCTAGTTACTTGTCCCAACTCCGTCTTATTTGGTATGACTTTAACAGAAAGGTGGGTCACGCGCACGTGTACACCATAAATTCAGAAGACTCAGAAAGAAGGGGGTTTCGTAGCAGTTGTATATATTCACAATTCAAATAATATTAAAGCGGTAAAAAGCAACATTTAGCATATTAGCATATAAACAGTTGAAAATCATATAGTAAATAAAGCCAATTAACACAGATATTTTAAGCTCGAATTCTTTAAACCCTGAACCAATGGTTCTGGGTTACAGTTTACACTGGAACTTAAATCCCCAGAAGAGTTGCCAGAGCTGTCGCACCTCCTTTTTACCGCGCCCGCGGGGCGCGTGGGGACTTTTCTCCAATTGAAGGACAGTCGAAACGGGATTTATTTAATTATTTCAGAGTCGCCACCTGGGAATTTTAAGGCGTCCCAAGTCACCAATTTTAATCCCTGAATCGAGGAGAATATGACTCTGTTTATTATTCTGCGAACCAGAAATCCTGAGTAAGGAATTCTGTTAATCCGGAAGAAGGTGTTAGGCATTTCCGAATTCCGTGGTTCTAGCACGGTCGCTTAACTGTTTTTATTATTGGCTTAATTATCTTGATTTTTATTAAATACTTTTTGTTACGTGATTTTTCTACCGCTTTTACTTATTGTGATTAAGGACCCTTCTTTGAATCGAATTACGCGTACGTATATTCGTGTTATAAATTTAAAAATGCGGAATTGTGTCACGCGTACGTGTACACGATAACTTTTGATAATATATTTATTAAACAATTATTTTTTTGAAATTGTGTCGAATCAAGAATATTTGTTTTTCTTAAATAGTGAACCGCACATCTCGGGTTTTTATGAAATTAATTTAACGTCCTCGAAGAAATCCCTTATATTAAATATTCGCTCGAAATTGCGCGTACGCATAATTCGAATTGCTTTTATTGGTATAATCAGATTACGCGAACGTATCCCTAATTACACCAAATATTCTTAATGGTATTATGAATTTTTCACAAATTGTTTGTTATATCTACACATTTTATATGAAAATACTGAGAAATTCATATTCAAGGGATGTCTTTAAATTCTTTTAAAAGAAATTCACAATTTATTAAATGTTGCCCGTCGATTATAATTTCCGGATATAAATTATATTCAGCCCAACTATTCAAGTTCAAAGAAAAGAATAAAAATATGATTCTAGCAAATACCACATATATATACCAAAGGATGAATTATATATGAAACTAACAAACATGATTTATGAAGGGAATAAGTATTCTTGAACAATTTTTCATTATTTAATTAGTGCAAATCCTATTTCTAATTGTCATTGATATAAAGTGTTGCAATTTGTATATCTCATCTTATTCTCATATACTTGTTTTAATCTAATAGGCCTAATTATTTATTTAGGGTGGTAAATAGGCATCAAATTGATAAGAAAGGGAATTATAAATCAATTAATAATATTGCCTTACATGCAACTTAGTTGTATGTCTAAAACATTCATAGTATTTTAACATCATAATGAGATACATCAACTCATCATCCCTTAATGGTTATATATATACCTGTTATCACGCCATATATGAACGTATAACTCACATCATTCAATCCATAACTAAATCAGGTATTAGAATAAACTAGCAATATGGGTTTTGACATTTTTATACTACTCTTTATTCAACTAACAATATCTAACCTTAATCCACAACCAAACAATCGAACTACACTAACCATGCATTTTCTTGATATTTCAGAATACTCTATACCTGACTAACAATGTTATAGGACTTAACTAATAGCCAACTTCATGCCATGTTCCATATCTTAACAATTCAATCATAACTATACTTTAATGAAAATTTAGAAAATTAACCTTGTTACAACACTTATACAGTCTTCAATAAAGGACATTTAACTTACAGTCATCCTATCAACATATACTACTTATTTGATCAAGAAACAAAACTGAATTTTTAATTAAAGAGCTCAAATGAATAAAAGATATTATTACAATTCAAGCTTCATTTATCTGTCATGCTGAATCTCTTTCCAACATAGAATTTAAAAGGATATGTACCTGGAAATGAAGGTATAAGGAGTAAATTTCAGCAGTAGCAGCAGTAACAAAATCAGCAGAATAGCAGTATTTCCACAGATTTGAGCAATAATAAGACCCGAGGAAACCAGATGCACAGTAACAGTATTTTTAAAGAAACTTCAGATTTTAACTAAACAATGGAATCAAATAAATTTGAACAGATTCAGCGAAAGAACAATATTTCAGATTTCAGTTTCTTTTCTGTTTCAAAATCCCATTTCTGATTTTTCTATTTAATTTTCCACACTCAAATCTGTCTTTTCACTCTCTTAAAAAAAAACTTTCCCTGAAGACTGATATTCAGTCCTAAACTCTTTGTCTGAAAACTGATTTCTCTCTCTCAATTCCCTCTTAAAATCTGATCTTGAAATCTCTCAATCTCACACTCTTTTTTTTTTCTCTTCTGTCTGAAAGGCTCTGCTCTTTAAATCTGATTTTTTCTCTCCTAAAATCTCTTAAAGTCTGCCCTTTAAAGTCTGTCCAGCTCCCTGTATTTATACAGGGCTGGTCCTATCTTTTTAAGTGCTTCTTGGACCCTTTTCTCCTTTTAAAATCAGAAAGTTTTCCATTAAAACTGCTTTTGAATACTTTAAATCTAAGTGCTCTTATCCTGATTTTTCAGCAGCCCCATTATCCCTTGTTCCCCATTATTACTTAAATTATAGCCACTATCATTCCATTATAAGCACACTATCACATTACACTACTGTTTCAATCCAAAATAAACCTGAAATCCTACTGTATTTACAGCCTTTAAACTAAAGTCAGAATCTGTTACAAAACAGATTTTAAAGTCTGTTTTAACAGTTATAACCATTCCTAGGATTAACCTCCTAATACAATTGTATTTAACCAACCTTTGTAAATTCGAATTCAAAACTAACATCACAACAATATTATACTGAATTCAGCCTAATAGTTCAACTGAATTTCAACATTGGACGAAAAATTAAACAAACACAGGAGCATTGTCAATATACTGACAATGCCCTGTTCAGAAAACAATATATACACATCATACATTTTAATTTACTGATCTGTAAACAAACATGATTTAATTGACGAGTATTAATCAGTTGACTATTTACAACATTTGTCCATAATCAGTCTAAAACAATAGAAGCAGACTATTTCAATCAGCATTATCATAAATGAGAATTCATAATATAACTAATCGACGAACTTAATCGAGTCGATTACTTACATTGTAAATAATCACAACCAACAGAAATAGTTTCATATTTTGATCATATAGACGGGCATGAGACAAAGATGACAGAATTAATCAAATAAAATCATGAAAAATTAACAGGCTATTAAGACAAACAACAATACACGTAGAATACACAAAAGAAATAGAAAAATACCTCTGAACCTTCAAATTTATTCAAATTAGAACTCCACTTGGATTCGGATTTTGTTTGAAATCAAACAGACCTTAGTCGAAGTATTTTCTACTGAAAATACTTTGACTAAGGTCGATTAAACCTCAATCTTTCGTCTGAAGTGAAAAAGATGCCAAGATTGGAAAATTTAGGGTTTCAGACCTTGGCTTTTAAATCCGAACACTTCCGGGTAGATTCGAGGGAAAACAAAGATGGCACAAGGGTGAGGGAAGCCTAAAGGTCATTTGGTGTTAATTTGGGAGGAATCTGAGTTTGTTCTTGTTTGGTCTGAATCTTCAAAAGAAGATTCGAGAAGCTCGGAAATGATTCGAGCCAAACAAACTTCAGACACATAACGAGGCATGCTAGGGGGTACTATGGTGTTATTTTGGAAGCCATTGGAAAGGTTTGAGTTTTCAGACCCACCTTCGATTTAATATTCGAAGAGTTGGGGTCTGATTCGAAGGAAACTAAGGTCAGATCTGTGTAGAGGAAGTGGTGAGGAGTCTAGGGTGTTATTTTGGTGACCGGCGGCGTTGATGCCGCCGGGTTTCAGGCGGTGGGATTCTAGGGCGGCTAGGGTTAGGGGTGTGTTTGGGAAGACGATGAACAGTGAGAGGAGGGGGGTGTTAAGTTAGGGGTCGGGTAGGGATTTGATCCTTAAATAGGGGTGGGGTGGATTGATCTCATCCGTTGGATCAATTAAGATGCACGGTTGAGATCAATCCACTTAACCAAACGTTGTCGTTTGGTCTAAGTTCAGGGTCAGCCTGGATCGGGTCAAAGGGTCGGGTAATGGCTATGGGTTAAAGTTCGTGGGATCTCAGCCGTTGGTTGGCTTTGATCCAACGGCCTTTGATGAGGGACGACCAAACGTTGTCGTTTTAGTTTGTTTAAATTGGACCGGACAGGCTGTTTGGATTGGGCTGTGGAAGGGTAATTTGATTTGGGCCTGGATTTTAATCCAGGTTCAATTTTTATTTACAACTTATTTTATTTTATTTTATTTTATTATTTATCATTAAAAAAGCCTAATAAAAATTATAAAACAATTTTAACCTTACACAAAAATATTAATTACTTTATAACAATTATTTAACACATAGTCAAAACATTAATCAGACATTAACATATTTAAAAATAGAACGAATGCATATTTTTGTGATTTTATTTAAATTATCTTTCAAATGCATAATTAAATCCTATATGCATGCAACATGTATTTTATTTTAATATTCATTTTATTATGACAAAGTAAACATTTACGGACATAAAACAAATATTTAACACCACGCAAATTCAAAAATTACACAGTAAAAGAAATTTATTTTATTTTTTGATTTATTTTGGAGTAGTTTTCGTAAGGCAAAAATCACGTGCTCACACATGTGACCGAGCGAACCAACTGGCTGGCTGAATCAACATGTGCTATCATAACACACTGAATGCGGACGATAAACTAACACGTGTTGATATATTAAAAGTCTGGATGATATAAATCAAAGTGAGAAAATACTAATACAATTCTAAAACATATTTTAGCCAACATAGCTTAATATGAAAAGCCTGTGACTTTGTCTAACTGTTACTCTAGTCTATGAAGCCTCTAAAAAGTACTGAAAACACTGACTGTAACAAAAAAAATACTGAAGACTGTAAGGTAATGAAAATACCCCGAAAGAACTGGGATCACCAAATAGCTGGTACGAGAATCCTAGCGCTCGGAATCATCAACCTGTAAATCATTACCTTCATTGTGAAATGCAGGCCCCGGGCAAAAGGGACGTCAGTACATTTGAATTGTACTGGTATGTAAAGCAACTGAAAGAAAGAATTATAAATGCTGAAACTGAAATTAAGCTGATAACTGAGATTTGATAATTGATAACTGAAATGATAACTATTGAAATTGAAACTGAAATGACAACTGATAACTGAACTGATATCTGATAGCTGAACTGGTAACTGATAACTAAACTGATAATTGGCAACTAAAATGGTAACTAATAATTGAACTGAACAAAGGAAGTAAGGATATGAATACTCCCTCTCCTGAATGATGAACAACCTGTTTATCTGAATAATAAACTGCGGCCGCAGGCCCAATATATATATATATATATATATTTGTGTGTGTGTGTGCACAAACTGCGGCCTCGAGCCCAAGTATACGTATACATAACTGCGACATCAGGTCCAAAATGCATAAAGCATAAACTGCGGCCTTAGGCCCAAATATGCATAAATCATAAACTACGGCCTCAGGCCCAAAGATGCATAAAGCATTGACTGCGGCCTCAGGCCCAAATACAGGTGTTCAACATTCAGGGATTTTAAAATCAGGAACTGAGAATCATACTGAAATACATAATAGTGAAATACTGAATCACGCTGAGTTACATGATACTAGAATACTGGGTCATACTGAGTACATAATACTGGAATACTGAATCATATTGAGCTACATAATACTGGAATACTGAATAGGACTAGAATGAGATATGTATTCTTGAACTGATTATGAACACCGAAACTTCAACTGTTTATGACATGTTGAGTAAGCCATACTGAAACTTAGGGACATCAACCCCAAGTCTATATTGAATACGAACTGAGCTCACAGCGTTCGGAATGAAAGTCATGAATGAGTTATGAAGCTAGAGAATAGAAGCTCTACAACTATTCAAGGAACTCGGCTTAACTATATTTCTGAGGCAATTGATACATCGTAAAAGAAACGAAGTGTAGGGAGGATCATTAATATTCCCAAACATAGAGAGTTAGCCTCACATACCTCAATGTCGCCCCTTAGTGATACTATAATGATCCACAACACTAAGAACCTTCAATCTACAATAGCAATATCCAATGAAACCAATATTAGTAATAAATTTCATAACTTAAGCCATTTAGGCATATTATCAAACACCTTGTAGGCATAAACCTCTACATCTCATCACCATATAATTAGTTCATCTAATTACCACCATTCATCAACAATTTATCCTACCATCATGATTAACCAATTTATAACTTTCAACATCACGTATATGACCATCCATTCACACCCAACCAACAAATCCTATCAAATAATCACCCTTAAATCCCTACCATGATCATGTATTTAAATTGGAAATTTATGGCTTCCAATCACCATACCATAAGTTGTAATACTTGATTTATACTCATGATTCCATAATAACACCATATATGTAAGTCTAAGGGTGTAGGATTACCTCTTGTAGACCAAATCTTGAAAGACAACTTTTGGGGTGTTCTTGAGATTTTGAAGAAATCCTATGAAACCCAATCAAAATCATGTTGTAACTAGTGATTGAGAAGTGAAATCACCATGAAAACACACTTAAAAACTCACCTTAGGTGTGCAATTGGATGCCTTGGTCGAGTTGGGGTGTAGAGGAAACCCTAAGCTTAAGAAGTGACTTAATTTCTATTATATCCGGTCTTTAAAGTATTTAAAACCTTCCAGATGCGCTTGTTCGCACGCTTGTTCGCGCGCGAGGCAGAATACTCAGCAAAAACGCGCGACTTCGCGCTAGTGACACCTTCCCAGTAAAATGGTCATAACTTTCTGTATACACCTCCAAATGACAAACGGTTTGTTGCGTTGGAAACTAGACTCAAAGGGCTTTACTTTGATAGATTATTTATCACACAACTCATTATAAAACCGGATATATGATCGTTCAAAGTGAGGTCATGTGCGTATTCATTCACAGCTTTAGTCCATTTTGAAATTTTCCAACTTAGCTTAGACTTAGGCCTCTCCTTAGACACCAATTCACCTCTAACATAACTTATACACTTATTAACATAACCACTCAATTACCATCACGTTAATACTCGTTTAATGCATCCACAACCGATTCAAATTACGGGGTATTACATAAATAGTCCTTGTCCGTACACATCTGATTCATATTTACGGGGTATTACATTACCCATACTCATCTTGATAGGGCTTCAAATGTCTAAAAGATCACATTAATAGTCATTTAACACATCCACAACTAATCCGAATTTATGGGGTGTTACATTATCTCCCCCTTGGGATCATTCGTCCTCGAATGATTATTCTGTCTGTATCTTAGGATAACTCTGGACCATAAATGGGTCTAGTGGGAACATGAACTTTCCTTAACACGTGCATACTAAACTGAATGAATACACGATCACTGAACTGATGAGGTACTGAATTGAATAGGTACTAGACTGAATGGCTACTAAACTTACTAAACACTGAAAGACATGGAGATTTTAATATAAGGCCTGAATGAGAAGGTTAGATAACTTCGACATTTCTACAAAATACCTACCAGCTAACCGAGCATAACACTAGCTCCATAGGGCATAATAATATGCATAACATGAAGCATATACATGAATACTGAACTGGCACAAATAATCGAGTGTTGAACTAACGTGAATATTTACTCACTAAACTCACATCAATACCTGAGTATTAAGCTGTCATGAATATCTGAGTACTGGACTGACATGAGTATCTGAGTACTGAACTGACTTGAATGTTCTAACGTGAAATCTGAATACTGAAAACATAAATGTCGTGACATGAGATTTGAATACTTCGAAACTTGAATATTATAACATGACATGTGAAATACTGGTGTACAACCGCTAATTATGGTAGAAATTCTAACTCATAAGCTACTTACCCGATCCTTCATAGGATCCTATATGGGCTGATGTATCTGGGATTGAGCTTTCCTTTCTTTCCAAATCTTATAACACCTTTCATAGGCGAAACTTTTAGAAACACCCAATCATCAACTTGAAACTCTAGGTCTCTATGTTGCATATTCAAATAGGACCTTTGACAACTCTGAGCTGTCTACAAATGCTATTGAATCAACTTGACTTTCTCCATAGACAGATACACCAAATCTGGTCCCCGCAACTCTGCTTCGCCAACTTCGAACCAACTAATTGGCAATCTACACCTTCGCCCATAAAAATCATACTTTCAAAATGAGCGAGATAATCCTATTATAAGGTCCATATTTACCATCTCCACTAATGGATGTGTGTGTTCTGAACTTGGTTTTCTGTTGCTCGACTTTCACTTGCTGACAATTTAAACACTTGGCCACAAGGTCTGCAACTTTCTTTTTCATGTCGTTCCACCAATAAATCTTCTTAAGATTATGATACATCTTTGGGAAGCCTAGGTGGATAGAATACCTGAAATTTTTGGCTTATAACATCTTCCTCCCTCGCTAAGTCCATCTGTGGTTGGAACACACAATTTATCCTGGTACCTCAAAGTACCATCATCTCCCCCTTGTTCAAAAGCCATCATCTTAAGCATATGAATCCTCTATTTCAGCTACAACAAGTAGGGATCATCAAACCATTTCTACTTCACTTCGGCTACTAAGGAGGAATAGGTCATGTTCTAGACAATAACTCTTTGGTGTCTGAAAGTCGAACTCCTACATTGGCTAAGCAGTGAACTTCTTTCAACATAGTTCTCTTGTCTACCTTATTCTTGAGCTTTACTTCCCACACTTGATTATATTCTTAAGCACTTCCTGAAAACACTTATAGAATTGTTGTGAGCTAAGTCTATACTCCGAAAATTAGAGTCTCATGCGATGGCACTACCCTCGTGATACATAACTGGGCATGATTTTTTTTATAGCCTTTCTGTGATCACTTTATCATCAATAACTAAGCTCGGTGATCATTCTACTCACTTTGTGTTTCTTACACATGCTAGACATAATTCCTGTGGTAATTATACAATTTTCCCTCATTACCGAACTGATTTTCTTTTTCATATCCCATGCTAACTATTCGAGTTTCAGATCTCCAACCAGACTTACTGAAAATTTTCACATCACCCCTTAGACCACATGTCTTATACTTGTGGATCCTTCTCTTTTTGCTGGGATCCAAATAACTTTCCTTATTTTCTGCAATTCTTTGCACTCTTCGTCAATGACGACTCATCTTCCAACTTACTTCTGAAAAATCTTTCTTACTAGGAAAAACTAAATTATTCACTTAACGGAATGATAATGTATTCACAGCTATCATATACAATCTTAATAATTTAACTCTATTCACACTGTCATTCCTGGAGAAACCACATTACGATAATTCCTAAAGGCTATTCTTCTATAGTTTGTGCTCTCACTGCTAGCTAATATTTTTTCTCACTACTGCTGTACTTCGAGTTTAACTTAAACTCTTTGGGTTCTAACACACGTTCGGTATTTTGATAGGTTATGCATCACACAACTCGTTATAGAACCGGAGATATGATCGTTCAAAGTGAGGTCATGTGCGTATTCATTCACAGCTTTAGTCCATTTTGAAATTTTCCAACTTGGCTTAGACTTAGGCCTCTCCTTAGACCCCAATTCACCTCTAACATAACTTATACACTTATTAACATAACCACTCAATTACCATCACGCTAATACTCGTTTATTGCATCCACAACTGATTCAAATTACGGGGTATTACATAAATTGTCCTTGTCCGTACACAACTGATTCATATTTACGGAGTATTACATTACCCATACTCATCTTGATAGGACATGTCTAAAAGATTACATTAATAGTCATCTAACACATCCACAACTAATCCGGATTTATGGGGTGTTACATTATCTCCCCTTTGGGATCATTCGTCCTCGAATGATTATTCTGTATGTATCTTAGGATAACTCTGGACCATAAATGGGTCTAGTGGGAACATGAACTTTCCTTAACACATGCATACTAAACTGAATGAATACACGGTCATTGAACTGATGAGGTACTGAATTGAATAGGTACTAGACTGAATGGCTACTAAACTTACTAAACACTGAAAGACATGGAGATTTTAATATAAGGCCTAAATGAGAAGGTTAGATAACTTCGACATTTCTCCAAAATACCTACCAGCTAACCGAGCATAACACTAGCTCCATAGGGCATAATAATATGCATAACATGAAACATATACATGAATACTGAACTGGCACGAATAATCGAGTGTTGAACTAACGTGAATATCTACTCACTGAACTCACATCAATACCTGAGTATTAAGCTGTCATGAATATCTGAGTACTGGACTGACATGAGTATCTGAGTACTGAACTGACTTGAATGTTCTAACGTAAGATCTGAATACTGAAAACATAAATGTCGTGACATGAGATTTGAAAACTTCGAAACTTGAATATTATAACATGACACGTGAAATACTGGTGTACAACCGCTAATTATGGTAGAAATTCTAACTCATAAGCTACTTACCCGATCCTTCATAGGATCCTATATGGGCTGATGTATCTGGGATTGAGCTTTCCTTTCTTTCCAAATCTTATAACACCTTTCATAGGCGAAACTTTTAGAAACACCCAATCATCAACTTGAAACTCTAGGTCTCTATGTTGCATATTCAAATAGGACCTTTGACAACTCTGAGCTGTCTACAAATGCTATTGAATCAACTTGACTTTCTCCATAGACAGATACACCAAATCTGGTCCCCGCAACTCTGCTTCGCCAACTTCGAACCAACTAATTGGCAATCTACACCTTCGCCCATAAAAATCATACTTTCAAAATGAGCGAGATAATCCTATTATAAGGTCCATATTTACCATCTCCACTAATGGATGTGTGTGTTCTGAACTTGGTTTTCTGTTGCTCGACTTTCACTTGCTGACAATTTAAACACTTGGCCACAAGGTCTGCAACTTTCTTTTTCATGTCGTTCCACCAATAAATCTTCTTAAGATCATGATACATCTTTGGGAAGCCTATGTGGATAGAATACCTGAAATTTTTGGCTTATAACATCTTCCTCCCTCGCTAAGTCCATCTGTGGTTGGAACACACAATTTATCCTGGTACCTCAAAGTACCATCATCTCCCCCTTGTTCAAAAGCCATCATCTTAAGCATGTGAATCCTCTATTTCAGATACAACAAGTAGGGATCATCAAACCATTTCTACTTCACTTCGGCTACTAAGGAGGAATAGGTCATGTTCTAGACAATAACTCTTTGGTGTCTGAAAGTCGAACTCCTACATTGGCTAAGCAGTGAACTTCTTTCAACATAGTTCTCTTGTCTACCTTATTCTTGAGCTTTACTTCCCACACTTGATTATATTCTTAAGCACTTCCTGAAAACACTTATAGAATTGTTGTGAGCTAAGTCTATACTCCGAAAATTAGAGTCTCATGCGATGGCACTACCCTCGTGATACATAACTGGGCATGATTTTTTTATAGCCTTTCTGTGATCACTTTATCATTAATAACTAAGCTCGGTGATCATTCTACTCACTTTGTGTTTCTTACACATGCTAGACATAATTCCTGTGGTAATTATACAATTTTCCCTCATTACCGAACTGATTTTCTTTTTCATATCCCATGCTAACTATTCGAGTTTCAAATCTCCAACTGGACTTACTGAAAATTTTCACATCACCCCTTAGACCACATGTCTTATACTTGTGGATCCTTCTCTTTTGCTGGGATCCAAATAACTTTCCTTATTTTCTGCAATTCTTTGCACTCTACGTCAATGACGACTCATCTTCCAACTTACTTCTGAAAAATCTTTCTTACTAGGAAAAACTAAATTATTCACTTAATGGAAAGCTAATGTATTCACAGCTATCATATACAATCTTAATAATTTAACTCTATTCACACTGTCAATCCTGGAGAAACCACATTACGATAATTCCTAAAGGCTATTCTTCTATAATTTGTGCTCTCACTGCTAGCTAATATTTTTTCTCAATGCTGCTGTACTTTGAGTTTAACTTAAACTCTTTGGGTTCTAACACACGTTCGGTATTTTAAACTGTCATCCACTCACTAGAGTAAACCTGGCTAAGTGAATCAAATTGTACCCCTACTAGCTCTGCTGAAAGTGCTAATTCACTGTATCAACTCAAAACTTACTTACTATTCTTTTACTAACCACCTGCTAGCATCATATTTTCTTCTCCTGCTTTGAATAACTAAAGTGAAGCATAAGGTTACTCCTAAATTCCCTCATCATCTGACCATATTCTTTTGTCGCATACTATCATTCTTTTCGACAGATACACCAATCATTCTTTTGCCGGGTAATCACTTAGTCACATAACTTAAGGGGAATTGTCATATCCTTTATCTCACAATAATAGTTGCTTCTTATAGCAATTCACTAACGTGGTACTTTCTAATTCTGATTTGAATAAATTTAAACAACTTAAAATCATTCCCTGAAATTCACTATTGGCTGCTCTTAGTTCTCATTGCATACATCATATCTTATAGTCATTTGCATGAGTTGTACGAAATCACATCTTTGGTAATAACAAACGTTTCTGACTCCTAGGTATTTTACCCTTAGACTCTTTTCTGTCCAAAACTATAGTGACCAATGTTGGGGTCTAACATCCAAACTATCATCATCCAACTTGTGGCTCCATTTCCAAGAATTAAAAAAAATTGTTCTCTAAGGTAAAACGCATACGAATACACTACCATGCACAAACTTATCCTTCAAAGTATACCATCATTTGATAAATCACTTATTGCGCCATCCGGTGAGTCTTGGTCTTAATCCAGACCTAAAGTATGCAAAGGTTTCGCTATAATCACTATTACTTATATTTTCTTTGAGCATCCATATGCATCACCGTATACTCACAAGTCTCCAGAAATTTTGATACACTGAAAATTGGATATTTGGTAAACATATAACTGAATACTAGCATACTGAATAACCATAAATTTGCTAACTGAAAGACTGTATAACTGGTAACTGAGGTAAACTAATAGCCATGAGACATGATAACTGCTTTGGTACTTTCTGATAAGGTTATACTATAATCTGTACTTCTATCCATTACATCCCACTTTCAACATCTCCTCAAATCTCATTTGTTACCTACATGTATTCCATAGTAATACCACAATAGGCAAATCATCCTTTCTAGAACCTTATACCTTTCTTGCGCGTCGCTTGGGTATAATACGTTTGGAATTCGATAGGAAAAGAAGGTTAACTATTGCTCTAAGCTTCATGGCACGATCTAGAGTAGAAAGAGATGAGACAATCCTGAATGTCTTGGTAGTTAACCATTTATATGAGTGGCCGGCACACACATATAAAGGAAACTCCACTAGACACGGCTTCATAGACTCCCTAGGACACTTGAACCTAGTGCTCTGATACCAAGCTTTGTCACGCCCCGAACCTAGGCCTGGACGTAACACGGCACTCGGTGCCTGACTACATGTGACCGAGCGAACCAACTGGCTGGCTGAATCAACATGTGCTATCATAACACACTGAATGCGGAAGATAAACTAACACGTGCTGATATATTGAAAGTCTGGATGATATAAAGCAAAGTGCGGAAATACTAATACAATTCTAAAACATATTTGTAGCCAACATAGCTTAATATGAAAAGCCCGTGACTTTGTCTAACTATTAATCTAGTCTATGAAGCCTCTAAAAAGTACTGAAAACACTCACTGTAACAAAAAAAATACTGAAGACTGTAAGGTAATGAAAATGCCCCGAAAGAACTGGGATCACCAAATAGCTGATATGAGAATCCTAGCGCTCGGAATCATCAACCTGTAAATCATTACCTGCATTGTGAAATGCAGGCCCCGGGCAAAAGGGACGTTAGTACATTTGAATTATAGTGGTATGTAAAGCAACTGAAAGAAAGAATTATAAATGCTGAAACTGAAATTAAACTGATAACTGAGATTTGATAATTGATAACTGAAATGATAACTATTGAAACTGAAACTGAAATGATAATTGATAACTGAACTAATATCTGATAGCTGAACTGGTAACTGATAACTGATAGCTGAACTGATAACTGATAACTAGCAACTAAAATGGTAACTAATAATTGAACTGAACAAAGGAAGTAAGGATATGAATACTCCCTCTCCTGAATGATGAACAACCTGTTTATCTGAATAATAAACTGCGGCCGCATATATATATATATATATATATATATATATATATATATATATATATATATATATATATGTGTGTGTGTGTGTGTGTGTGTGTGTGTGTGTGTGTGTGTGTGCACAAACTGCGGCCTCGGGCCCAAGTATACGTATACATAACTGCGACCTCAAGTCCAAAATGCATAAAGTATAAACTGCGGCCTCAGGCCCAAAGATGCATAAATCATAAACTGCGGCCTCAGGCCCAAAGATGTATAAAGCATTGACTGCGGCCTCAGGCCCAAATACAGGTGTTCAACATTCAGGGATTTTAAAATCAGGAACTGAGAATCATACTGAAATACATAATAGTGAAATACTGAATCACGCTGAGTTACATGATACTAGAATACTGGGTCATACTGAGTACATAATACTGGAATACTGAATCATATTGAGCTACATAATACTGGAATACTGAATAGGACTAGAATGAGATATGAATTCTTGAACTGATTATGAACACCGAAACTTCAACTGTTTATGACATGTTGAGTAAGCCATACTGAGACTTAGGGACATCAAACCCAAGTCTATATTGAATACGAACTGAGCTCACAGCGTTCGTAATGAAAGTCATGAACGAGTTATGAAGCTAGAGAATAGAAGCTCTACAACTATTCAAGGAACTAGGCTTAACTATATTTTTGAGGCAATTGATACGTCGTAAAAGAAACGTAGTGTAGGGAGGATCATTAACATTCCCAAACATAGAGAGTTAGCCTCACATACCTAAATGTCGCCCCTGAGTGATACTACAATGATCCACAACACTAAGAACCTTCAATCTACAATAGCAATATCCAATGGAACCAATATTAGTAACAAATTCCATAACTTAAGCCATTTAGGCATATTATCAAACACCTTGTAGGCATAAACCTCTACATCTCATCACCATATAATTAGTTCATCTAATTACCACCATTCATCAACAATTTATCCTACCATCATGATTAACCAATTTATAACTTTCAACATCACGTATATGACCATCCATTCACACCCAACCAACAAATCCTATCAAATAATCACCCTTAAATCCCTACCATGATCATGTATTTAAATTGGAAATTTATGGCTTCCAATCACCATACCATAAGTTGTAATACTTGATTTATACTCATGATTCCATAATAACACCATATATGTAAGTCTAAGGGTGTAGGATTACCTCTTGTAGACCAAATCTTGAAAGACAACTTTTGGGGTGTTCTTGAGATTTTGAAGAAATCCTATGAAACCCAATCAAAATCATGTTGTAACTAGTGATTGAGAAGTGAAATCACCATGAAAACACACTTAAAAACTCACCTTAGGTGTGCAATTGGATGCCTTGGTCGAGTTGGGGGTGTAGAGGAAGCCCTAAGCTTGAGAAATGACTCAAATTCTCTTATTTCCGGTCTTTAGGAGTATTTAAAACCTTCCAGATGCGCTTGTTCGCGCGCGAGGCAGAATACTCAACAAAAACGCGCGACTTCGCGCTAGTGACACCTACCTAGTAAAATGGTCATAACTTTCTGTATACACCTCCAAATGACAAACGGTTTGTTGCGTTGGAAACTAGACTCAAAGGGCTTTATTTTGATAGGTTATGCATCACACAACGTGTTATAGAACCGGAGATATGATCGTTCAAAGTGAGGTCATGTGCGTATTCATTCACAGCTTTAGTCCATTTTGAAATTTTCCAACTTGGCTTAGACTTAGGCCTCTCCTTAGACCCCAATTCACCTCTAACATAACTTATACACTTATTAACATAACCACTCAATTACCATCACGCTAATACTCGTTTAATGCATCCACAACCGATTCAAAGTACGGGGTATTACATAAATAGTCCTTGTCCGTACATAGCTGATTCATATTTACGGAGTATTACATTACTCATACTCATCTTGATAGGGCTTCACATGTCTAAAAGATCACATTAATAGTCATCTAACACATCCACAACTAATCCGGATTTATGGGTTAACATTTCGACCAGCTCGAAATAACATCCCTACGACCAAGGGCCATCGCCAAAAAAGAAGAGTTCGACTTTGTTATCACGATGAGTTAACATTTTGACCAGCTCGAAATAACAACCCTACGGCCAAGGGCCATCGCCAAAAAGAAGAGTTTGACCTCGTTCGAACCACGACGGGCTAACATTTCGACCAGCTCGAAAAAATACCCCGACGGCCAAGGACCTTCGCCAAAAAAGAAGAGTTAGTCCTCGTCCAAATCAACTTTGTCCTCGTCCGAATTCGCAGTAGGTGACCTCCTCCGATGCCGCCATCCTTGCCAAAGCCGCTATCGTGGCCTTGACGGCCTTCTCCAACTCTACCGTCTTCTCGATCGACTCATCACTCGAGTCATTGGCCCTGATCGAACTTTGCTAAAGTTTAACCCGCGGGGATACCACTTTGACCTAAAGATCGGTACCCTTAGCCGCGATCCACACTAGTCGACCTCCCCATCCGAATTTCTCGAACTACGATTAATGAAGTCCGCTCACCGAGCTCGACCAAGAGACGACCTCGATAAGCGGAGGGACTAACTGTATGGGTCAAAATTAGATCAGAGAAATTCGACACGCGGAGACATAAGGCCGAGGTCGGACAGGCCGAGGTCGGGCAGTGATAAAACAACTAGTGTGCTTTGGAATCCTCAAAAGGAATATTCTACTGAATATTCTCTCTAATTGTACCTTTTCTTTTAGTATTTTTCTAGGAATACCCCTAATATGAAGAGAGGACTTCCCAAAAAGGGGGCTTTCTCTCCCTCTCCCTCTTTCTAGAAAATATGTAAACACACCTCTCCAAAGAGATGTGATCTCATATCTTCATCAGATCCAAAAAGGGTCTTAAGGTTCTTGTATTTGTCTATCATTCATCTTTATCAAATGAAAGAAGATCTGTCTCACTCAAGATCAGGTGAATCTTTTCCTTTATTTACATTTTATTGTCACTTAATGTTGCTTAATGCATTTTTCTTTATGCTATTAAATCTGGCCATAATCGGCATCAATATTTATACTCGGCTAATTCGTATTATTCATCTCGGATTTAGAGTTAGTTATTCTTAATTAAGATTTACCCCTTTATTTATTTTTTGATTGATTTGTTCAAAAAAGTTTGTAATATTTTTTAAGTCCCCACTCTCCACAACTAAATAGGTAAATTTTCGGTAATCATTTCATTTATTTAGACTATTCAGAGACGTAGAATAGAAGGGACGTCAGGCAAAAGACATTCTCTTTCCATATGGCAAATGACTGGATTTGACTTTAGTGGATACATGTCTACTCCAATTTACTTACTTATAATCTTGATTTGGCAGAGACCTTATTCGGAGTCATCAACCCAAAATTACGTACTACTATTTGAATAGACTAAAAGCCCGTTTTGACGTAAGAATATTTTTACTTTTTTCGAAATCAGTGTTTGATTATATTTCCAATTTTTACTTGAGGATACATTTTGGAATTTTTCGAAAATATAAAAAATTCCAAAAACCTGTTTTTCAAAATTTTCACTCAGATTATTCACAAAAAATTCAAAAACAACCCAAAATTATATTTATGTCCAAACTCAACTCTAATTTTCAAATATCACTTTTACTTTAGAAACACTTTTTTTTATTTTTAGAATTTTACAATTCTTGTGTCCAAATGCCCACTAGTAGTCGTATTATTAGTATTCAACGTTTGACACGTTCCTTCAGGAAAAGGTGTTGGGCAAGGCGTGAGACAGTTTTCTAGAAGAATTTGTGCCCCTAATATTGTGCTACAAAGTCTACATTATTCTATGACTTTTTCGTTTGGCTGGTGTAACACGAGTACAATTGATTCAACATACATTAATAATTAACAAGAAACTGTATGTATTAACACCAAAGCCTTATACATCCGGATTTGTTCTTACCAAGTCCATGTGACATAAACATGAATTAAAAGGAAAAATGACATTATATAATCGCGGTAAAATAATAGTCGAAAAAATGTATAAAATTTGAATATTATATATATATATTTTGTATAAATTTTATATACTTTTTCGACTATCAAATATAAATAATTCCTGTCGTCAGCTAAAAAGTGATAATACACCGAATTAAAATGATAGACTTCTAGAAGTTTGGCACCAACACGTCTTTATTATCAGCTATCGATCATTTTTATATCTTAGAATATTGCCTACCAGCCTGTCTATCTTCCTAGTCTTCCCATAAAATCTTCTCTTTTCTTTTTTCTTTTCCATCAACTATAGCTAATAATAATGGACGAGGAAATTAGTAGTAACATTCTTGTTGATTTGTCTTCCTTTATGCTCTTCGAAGATATTGGTGATTCAGAGTTTGATGCCAACATTTGCAGTACTACTAATACTCTATTAAATTCTCATCATTATATTCGTCTTGTCGATGATGATGCACAGTCATGCAGCTCCGAATGTGGTTCCTCGTACGATCAAAATGTTCGGTTTTACGATGACGACTTGCAAATGGATTTGGATGCTGCTGCTAATGATGATGATGATGATGGTGGTGATGATGGTGATGCAACTTGTTTGAGTTGTTGCATTCAAGTTGATTTTAACAGTGAGGAAGATGATGAGGATGTAGTTGAACAACGTTGGAATGGATATATGGGAGGCCGTTGTAAGAAGTTCAAAGCTAACGATTTTGTTACAGAGAAGGCGAAGAATAAAAAAGACGAGGATAGGCTCTTCTGGGAAACTTGTTTAGCTTCTTAGCTTAAATCTCATAAGGGAAGCCCTGCCGTAGCTGGTAAAGTTGTTGTCATATGACCAGAAGGTCACGGGTTCGAGCCGTGTAAATAGGCTCTTGCAGAAATATAGGGTAAGGCTGCGTACAATAGACCTTTATGATCTGGCTCTTCCTCGGACCCCGTACATAGTGGGAGCTTAGTGCACCGGGCTGCCCCTTCTGGTAATTAGTTGGTAAATCTCTCACGTTTTCTTAAGAACCGTCAGACATTTTCCATTGTAGTATTACATTCAGTGGTTTGTTACAACAGAAACTTGTATGTATAGAAGATGACAAAGTTTAGTTATTTCCATTTCTTGGATTCTTTTCCATCTGATAGCCACCTATCTATTTTGGTTGGCAATTAGTGAACCACTTTTCCTCTTAATTCAAGGCACTATTACTTGATTTAAATAAAGTACTCATTGTCACATCAACAGTTTCCTAAAAAAGAATTACAAGAAATAATGCACAATGTTGTTCAATGTTAGAGATCCTTTGCTAGCAAAACAAAGGAATCAAAAACAAGTTCAGCCAATGCTGAACAGTGATTCACAAGTCAATCACAAGCAAACCGTTATGTATCTATGCCCAAGCCTACAACACTTTACATAAACAACCATCAGATCAATACTAACAACAGAGAAATCCAGGACTAGTCCTAAAAATGCAAGATTCAATCACACAAATTCATTGAAAATAACCTACTGCACAGGAACAGCAGATTCTGCCATGTTTACGTCTACCATATTGATATCCTCCATGCTTCCACATGCTCCAGTTGATGATCTCTTTGACTCCGCTTTATGCACCATAGTAACAGAAGTGTCTTTTGAGTCTTCACCATCGCTAGTGCTCAAGCCAGAAGTCTCGATTTTACTGTCCGAAAATAAAATAGAAGAATCTCCATTATCAGTAGATGCAGCAGTCAAGGAAATAACATTTTCTCTGCATAAAATTCCTTCTAGCTGTTTCCGGAAGTCATTTTTTGCGTGCTCATTCTCGTCCAACTGCCGTAGGAAGCTTTCTTCTATCTCACTCAATGACTCAACTTCATCTCTTTCTTCACTGCTGTAGCTGTAGCGACGTTGCTCATCATCGTCATCTGATGTTGGTCCTGTTGATTCGCAGCTAGTGTCCATCTCTTCTTGTTGGGAGTCAAATTCCTCATCAGTTTGTTGTCTACCAGAAGAACGAGATGACATGGGTGAGTAGTCTCCATCTTCTGTCTCTCCGCGCTCTCGTAGTGTTTTCATGATCAGGGTCTTCAGCAAGTTCATCACTTGAACGGCGTGCATGAGAGCTGTCAATGGATCAGACATCTGATCCCAGAAATAAAAAATGAAATGCTTCAACTCCTTAGAAAAATGAGAAATGTTATATTTTGTACAACCAAATGCTATAGTGTATAAAATTCATTTACCTGGGTCATGTTTGGGGCAAAAACCATTGCAATATTTCTAGCATTCATTTTGTTGGATTCCTCTTGTTCAACAACATCAGCCATAAGATCAATTGCCCAGTTGAGCAAAGCAGTCTCAGTTGGTTTAAGCTGTTTCACAAGCTCAACGAATTCCTCCTCCGTGTTGCATTGCAAAACCTGTTCCGGTGAAAGCCCATCGAGCACACCTGATGGCAGTTCTCGGAACCAGGCTTTGATGAGACCAGCCAAACAATGAACATCAATGTCGTCAGGCACAATGCCTCTATTTAGTTGATCCCTTACATGCTCCTCCTTGCTATTCTCTGGGTTAATTCGAAAAATTCCTTCAGCCTAAAGATTCATCCACAAATGCTCAAGTCAGAAAATTGTCAACATGACAATATGCATTAGAAAACTTTTATATGTCAGAAATGAGATAAAATTTGTCTTACCTTAAGACCATTGTGTGAGTATAAACGTTCTTGCATTAACAAGAGAATAGTTGGGACACTATTTCCCCTTGTATCATAAGAACACTGCATCGACTCTGCAGATACACCAAACACGCTGACGCTGCAAAATAAATGGATAAAAGTTCAGTGGATAGACTAAATAGCTTGGCATGGAGCTTTATAAGCATAGTACTTCAGCTATTTTCCCTGAACAATAATGCGGTTAGAAAAGCCTAAATGAAGTCCAATACAGAGTTTTGAGAGCGAACTGTTAACTTCCTAACAAAGTATAATCACCAGCACGAGAAATCCCACAAACAGGAACTGCATGATACAAGAGAATCACCGACAGAGAAAAGAGTTTAAAGATCTGGATAGTGGAATCAGAATCAATTGAAAGAGTTCTAGGATTTCGATGAACAGGCTATTAACTTCCAACTTTATGAATAGGTTCCTGTTCTCCATTAATCATGAACAACCTTTTTATGATATAATTGTGTTATTCCCTCCCTTTATTTTCAGTACTTTGCTAAAGAAACACAAGTGAAGGTCCACCTGCCGCTCTTCATTCTTGCTTAGTCTTTACTATGCATAGCATTTGAATATCTTAATTCTGCTCACGAGTTTTCTCAAAATTTAATTTTATCGTTACCATTATGGTTCCTGAAGCTATTTTCTGCAATTTTCAAGTGGTAAGGTTAGCAACTTGACAACTTTGGGTAATCAGTATGATTAAGTAGGTGGAAATAAATTATACCTAGATTAACTCGTTATATCATCGTTGGACATTACTTAGTACCTTTGTAATGCCATATACCAAATACCATTGTAATGCCATATACAAAATGCCTAACACAGTCCAGGTCCATGAACCTATGCCTAGTTCATATCGAAAGTTGCTACTATTAAGCTGGAGTCTGGAAGTAACCTTGATCCTACAGTCATAGATCTACCACCTTTTTTTATCCGAATGTACTACTTGAGTTGTAAGATTGTGGATGAAAATTTCCTTCTTGACATCCTAAAGTCTGTAAAAAGCACTTCTAATTCACAGCATACAAGAGTTAGTTGTATTTGCAAACATTTCATTTATTAGTCCCTCTAGGTCCCAACCAACTAATGGGTAGGTCATAACCTCACTTTAATGGCGGTGTAAGGATGCTCATGTTATCATTGAATAATAAAACCAAGAATCTATAAACTTTCATTTTGGTTGGCCAGAAATGACATAAAACTCAGTCCCCAAAAGGAAGGGGGGCCTCAAATAGGCTCATCACTAAATAGCATAGCAGAAAATGACCTAGCTCCAGTCCTCCTGGAAGTTGGAAAGATCTTTAAAGTAGATACTTGCAATTATTGAAGTATTGACTTGTGAGAGGGATTGAAAAAGTATTATTGCTAATCTTCTTCCTCAATTAGCTTTGACTTCTATTTAATACACAGTAGATTTCATAATTATATGTACAAAGACTTCATTATTTCTCAGCATTTACAGGAAAACACTCGAACGGAGCCTTGGCGTAACTGGTAAAGTTGTTGTCATGTGACCAAGAGATTACGGGTACAGGTTCAAGCCGTGTAAATAACCTCTTGCATGCAGGGTAAGGTTGCGTACAATAGACCCTTGTGATCCGGCTCTTTCCCGGCTCCGCGCATAGCCAGAGTTTTGTGCACCGGGCTGCCCTTTTAAAGAAACACTCAAAAACTCCCAGACCGAACAATGTATTCAGAATGTGTACAGTTATACTGTCATAAAACTCATACTTTCTCTTAGAAATAATTTAACTTAAACCGCCCCATTTTACCTTAATTGGCAGCTTTTGTACTCACTTAAATGTAATTGACATATTTAAGACCATAAATTTTAAAAGTCTAAATATCACACAAATATTTATGTTATATTTAACACCACAAATTTAAAAAGTTTCATTTCCCAGCTGGGAAAAAAAGACACTTTTCAACAAGAAAAAGTTGATAAATCTGTTTTTAGACAAGATAAACCTCCAAAAAGTCTCAGCTTTATCTCAGTCATAAGCATCAGTAAACAGATCTAAACAACAAAAGAGACAAGAACCAGCATTTTTTCTGAGAAATTGATTTTGACCCGGAACAAGAACTTCAAATATATAAACACAAAACAAGAAGAAAAAAAAAGCTGAGATTTTGGAACAAACCTGGCACTGGGAACTCTACATGGAATTTCAACTTCAAACTCAACAGGAAGACCCAAAAACCCATGAAACCGATCGAAAGTGACATGGGTCAAATGTTGCACATTTGTGGGCCATCCTATTTCCATTTGATGAACAGCATTACATATCGCTTCTTCTTGTCGTTCTACACGACAAGACACCATTGATTTTCTTAAAGCAGCTAAGATAAAATCAACTAAAGACAACTGCTGTTGATTTTGCATTTCAGTATTAGCACTTTCCTTTGAACTGCTCTTCACATTTCCACACCCACCCCCTCTTGTCACCATCACCAACCCCGTCATTTTCTTTCTCTCTCTATATGTGTTTTGTTTCTCTCTCTAAATATACTTGTTGTTTGTGAACTGGGTTTGAAGAGATAAGAGTTGTTTTTAATTGGGTAGCATTGAAGAGAGCTGGTTTTTGAAGTTCGAAGTTTTATGGGGTTCAAACGGCCACTCGTTTTTCAAATTTTTGTCGGACTCATATGAAATGACAAGAAAGCCCTTAATTTACTAAGGAATTTCAATAATGGTAACGTTTTCTGTACACTTTCTGCTTTTTCAGGTAGGTTGTTCACCAATCAGTGCAAGTCTTAACCATAAATAAACTTGGTTTTTAGTAATATGCTATGATATTTAGATGTTGACCTTAAATAATTATCCTCTATATTTGCTTTAAATTACACTTAATTAACCTCTCAAAAACAGTCTCGTTTGTTCCGAATATTTTTGAATATTATAACAAATTATTGTTATAGAAAATATGTATATTATAACAGAACATAAAATTTGGTTCCGAAAAATTTAATTTTTATAGTTAAGTGTTGTTATAGAGATTGTTGTTATATAAGGATATTGTATTAGCTTATGATTTTTAAATACAAGTGGACTAAGATATTCAAAGTATGTCTATGATTAATTACATTTACTCATCCTTTATTACCGAGGCTAGGGGTAGTCGAGCTTTTCCTACTTCATACTGGGGGTGAGGCGGGGTTGGATAAGGTTGATCTTAGACGACTTGTGGTTAATGTTGAATCCACATTTTCCTTTTTGTTTTTCTTAACCCCGACCCTTAATTATTGGTTATTGTTATTGCATGTCATCTATTTTTTTGGTTTTTATGCTTCTGTTACTATTTCTACGGTTTATGCTGACGTTACTAATGAATTGTCTCTTCTTGTTTTATTTCCGTCTTCCTGAGCCGAGGGTCTATCGGAAACAGCCTCTCTGCCCCATCAGGGTAGGGGTAAGATCTGCGTACACACTACCCTCCCCAGACTCCATTTTATGAAATTTTACTGGATCGTCGTCGTTGTTGTTATTACTATATGAGTGTTAATTTCACTAATTAAGTCTTAGTTGTTTATTAGATTTGTACTTGTCACATTTTAAAAGAAATAAAATTTGTTGAGCAGATTAAAATTAAAAGACAAAGAGATTCTAAATGGAATACATTCCAGACCGTTGGTGGATTCCAATTGCAATGTGCAGCTTTTCCTATAAAGATTCGAGATCTCTGTCCCTTTTCTTTCCTTTTCCCCTTACACATGTTTGCAATAAATCTCTAAACCATATTAGCATAGTAATAGTAGTGATGTTACAGCATTTCAAAACCAAAAAGAAATTTACACAGAGCCTACTTCATACCTTTCAATTTAATACTTTTACTACATATATATTTTCAAGTAGTAGTTGACCAATTTACAATTTAATACGTAGTGTATAAAGTTTTTAAGTAGTTGGACTCCTCTATTTATTTATCAATCTCGTTTATAAATGTTGATGGACGCCAGAGGCGACGGATCTAGAATTTTTGAAGGATGGATTCACCGTTACTTTTTAAAAAAAAAATAAACAAAAAAGTTGGTAGGGGATTCCATCCCCTGACCTTAGGTCTATTGGAAATGAGAGACCAAAACCAATACATCACTTCATCTCTTTTGACCATGGGTTCCATCAAATATATATAAATTATGTATATCATATCTGATATCTATACTTTAATCCGAAGATCACGGGTTCATGTGAACCATATTTTACATTGTAGATCCGCCTCTAGCGTCAGGCATGGCCAGAATTCTTTCTTAGAAAGCTCATATAAACTTATTTTATAAATATAGCTGATCTCAAGTATATTGAAGGATAAAATATATGCAGTAAGCTAACAATAACTAGCACTAAATATCTAACTATGATGGATCATTAGAATATAAATAATTCATATGATCAACTCTAACTAATGTGGAATTGAAGTATAGATAATTGAGGCATTGTAAATTAGCATGATGTTACAGGTGGATTAAATGCTGGGGATGGATCTATTTTAACTAGTCCATTGTGTACAAGTTTAATTCTCTATGATATACTCTTATCATCTATTATTTTTTCCATAGTAAAAACTACACTAAGCTAGCGCCTAGCGGTTAGTGTGCTAGCTTCTTTTTTCTTTAAACCTTGTAATAGAGTTGTTAGCTGTAGCGCGTAGTATTACTACTAAATAGGAGACATGAATTGAGATTATTAATGACAGGTAGAGGTTGAAATGATGAAAATCTTGTTGTTAAAGAAGATGCATAAACATCGTTTCTAACACATTAACCACTTTATAGTTCAACGAAAAATATATCAAATCGTTGAACCTTAAGAAGTAAAAATAGCTTGAATTATTGGAGATACGATTTAGTATTTTCTGTTACTCGACATTATACTATTTAGATGCAAAGTTTAAATCCAACGGTCCAACTCTTCAAAAGTGTAGAGTAAAAAAGTAAAGAAAAAAGGAGTAACAACGGTTATAGGTATTAGTATCTTGTATTACTAAAGTACCAATGAACAAGAAATAAGGAGAAATGGCTGGGGCAGATGAGGACAAGAGAGTAAAATCCAAAGTTTTTGGAAGGGGCCCCATTTTAGGTCCCACAGTTTTGGTAGTCAAATTGTAGAAATTTGTAGTAGTAGTAGTACTGTAGTATTCAAATTCAAAATCTTATGCAACTTTCCAATGACTATAAAGTATTTGATCGTTACAACTTTTGTGTTCTTTTTTAGTATCTCATTTGCCTTTCCTGTCTCTATTCTTTTTGAATTTGTCTCATCAAAACTTTCCTGTTATGCTCGCAAATAATGTAAAGGAAAAGTACGAAACAAAGTTCAATAGGTCAATAAATTTATAAATTTATTCTCTATTCCTTTCCTTCCTCACTATGCAGCGTATTTACTACTTCTAAAGTTTAATTTTTAAAAAAATATATTTTTTTTCTTTAAATGTATTCTAGTGTGTTGTTAGTGAGTGAAGAGCTAAGTAATATTACTACCAGATCGGCGAATTTTTTTAATGATATTTTTTGTATTCAAAATTAATAATAATGTATAAGTGCTAACTGTAAAAAATTTGTATGACATGAAAGTTCATCAAAAGTGGGGAAGTCATTTTTCCAATTTCGATAACCAAAGAACAAAAATGACTCTCTCCTGAAAAAATATATACCAAAAAATGAGTTTCTTGGTATCAAACTCCAAATCCAATTAGGAGTTTTGAATAACATCTCGAGTAATCTTGCTATGTGGTGTTTTCACGAAAACATGCATTTCATCACTCTGCAAGGGTGATAAGTATGATATGAACTTAATTCTGATGTAAAAATATTTACTTCTTTTATATCATCACCCCCACCCCCTCCCCCTCCCCCAACCAAACCATAAATTATTGGGAAAAAATAAAAAATAGCCAGACTTACAACTGGTAATTGAAAAATAGCAATAATTTCAAAAGTAATTGAATTTAGTCATCTTTTCATGTAAGAATAAAATATGAACAAAAATACCTTGAAAATCCGAAAATACTCCAGCATAATATGCTAGCGTTCGAATTTTTTTACATATGAGCTTCCAGCATAGTGTGCTGAAATTTCATAATGTTCTAGGGTTTTAACATAATATGCGGGAAGTTTATATGCAGGAGCTCCATCATACGCATATTATGCCGGAACTTTCCGTGTGCTGGAGTTCCAACATAATATACTGAAAGTTTATACGCATGAGCTCCATAATTCCGCATATTATGTTGGAACTTTTCGTGTTTTAGCAAAATGGTGGATATTTTTAATGACTTTACAAATGCTGGCTATTTTTTGATGGCTAACCCGTGCTATTTTCACTAAATTATCGAGGAAGTTACACATTTGGTCACCCACATAAAAGGGGAGAAATTCAAAAATAGCCCAATTTCAAAAGTAATCGAAATTTAGCCATTTTTCATGTAAAGATAAATCTGAGCGAAAACACTATTCAAAACCCGAAAAATACGCTAGTATAATATACTGGAGTTTCAGCATAAGTATGCTTGAACTCCAGTATATTATACTGGAGTTCCAGGATAAGTACACTAGAACTATGGGCGGACCTAGAGTATAGAATACGGGTTCCCGGGAACCCAGTAACTTTTGCATAGATCCTGTATTTATATTAAAAAATTCACTAAATATTTATAAATATCTAACTGTGAACCTAGTTATTATTGCATATTAATCTAACATTATGGTAGGAACCCATAAGCCTCAAATCCTGGATCCGCCTCTGACTAGAACTCCAGCATAATATACTAGAGTTCCAGCAAGTATAATTGTCCAGTATAATATACTGGAGTTTGGAGCACTGGTACTCAGGTCTCCAGTATATTATACTGGACTCAGCAAAATATTCCGGTCCAGCATAATATGCTGGAGTTCATACACAGGTGCACCGAACTCCAGTATATTATGCTGGACTGGTCTCTGTTGCAGCAAAATAGTGGCTATTTTCCATTGACTTCGTAAACGCTGACTATTTTTGAATGACCAGTCCGAAAACTAACTATACCGTGCTATTTTTACACATAAAAGTGCAAACATGTCCAATTCTTAGGAGTAACCTATAAACTCCAGCCCATAACATGTCCAACTCCAAATCTAATTAGGAGTAGGGGATTTGGCATTGCATAACAACTTAGTCCAATAATTGGCAGAAAATGGCCTATCTTTTAGCATTTGGCACATGTAGCCTAAATTTAAAATTTAATGATCTTCTCTCTCTTCTAATGGTCCAACCATCACCCTAAAAATAGGCTTTTATTTCTTTTTCGTTAGAATTCAAAAATCTTTCAAGATTTTCTCCCAAACCTCTACAAATTTTTTCTATGTTTTTAAATTATTTCTCACAAGCATTAAAAATGTTAAAAATTATAAATATAATTTGTATATCATAGTGTATAACACAAATAAATTTTATTTTTTGTATATCATACTGTATAACATGTTAAATAACATGTATACCAATATATACATCACAACTTTATTTTTCTTCTTTGTATATATCAAAAATTTATTTTCCTTTGGTAGTTGTCTATAATTTATTATTATCTTTATATCCAAGTGTATAACACAAAACTAATTATATTATTTGTATATCACATTGTATAATACATAATAAAACGTGTATAGCAAAATATATATCACAAATTTATTATCCTTCTTTGTTTATATTAAAATGTATATCAAAAAATTGCTTTCCTTCATGCATATATCAGTGTATAATATATAATTTTTTATGAATACACCAAACCTAATATAAGGCTAAAATATTGTCAATTCTCTCTTGTGTTGTTATACTATGCCATTTTTTCAATTTTATTTACTCTCATAATTAATATTAATTAATTTTAATTTATTCCTTCTTTGATCAATAATGAAATTAAATTAAGTTTATTCAGAATAAATTTCGCCCATTTAAAATCAATTGGAGATTTGATTCAAATCTAACATTATATTGCTAAAACTAATAGTGTATATCATAATATACAATATGGTATACACATGAGTATACATGACGATATACATAGATGTACACCACCTCAAATACATATATTATATTTTTTACTATAAAAAAAAGAACATAGAAGAAGAAGAAAATTGGAATCCCCAAAGAAACACGAACCAAATTGAAATCTACGATTGCTAATTGACGTTGTCATCATTATCATAGCAATCTACCAAAGAAAATCGAAATCTGTCATTGCTAACTTCCGTTGCCATCATCATCATGGTCGCTTTTAGGGCGTTCTCTTATTTGTATAGATGGGAATATGAAGGGGTGAGAGAGGGAGAGGGAGAATAAATAGAAAAAATGTATTCAACCATTACAACTTTACAAACATTATCAAAGAACACATGTCCTTCCAAATCTAGATTGAAGAGAAAATTTTGCTAGATTGAAGAAGAAAAAAGAAGAGGTTGAAGAAGAAAACTAGAGAAGAAATATGGGGTGAGAGAAGAAGAAATATGGGGTGAGAGAAGAAAAAATACGGGGAGAGAGAATATATAAGAAATTAGGGTTATTTAGGATTTGGCTATATAATGCCAATTTTTTTGGGTTACCTTTGCCAAACCTAATATAAGGCAAAAATATTGCCAATTCTCTTTATGTGGTGTTATACTATGCCATTTTTTCTTAGGAGTAACCTACAAAGTGCAGCCCACAACATGTCCAACTCCAAACCTAATTTGGACTGATCCGCAAAGCCCAGGCCCAATCCAAAATAGAATAAATCTCACACAAGTCACAATTTTGCTTCCTACTTCCTTTCTTCTTCGTCGGTCCAATTTCCTTACAGATTCTGAAAAAACTTCTCTTGCACTGCACTCCACCTTTATCCTTCAATGGTGTTTACCTATATTAACACCTCAATTCCCTTAAAATCAGCATAAATCTCTTAGTTTATTGCTGTAAATACATAAATTATCAAATTACAAGTGTTTAATCAGCAAAGATGATGATCAGAATCAGAAGCAGAGATGGGCTAGAACGAGTCACCATTGACAATCCACACGCCACAATTTCCCAACTCAAAGCTCAAATCGAGTCCCAGCTTCGAGTTCCGGTTCAATCCCAAACCCTATCTACAAATCAGAACCTCTTGCTCGCCAAAACCCTTGACGATTGGACCAGGTTCACCGATATGTCAAACCCTAATACAACAATCTCCTCTCTCAACTTAACCCACGGCTCGATAGTGTACCTCGCGTACGAGGGCGAGCGGACCGTCGCCGGTCCGGCTGTCAACCCCGCCGGTTCGTTCGGTAAAAAAATGACCATGGATGACCTAATTGCAAAGCAAATGCGAGTTACAAGACAAGAAAACCCTCACTGTGAGCTGGTTTCGTTCGATCGCGACGCAGCCAATGCGTTTCAGCATTATGTGAACGAAACCCTAGCGTTTGCCGTGAAACGCGGCGGGTTTATGTACGGCACAGTGTCCCCTGAGGGGAAAGTGGAGGTTGATTTCATCTACGAGCCGCCACAGCAAGGGACGGAGGAAAGTTTGATACTTTTACGCGATCCTGATGAGGAGAAAGTAGTGGATGCGTTAGCTATTGGATTAGGGATGAGGAAAGTAGGGTTTATATTTACACAGACAATTAGTCAGGATAAAAAAGATTACACAATGTCGACTGCGGAAGTTTTGCAGGCGGCTGAGTTACATGCTGAGGGTGATTTGAAGGAGTGGGTGACGGCTATAGTGAAGCTCGAGGTGAATGAGGATGGCGCTGCGGATGTACATTTCGAGGCGTTTCAGATGAGTGATATGTGTGTGAGGTTGTTTAAAGAAGGGTGGTTTGAGACAGAGGTTAATAAGGATGAGGTGATTGATCCAAAGCTTTCTAAGATGAAGAAAGATGTGGTGGTTGGAGTAAAGGACACTAGAGAAGTTGATAACGACTTTTTCTTGGTCGTTGTCAAGATTGCTGATCATCAGGTACGTTGGTTTTATTGCATATTTTTTCTCTGTATGGAGTTATTCTCTGTGAATTGTTTAGTTGTTTGGATTTGATTATGAGAATCATGTTTGTTTCCTTCCCTTATATTGCATAAAATGAGTAACTTTGTATTATACTACGAGAAGGAAAAAGAAGGCAGTAGTGACAAACAGATTGGGTAAAAGAATTACTACATTGGTAAGGGATAGTGGTGACACTTCTAATTATGGGGTTAAAGATGCCTTTTTTATTGGTTGGAATTGCTGAAGATGGCAAGACCTTCCTATAACATGTGTCAAATACATGTTTATTTCAAGCAACTGTATGCTTTAGATGGTTTTATAGCCAATAGGTCATTGGTCAAACCCCTAAATAGAGATCTGATGCCATATGCCTTCGCCCTACATTTAGAGTCTGTAAGAGGGTGTGGATGGTAGAACCTGCTACCTAGTAGTGTAGCTTGCGAATATCTTAAAATAGTAGGTATCTCTCTAATGGCTAAAGTTACTACCTTTTAAAGAATTTCTGGGCAATTTAGTTTTCTTTCAGTAGGTGATGCAGCATGTTTCATCATATATTATTCTCGTATTTGCTCTTTCAGCTTGTCATCTTTCTGTTAGCTGCATTTGTTTGGTAGGAGAGCTTTGCTTTGTTTTCTTTTTCCTTTTTTCCACTTTTTGAGCGTAACATGAAGCATGATATTGGCAGACATGAACTCATTTAACTATGATAATTTTTTTAATGTCAAAAGAACATTTCTAGGGATTGGTTCAAGTTTGAAATTAGGGCTTTACCTAGCCTGAGGTCTTTGGACTGTTGAATGTTTAGGCTCGAGCGTGTTGACCTATAAATTTTTAGGCTACAGCTTTGACTCCATTAGAAAATTACCAGGCTTGAGCATCAGCCCATCTCCTCTTTTGCAAAAGTATTATTGTTACATTCAACTCATATGTTTGGTTAATTCTCTTTCCACCAAAAATGGAAGGAAAAAAAACAAATGCCAATATGTTCTTATGTGTCCCTTACCCTACCCAAAAAATGAATAGAAGGAAAGAAAACAACACTAAGAATGCCTGCAATTTTTTCTCCGTCCATGTCAGCTTTTGGCAGAATTAATTGAATTTTAATTAATATTAAAATGCACGGAACAATATCTTTGAATCTTTCCATTAGCGAGTTTTTTTACTTTTTTTTCTTCATTTAGTTTTCCTCCACTAGTTGTATCCCCTCTCACTTGATGTGAATCACGTGATAAATAAGATGGTTGAGGAATTGATGTTACCCATAATGCGGGCGATGGAGTATAGCAGTGCAAGCTATTGTTGGTACCGATTTTGGTCCTGACAGGTTGGATGTATTTTCAAGTGAGAGGTGCTTAGCAAAATTACTTTATTTGATCACAAAAAGGTCTCTTTTTTTCCGAAAAAACAAGAACATATTAATGATGCATTAAGATTTCATTCATGAAGGTATTGTTATCAAATCCAGTGTTCCCAATCTTTTGAATTTGATATATCTTTCGGACCTAAAGTTTTTGGTTTAGCGAAGTGCACCGCAAATTTGGTTTTTTCCTGTGCCTGCCTAGGACACCTTGGCAAGGGGCTTCCAATAAGGTTTTGGACAGAGAATACATTATGCTCATAGTAAACTCAGTTTTTAAGTGTGCTAGTATGTTTTCAACATGAAACTTGCAAATCTTAAATGTTTTCCAAACTGTAATTCAAAATATTCCAAAATCCCTTCCTCTGTTTGCTCAGATTACCTCTTGTTAAGTGCTGCATCAGTCATTTGGTTTTGGCGGAAATTGATTTGCTGGATGATCCTCAGATGCTGTTAGGCTATAGTGAGGAAAATAATCACTTTGCTTTATCATCTGACATAGTTGGTGATTGATGATAAGATGCAATAGCTAGTGAAGGCAACACTATGCTCCTAATGTAGTAAAATGTGTTTAGAATCATGTGGTAGTTGTCCCTGCTCTTAGATTAAGCATCAAATCAAGTTACTTTCTGATTAGGTAGGAAGAAGACGTGGTGCTAGGTGGTGTTATGATTTCTGTCTTGAAGCCAAAAGAGAGAGAACTCTAGTATGTGACATCCAAATTTGTCGATTAATCTATAAGCCTACATCATTCCCAATTACTATTGGCAGCTTTACCAGATTTCAAAGTGCAGGACTTCGTGGTAGTTCTATGTTTTGATATATATTAGAGTGAGACTGAAGCTAGAATTGGCCATAATTCTACTACAGTTGTTTGACCGATGAAAATCGAGTCTCCAGAGAGGTGGTGAAAGAGATGCAAAAAGTGATGTCTTTGACAGTTCCACTCAGATACCTTCTTTCATGTACTTTTGTGTACCATCTTGGTACTTATTTAATAAAATCTTTACCTTATCAAAAAACCAAAAAACAAAAAAAGGTTCCACTCAGATACCTGTTATTTTGTCAATTTTCTTTTCATTTCCTTTTTAAATGCTTAGAGTTTCCTTCGACCCCCTTCTCCCGTTGTCTTCTGTTCTCCTTTGCTATCGTACTAGTGATAGTATTTACTTTGAACATCTACTCTTGTATGCCCTCGTCTCATGTGAATTCTTGTGACTGTGCAGGGTCCTTTATCATCATCTTTTCCTATTGAAAACAGGAATATTCCAGTGAGCATGAGAGCATTAAAAGATCATTTCAATCGAACAAAGAATCTTTCTTTTGTGAAGCGAATCTCAGATTTCCATTTACTACTGCTGCTGGCCAAATTTTTGGACATCAATGCAGATGTTCCAGCGTTGGCGGAATGTGTGCATACACAGACAGCTGTTCCAGAAGGTTACCAGCTCCTTATAGAATCCATGGCTAGTGCCTCTTGAGCGGCATTGCCACTTGACAAAACCAACACTGCTCATGTATTGCAACAAGAGAACATCCCGGTGACATTCAGTTCATGGTCTGATGGGACCTCAGTGCCCGAGTCCTAATGCTTACGCTCTAGTGTGTGGTAAACATGTTTGCAGTGCTGAAATCCTCTTGTTATATTGACAACCAATGTGTTTGAATACTTTGGTTAAATTATACGTACTTGCTCTAGTACAACTTGTTGGAGTTAAATTCGTGGGTTATGGTTGTTTGCCCTTGTACTGGGATGGCTCTCTGGTAGAGCAGACTTCGTTGACCTTAGACCCCATAGTGTGATTGCATGTTTTAGTATCCGTGGGGAAAATTCCTTCATCTTTTATTTTATCTTTTTATCATAAAGGTTCTAAAACTGTGGTTGAAGAAACCATTTATAATGCCAATTGGGGTCATTTACTTTTCCCGAAAGGCAAAATACCTAGTTTACCCATTGACCTTACACTCAAATTCCTGTTACACACCTTTTCTCCACGGGCAACCTTTTACACACCCAACCTTTGCAGACTGTGTCTAAGACACCTTCTTTGACCAAGACCTAGCATGTGTAAAATAGCAAGATAGAAGCGCGTCTACCAGCTAAAATACTGTCTAAATACTTATTTAATTCCATGTGTCAGCAAATCCCTCATCTACCCCACCCTCCCTCTATCTCTATTTTGTTTTTTCGCCGGCCAACCTCCACCTCCAGCCCTTCTCTTCTTTTTTCATCCTTTTTTTTCTAAACCTTTATTTGTTCAGAACTCTTTGTCCCTTCTTCATTTTCCTCATCAACACCGCCACACACCATTTTTCTCCATTGAAGCATCTTTTTTTACTTCTTTTTTTGTTTAAGTGTAACTGATATTTTAGATTTGAAATACTCTCGCCTTACTATTAAAATTATTTAGTTGGGATTTATGCTGTTGATTTGGAACTCAAATGGGTTCTTGAAATTGAGCAAAAATTTACAAGCTTAGAGTATAGCAATTCAAATTATAAGGGGTTTATACTCATTCTTTTCTTCTCTCTTTTTGTTTGAATATGAAAATATTGTTTCTATGGTGGTGGATTTGGGTGAGAAGGAGTCTGAGATCTTTTGCTCGAAAATGGTGGGTGGTTGTTATGTTTTTTGTGGCAGCCATGGATTTTGAAAATGAAATGAAAATTTATTGTTTTTGGGTGAAAGTGGAAGTTTTTTTTGGTATTTATCACTTTGGTGGTTGAAAATTCAAGGTTTCTGGCTTTGCTTTGACATGATTGTAAGCACGTGATTTTTGCCCTATATGAGAAATACTCCCAAAAAATGCAAAATAAAATGATTTTTCTTTGGTGTGCAATTTTGTGATATTTTGTGATATTTTGAATAATTATTGGTATTTGTCTGTGCGTGTTTATTTACTAAATTAATAAAAAAAAATACAAAAATATGTCGCATTTTGCATGTAGGATTTAATTCTACAATTGTTAGTAATTAAATTTGTTTTACAAAAATAAAAAATTACAAAAATAGGCATCGTTTGCATTTTTAGCATTTAATGTCCAAATATACAATTTTATGCTTAATTATTACTTAATTGTGCGTTAATTGTTATTGGGAGTTAATTTGCGCTTTTATAACTTAATTTAATTCTTAATAATAGTTTAAGTATTTTTATAATTTAGTTTTAGAGAAATAAAAGAAGAAAAGAAAGCAAAAATATAAAGAAAGTCGGAATTAGGCCTCTTCTTCAATTTCAAGCCACAGGCCCAAAAATTGGCCCAATCTTCCCTACGACCCAGTCCATTTCGAACTGGGTCGACCCAGTCCATAACCCAACATCCTATTATCTTACGAACAACACAAAACAAAACAAAAAAAAAACAAAACCCAAAAACCCTAAAAATTTGCTAAACCATCCCCCCCCCCCTCATATCATCTTCTTCTTCTCCAAGCTTCACCCAAACTCCAACCACGGCTGCCCAACGTCGACCACCAGCCTTTACCTCACGACCAGCTCCTCCGCCGCTGCTTCATCTTCTTCTCCGCCGGAAAACCCTCGACCAACGGAGGAGAAAACCCATCGCGGCTTGCTTTTAACGTTATCCTCGACGAACTGCTGCACACGCAGCTGCTATGGCTTCAGTTTTCTTCGTCGCCTCCAGCTGTTGTTGCTTCGTTGTTCAACCCCGTCGCTACCCTCGTCGTCCAGCCCTATCCGCCATTGAAGCTCGTCAAGCTCAAAACTTGCTCGACTATAGCTGCTTCCCCGCTGCGTTTCAGCTGTTTTTGCTTACGTCCAAACACGCCCCCCAGCTGCTGCTTCGTGGTTCAAACTTCAAGCCCTGAGCTGCCTCGTCCAGCTTCTGCCTCGTTGTTCATGGCTGAACATCCATCGCGACAACCCAAGCCATGGTTACCCCGTCACGGCCAAGATCACGCAGCAGCTGCTTCTGCTTTCTTCTTCGTCGTCCCAAACAGCTGCTGCGTTGTTCTTCGCCATTGGGCTGCCGGACAATGCTTCATCTTCCCTTCGTCTTCTTCGGTTTGTCAAAGGTCGAGGGTTTTTCGTCGAGTCAAGATCCTGTACGTCGTGAGTTCATCGTCAAGTTCGTTGTTTGTTTGGTCGTTGTTCGTCGTTTCGATCCGGTTAGTAGTTTTTGAGTTTTATTTTGTCTGTATTTTGTTTTGATATTTTCAAATCTAAAATCAACAAATGTTTGTTTTGTTTATCGTTTGAATTAATTTTTAGTTCATGTTCATGTGTTGTTTGTTAAATTAATTTTCAGATTTTAAAATGGAAGTTTAATTAGTTGTTTTCATGTTTATTTCATGTTTATTTCATGTTTGTATTATTGTTTAAGTGTGTATTTGTTAGTTTGATGTTTGTTAGATTCAAATTGAAATTTAATTAACTATTTCTTCAATTTGTTTCATGTGTTTATGTATTGTTAGAAATTGTTAATATTGTTAAGTTCAAGTTTAAGTTCATAATTGTTTCTTCGTCGATCTTGTTATTTGTTTAAAGAATTTAGTTGTGTTAGAGAAATATGTTGGTTTAATCGTTTAAATCCATCATGTTTGTTGTTTAAAATAGATTTAATTCATGTTCATACTTTGTTTGATTGTTCTTGAATCCGAAATTTGTATAGCTTGATTTCTTGTTTACCATTTGTGATTATTTCTTGAATTTGTCTCATAAAGTTTAATATAGGAATTGTTGTTGTAATGTTGTTAGAGTAGTTGATTTTAAGTTCAATATTATTGAATTTAGAAATCAAAATATACTTGTTTGTTGTTGTTGTTGAATCCGAAAATAGGATTGTTTGTTGCTAAAATATTGTTCAATCAAATTTTAGTTGTTCTTTGTTGTTCAATTTGTGTTCATGTGATTTGTTGTTGAAATGTTGTTGAAATCATGTTCATGTGATTTGTTGTTGAAATGTTGAAGAAATCATGTTCATGAATTTTGTTGTTTGAACATTGTTAGAAATTAATCATATTGTCTATATTTTGGTTAAGTTTGATTAAATGATGTGTTATAGCTGATGGGTAGTTTGGTAATTTATAGTACTTTCGGGGGTAAAATAGTAATTTGCAATAAGGTCGGAGGGGTAGTTTAGGAATTGTACATTTTGTAATTGTTTATTTGAAGCATGGGGGACAAAATAAAATGGGGTGGGTTGTGATATGGTTATTTAATATAAAGGGGGGACAAGACAAAATTTAGTGGGGGAATCTTGCATTATTTTATGTTAGGCATGGGGGACAAAATATAATGGGGTGGTGTGATATGTTTATTTAATGTAATGGGGATGAGTGGGAAGATAATGGGTTGGGTAGAGAAAAAGTATTGATTTAATTGATTAAAAGATTTATGAGATGAGATTATATATATGAAGTCTTGAACACAAGACAATATATACGAGAGAGAAGAAAAAATACACACAGATACGAGAGAAAAAACACAGATAAGAGAAAAGAATCTGAGAAGAAAAATAGAAGAGAGAAAAAAAGGGCTGAACATTTAAGAGAAAGAAAAATTCCGAAAAATATTTAAGCTTTCAAAATAAAAACAAAAACTAAAAAATCTTCTGCTTTCTTTCTTTGTTTGAAATTATTATTAATGGTTGTTGTTTCATTCAAAGCTTGAAGCTTTTGTTTTTGGGATTACTGTTCTACTGGTTTGCAAACTCTGTTCCTGGGTTGTTACTGCTGCTGGACTGTTGTTGGTGTATTGTTATTACTGTCGCTGATTCTCATCATCATTTTCTTTTGCTTTCAATATCAGGTACATATCTGTAAATTCATGTCATGAAAAGCTTCAACATGGCAAGTAAATGAAGTTTGGAATTATAAGGATGTCTTCTACTCATTTAAATTTTATTAGTTTAAGTTTCAGTTTTGTTTTAGTTGGTTAATATAGTATTATACTTGACATGATAAACTGTTAACTAATTAACCTTCTGGAGTAGTAAATTCCACGATAATCTTATATGTTTTACTGTTTGAATTGATAGGGAACATTGCAGAAAATTGGCCATTAATTAAATCTTGTGATATTGTTAGCTAAGTAAAGAATAGTACGGAAATACCCAGAAATTACATTACTAGCTTATTTTGTCAAATATCCAATTTTGTTTAAGGCTAGATGATGTCGTCTTATTAAATCAATTGGTAGATTAGTTCTCTTTCTTAATAACAAATGGCATAGTTATTTTAGGAACGCGATCAACTCATTTCTTTTAATGTATGAAATAATGTCGATGATTTTTTACAAAATATAGAGTTAGTGTTTGCAAATATTCGCATAGGCAGAGAATAAGAATTGGTTTATTTATCTCAAACTCAATCTTCGTAATCAAAAATTAACTAAATAATTATAACCTCGGACTAAAAACAAGTGGTGTAAAAGAAGGATGAGATTTATAAATTGTAACATTTTAAGTCAAAAATGTGTAAATAGCGTTTGCTACAAATAGAATAATGAAAATTCTTCGAAAACATCACTTCCTTTTGTGAATCATTTTTTTTAGTTTTATACGCCATTCACCTTTTGGGTATACACATATTGTATTTATGAGAAAAATGGTAATATTAATCACACGTTGTTTATTTTTACTCTTTAAATTTGAATGGCTTGGAGGAATATAATTCATACGCGTAAAATAAGACTTGCGGTGAACACATAATAACTTTTGAATGTTTTTTCAAGAAAATATAGAGACGTCTAAATCAATGTTTCTCTATGGCTTTCATATAAAAATAATATGGATGTAATAAATAATTTGTAAACAAATTTATATTACCATCAAGAATATATTTGTGATTAGGGATACGTTCGCGTAACCTGATTATATTTCTAAAAGCAATTCGGATTATGCGTTCGCGCAACTTCGAGCGAACATTTAATAAAAAGGGGTTCTTCGGAGATTATCAATATTAATTTCATATAACCCGAGATGTGCAGTTCACTATTTAATCATACAAGAGCGACATACGTTCTTAATTTTATTTAAGCACAATTTCGAACTTAAGTCTATTTTTATAATAATAATAAAAAAAATCGAAAAATAATAATAATTATATTATCAATATCATTGTGTATACGTACGCGTGACACGATTTCTCACGTTAAAAAATATATAATATATAAAACGAATACACGTACGCGTGATTCGATTCGAAGAAGGGTCTTTAATTATAAACAATCTAAACAGAAGCGGTAACAAAATCATGCAATAAAAATGTAAAATCGAGATAATTAAGCCAAGAATAAAAACAGTTAAGCGACCGTGCTAGAACCACGGAATTCGGAAATGCCTAACACCTTCTTCCGGATTAACAGAATTCCTTACTTAGGATTTCTGGTTCGCAGAATAACAAACAGAGTCATATTCTCCTCGATTCAGGGATTAAAACTGGTGACTTGGGACGCCTTAAAATTCCCAAGTGGCGACTCTGAAACAAACAAACAAATCCCGTTTCGACTGTCCTTTAATTGGAGAAAACTCCCTTCACCCCTCGCGGGGGCGGAAAAAGGAGGTGCGACAATGATTTTCCGACGACTAAGATGAAGAAGATGGAGTATCGTTTTTAAGTGTTTTCCTTTTATTTTAAATTGATGACACGTATCAAAATCTTATTGGAGCGTGGTATACACTTGTTGAGAAAAAGTGGTCAAATACTAAAGTGGTGTGTATTAGACACACTTTTAAAAGGTTGAATGTGTAATATTATTTTCCCCCACAAAAAATGTGTAACAGAGATTTGATCGATAGCTCAGGTGTCTAACTTATGTATTTAGCCTTCCCGAAAATCATAATGAAGCACCATGTTCACTATGGCATTACTATGGAAATCACAAAACAAACTACAGTAGTATGGTCTAACTTTATTCAAAAATGAAACTAGAATTATATAGTGAATCAAATAACAATATCATGTCTTTTATTGTTCTTTTAGTATGCACATACTCCATCCTTAAAAAATTTGTTTGGGAACTCTTGAGAGTGGTTTCTTCTATATTATCATGGCAAAAAAAAGATTATTTCCTTCCAAGAAAACATTTGAAATTAGACTAAGCTCCCAATCTTAATGGTAAACGTGCACAAAATAGTTATTTGTAACATACAATGAGTAATACCTTGAGGATCAGTCCTGAATTTCCTTTCTTCTTTTAATCTCATGTTTGTTCTCTCGCATAAAAACATGGAACTGAAAAGTGGATACGTCCCGTGATTTTGAGATTCCAGTTCCACAATATTGGTGCTATAATTTTCCATTCTTGGTTAAGCTGTTCTGTTGGGAAATTATCCAGTTTTCAAGCGTATGTTTGAGGTAGAATACATAGTTTTGAGTAGTTTTGAAAGACGCTGACATAGAGCAATGACAACAATACCTCAGCGGCAAGATAGACAGGGGCACCAGCGCCAACACGTTCGGCATATTTACCGGCTTTAAGAAAACGGGCAATTCTGCCAACAGGGAATTGGAGGCCAGCCTTCTGAGATCTTGATGACTTTGGTTTGCCTCTGCCTCCTTTGGTTGACCCTACCGAACTCATTTGTTTTCTTTTTACTATTAATGGAAATGAGAATTTCTTAGAATGAGAAACTGGATCACCACCATGACTCCCTTATATACGAATCGTGAAATATGGGGTTTTCAATTGTCATAAAATTTTGCTTGTTTTCATTGGTTGATAAAGGATTACATAGACCCCAGACTGTTGACTAGTGCTTAATTTTGTTATCCGTTAATAATTAGCAACAAAAACTGGACAAAATTGGGCATTTGAAATCTAATCACCTATATTTTATTATGACAAAATCTTCCATCATTGAAAATATTAGTAACTAATACTGAACATCAACACATCTCTAAAACTGTTTAAATGGTGGCACAATTTACTTGGTATTTGCTAATAGATCAAATGCAAAATTGAAATATGAAGCTGAAGAAAGAAAAAAAAAAACTTAATGAAACAAACTTCTCATTCACATAGATGGCTATAACCACATAAAAGAGCAAGTTCAGATCAACATATTTCTACTAATTCACAAAAACATATTAAACCTGACTACCCAACAAACTAATTTAACCCCATAATCTAAAATTCCTGTGACTGGGTTCCAACTTCTGGTTTCCCCTTGCCATTCTTATTAGGCAGCAAATTTGGATGAATTTTGGGCAAAACTCCACCATTAGCAATTGTCACCTTCCCCAACAACTTACTGAGTTCCTCGTCATTCCTCACAGCAAGCTGTATATGCCTCGGAATTATCCTAGTCTTCTTATTATCTCTAGCAGCATTTCCAGCAAGCTCTAATACCTGTAAAATTCCAAATCAAATACATAATCAGCCAAATGCACAAAACAAAAAAATATTTAATCATTATGCAAAATGGGTAAGAATTGGCACCTCAGCAGCAAGATATTCAAGAACAGCAGAGAGGTAAATTGGTGAACCAGAGCCAAGACGCTGAGCATAACGACCTTTTTTCAGATAACGAGCAATACGACCAACTGGGAATTGAAGACCTGCTTTTTGAGATCTAGAAACAGACTTTTTTGAACCTTTGGCTTTTCCTCTACCGCCTACAGATTTTGTTTCTCCTGTAGAACTCATGTTTGCGTTTTGAAATTTTTGATTGAAATAATCAAAGACTGATTTCCCGCTTATGCTAAATTGATATTGGTCTTTGGGGTTTATATAGAGAGGGGGTAAGTAGTGTTGATTGGTTCACTTTGGTTTCACGCGGATAGCAAACGTGGCAATCTTTAGATTGCTCTGTGGCCACGTGTTGAAAAGTAATTGGCTATTTGGTTTCACCGGGATCGCTAACTCGTTTTTTGGCTCCATTTTGTTTTACCGCTTTATTTTTTTTCTCTTGTTTGCTTTTCCATTGATTGCCGCCGAATTATAATTTCACATTACTTCAAAATTCAAGTTTGCTATCTTTTGTTACAATATAAGTACTCCAATTTTATAATTTTCTAGTTTTAACGTACGTGTCATCCCGTGTAGATCATTAAAGTAATACGTTAAAATAGTGAATTTCATCATGCGAAATTTCATATGCGCTTAAATTTGATAATTGAAGACACATTTAAAAAAAATACGATGTGATTGATCAAAATTTGTATTATAGTGTAATTGTTGGCAGACTCCATTACGATTTACGATAATATTACCATCAAATGTAAATTGGTATTGAGAGATATACTTTTCCTGGCTTTATGAAACCCTCGGTAGCGTGAACAATACTAAAATTAAGATTTGAACAATTTTATAGGAAAAAATCTGTCAAATTTCTTCTTCTTCTTTTTTGGTAATAATGTGAAATTACCATTAACATCAACAAACAATTACACTTATAGAGCACCTAATTTTCTGAACTCAGAATATTAGGCCTCCAACAAACAGAAAAAATCTAATTACAAGTAATCTATCTAATAAAATTCCTATATTCCTGTGCTTTCTTTGACTGTTGAAGTAAATCTATCATTTCTATCACTTCTCTCTTGATTTGTATAACTGCCTCTTCAGTATTTATATTCCTTCCTTGAAATTTTTTTGTATTTCTTGCTATCCATGTATAGTATACCATCGCTAAGTGCACTGTAGCAATCACTTCTTTTTTGAATTGTTTCCAATGTTTCCTTTTGATATGCTCCAACATTTGCTTCACCCCTGTATACTCTACTTCATGCTCTGTCCATATGTTCAACTTCTGCCTTACTGCTGTTATTGTTACACTTCCTTTAGTTCCTCATTGATTTTTGCTATGTAATTCCGCTGCTTTCTTCGCCATTAGTGCTCTCTGAGACGGGATCCGTGCTCTTTTACCCATGGTAGGCACAAGTTAGTTAACATGCACCGAGAGAGAGAATCACCATTTTAGAGAGTAATTTCCTACACAATGTTAATCTGTCAAATTTCTATTTTGGAGTTTTGTACTCTTATAATAATAAATATTTAGGATAAAAAAGAATACGTATTCTGAAATGTCTTGTTTCTAATGCGAACTTGAAAATGTGGAACAAAACTTGAAAGCTTTTAAAGGAGGTTTACTACTTGCCTGACGTCACCGTACTAGGAAATAATAAAATTATTTGCTAACTAAAAAGCTAATATAAGAAAAATAAAGTTGTTTAAAATAATGACGTTCTTTAATTAAGAGGTCAAATAACGAGTACAAGGAAATAATAAGTTTATAAAAGAATAAATATTTTTTTTTCTATAAATTTTTATTGTTTTTAATTTATATGGCATTCGTTGTGAGACAAGATGTGATTGCTAAAAGATACACCATATGTACCAGTTGTCGCAATAGCGCACAGATAAACAAATCAGCAGGTAAAAATTATTTGATGGCTCTTCATCTCGAGAAATAGGCTCTCCCTCTCGAGAAGTATTGCTTATCAAAATTAAATTGAGCACCAAAGAACTGTTAAATCCCATGATAAACCATAGGAGACGCTTCATGCTAGGTAGTTAGAAACTTGAAATATAAACACAAATCAACAATATTGAAAGAGATATTAATGAGCAATATACCTCATAGGCTATTTTTTTAGGGTCAATGTCATCCAAAGTCTAGAAATTAATCTCTCTCTATATATATAAATGAGGGCCAAAGAGTGCTGACATGACGCATCTCTTTGGCCAGCATTCATACTTTTCTTTTCTTTTTTTGAATTTTTAGCCTTTTTACAATTTTTTCCATTTATATGTGCTCTTTTAACAATAAAGAAAACGGATGCAACCGATTACGAAATGGCGCCACAATCGTAACGCTCCGACATATAATGATTAATTAATACAAGACAGAGATTAATCATACCATTAAGCCATATACATTCTCATCTCCTTTACTCTATTTTCTCTATATTTGTTTCAATTCACCACCACTTTTCATATTTAAGAAGTTCATGCTTATGCTCCGCTATCACATTTAGTTGAAACACAAATCAACGAATTCCTTTTTCTTCGACATGTGTTCTTTTTTGAAAGAACTGTTTTGTATCATTTCCTTACTTTACACGTAAAATATCTTCGCCTATGACTAATTGACTATGTAGTTTATCTTTGCTTCTTGTGTATTTTGTTATTGTTGTCTTTTTTTTCTTTTTCGCTTATTTCCTTAACTTTTTTCCTTTTTTATTTTTGTTGAAAAAATTTATTACTCCATATTTTCTATTGCAGGACAAGATATTCAAAGTCACCAAATCACTTGGAATTATTGTGTTCACTGGAAGATTAAATACTCATTGTCAATCATCACGATGGCTATCTTCCGGCCTCATTTATCTTGGGTGTTTTATCTTATTTTTGGAAAAATTTACTGTCATATGGATTAGCTGCCACTAACTTCTTTTTTTATTTGTGGGTTTCAATATGTGGAATAAAGTGATGACTTTTTTTAAATATGGAATGTTAGAAAATGAGATGTCAATAAATACAGCGTGAACAAGATTAGTAAGGCAATTTCAAAAAAGGGAAAAAACTAATTGATGAAAGAAAAGATAAAATGCAGGGAATAAAGAATTGCATCCAAAACGTATGGCTGTCTTTTTGTAATTTCAGGTTTTGCTGAATAAGTGGTGGGTGAGGAAATAAACAGAAGAGAACGAGGAAGAAGATAAAAAGGGAGAATAAAGAAGACTTTTCCTATTTACTTTGTGAATATAATGGTGGAATCAAATAAATTTGAAAAGTTTATATATAAAATTAAATTCAATATATTCAAAAGAATTAGTCACATTTTTAGTAAATTAATTTATTTTAGGTCATGATGTTGAATCATAAACCTTTCGGACTATCAACTCTCGTATTTAAAAGCCCCTATATTTATTCTTTGTTTATCTTAGCAAAATAAATACTTTTATATTTTTGTGGGGGCGCGGTTTTTGTGACATTTAAAATCGGAGAAAGTTATAGTAGTGAAAATCTTAAACTTTTTATGATAATAAACCGAAGATAGTTGACAACTCATCATATCTAAGCAGCGTTCCAATATGGTATGAATGTGGAGGAGAAAAACGGAAGAATGTGGGCAGAAGCTTTTATAATTGTAATAAACACAATAAATATTTGGCCGAAGTTATGAAGATGAAGAGTTGCATGGTTATGAAGGCGGGCTATATATAATAGCTTGTGGTTGTTGAGACATCACATGTTACATCCATGGAATTCCTCCAGACCCAACAACAATATAATATTTCACTAGGGAAAGGAGAGAAAACAAGCATAGGGAGCACAAAGATTTCATGGACGTGCTGTTTGACAATGAGTATAAATATGATTATCAGATTGACAACTTATTTGTGGCTGTTATCTTCTCATATTCTTTTACTGTATAATTATCTTTATTTTCATGTTTCTTAGTCATTAATTTTTTGTCATGAAGATGATTGTTATTTAGCCAAGAGATCAACTGTTGCATTAACACAAGTTCAACATTACTGTCAAGATTTTTTTTTTTTTTTTTTTTTTGCTTTACATATCTTTGATTAGATATGCTCAACATAAAACTTCCGTTATGTAATTCTAATTTCATACAAATATTTGTTGTTGAATTACTCCATTGAGTTTGGATTAGTGAGACGTACAATTGCCGTGGTATAGTTATTTAAACTATGTGAATATCTTTCTCCTATTTTTTTGTTGAGTTAACAAATATAATTTTAGGTGTTTGAGACGGAAAGAAGCATTCCAAGGAACTAACACGAGCTGATTTGTTTGGAGTTTCTCCTTGATCTTTAAGTAAGCAAATTTATCCTGATAATAACTTAATAATCCTAGAATTAAAGCTTTTCAATGTAATATAGCACAAGTGTATTTTTCGTTTTCGCAGGAGCGGAACACCCACCTGATATTGTAGTGTGAGCCTTGAAAGTACTCGAAGTTAGGCAATCAATATGAATTCCTTTAAATGGATCCCTCTTTCTTAATGACTCTTCTTAGGAGGATGAGTCGATGTCGGTCGATGATGTGAAAACACTTCCTGATGTCGAATTCCAAAAACCAGCGAGAGGTTCCCCACTCGATATTTAAGGTAGGCGCAAATAAAATATAACAAGTTACAAGCGAACAAAGCGGCAACATAGTTAAGATTAGTAATTTTAACAAGCCACATGAGCCTCATAGTGAAGAGAAAATTTGAACGATGAAGAAAGCGGATGAGTTGGCACAGAAAGATAGCTAGGAAGGCACGAGAGGAAGCAGAGTTACAATTTATGCAGAGGAAAGTAATGTGACCTTTCTAATAATAGTGGAAAGGAAATACGAGTACGTAACAGTAGTGGACATTTGTTTTGTTTTGTTTTCTTTCTATTTGTAGTTTCCGTACTTTTAAATTTTATTCTGTTTTTTCTTTTCTTTTCATATTTCTTTTTTAAAAAATAGATAAAACTAGAATTTAAAAGGTTTTACTATCTAATGAACAAAAAAGTTAAGTACTTATATATACATGTAGTTAATATACTATGATTTAATTAAGAGAATCATGCACACATCCATCACGTATGATTAATATATATTTGAGATTTCAGCAATATATAAAATTATTTTTATATTCATATGCTTGATAAATATTATTGTGACTGAAAATATAAAAATATTATTTTAAATTTGTTGATATTTCATATAACCACGCGAAGCGCGGATAGTTTGACTAGTTACATCATAAAAGGAAGAATTAGCATGTTCCAAAGTAATAACATATAGATGAATTCGTCCATCAATTGACTAAGGTGATGTAAAATCTCTATGAGATATTCAAAAATTCTGATTCACTCTTTTTTTTGGTAAATAAATGTTTTTTACCAATCGAAATATGTACACAAGAAAAAAGAAATAAACTGCATGTTGGACATGATGCCCCAACATCAGGATCTACAAAGCCAACCATATCATCTCACAACTACACCATGGCTAACTACTACAACCACAAAGTTAAGGATAGAAATTTAATTGATCAAGTTTCCTAGCTAATCTTGCATGCATTGTTCCTCTACAACATATCTCTTGGATAATCTGTTTCATAATATGCTTCGGATCTGACTGCATACTTTGGAAAACTCGTTGGTTTTTTTCTTTCCAAATGTAGTACACACTCGCTGCAAGTGTCATTCTGTATATCTCTGCCTCGACTCTTCTTCCTCTTGCATAAACTTCAGCCCACTTTAGTTCCTCTTGCCAATCCATTACCATTCTGCTTATCCCTTGCCAAGCTAGGACCTTTTTCCAGATATAGGAAGACATATCACATTGAAAAAATAAGTGTGAAATACTTTCGTTTCTAGTATTACAGAGTGGACAAGCCAGTGGAACCTCCATTCCCCATTGTATTAGTTTATCTCTAGTAAGCAATTTTTCATGTGCCACAAGTCCTAATATGAATATCCATTTGGAAGCTCCTAAGTTATTATACACTAACTTCCTCCATGAAACCTTAGTAAAAACACCTCTCATTTTAGTGTACAACTTCCTAATAGAGAAGTTTGACAGTGATTGAAACTCATTACCATTTATTCCTGCTAGTTCAACATAGGTTTTGGCTTTTAAGATTTTTTGCACTACCTAGGATGCTTGTTTTGGTGCAACCTCCCATACTTGTCTTTCCTTTATATAATAGTTATGTACCCACGACCCATAGGCTATCCTTCTTGCTACATAAATTCCATAATAGTTTGCATATGACAGCTTTGTTCCAGCTGCAAATATTAAGGATATTCATACCTCCTGCTACCTGAGGATAGCAAACTCTATCCCATGCAAGCAAAGCCCTCTTTGATAGTTCAACTCCTCTGGTCCATAAGAATTTTCTACATGTTGCTTCAATTAGCTTAACTACCTTTGCAGGTAATACAAATATTTGTGACCAAAATACTTAGACCGAAATGAGAACATTCTTTATCAGCTGGACTCTTCCTGCATAAGAGAGGAATTTCGCTGTCCAACTTTGAATTCTTCCCATCATCTTTTCCAGCAAAGGTTGGCATTGAAGCACTGAGAGCCCCTTGGTGCTCAGGGGAATACCAAGATATCTTATTAGTAACTCTCCTTTAGTGAACCCAGTTAACTCCATGATTTGCTGTTGAACTGTTGCATCTACACCTCCAAAATAAATGGAGCTTTTGTCTCTATTAGCACTTAGTCCAGAAGTTGTTGAGAACTCCTGGAAACAATCAAATAGCATTTGAATAGACTTCACATTGCCCCTGCAAAATAGTAGTAAGTCATCAGCAAATCCCAGTTGTATAACGTTCATCTTCTCACACTTTGGATGATAATTAAAGTCAGGTTCATTCCCCAGACTCTTTAGTACTCTACTGAAATATTCCATCACTAGAACAAATAGAAATGGGGACATTGGGTCCCCCTGCCTTAACCCTTTCTTTGCGTTAAAAGGCTCTGTTGGTTGCCCATTGATAAGAATAGAGTAGGATATAGTTTTCAAGCATTCCATGATCCACTAAATAAATTGAGTAGGAAAGTTCAGTCCAAGCAAAACTTATTCTATGAATATCTACTCTACAGAGTCATATGCCTTTTGCATGTCCACTTTCAGCATACATCTTGGAGATATACCCTTCCTACCATATCCTTTCACCAGTTCATGGCTAAGGATTATGTTATCATTGATTAGTCTCCCAGGAACAAAAGCTGACTAACTTCTGTCCACCAAAGTATCCATCACCTCTTGCATTCTCTTTGTAAGAATTTTCGACACAATCTTATATATTACCGAACAACATGAGATTGGCCTGTATTGCTTTATTGAAGAAGGGTTCTTGACTTTTGTATTAAAGTAACAGAAGTACAATTAACTGGTTTGTACATAACTCCAGTCTAAAAAAAATTAAGTATAGCATCTACTACCTCATTACCAATCACAGTCCAAGCTTTTTTGAAAAAATATGCATTGAAACCATCCACTCCTGGTGCTTTCATATCATTAATATCCTTAACAGCCATGTAAACTTCCTCTCTTGTGATAGGATTAATCAGTTGGAGTTGTTGGCTTCTATTCAGTTTAGGACCATTTGAAAAAACTGAGAGTTTTATTGCAGGTAATTGGGGTGCTGCTGTGCCAAGAAGCTATAAAATTTCAGGACCTCCTCATTGATATCATCTTCTGCTTGTAACATTACTCCATCTACTGTTACTAATATTTTGATCTGATTAATAGCACTTCTGTTTTTCATACAAGCACAAAAATAGGCACTATTAGAGTCCCTAAGCTTTAACCATTTCACCCTTCACTTCTGCTGAGCTATTATCTTGTCAATTTTCACCCATTTCTCTAAATCCATCTTTAGTGATTTTTCCTTATCAAACAAAGTAGGGTCATGCCCAGGAAGTCTCATTTGTTCTTGAGCCTCTTGTAAGTTGCTTCTGATGGTACTGATCCTCATATCTGTTGCATTATACTTTTCCTTATTAAGACGTTTCATTTTAGTCTTTACATTCTTTAGCTTTTGCCATATGCTTTTCAGAAAAACCTCGCTCATTGGTTCCCTCCAACCTTTTGCTACCTTATCCAGAAATTCTTGATGTTCAGTTAAATGGTTCAAAAATTTAAAAAGTCTGGCTCTTCTTCCTCGATGATTATCAAAGATAATACTTAAGGGAGAGTGGTCTGAGAACCCAGGATCAAGTACTTTCACTTCTAGATGAGGTAGTCTTATCATCCAATCCCCATTTACCACTGCTCTATCAATTTTGCCGTTTATGTGGTTGTTGGTCCATGTGTATTTCTTCCCACCGTCTTCAGTTCAGTTAATTCCGTTTCAAATAAAAAATCAGTAAAATCTATAGTTTCCTGTTCTTGAATCTCTGCACCATTTAGTCTGTCATCCATATGAATTACTGCATTATAATCACCCATTAAAAGCCACAGTCCTTATTGTAAATTTTCTAGTTCTTTCAGATCTATCCACAAATTTCTTCTGCCACCCACACTGTGCAGTCCATAGATTGCAGTGAAGTAGAAGTCAATAATCTGATATTTAACTTGTCCATGGATATATTGATTAATCTATAAAACTATGATCCCATAGAATCCAGATCCTCCATCTATCTGAATTATAATTGGCATGCCAACTCCAACTAGGAACTATCTTCTTTATTATTTTCTCTGCATTCTGCTCCATCACTCTATGCTCCACTATAACTATTATTTTTACTCTATTACTATGTATAAACACTTTAATATCCTTTTGTTTGTACAACTTATTCAAGTCCCTGACATTCCAAGTGATCAAACTTATTTAGAAATAGGAGGTGGTGCAAGACTCTTCACTCCTCCACTCTGACTACTTTGTCCTCTATCCTTTGTGTTTCCAGGATCATTCTGCATAGGACACCCTTTTTTCGTTAATGTACTAAATCCATTAGTAACCTTAAGCAGCTCTTGCCCAATATTTGGACTTTGACCATGCTTTGTTGCATTCTTGCCCATTGCCATCTGCCAATTATTTTCTTGCTCTATTGTCTTCACTGTAGGCAATACTTCTTTATCTTTTTGTGTCACCTTTGTTGGATTGTCAACAACCCTTTGAGGTACAATCTGATTGTTAGCTTTAGCATGCCACACTTGTATCTGTTTCTTAGGTTTCTCCCTCTTCTTGTGTGTGTGCATTTTCTGAATGGTTTCATTAGGACATACATGTCCAATTTGTAAACATTTATTGCAGTAATCAGGCTGCCAATCGTACCAAATTTCCTGATCAAAGACTTCCCCACTTGGATCCTTCACTTTGATAGATTGAGGGAGAGGCTTGGTCACATCCATCTCAACCAGAACTCTAGCGAAAGAAATTCTCTCTATCTTAGAAGTACACTAGTCAGCATATATAGGATTTCCCAATACACTACTGATTCGACTAAGCGACTTCATGCACCAACAGTTTAGAGGTAAGTTTGGGAACTGGATTCACAATGGTATTGTACTCAAAATTTCATCATTAAAATCAAAATTAGCCTCCCAAGCCTTGATTATTATTGGTCTATTGTTGAAAGTGTGTGGTCTAGAAAAAATTACCTCATTCCTATCTTCCATTGTGTTGAATTTGATAACAAAGTAGCCCTCGTTGTGGTAGTAGATCTTAGGTTTTGCCACAAAATTCCATTGAGCTTTGATGAATCTTTCTAAAGCTCCTATAGTAGGAGAGTCTCCTACCACATAAAGGATCACTGATGTCTTCCACTTCTCTGTCTCCTTATCCACATCTTCATTCCTCAATTGTACAATCTTTTCACCATCCTCAATAAGAGGAGCTATATATTTTAAATTCATACCCCTAGCAGCCAACCTATTGCTGGCAAATAGATTTGCCCACTTCTGCTCCTTTTCCTCTGTAGTTTGCATCACCAGTTTTCGATTAGCACCTGTATTCTCATTCAATTGACGGACCTCCTGTTCCTTCTCATTGCTCTTCCTTAGATTCATAGAACTAGTAGTTGTAGAATTAGGGACTGAAATTTGCTTATCCAAACTCTGCATATCGCCCTCCATCCGGTCCTCCCCCCCCCCCCCGACTCTCACATTTGTCTTCCCAACATTCATTGATGTATTGTTCTTAGTATTTGTCACTAAACCTGCTTCTCCAAACAAAGATTGGTGCTAATCGGTGGTGTCCTCATCGCATCTGGGCTCGAAATTTTCATATTAGGAACCCTAGTTTCCTCGGGCTCAACTTCGTCAATTTCCTCTGATATAGGCCTTCGATTGATCTTCTTCGTTTTCCAATCTGATAGATGAATTTTGTTTACTGCTTTCCCTTGGCCATTTCCGGCAGGAAGCGCACGTTAGAAGCACTCTATCGTGCGCCTTGATTCACTCTGTTAACAAGGAATCAGATTGTATACCAAATATTAGTGTTCGAGGATTTCAGATTTTTAGAAGCAGTCGGCGGATAAAAAGAATTTCAAGAGTAAAGGAGATCTATGCATATCGTGGTATTAACGCAACATTAGTTAAAGGTTTTCTTAATTAAAAAAAAAAAAGAAGAAGATGCAATCCAAAAGTAGAACAAAGAATGTTTCTTCCAAAATTCAAAGGTTTAATAGTCATAACAGCTTGAAGGGTAGAAATTTGATTTTCAATGAAGGGATATTTAAGAATTTACACCCACTACGACTCCTATTCTGCTAAATGATACAATTCGATAAATATACTACAAAAAAAAAAGATTTATTTATCTTAACACTCTCAAATTGATTAAAGACGATTCACCACAGCCATGAAACAAAAACTAAACATAAAATACCATAGTGGGATATAAAATATATAAAATTAAAATCTAAAAATGATATATCCGCCAAAACCATACCAGATATACCAACATGTAGCATAAATCCTAGAAACAGTAAAACAAAAACTAAGTAACCAAATTATTAACTAAAGCTTCAAATATCACATGATATCAAGCCAAAAACCAAACCAGTACAATGTCAATAAAGCAAAACGGTAGAGAAAACAATAGAGTTGTAGCTAGACACAGTTTAGGTTAGTTGTTAATTAAGGTGCTTTTATACATGTGCTTTTCTAATTTAAGTAGGATTTTATTTATTTGTTTCCTTGATTACGAAAGGAATGTTTTCCGATTTCATAGGAACGAATTTTTAATAGATGTGCTTTTAATAATTATACAAGGAAATAATTAAGTTTTCAAAGATTAATTATATAACTTTGAATGCACTCTTCAATTAATCTCTCATAATGGCACTGATTTTTCCTATTTAGTGCAATCGTCAATTCTACATCTCTTAGCATTTTCATAAACAAAAAGATTTAATAAGAATTTTCTAAATATTAGGACTTGTTATATAGTTCAAATAAGGAAAGAAAGTTTTAGTTGATTTCAACTTACTATATATTAGAAAAATAATCAAATGACTATTTTGTCTGTGTGAACTATATTTCTAAGAAGGTAAAAAAGACGAACAACATTTCGCTAAGGACCTTCATACTTTTAATATAGTACTAGTCATTATGTACGTGTGTTGCACGTAAAATGTTTAGTCAAAACTCTTATGTGAAAGAACAACTAACTAAATTTATCAATAAATTATTTTCAAGATGAAATGATCATTATAGAGTAATTGACGTGATAAAAATACGACAATCATTTTGAATCTAGAAATTAATGGTATTACATAAACAGAACACTTGAATTCAAAATGATATCGTCTTAACTTACAAAGATGATAAATTTACTTAAGTCTCATCTGCATTATTAGAACCACTTTATTGTCATGTAAAAGAAAGATATTCATAGAAACTTGCCCCTATATTTTTTCCTTTAAATTAGATTTTATATATTAAAAATTATTATTTAATGATTTTTATTAATTAATATTTTAAAATTAACTCAATTATTTGAATTATGTAGTAACTCATAATATTTAGGAACATAAAGTAGTTATAAAAGATATCTAACTTAATTTAGTTTTAACTTTATATGAACTAATATAAATTAAGATTTTAAAGGGTTGTAAGATTTTTTTACTTAACTTAAAATGTTATAAATGTTTTTAGAGCTTAATACTAAATTTTTCCTTTATATTTGTAAAAATTTAAGATCCCTAAATTAATTTTAAGAAAATCCCTTCTCCAAATAGAACTCAAAATTCTCACGTTCCAGAATTGTCGTACTGGATGGAAATTATGCATATAGACTCTTCCTTTTTCAATTACAATACATCGTGAGGAAGAATCTTGTACTAGAAACGATTTGGTTGAACTTCTTCGACAAGTTTCTCTCGTATATATTTATCTAAAACTTATTTGAATTCCATAAAAGAGTTCAATTTTGTCAATGGAACAATAGCTCAGACCTCAACTGCGCTTCAATGGTGATGAGGGTTTGACCTCTACGCCATGAGAGAGAGAGTGAAGCTCCCGCACTACAACATACTGCATCTGTAGCTACGAAATACATTGTAGCGAAATATGAAAAATTTCGTGGCTAAACACTTTAGCCACAATATTTTTTTCCGTAGCAAAATATAGCGTAGCTAAAAGTTAGCTACAAACTTTACATGATCCGTGGCTAAGGACTAATACTTATTGCCACAAATCTTTTTTATATTGTAGCTGTGATGGTAAAAAAATCTTGCCACAAAAAATATACTTGTAGCAAGTGGTTTTATTCTCTTGCCACGACAAATAAAATTTGTGGCTTTCTTCGTATTGTAGCCACAAGATTTTGTATTGTCGCAAGAGATATAATTTGTTTGCTACACAAGCTCAACTTTTGTGGCTAAATTTATAATTTACTCTCGTGGCAATAGTACTTGTGTTTAGCTATGAATTCCATAATTCCATAATTTGCCACGATCAGCTTTAGCTACAAGAATTTATATGTTGTAGCTAACAATCCATATTTTAGCATCAAATATATAAATTTTTAGGAAAATATTTTTTCTATTATTTTTAATAAATGATATACATTAGTAAGAATACATAATTAAAGGTTCAACAATATCATTCAAGATAAATTAAAATATTGATATACTCAAAATGTAACGGTATTCTTTTACAAGAGAAAGAATAATTTCATACAGATCCACAGTAAATAACTCTTTTACAACACGAATAATAAAGTTAAAAAAAAAAGGTAGCTAAAGTGAGACTGAATAGTGATGGTAACCTTTAGCGGCCAGTGAAGAAGTGAAAACCCAAAAGTGCTCCAATGTTTTTCTAATACCAGGTTTTGATGGCGAGTTAAGAGACATTAGTGGATTGTATTTGTACCAAATGCGTGAAAGAAATTGTTGTTCTTGTGGATATCAAGAAGACGGGCGCAGTAAATAAGATCTTATAGCACTCCATCGATTATCTCACCCGGTGACACCACCTCCTGATCCAGCAAGACGGCAATGTTACCCTCTTGATCTTGCAGGACTACCAACCTATATATACAAAAATGACATCCACACCATAAGGTTAGTACATTAACTAGTTGGGACTTGTCAATCACGTTTGAACATAACAACATTTCCTTTGGCAGGGTGAGATTTTGCTAGAAACAAAAATCCGCTTCTTTAAAACCTTAAGATTATTAATGCAATGTATATACCAAAAGACTGCAAACCGTTCAAAACATAAGCCTTATTTAGCTCTTCTTAGTTTGAAGTGCAACACTATAAGAAAATACTATCAATATCAAAAGTTGCATTTCTTCTTTGTATCTAATAACTAGGCATTTCCAACTCTAAGTCTTGTAAATCCTTATGTTTGTAACTGCCAAAAAATTATATTCTCATATTTCTCGACTCAAGGAAAAAGCACAAGCTAAACCAATTCAACATCACACTTGTTTCATAGCAACAAATAGTCCTAGAGTACTCTAAATAAAATATCAGAAGTCTTACAGATTTTAACAAGAATTTTGTAAACACTTCATCCTTCACTATGTAGTATATCCAATTGAATTTGTTTTGAGAAAGAGTGAATTATTATACATACCTCATGGTTATTAAACTTGTTTGTTTTTACATTGATGCCCATAACACAATTGCCTAAAAAGACAAAAAAAAAATCTTGTTAATTCTTTTACAAGATTTATAACAGATAACAAAAGAGAAAAGTACAAAGCAACAAGAATTAAAAAAACTTGTAGACTTTTTAAACTTCTTAAAGAATCTTCACCCCAATTTTGTAATGTTGCTTTGTTGTTTCAGTCCATGAACTATGGCTCCTCCCAAAATTACCACTTCAAAATCTTCAAATTTTCACTCACTATATATAAAAAATAGGACAGAATATTAAATTGCTGAATAATTCGCAAATTAAAACCAAAAATTCATGTCAAGTAGGTATGAGAAAATTAGCAAACCGTAAAATATAGAGATACGAGCTTACCTCTTCTGCTCAAGAATAGAAAAGCTATGGGGTTCTCTCTCACTCTTCTTCTTTGTCGTTCTCGCATTTTTTAGTCTAGCCATGGTTGAAGAAAGAATTGGAAAAGTGGGGAAGGAGATGTAGGGGTGGGATTGGCGGCGGAAAAGAATAGAATGTAGTTTAGGTTTTGGTGCTTTTGCTCTAGGCCAATTGCAATTAGTGTTCTTCGTTCCTTTACTTCGCCATGGGCAGAGCACTCATAAAACGCCCCTGGGCTTATATGTGGGGCTTAGTTCCGTGAGACTTACGCCTTGATCATCTGGGCTTATGCCCTGGACACGCCCAACGCCCAGCGCATTGGGCTCGCCTAATAAAATGTTATGCAATTGCATGTAACTAACCTTGTAAATCCTTACATTTTCTTAATAAATCGTTGACTATTCAAAGTTACTTTTTTCTTAATAATAAATTATTAAGTTGAGAGTATTTTATGTCATAATTAAAATAAATATTATTTTATGTTATCTACTAAGACTGCTATGATAGTAGATTTTAAATAAATCTTTCATTTAAAAGTATTTATTTATTAACTTTTATTATGTCTTTATTATATTAGTCCATAACTTTTTTTATAATTATTTTCCTAAATATTATTTTTTCATGTTTATGAGATACAATACTTATTAATTTAATAGCTCAGTATTAGCTAGTAAATATTTACAAATAATTAGTTATCATGATATAGTATGGTGAATTATGTGCCACTTTATTAACTTGTTGAAACTTAAAAATAAATTATGCTAGAGAATCATATTTAAATTGTGAATTATATTTTTATATAAATTCTCTTTCAACTAAAAAGCATATTAAATAAAACGGGTATTTTAAAAAAAATCAAATCATGATATCGAAATTGTTCCAAGATTCATTACTCCTTAAGAGATACATATAATATTTCACATTGAATACATTACTTTTGATGTTTGAGTTGTAACGACATTGCAGCTAATTTGCATATTATGGTGTATGTCATACCTTTTGTATTATTCTGTCACGACCCAATTAAGGATCGAGACCGGCGCTTAGGAACAAGTGCTCCCAAGTAAGCCTCATCGGTATTTTACAGAAAATCGGACAGAGTTTCCCCGATTTTAAGATTATCCAAACAAATTTTTCCTGTCTCAAATCAGCAACCAAACACCCTAATAGCAATTCAAACAATCGACAACTTATTAATTAACCAAAATAGTCTTCACCATTACTAATCAACCCACTAACAATCAGAAATACTAATTTATCTCCGACTTTGATAATAAAGAACGATACTCGACATAAGACTAATAGCAAAATAATACTCATGACACTAAAAGAATGACTATGGAGCGACTCTAAGAATTCAAAGAAAAGACCATAACAATTGATAAAAATCTCTGCCCACGCGAACAAGTGCGAGACTCACCAAGAATTCTCAACCTGTGCGCTCTAATTAACGAAATCCTCGTCTGCGTCAATTGTTGTCTCTGTAAAAAAATAGCGGGGAATAAGTCGCTAGCTCAGTGAGTAAGAACACTTAACCACAACCGTTTTTATTGGGGACAAGTCAGAAAACATGCTAGTATATCAAACAGAAAATAACATAAAAATGCCCTTTCAGAAACAATAAATAAATTTCAGTCTCGTCATGCTTTTCTTGTAGTATAATACAATTAATAGTTGAGTAATAAGCTCGGTAACCACTGTCTAATATCAATATTCACATTTGGGAGGTTTCAATGAACGGATCATGTAATCGGTATAACTGTGGACTTCTTCACAAGAAGTCAAATATAACAGTAGTCCCTATTCGAGGGAAATCGGTAACGGTATGCTAGTTCTACCTTCCCACTAGCGAGGGCTATAACGGTAATTTGTAATTATAAGGTGCACCAGGTCTAACGAACCCACCGTTAGCTACGGGATCCTTCAATATCTACTCTCATTTATACTTGTCTCTGCAATCCATATATACTCATAGAGAATATTTTAAAACAATATAGGGCATTTCAGTTCTTATCAAATCATATAATTTCTTTTCGATAACAGTAAATTCAGGTAACGGTAAAACAGATCTAGTGACAACGAAAATATTTAAAACAACGATAATATTCTCAAATAACTATTTTGGTATCATGTCGAGTAAAAGACTTGTCCCACATGCAACTTAAAATAATCGGTAACATATTCATGTTAAAAATCATGCAAGTTATGAAAACACAAATTGCGGTAAGATTACAACTCACAGTACTCGTGCCGAAATACCAAATGCTTCACCTCGAGCAATTCGTACAAATTCCTCCAATCAATCTATAATAACACAATACCAATCTCATGTTAATTTCCTTGTTTAGGCTAGTTCATAGCTAATTTAGAATACCCGACCCTCGAGGTTTCATATTTGACTCTTAATTCACCAAATTATATTTACCCACCTATGAGTAATTACTAATCTATCAACTCCAACATATTCATATATTTTATTAATCCAATTTCATAAAGTTCTATTGATTCTTTAGGAAGAAAATTCTCAAGTGTGAATGAACTAGTGTAATTTCTATTTCTCTGTAGAATCTCCCAATCACAAGAATCGAAATTAAAATCTACCAGAAAGAGAAGCTCAAGCAATACCCGTAAGACACAATTCGTGCTTAAGATTCCTCAACAGATTGCCAAAGATTAACAAAAATTTATACATATCTTTCCTTGTTTCACTGACTTTTGTCAATCTCCTTATTTAACTCTAACCATTAAAATATATTCTCAAATTTGTGAAATAAGTACCTGAAGATATAAATAAATAATGGATGGAAGTGGCTTCTTTTGCGGTACCAAGCTTTTTCCCAACTCACCTTCTATATTTGTTTTTGATTTTTTGGTTTAATTCTGACCCGTCCCTTGTTTTGTTTGCTTCTGTTTAGTTTTACGCAGCAGAACTGATTTTTGTTGCAAGAGAAAGGGACTTCGGCCCTTTCTTCCTTTTTCGTTTCGTTTAGCTAGTGTAGGGCTTGCCCTATTTAATCTTATTTGTAATTTTTTTCAGTAAATTACATAATTACTCTCTTTCTTTTAATGAGTATTATATATTCATAGTTGAATTATAATTTATAAGTATTTTAAACGAATTATTTGTTATAATTTTGCGATTTTAATGTAATTTTTAGAATTATTTTTATTTTATACTATATTAAAATTCTTGAAATTAGTAAAATTTAAAGATTCGTGGGACTTACGCCCCATGTCTCAGGGCTTACGCCTCGCCTCGTCAGAGGTAAAATGCCTCGCCTCACGCCCCTGCCTTTTAAAATATTGTTCTTGTGTATTGCTTTCTTTTATTTCTTAATTAATACATCTTAATTCAGTATAAATACAAAGAAATGTAAGTGCTAACAATTATAACTAAGAACACTACCTACGAAAATATAAAATGAATACATATATAATTTATGTTAAGTAACATAGAAAAAATAAATTATTTGCATAAAATAAAGATATTCTTAATTAATTTTTTCTTTAAAGTTTCTTTCATCCTATATGATATTGTTAGTAGTTTGTTATATACTCCTATTTTTATTATATTAGATTCATATTTTAGTGTTTAATTAGATTTATAAAAAAAAATTATGCTTATTCAAATTGAATAATTAGTGATCAATGTGAATAATTACAAGCACAAAGTTATACATTTACTGTATAACTACATACTTTTTTTAAAATTATATTAGAAAATCACAAGTACTACTTAGTTTGATATGAATTATTATATACTAATTAATTTTTTATACACTCATTTATCAAGCAATATTAAATTCTCAATTTTTTGAAAGACAAAATCCTCTTACTGTATATGAATTATATTAAATTCTTAATTCTTTGATTCAGTAATATAAATAATTTATTGTACAGTGTAGTTAGTACAATATTATAGTTGTTTAAATTTGATATAATTAGTCATGTACATAATTGAGGGATATAATTTAATTTTTTTAAATTATAATTAAAACTTATACAGTCAGATCTCTCTATAACAACATTCTTATACAACAAGCACTTACTTTAAAAGTCAAATTTTTCTCATAACCGATTTTTATATTATGTTATAATATGTATCCAGCATTCTAGAGGTACGAGGATCGATACCCCGCATCTCCATTGTTACTACTCCTTCGGGGTAGGGATAAGGTATGCATACACACTAACCTTCTCAGATCCCACTAGTGAGATTTTACTAAGTTGTTGTTGTTGTTGTTGTTGTTGTTATTGTTGTTGTTGATGATGTTGTTGTTGTTATTGTTGTTGTTGTTGTTGTTGTTGTTGTTGTTGTTGTTGTTGTTTCCTCTATAACAATGCTTCACTATAGCCACAAAAAAAATGGAACAAAAGATGTCGTTATAGAGAGGTTTGACTGTACATAAGATATACTTATTAAAAAAATTAAAATTTTAAATAAAAAGTTTTATATATTATTTATATAAAATTTAATATAGAAGATAAATATTTTTGTTGAAATTTTTTATTCAAATTGCTTAATAAGATATGCAACTATTAGTGAAAACTTTCTTATATTTTAAACATGTAAGTTATCTGTATTTTAGTTAATTATAAAATTCATATTATATATGAACAACTCAATTTTATTTTAGTTTAATTTTTATTCCGTTTAAATTCTATTTTAAGATTGAAAATGTTTTTCATTTTAATCTTTCTTATTTAGAAGTTAATTAATTCTTCAAGTTATACATATTGTTGTTTTTCCGAATTTTTATATGAAATTATTTTTTCATAACCGCATATATTTTTTAGATTAACTCTTGTCATGACTTTCATAGTCGAAGTAAAAGAATTCTTCTACAATTTTTTTTTATAGCTAATTTATTATAGTTAACATATTATTACTGCAATGATAACATTAATTGTATGAAAATATATATAGTTATGGTCAATTATGAAAGGTAATTGTCTACTATTCATTTTGTCATGACAAATAATTGGAACAATTAAGCTAACTATTTGTACGTTTTTTTAACTTGAAGCAAAAGTATTAACTGACTACAAGATTGTATTTTAACTAATTTAATGTGTCTGAAATGTTATTATTGCTACAAGAAGCTTCGAGTCATTGCAAAAACTTATGAATAGCTATAAAATTTCAGCACAATAATAAATATGTGGCTATATTATTTATGACAAATAATTATAGTTATTGAGCCGACTATTGCCACGATTTATTTAAAAATTGAAGCAAAATTATTTTCTCAACTACATCATTTTAATTTAAATAATTTATTGTGAATAAAAAATTTATTTTGCTATAGTAAGTTTCAGCCTGTGGCAAAAACTATTGATTAGCTATAAAAGTTTATCATAAGAAAATATTTGTGGCTATATTATTTTGTCATGACAAATAATTGTAGCTATTAAGCCAACAATTGCCATAATATTTTATAATTTGAAGCAAAAATATTTATTTAGCTACAATAATTTGTTTCAAAAAATTTATCGTGGCTAAAAGTATACTATTGCTACGGTAACTTTTAACCCATGGCAAAAATTTATGATTAGCTATGAAATTTTACTGCAGCAATAAGTTTGTAGCTGTTTAGGTAGTTATTGCCACGAAAATTTGTAATTATAGCAAAAATAATGAATTAGCTTTGTAAATTTAGTTTTGTGGATAAGAAATTTTAAGAATTTATAGATAGCCACAAAATTCTAATTTTTGTGGCTATTAGTGAGTAATAGCTACGAAATTTAGATTTGTAGCTTAGATTTCGTAGCTACAGATCATTTTGTTGTAGTGCCGGAATGTTAATTCACTAAACTAAAATCTGAGTGGGGAGCCCACTATATACAAGAATGAACGTGAAACTGACTAACTAAGACTAACTACAGTTGTCAACTAACTAACTGTTAACTACTCCACTAACTGACAACTAACTACTCCACTAATCAAGCTAATGATTAAGCTAAGTAAATAATTAATCTTAACACCCCCCCCCCCTTCAAGTTGGAAGTGTGGTGAACACATCCAACTTGCCTAATGTAGCACTGTGCTTGATGCCAGTCAAAGCTTTGGTCAGAATATCTGCTAGCTGATTGTATGTCCTGATGTGGTGGAGTGAAATCAAGCCTACTTGCAATTGATCATGCACAAAGTGGCAATCTACCTCTATGTGTTTGTTTTTTTCGTGGAAGACTGGATTCTTTGCAATGTGGAGTGCAGACTGACTATCACAAAATACTAAAATAGGCATGAAAAAAAGGACAGTCAGTTCTTCAAATAATCTTCTCAACCATATCAATTCCCACACTACTTTCCTCAGGGATCTATACTCTGCTTCTGCAGATGACAGAGATATAGTCTCTTGTTTCTTAGATTTTCAGCTGATAGGACTATTGTCTATAAGCACCAAATGACCTGTAATGGATCTCCTAAAGTCCGGACAGGCTGCCCAATCAGAATCGCAATAGGCTTTAACTGTGTGATCCGCATCTTTTGACATGAAAATCCCTAGAGTATGGTTATTTTTCAGATATCTGAGCAGATGAAATGATGCTTTCAAATAAGGTTCTGTGGGCTCTTGCATAAACTGACTCAAGTGTTGAACATTATATGCAATGTCCAACCTAGTATTAGTTAGAAAATTCAATTTACCTACCAGTTTTCTGTAATGGGTAAGATCCCGTAGGATTGTGCTTTCTCTGGCCTTCAGCTTTACAATGGGATCTAAGGGTGAAGAACAAGGGTTGTGATCTAAACAATTGTATTCTTTAAACAAGTTTAGCACAAATTTCATTTGAAATATAATAGCACCGTCTCTTTTGTACAGGACCTCCAATCCCAGGAAGTAGTACAACTGGCCCAGGTGTTTGATCTTGAATTGTTCGTGTAAGAAGACTTTGAGTTGTGCAATTTCCTGTTGATCAGTCCCAGTGAGAAATACATCATCCATATACATTGTAACATATATTGAGGATTCTCCATTTCTTTTGTAGAAGAGTGAGTAGTCATACATGGAATGTATATAGCCCTTTGAACACAATGCCTCAGTTAACTTTGCATACCATTGTCGACTAGCTTATTTTAAACCATAGAGAGATTTGTTCAGCTTACAAGCCAGTCCTGGTTTATCTACGACAAGTCCAGGTGGAACTTGCATATACACTTCCTCATTGAGATCCATGAAGGAAAGTATTATTCACATCTAACTGAGATATGGACCATCCTTTCCTAATTGCTGTAGCTATCAAGGCGCTTACTGTTGTCATCTTCACCACTGGTGAGAATATTTTTGTGTAATCAATTCCTGCCTGATGAGTGTAGCATTTGAAAACCAGTCTATCTTTGAACCTTTCAATACTACCATAAACTTTGTGCTTCACCTTGTAGACCCATTTTCAACTTATTGCTTGCTTCCCAGGTGCTAAAGTTACTAGGTCCCAGGTGTGATTGGAATATAATGCTTCAAACTCCTGTGTCATTACAGCTTGCCATGCTTTATCAATGGCTGCCTCCACATATGATGATGGTTCTCTGTCATGACAAACATTTCTCACAAGAATCTGACTGTTAGGGGTTAGTAGATCAGAGACAATGTGGTGATTCACAGAAAACAAGGCACTAAGAGAAACATGATTTGTTTTGAGGTTAGGAAGGGAATGTACATAGTCTTGCAAATAACCAGGTGGTTTATGAGTTCTTTGAGATTGCCTCAGTTGTAGAGGTTCTGCATAGGCTTGTTTAGTGTAATGTTATGGTGAATCAAGTAATGGAGAAATGGGTACTGTAGAAGGTGATGGGGAAGTAACATGTACAGGTGACATAGAACTAGATGTGCTATAAGGACTCCTTTGATCATTGAGAACTTCATACAGTTGTTGTGTAATGGTTGTGTTACCAGATGATTGTTCACATAGAGGCTCAATGAAGGGAATTGAATGAGGAACACATAATTGAGAAGATGTATTCATGTTGACTGCAAAAGGAAAGATGGACTAATTAAAGACTACATTTTTGGAAATATGATTTTTCATGGTAGCCAGACCCCACCTGTGGGATTATACTGGATCATTGTTGTTGTATGGTGGCTAGACTCAAAATTTATACCCCTTTGTGTTGAAAAAATAACCAACAAATACATGTGATGTTGTTCTGGGTTCAAACTTGTCCCTGTGTGGTTTTGATACAGTATGATAGCACACACAACCAAAGCTTTTTAGGTGGGAATACTTTGGCAATCTTTTATATAACAGTTCATATGGAGTCTGGTTTTTAATAGAAATAGAAGGCAATCTGTTTAGAATGTATATGGCACAAAGAACACATTCACCCCAGTATCATAGGGGCAATTTAGATTGGAAGAGAAATGATCTGGTTGTTTTAAGGAGATACTTATGCTTTCTTTCCACCACACCATTCTGATGTGGTGTGTAGGAGAAAGTTCTTTATTGGATGATGCCTTTAGATTGAAACAACATACTTGCTTCTATGTTGGTAAACTCTAATCCATTGTCTGACCTTATGGTTTTGACAGCTACACAAAATACATTTTTTTCCAGATTCATAAATCCTTTGAGTATTTGAAGAGCATTACTTTTGCTAGATAAAAGGTGAGGCTCAGTAGGTCTACTAAAATCATCCACCATAGTCATGAAGTATTTGTATATGTCATGTGTAGGAACATGATATGGACCCCATAAATCAACATGTAAAAGTTCATAAATTATGTTGGTTGTACTAGTTTTATGGGGGAATAAGAGTCTTTCTTGTCTAGCCATTGGGCAAATGGTGCAGTTGAAAGGTTGTTTGGGGGAGAAAGTTACAGGAATAAAAGTAATGTTTTTGATAAAAGGGGGCATGTCCAAGTCTGTTGTGTCACAACACATCCATATTGTCTTCAGTACAGAAATGAGAAAATATACTGGAAACCATAGAAGATGGACTTATAAGAGAAAGTTGTTCTTCAATATTTGCACATGGACTATTTACAACTGGATGAGAGGAAACACACTTATTGACATGTAATGACTTATTTACAGTAGAATGAGAAGGATATTGTGTGTTACAAGTGCAACACGTAAAAGTAGTTGACAAGATATTAGTGGTCTTTGCTGCAGGGCTTGCACTGTTGCTCATCAAGCAGCTTGGGCATAGGATGTACAACCCATCCTTGACTCTACCAATCATTAGAGGCCTCTTCATTGAAGGGGCATGCAGTATGCAACAATGTTTAACAAAAGTAACAAGACAAATGAGATGAGAGGCCAAAGAGTGAACAAAGATCAAATTTTATCTAAAGCAAGGAACAAACATCACCCTGTCTAAAGTGGTCTTAGGAGTGAGAATCACACTACCAATTTCTCTAACCTTTACCTTGTAGCCACTTGGAAGCATAACTAATAAAAGATAGGGTAAGGTTATTATGTTGGTTAATAGGGATTTGTTAAAGGTTCGTATTGTTTGATGCCCCTAAGTTTATTATCCATGAGTCAACTTTGTATTTGAAACATTCACATGACAGTTTACCAAAATCAATAGAGGAAGTGCAAGCTATAATACCTGCAAAGTTTACTGCTCCATATGCAATGTTGGTGCTAGTTGTGCAATCTCTTCCTCCTCTTAATTGAAACTGCTGCAACAGATTCACTAGCTGACTGTATTCCTCTTGGATGAGGCTCATATTTTGAGCATTATCATGAGCAACATATTTTTCAGTGTCAGCAAGTTATGTATCTGTTGTTGCCATAAATGCATTAGCCACTGCTATATTTCCTCTATTGAACTTAGTGTTCTGGTTGCCATTAGGATTATGCCCATCGATGAAATTTTGTCTTGGATTCTGATTGAAGTTGGAGGTCTGATTATGACTTGTATTTGGATTCTAATCTTGACTAAAACTTTGAGGATAACCATGAAGTTTATAACATCTCTCTTTGGTGTGCCCTAGTCTCTTGCAATAGTCACAAAAAAAGTTTGTTCCTATTGTTGTGATTGTTATTGGGAGAGTAATTTGTCTTGAAGGGCACTTATTTGTTTGTGCTAGCACTCAAGGCTGATGATTCTAGAGCCAAATGATTATTTGGCTTGATTTCTCTCTGTCTTTCCTCTTGAATTAGTAATGAAAAAGCTTGGGCAATTATGGTAAGAGGATTCATCATGAGGATACTTCCTCGAACTACAGTGTATGTCTCATTTAGTCCCATAAAGAACTGTATCAACCTCATATCCTGTTCAGCTCTGTGCATACTTTCCTTAGCCCCACACGTGCAATTGCAAGTACAGCAAGATTTGACAATCAAAGTGTTGAGTTCCTCCCATAGCTTCTTCATCTTAGTGTGGTAACCAGTGATATCAAGGGCTCCTTTGGATAGATCATTGATTTCTTTTTAGATCTAGTACAATTTTGTTCCATTTGTTTAATCATATCGATCTTCAAGTTCTCTCCACAATTTAACTGCATCTATTACATACTCAACACTATCTGCAATTTCATTAGCTAAAGAGTTTAGGATCCGTGAAGTAACCATGTCATCTCATCTTTCCCATAGTCGATATTTGATGAGTCTGGATCTGGTCTTTTGCATTCTCCGTTGATGAAACCTAGTTTATTTTTCACTGATAGGGCTCGCATTACACCCCTTCTCCATGATCGATATCCAAAACCATCAAATGGAATAGGAACCAACACTGCTCCGGATTATCAAATGGATGCATATATAATGGGCTATTGGTATTAACACTTGGCTGATTATAAGACTTAGCCATGGACGATGTGGACAAATCGTCATCTTTGATAATAGTCATCTCGTACAGTATGAAATTTCTAAGTAATTTAGGGCTATAAAGTAGTGATTACAGATCTAGAATCTGACAGTGAGCAGAGTATAACCTTTTCAAAATTGTAACTTGAAATCGATAAGAAGATGAACTTGCATATGTACGATCTAACTGGACTCGAGATTGACGGAATTAGAACTAATAGATTCAGAGAGACGAGTCGAAACCTGTGCTCCTTGCTATGATACCATATCAATTTTGTTAATGGAATAGTAGCTCATACCTCAGCTGAGCTTAAATGGTGATGAGGGCTTGACCTCTACGCCATGAGAGAATGCAGTGAAGAGAAGAAGAAAGAAGAGAGAGTGAAGCTTCTAGAATGTTAATTCACTGAAACTAAAATCTAAGTGGGGAGCTCACTATATACATGACTGAAAGTGAAACCGACTAACTAAGACTAACTACAACTGTTAACTAACTAATTGCTAACTACCCCACTAACTGATAGCTAACACTAACAATTAACTACTCCACTAATCAAGCTAATGACTAATAATCAATCTTAACAAGCAGTATGGTGCACGAATCATCTCATGTTCATTTAAGATTTGAGAAAATGTCGTATTTTAAGGGAATGTAATGTAGGGAGACTACTCTTGTCACACCTCCATTTTACCACCCAAGGGGTATATAAGGGAATTTTTCCAATTAAAGTGACATTATTCGAAATGGAATTATTTTATTTATTCAGAGTCGCCACTTGGAATATTTTATTTGGTATTCCAAGTCACTGGTTTATTTTAAAATCCTAAATCGAGAAAATTTCGACTTTACTTTATAATTTCGCGAACCAGAAATTCTAGATAAAGAATTCTGTTAACCCGGAAGAAGGTATTAGGCATTTTCGTATTCTGTGGTTCTAGCACAGTCGCTTAAACCATTAATAATTGGTCTATTATCTGATTTACTACATGTTTTAAGCCTATTGTGCATTTTTTAAACTTTTTAACTGCTTTTAATTATTTTGACCACTTTTGAGGATTTATGGAATTATTTCTTGAACAAGTTACGATTATCATACACTTATTTGTTTTAGAACACGCCACGAACCATGCTACATGAAATGCACCCGCGATTCACGACATGTTTATTTTATTAATATTCGAAGTTGTTATGATTGGGTTACATGAAATGCACCCCCGAATTTGGAAATTAGGTATCATGACTATGCCACGGGAACCGCCCATAGTCACGATGGTTTATTATAAAACGTGTCTAAAGCAAACTACGAATATTTATGATTAATATCTAAGTTATAATACTTAATAAGAGGGCCATAAGTGATTTAATTAAGATGGCACACCTCAGTACAATTAAAAGAGTTACACTTAACTAGGCCTAAGAATATTCCTACTTACAAATGATTTAAAAATTAATGTACAACTATTAGTAAGAAGGTTTGGGGTACATGCTGGGAATTGGGCTCAAAATTAAGCCCAAGAAAGGGGATGAAAGGGAGCCGACAACCTAGTTTAATTTGGCTAATTCGATTGGGCCAGCACTAAGCCCAGCCCTTTTAAGACAAGTTCTCAATATTTAAGGCATGTTCTAGTCATATTAGAAGCACACTTAATGAAATACATCAATGAAATTGGTTAAAACTATGAATCAAACCCAAAACAGAAATTAAATTGTGATAGAAGAGCCCAAGGTCGAAACTTTGTCTGGGTTGTCTCATCTGGGCCAATGCTAGGCCCAATTGAGACTCAAATTCCTTTAATCACATGCAGCCCAGGATATTGAGGATTTCAGCACAGATCGAGGGCATATTCTAAGTCTAGCCATTAACATACTATTAGTATTAACAAGGAAAGATTTGAACCCTACTCATCCATGAGCCGCATTAACTTAAATATGCAATCACTTTACTACTGCTGTAATTCGAAAAAAAAATGATGAAATTCCTGACTCTAGAAAAACATGGCATGATTCAATAGGAGTGCCTACGGCATATCACTAAATCAACACAACAAAACGCTCAATTCCTGAGCTCATTCATACATTATCCTAAGCTTAAACATACCATTAATCTAACAGTGTTAGACTCGAGGTGACTCAATTGATAATACACATACATATAATATGCAATCAACAGTTTCCCACCACAGTCCCAATAAATTACAACTGAAACATTGGTACTGATTTAAACTTTGAATCCTTAAACTTTATGAAACATATTAGAGAATAGAACACTTAATCAAAATTGAAGCAAGTATTTACAGAGCCAAACAAATAACAACTATCAAATGGAAAAAGAAGATCTGAAGGTCCATATCAAGTCAAACATGTCAAAAACTTCAATTTATCATTTCAGGGCTCAATGAAGATACCTGGATACAGCAAAAAAAAACAACAAAACTTGAGCAAAGAATAGTGAGACCAATAGTAGTTAGCAACAGTAGCACCAAGTTTAATCCATATTCCACCCAGAAAATCAGTAAAATATTAAGAGCCTTGTTTTTTTGTACCAAATAGAATTGAAAACAACTACTTAGTCGAGCCTTTTCATTGTTCTAATGCTCTGAAAATCTATATGGATGTGCTCCTTAATGAGTGAAGGAAGGGTACTACTTATAGGCCTAAAAGGCCATGTGCTGGAAAACCAAAATCAGGGAAATATTCTCTTGAGCCTGAAAATGCATCTTCTAACCACTGGGACAGCTGGTTGTCGCCTATTGGCTCAGTATTTTGTGCTAACCAAATAGGGACAACTGCCCCAGGTTCTAGAAACTTCTTATATTAGCCTTATCTGAAAAATCTTGTTTCATACCCTTCCAAGACCCCTTAAGTTTTTATTTGTTCAATTAGACCCCTCATGACTTCAATTTGTTTACAAAACAGAACCAACAAACAAAACCAAACTAGGCACAAATCAAAAATTTAAAAGACCTAAATATTTGTGCAATTAAGTCTTAAATTAATCCCACCCCTAACTGATTTTGTCATGAATCAATTTGAAAAGCAGAAAGAACAGAAATCGACAAGAGACTGCTAAGACTGACTAATCCAGCCATTGAGATGAAAATTCAAACAAATTTTAATAAACACATGAAACTAACCTAAAATTAATTTAAAAATCGGAATCATGCAAGCTAAGACAGTGATGAAAAGATGAACAGTGAGAGTCCTTACCCCAAACCTGACCCAAAAAATAAAGATGATGAACTTCGGCATCTAGATGGAAACGATGAACTCTGACCGGAATCCGACGAGTCTAACCCGAATCCGGTGGTCTCGAAATGACTAACAACTATCGTCAATCTATTGCTCTTGTAGAGAGAAATCTATTAACATAAGTTTTTAGTCAAAACGAGTCGGATTTATGTGAAGAAAAATCGAAAAAGAAAAATTAGGGCTTTTCTGGAATCCCTAGATCTGAAATTAAGAGCAATTTGTTTGATTTTTTGGGAGATTAATGATGGCTTAGTGGTGAGGTGGGTGTGAACATTATGGGGTGTGGATTTGGGCAGATTTGGAGGTCGTTTGGTGGTGTTAGAGTGGCGGTCGATTGATGGAGGTTTTAGGGGCGGCTAGGGTTCAACGAGATGAGAGAGGGAGACGAAGTGGGATGTGAATTAGGGTTTGGGGGGAATTGTGTTAGGACAATTAAATATAAAGCCGGTGCCAAGTTCACAGCCATTGGATCTCACAAGATCAATGGTTGTGAAGAACAAAGATAAAAACGCGGTCGTTTGGGGGTGGGGAAACCTAGACAGGGTAGGCCGATCATGGGCTGGGTCTGGGTTCGACCGAACCTTGCTTCAGAGGTTACTTACATATCCTTGGCTATAAAGGAATCAGGTTAGTGTAGTTCTGGAAGTTTTGGTAGCTGGGACTACCGAAAAATTATGATTTCACTGGTGTTGCTGCTGTTTCTGCTTGCTGAGCTCCTTATTACACCAAAATAAAAGATGAAAAGTTAAACTAGCTAAGCCTATCAACTATGAGTTACAAGATTCCTATCTATAAACCTTCTAAAGCTTGATCTTGAGTCTTGGATGGTTCTTCCTGCAGACTCTGATATGAATCTTGATGCTTGTTAGTTGCAACCGCTGGTTCATTCTTCTTCAGTTTTTTGGATCAAGGCTGGACATGCAAAACTTATGACTTCAATCATATCTTGGGCAGTCCGCATCTTTTCTCCGCTTCTATACTTGGAGTTCAACTTCTTTTCTTTTATTTGGGTTGAGACTTCTTCTTTTGGTCATCTCAAACCTTGTGCCTCACGATGAAAACCTGTTCACGCACCAAAAGCAAACAAATGAACGAAATTTTTCTGCCCCAGTTTTCACTAGAAAAATTTCGTGAGTTATTGTAACAAAATCTAATCTATTTCTTTATTGAAAGCAATTAAACTCGGGATTGTGTATCTCTGAGAAAAAGAGATTAGGGAGTGGAGACCCTATATCTAAAATGCAATCAAATGGGGATCGGAGGCCCAAAGTTGGGAAAATTACCAGGTTATGCTGGAAAAATGACCGGGTTATGCCGGAAAAGAAAAAGGTCCTCGGGTTATGCCGGAAAAATCATCGGGTTATGCCGGAAAAGAGAAAGGTCCTCGGGTTATACCGGGGAAGGTCATCGGGTTATGCCGGAAAAGAAAAAAGTCCTCAGGTTATGTCGAGGAGGTCCACGGGTTATGCCGGGAATCAACTAGGGGGTGGAACCCTGTACTGGAAAAGACTACCAGGTTATGCTGGAAGTGACTAGGGAATGGGACCCTATGTTGGAAAAACGCAGCTAGAGATTGGGGACCCTAGGCTACCATGATTTTGAATTTTTCTTCTTCTTTTCTTTCTTCTTTCTTTTTCTTCTTCCTCCTCTTTTTTTTTACTTCACTTTTCATTTTATTTAGGAGAATGAATGAAGAGTTTAAAGGACTTCCCTTTTCGAGTCAAATTTTTGCTGCAGAACTGTTTTGGTTTCTGCGTGCCTTGCTTTTATTGCTCCTGCTTCTTACAAGGTTATTTTGGACTGCACCTATTTTCCTGTTTTCAAACAAAGAACAATTTGTCAGTTTGAAACGGTGGTTGGTTTTGTGGCCTTGATTATCTTGGTCACTTGATCTCGGCCCAACTCTTTTGATGAAAATCTCCATTGCTCGCTGGCTTTTTGGAGATCGGTTTCCTTTCTAAACCCAAGGATCTTGACTTTCCAAAATTTCGCATGAAGGTTAGCCCGTGTGGGGCTTTGGCCTTTTCATTTTATTTTGCCTTTATGGGCACTTGACTTTGGATTTCTTTCCTTTTCAATAATTTTGAATTTGGAGCATCTGCCATTATGGCCAGTCGAGATCAACTTAATGCACCTGCTGAGGCTGGGTGCTTCTCCTTGAATTTTGACTTTTGTTAAGCAGAACCCTGTAAAACCAATCTTGCCATCTTTTCTTTGTATTAGTTTCAGAGAAGGATTAAACTGAAAGGGATTCAAAGAAAAGTAAACAAAGGACATGATAATGAATTTAACGAGAAGCATCCCTTTCGGGGGGAAGGAAAGAAGGACTTATCTGGAGTGCATGCAAACTTCAATAGACATGACATGCTTCTTGGACTAGACACCAGATTTGCACAACCATCCAATCTCTCCTAAACCCACCATAACTCGTATCTCAAAACCGAGAAACCTTGCTAGGACTCTATCAGTGCCGATGGTCTTAAGGAATTCCTTCTTTTCGATCAATGGCTCCCTTTGCGGGTTTTCACCAATTGACCTCTCTCATTTCTCTTCTCACCATCGCCTTATAGTGCTCTTTGCGAGTTTTCACTAACAAACTCTCTCATTTTCAATTTGTCTGCTCACCATCGCCTTACGGTGCCCGTGTTAGTTTTCACCAATAAGACTCTCTCATTTTATTTCTCTCATTTGATTGTATCAGATTCCAACATCCTTCCATTCTGAACATCTTTACCAATTGATCAGAAGGACTTTGAACAGGGTTTGGGGTAAAAGATTGGATTGAATTACAACTTTGGAACCTTTCAGGCGAACTGTCGCCGAACCATTATTAATTCTGCCCCAGTTTCAACTTTGGGGAAATGTGGATTTTTGTTTTGGTGTGACTGAACCCCAGAGAGAGGCTGCCTACGTATCCTTTCGGAATCAAGTCGAACATAGTTCCGGGAACTTTGTTTTTTTTTTCTTTTGTTTTTCTTCTGTTTTGTTTTCTTTTTCTTTTTCTTGTTCCTTTCCTTTTTCTTTTTTTTTTCATTTCATTTTCTTTGTCTTTTTTTTTTGCATCTTTCTTTTTCTTTTTATTTTCCTTTTTCATTTCATTTTTTTCAATTTTTTTTCAATAACACTTTCAGGTTCCAAAGAGGGTAATCAAAGAATAGGAGCCGGCTCAACGTGTTTGCAAAGGGTTGAATATTTGGATAGTGAGAAAGAAAGCTTTCTTCATCCCAACCGGAGAATATTAATGCTATATAGAGGATCCAACATAGTACCTTGACTACATTTGCATAGACAGTTGTTTCTGGGACATTTCCTTCAATGCATCTCAAGTACGACACACTCTTTTGACAGTACTCTTGTTGCAATGTATAGACCTTTCCAATCTGGAACTAATTTCCTTCAGTTGTTCCAACTCTTTATTTTATTTCCTTAAACTTATCTTCATCGCGATCTAATTCTTGATTCATTATTTCGAGGTCTGACAACGTTTCAGGATCTGGGCATGAAGTCCGCAAACATGTCATGTTATTAAAATCTACATTTAACAGAACTAAAAAGAAAATAAGAAAAGATGGCAAGATTAAGAAAAGAGACATTCTTGGACAATGAAATATTGATTTCATTTGATTTTTGATTTTTCAATTTGTTTTTTGATTTTTTTTTTCAATTTTTTGAAGATAGAAGGGTTTACATCGAAAAGTAAGACAATAAAGTAAAACATCCGGATCACACCCTGAGATAATCCGGACGCAGAAAGGATAACAAGATTGGCTACTAAGACTCCCGTATGATAGGGAACTTTCATGCTTGGCGACCATTTTTGGCTTTTCTTCTGTCTCGGCAGTGGTTGCAATAGCCTTCAGTGCCAGATCAAATTCCTCATCTTCACAAATCATTCCTACTATTGTCCCGATGTTGTGGGCAAGCAACAGATTGTTCATCACATCAGGAGCTTCTTCATCCCGAAAAATAATTCTTTCAACTTCAATCAAATCTTCAACTGCCCTTTTGAGGGTCTAACAGTCCTCTATACTGTGTCCCACTATTCTAGAGTGGTATTCACATCTAGCATCATCTTGGTGCGAGGGGGACTCAGGGTTTGGCTATTTCGGGGCCACTGGCTGCAATGGATTTAACCTGATTAGCTTTTGGAACAAGCTTGAATACGATTCACCAATAAGGGTGAAATGATTCTTTCTGAAAGGCTCTCTTGGGCGAGGATTGTATTGGGGAACATTTGGTTGGGGATTATATGGAGCTTGGTAAGGACAAACATTTATGGGAGGTGGAGCTCAATTTTGTGTATAATATTATGGTCGCGTATAAGGTTACGCGTTCATCATCGCATAAGGAAGTGGTGCCACGGCATAAGTAGCATCTTGAAGGGGATAATAATGTTGAGGGACCTCAGGAAGCATATATGATTGGCTGAATGACCTGCCGGCCCCCCTCGAGCTAGAAGCCATCATGACTCCTTCTTCTCTCCCGTTTCCATTTATCAAACCCTTTGAACCATTTTAAACATCTAATGATGTGGCTTTAAAAGCAGCATTACTCAAGATTCGACCCGTTTTTAGCCCACTTTCTACCATCTCCCCAATTTTGATAGCCTAAGCAAACGACTTTCCCATAGCGGACATCATATTCTGGAAGTAGTCCGCCTCTTGGGCCTGTAGAAAGGCCGTGACCATTTCAATTTCGTCCATTGGAGGCTTTACCTTGGCAGTTTGCTCACGCCATTTGACAGCATATTCTCGGAAGCTTTCCACGGTTTTCTTTTTCAAATTGGATAAAGAGCTTCTATCGGGAGAAATGTCCACATTATACTGAAACTGGCAGACAAAATCTCGGGCCATATCGTCCCACACTTGCCAATGAGTAATTTCTTGATCCGTATACCACTTAAAGTGATTCTAGTGAGGCTTTCCCCAAAATAGGCCATTAGTAGCTCCTATTTTCCATCAACGCCTCTCATCTGTTTACAGTATCATTTCAAGTCAGCGACCGAGTCTCCGTGCCCGTCGTATTTTTCAAATTTTGGCATCTTGAAGCCAGCTGGCAAGTGGAGATGGGGAAACATACAGAGGTCAGAGTATGAGACACTCTTTTGGCCACTCAGACCTTGCATGTTTTTCAGGCTTTGTTCCAGGCTCTTTATTTTCCGAGCAATTTCCTCTTGCTCGGGATTTTTAACAACCCTTTCTTGCTCCATCGAGAGATCATATTATGGAGGTTGAGTGAAAGAATACGGGGTCACATAATTTATTTCTGATTGAAGCTGTGGACCCTGAAGATGAACATTGGAGGCGGTGCCCTTGAAGCCGGTGCCTGGGGGCGAACCACATAAGGCATGCCAGGATCATTGGAGGGCATTGGAGGGTGCCCGCATGGGATGAGCGGGTTGGGCACAAGGGCGTTGGTAACCTCACCTGACCCGTGGATCAACTCAGGGGACCCAGATATTGCACTTGGCGGTTCCTTACCATTAGACTAGGCGTCCCACATTTCCAATATGTCGAGACGCAACATCTTATTCTCTTCAGCAACTGCTGATTATAGCTGTAGAATAGCCGATGTCAGGCTATCCTCAGGACCGATAATTGGTAGATTGCTTGCAGAGGCCATCTATGCCTTTGGATCTTGTGAAGGAGGGGAGGCTTGATCACGGCCTACTCCGCACTACTAATTAAGTAGCGAGAGAGGGTCGGAGCAGCTTTTACCCGATTTTGGGTCGGTATCGATATCCACAGAGAGCTAGAATTGGAATCGAGTATCTATCTAGTTTAGGATTGTGTATGTGTTCCAAATTACACTTCTAATCATTTTTGGGGTTTTTGATTAACTTCTACTTTTGTAAAACTACAATTGTAAATGAAACTAGATTAAGCTAAGAGTTAAATGCTACGGGTTATTCAAATGGTTTAAAGGGCACTAGGGTAGTACTTTCGCCTAGGTGGTTAATTGACGGTAATTGAATCTAAGACACGATTGACGTAATTGGGGAGTATGATATAACCATTGCACGATATTACCCACTATACATCTCTTGGTGGTTCGAGTAATTTTGCTCGAATTGACTTTCTCAAGACCAACTGGGTATGCAAATTTGCACAAACAACTAGGGTTCACGTCTGGTATTACTCTGTCGAGGTTTAACCCTTTAATTGGGGCAATCAATCTTTTGAGTGCCCCAGTTTCTTGTTGGACCAATTTCGGAGACTTAGACTCTCTTTCTCAAGAAGAGCCCAAGTCAACAAAACACAAACTAGTGTTTGCAACCACTAATTCAACAATTAACCATGAAATTGGCCCAAATATCAAACACCCATAGTCAATCTAGCCCTAAAATACAAAATCCATCAATTACCCATACTAGGGTTGAGCCACAACCCTAGCTTATGGGTCTAGCTACTCATAATTAAAGAAGAAAAGCAAGAAATAGATGAAGAACAACTCATATTAATTAATCACTAAAGTAAATAACAAGATTCAATGATTAAAAGTAGATAAAATTGCCCAAAATAGCTAAGAAAGTTGAACCCACGCGCCCAGCTAAGTTACAAAACTATCTGATACCCTAAAAATGGAAAAAGAAGCTATTTATACTAAGCTAAAAAATCTGGACAAAAATACCCCTGCGGGGTTAGTGCAGACCGCACAAAATGGTGTGCGACTGCACTAGGCTCTGATTATGAAAATTGAACTCTCTGAACTCAGGCACTGCAGACCGTAGAGAATGGACTGCGGCCGCGGAGGCTTCTTGTGCGGTCCGCATAAAATGGAGTGCGGACCGCATTGACTTGACAACTCCAAAATGGCACTCTCTAATTTTTGGCTTTGCGGACCATACTAAATCGAGTGCGGCCGCGTTGATCTCAGTGCGGATCGCACAAATCCTAGTGCGGCTGCATTGCCCTTGTGCCTGATTTCCAACCTCGTTGAATCTCCTAGTGCTGACCGCACAGAATGGTGTGCTGCCGCACTGGACTTGTTTTGCTTGAGCTTGCCTTGTCTTTGGAACTTGTGCAAGTCTCACTCCTTTTGAGCTGATCTTTGACATCTTGTCACTTAGTTGATCAAACCTGCAATCAAGCACAACTTGTGACCATTTTGGGACTATTTTGTATGAATTTCTAATCAAAACATAAGCAAGAAAGAGTATAAAATGCATTAAAATCCCTAGTTATCAAGGCTAGACTACCAACAAAACCAACCACCAAAACCTGGCTAGTTTGCACACCCAACAACCTTGTTAGTTTTGAGATGCTTAACAGATAAGAAATCGCATGTTTGGATGCAATGCACCTAAACAGTTAAACGTTTCTACCATGTGTTTGAACGGTTGCATGTTTCATCCCGGCTTTAACTAACCCCTTTTTTCACTCTATACCTCTTTTTCTTTAATTTTGCCTCTCTTTAATCACTATTGATTTTCTCATTTTATTTCTGGCACTCTTTTACTTTTGACACTCTCTTTTTCTCTTTTTTGGTTTTTGTCACTCTTTTATTTTTTTGTCGCTCTGTTTTTTTTCTTTTTTTTTTCAGTCTTTTTTCTCTCTCTCCTTTTTATTTATTTATTTTTTCACTCAGTTTATTTTATAACTATGATCGAATTCGATGGGGATTGCATACGTATCATGACGTCGCATGAATCAGATTTTGCGTAGTTCGGGAAGATCGAGAATAAAGTAAAAAAACTAACTCTTTTTTTGCTTACTTTTTATAAAACTCAGACCATGAAAGCTTTAAGAAAAAGAAAAATATATTCTTTTTTTTTTTTTTTTGGGGTTGAAATTTTTGAAAGAAAAGCTTTAAAAGAAAAAAGGAAATATTTTTTCTGAATTTTGATTTTGATTTTTTCTTTTTTTTTTAAAAGCAAAAAGACTTCTAAAAATTCCTTTTCTTTTGATTTGACCTTTCAGATTTTCAAAAGTACAAAGATTTTTTTTTGAATTTTCATTTGTTTTCTCTTTTTCTAAAGAAGAAGGAAAATGTTTTTGAATTTTGGATGTTGCCTCTTAATTTTCGAAAGAGGAGCTTTTAAGAAAATATTTTAGATTTTTGAGTTTTTTTATTTATTATTATTATTACAAAAGTACTTCTAAAGAAAAACAAAAATATTTTTGGATTTCAATTTTTCATTTTTTTTAACATTTACGAAAGAAAGACAAACAAGGAAAAGATTTTTTTTAAAATTCTTTTTTGGTAAAAGACTTCTTAAAACGGTATATATATATATATATATATATATATATATATATATATATATATATATATATATATATATATATATATATTTGGATTTTCGAAAGAAGGACTTTTAAGAAAATATTTCGGATTTCTGAGTTTCTCTTCTTCTTGGGAGTCCAACTACGAAGTCCATGTTGATCCTCTCCCACTTCCACTCCGGAATATCTATCTGCTGAAGCAACCCACCCGGTCTGTGGTGCTCGTACTTCACTTATTGACAATTGAGGCACCGAGCTACAAACCCAACTATATCTTTCTTCATCTGCCTCCACAATAGTGCTGCCTCAAATCCTGGTACATCTTCGCGGCACCCGGATGAATGGAATACCACAAACTATGGGCCTCCTCTAGAATCAACTCCCAACCATAAACATTGGGTACACATACCCGACCCTGCATCCTCAATACCCTGTCATCACCAATAGTCACATATCTGGCATCGCCATGCAGAACCTTGTTCTTGAGGACAAGAAAATAAGGGTCATCAAACTGACGCTCCCAGATACGATCAAACAAGGAAGACCGAGAAACCACGCAAGATAGAACCCAAGTGGGCTCCGAAAGATCCAATTCACAAATTGGCTGGCTAAGGCCAGAATATCCATCTCCATGGGCCTTTCCGCTGCTGGTAAATAAGCCAAACTCCCCAAACTCTTTGCCCGGTGACTCAAAGCATCGACCATCACATTGGCCTTGCCCAGGTGATACAAAATAGTGATATCATAGTCCTTCAGCAGCTCTAACCACCTCTTCTGATAGAAGTTAAGATCCTTCTGCTAGAACAAATGCTACAAACTCCGGTGATCAGTATAAATATCATAAGGCACACCGTACAAATAATGATGCCAGATCTTCAAGGCGTGAACAATAGCAACTAACTCTAAATCATGGACAGGATAATTCTTCTTATGTACCTTCAACTGTCTAGACGCATAGGCAATTACCCTACTGTCCTGCATCAATACCGCTCCAAGGCCAATCCTCGAGGCATCACAATAGATAGTATAAGATTTTGAACATGTAGGCAATATCAGCACTGGGGCTGTAGTCAAAGCTGTCTTGAGCTTCTGAAAGCTCGTCTCACACTTTTCCATCTACTGGAACGGAGCACCCTTCTGGGTCAGCCTGGTCATAGGGGCTGCAATAGATGAAATTCCCTCAACAAATCAACGGTAATAACCTACCAAGCCAAGAAAACTGTGGATCTCTGTAGCTGAAGATGGTCTGGGCCAACTCTGCACTGCTTCCAATTTCTTCGGATCCACCTGAATACCCTCACTAGATACCACGTGGCCCAAGAATGCCACGCAATCCAACCAAAAATCACATTTCGAGAACTTTGCATATAACTTCTTTTCCCTCAAAGTCTGAAGCACTATCCTCAGGTGCTGCTCATGATCTTCCCGACTCTGGGAGTATACCAGAATTTTATCAATAAAGACAATGATGAACGATTTAAGATATGGCCGGAACACACTGTGCATGAAATGCATGAAGGCTACTGAGGCATTGGTCAAGCTAAATGACATAACAAGGAACTTGTAATGACCAAGCCGAGTCCTGAAAGCAGTCTTCGGGATATCTGGCTCCCGAATCATCAATTGATGGTAACCTGAACGCAAGTCAATCTTAGAAAACACTCGTTCACCCAGTAGCTAGTCAAACAAATCATCAATATGAGGCAAAGGATAACGATTCTTCACTGTAACTTTGTTCAACTGGCGATAATCAATGCACATACGCATAAAACCATCTTTTTTCTTCACAAACAAGACATGAGCACCCCAAGGTGATACACTGGGCCGAATAAAACCATTATCAAGCAATTCTTGTAATGGATCCTTCAACTTCTTCAACTTAGGAGGGGCCATACAATACAGAGGAATAGAAATGGGATGAGTGCCCAACAATAGATCAATGCCAAAATCAATATCTTTATCGGGTGGCATGTCCGAAAGATCAGCTGGAAACACATCAGGAAAATCCCGTACTACTGGGACTGAATCAATTGTAGGGGTATCAATACTGATATCTTTCACATAAGCTAGATACGCGTCACACCCCTTCTCAACCATATGTTGAGCCTTAAGGAATAAAATAACTCTACTGGAAGTATGATCTAAGGTACCCCTCCACTCTACTCGCGGTACACCTGGCACAACCAACATCACAGTTTTGGCGTGACAATCAAGAATAACATAATGGGGTGACAACTAGTCCATACCCAAGATAATATCAAAATCTAACCATGCTGAGCAATAATAAATCAGCTCTGGTCTCAAAACCACTAAGAGCAACCAGACACGACCGATAAACGCGATCCACAACAAGAGAATCTCCCACATGAGTAGAAACATAAACAAGGGAACTCAAAAAATCCCGAGATACACCCAAATGTGAGGCAAAATAAGAAGACACGTAAGAATAGGTGGTGCCTAGATCGAATAAAACCGATACATCTCTATGACAAACTAGGACAACACTTGTAATGATAGAATCAGAGGCGACAACCTCGGTACGGGCAGGAAGGGCATAATATCTGGCCTGGCCTCCCCCTCTAGGGTGACCACTACCTCTCCGACCTCCACTTATAGCTGGCTGAGCAGGTGGGTTAGCAACTGGAGCTGTAACCATAGCCTGAGAACTTTGTGGGGGCACGCTGTGGCTGAGAAGTCTGTGGAGGTGCACCCCTCTTAAGTTTGGGTCAATCCCTCACCATATGACGTGTGTAACCATACTCAAAACAAGCTCTGGGAGGACGTGACGGCTGTGACTAGCTCAGGCCAGGTCTGCTGGACTGACCACTAAAAGCCCTCGCGCAGGAGGCGCACTAGATACTGGAGGTGCATAATAAGGCTTCTGAAGCCTAGGAGGAGCTGGAATACCATTGGCTGCTGGAAGAGCTGAAGCTGAAGCACCATTGGCTGCTGAATGGGAGGACTCATATAACCCCTACCATGACGAACTGCAGCTGAAGCACAGGCACCCGAATAATAGCTCGACTCTCGAGACCTCTTGGCCTCCATCTCCTCTCTATCCCTAGCATGCATACCCCCACTCTCCTAGCAATGGTCACAACCTGCTAATAAGAAATATCCATCTCCAACTCACGAGCCATGCTAGACTTGATGCTGGGAATGAGCAATAAACTGGCGAACCCTCTCGCGAATAGTAGAAACCAAAGCTGGTGCATGTCTAGCCAAGCTAGTGAAACGGACATCATACTCCGAGACAATAATAGCACCCTGGAGCAAATGCTCAAACTCTACGTGCCATACTGTCTCAGGAACATATCTGAAAACTTAGTCTAAGTCAGAGAAGCTACCTCATCCAGACTGTCTAACTCATAGGTACGCCACGCTCATAGGCGGCTCCTCGAAGTTGGAAGGTAGTAAAGGAAACCCCGCTCGATCCTGATATACCCATGGTACGGAGGATACGATAGCACTCATCTAGAAATCCCAGAGCATCATCTGATACTAGACCACTGAATACAAGAGGTTTGTACTTCTTGAACCTCTCAAGCCTCAGCTGATCATCCTCAAAAGCCACAGCCCTATCCTCGGGCTGATCTAAGACTGCAAGTTGTACAGGGATAATCTCTGATCAACATGCACTCACTGCTCAGAAGTGCGGGTGGCGGGAGTTTGTGCTCCTCCCCCCGCCTGAGATGTAGCTGCAGCAAAGGGAAGCAACCCTACCTGAGCTAGAGTGGTGTACATGCTCATGAACTGTGCAAGAATCTCCTGGAGAGCTGAAGTGGTAGTAGCAGTAGGCGTATCAGGTGCCTGGACTCCAGTTGGAACTATTGGTGGTACCTTGGTGGTAGCTCGCGCGGGTGCTCTAGCTGCACCACGTGTGCGTCCTTGGCCTCTACCCTAGCCCCGACCTCTGACGTCTCTAGTAGGGGGCGCGGGTGCCTGATCATCTCTGGTAGCACGTGTCCTTACCATCTGTAAGAGAATAGAAGATAGAAGTTTAAAATTGTGATATCAAAAATCTCGCACGACAAGTAAATCAAATGAAGTGAAATTTTCCTAACAGTTACATAGCCTCTCGTAGATAAGTACAGACGTCTCCGTACCGATCTGCGAGACTCTAATAAACCAGCTTGTGATTCATGACTCTTATGAACCTAGAGATCTGATACAAACTTGTCACAACCCCAGTTCGCCCTCCGTGAACTATCGTGATGGCACCTATTCTCTACGACTAGGTAAGCCTAACAATTGCGGAAAAAGGGAAAAACAACAGATAAAACAAATAAAAACTACAGAATAAACATAGTGAAGGTTTAAAGATGCCGCTCGGCATATACAATATAACTATCAAACTGAACAACTTCCCAAAACTCGAAATCTCATGAAATCACAAGCTGTTGAATAACTACAAGTGTCTAACTCTAGAATGTCTAAACAAAAGTAAATACAGAAGGGCTAATACTGTAAGAGAGAATGGAAAGGGACTCCTCGGTCTGCAGATGCGGCATATATATACCTCGAAGTCTCTAGAGAATCGCCTCGCCTCAAGGGTAGTAGGGCTTAGTTGAAGTATCTGGATCTGCACATGAAATACATGCACAGAAAGGGCATGAGTACACCACAACGGTACTCAGTAAGTGCCAAGCCTAACCTTGGTCGAGTAGTGACGAGGAAGGTCAGGGCCCTACTGATTATAGCTGAAAAACGAGGTAAAACAATATATAATACGACAATATAATTAAATGCTAATAGTATGAAGTAACTCATGATAATAAGAATAACAACAACTATAACAGAGACAAAATAATTACAGAAGGAATACAGCTCAACACAGAGATAACAACCAGGGATCTCCCAGGATACCGTCCTGTAGTCCCCAAATGGAAATATAAGTGGATCTCATGGGTGTTTTCCCGTAGTCCAACTCATAGTGCGCGGGGATCTACCGGAATCCCGATCCGTAGTCCCAAATGTAAATATTCAGTACTGGGGGAATCTACCGGGTGCAGTCCCGTAGTTCCAATATAATGTGTAGGGGGATCTACCGGAATACAAATCCGTAGTCCCAAAGAAAACATGCAAGTAGATCTCCTAAGATAACATCCCGTAGTCCCAAAGTAAACGCACAACAACAACACGAAGAATATTCAGTTCAATCCAAATTTCATACCAAGGTAAACATGTATTTCTAACCTAGCATGCTGCACATAATTCAAATAAAGCAATTTGAGCAAGTAAAGCAATTAAGTCAATTAGACATGCTTCTAAGCTAATAGTAGGCTTAAATTGCAAGTAGTATAAATAGGAAAGGAAACACAGTTATAGTTACTTAATGAAAACATGATTTTCAACAATTAGTACAAGTACGCACTCGTCCCCTCACGTACAAGGCATCTCAAATATCAACAATACCAAATTCTAAGGGTAGTTCCCCCACACAAGGTTAGGCAAGCCACTTACCTCGAACCGGCTCAAAAATCAACCTGAAACCACGTTCTTGCCATGAGTACTCAACTCCAAATGACCCAAATCTATTCAAATCAATTGCATAATGTAAATATAATTTCAAGTGACTCATTCCACTAATTAATTCTAAGCTAATACGCAAAATTAGGAAAATGACCAAAATGCCCCCGGGCCCACGCCTCGAAATCAGGTAAAATTTACAAATTCGGAAACCTCACACTCTTATGAGTTCATATATACAGAAGTTACTCCAATCCGACATTAAAATCTTGATCAAAACTCCAAAATTAGGCCTAAGAACTTTTCCCAATTTTTTCTCCAAGCTTTCACCCTAAATTCGAATTCAAGGGATGAATTTAAGCATAGATTTGTGGAAATTAATCAAAATCGAGTTAGAATTACTTTCTCAAAACACCCAGGTGAGAATCTCTCTCAAAATCGCAAATCCCGAGCTCCCAAATTAATTTTCTAAGTTTTGAGACTAAACCCACGTTCTGCCTCTTTTCTGACCAGTAAAACCGCATCTGCGGCTCTGGGACCGCACCTGCGGTCCCACTTCTGCTTAGACCAAGTCTCACTTGCGACTTTTCATTAAACTCCCATTTCCGCTTTTGCAACTCACTCACCGCACCTGCGGTCCCGCAGGTGCGTCCAACCCCTCGCACCTGCAACTTCTGGAGCCTGGGCTAATCCCATTTCTACGGTCACCCAGCCTCTTCTGCGGCGCCGCACCTGCGGTCCCATTCACGCAAGTGCGGTTATGACAGGTTCAGCCAACATCAAATTTTCCTAAGTCCAATTCAACTTCCGTTAAGCACCCGAAACTCACCCGAGGCCCCTGGGACCTCAACCAAACCTGCCAACCAATCCTAAATCATCATACGAACTTATTCCAACCTTCGAATCACATCAAACAATGCTAAAACCACAAATCACTCTCCAATCCAAGACTAAAGATTTCCAAAACTTCCAATTTCCGCTTTCGATCAAAAAGTCAATCAAACTCCGTCCGAATGACCTGAAATTTTGCACAGACGTCACATTCAACACTACGGAGCTACTCCAACTTCCGGAATTCCATTCCAACCCCGATATCAAAATCTCACTATCGAACCGGAAACTTCAAAAATTCAACTTTTCGGCATTTCAAGCCTAAATAATCTACGAACCTCTAAAACACAATCCGAATATGCCCCTAAGCCCGAAATAACCCAACGGAGCTAACGGAACAGACGGAATTCCAAACTGAGGTCGTCTTCACACTGCTCCGACTATGGTCCAAATTCTAAAGCTTAAGCTCTCTTTAGGGACTAAGTGTCCTAAAACACTCCGAAACTCAAAACCAAACATCGGCAAATCAAAATAGCAAAAAACAAACACGGGGAAAGCTTTTAATACGGGATCAGGACGTTAATTCTTAAAACAACGTGCCGGGTCGTTACAGCTGAGGCGGTTTTGATCTCGAGGTCCACGGTGGAAAAGATCAGAGAGTTTTAATTATGGTCTTATCAAGTAACCGCTGACCGCGGTGGAATTACGCGGCAGCGGTAGCTTTAGCGCAGCCGCGATGCATTTACCGCTCTCAGCGGTAGCAAGAATTAGAGAACTAAGTATGTAGCTAAAGGTTGAAGACCGCAGTCTACGCTTGATTTTATGTGGCCGCGGTAGTCCAAGCACTGCAGCGGTCTATTTTCCGCTGTCAGCGGTACCTCTTTAGGGTATTTTTGTCCGAAAAAGTTAACTGAGTATAAATACTTCTTTTTCAGATTTTTAGGTTATCTTTTGTTTATCTGAGCGCGTGAACTGCCTACTTTTGCCTTTTTGAGTAATTTTAGAGCTTGTTTAACAATTATTCTTAGACTTTTATCTTGTAATTAATTTTTATGGCTTTTATTTCATCTCAATCTATGATTTCTTCTTTAATTATGAGTAGATAAACTCATTAGCTAGGGTTGCGGCTCAACCCTAGTGTGGGTATTTAATGGGTCTCTTATTTTAGGGCTTAGATGTTTATGGGTAATTGATATTTGTCCTGATTTGTGCTTTTTATGTTGAATTGGTGATTGCAAATACTAATTTGTGCCTTTTTGACTTAGGCTCTTCTTGAGAAAGAGAGCTTAAGTCTAGGAAACTTAGGCCAACAAGGAATTGGGGTGTATTCAAGAGATTGATAGCCCCAATTAAAAGGTTAAACCTAGAGATAGTAATACCCGACTTGAGCTAACTTTGCTTGCACAAATTGAACACCCAATTGGGATTGAGAAAGCCAATTAAGGCAAAGTCACTCAAACTATCGAGAGGTATAGAGTGAGTAGCTACGTGCATTGGCTATATCATGATTTCAACTATAACATTATTGCCCTAAGTTTTAGATCCCGTTAGATACTCACCTAGGAGTAAATCACTTCCTTAGTGCCTTTTTACCAATTTAGAAAACCTTATAAAAATATCTACTTAGCTTAATTTCGTGCATCATTAGTATTAAATTAGAAATAACAAACAAACAAAAGAATAATTGGAAGTGCAATCAAGAACACTGCACATTGTTAGATTAGATTGGAATCCAACTCCAAATATCTTAGCTCCTTGTGGATTCGATCCCGACCTTTTCAGGTAAAAGCTGCATCGACCGCTCTTGCCACTCTATAGTAGTGTAGGATTGGAGCCGATCACGCGGTAGTGCAAATTTTACAGAGTGATTGTCCTATTTCGCGCGGGAGAAGGTATTTTCGTCTGGGCCCGACCCTACTTGATATAAATACATGTAAAAATGCTATTTTGAGACGAGGGACATACATTTGACATAATTTAGACCTAAGGAGGCTAAGGAGATTGGGGATTCGACCTAAGGAGGCAAGAACACACTAGGAGCAAGGCAGAGAATTCTTCTACAAGTTTTTCACTTCCTTCTTCCTATTTTCATTATTGGTTATGAATTCTAGTATTGTGGTTATGCATACTATTATGAAGAGCTAATTTCTTATCTAGGGTTTTGATGGAACCTATTGGAGGATGATTTTCCTATTACGTTAATATAGATTTCCTGTAGTATTTTCTCTATTTGTTCAACTACGTTATTATTGTGGTTGATTGAAGAGCTCTCAATCGTCTGTGCCTATTTAGCGAGTATTACTCGGGAGAGAGTACATATTTAGGTAGTTGTTGCAAAAAATCACTCCTAAAGTATATAAGGGATCAATACGAAGGGTTTAAAGGTGGGATTAGGGATAACGAAACCTTGGGTGCGATCCGAGTGAGTCGTACTTAATGCCAGCTAGCGTAATTCGAGAGAATATGTCTAGTAAATTATGGCAATTACTCGAGAGAGAGTTACGACAGTCAGCGTGCTCATGATCGGTAGAGAATACTTAGGCGAATTTATAGAAAACGTAGCGGAAATGATTCTGACAATAGGGGAAATCATGACTCTAGACTTCCTTAATCTTGTCTCCAAATCCTTATCCTTGTTAATTGATAGCTTTATTGCTTTCTAGTATTTGTTAGTGAATTAGATAAAATAAACATCATAGTCTTTATAATTAAGAAATTGTTTGGACTTGTGTTTCTTAGCGATATTGAACAACTGTAGCTAAACCTTAGTTCTCTGTGAGATTCGACTCTGGACTTGTAAACCAGATTATATTTGCAACGACCAATTAGTCCTTTTATAATAGTTGGTCGTGATCAACTACGGACGATGCTTGAATAGCCAGGATATCTCGGGCCATTATTAAAAGTGTTGGAAAATCCTTGCCACACTCCCTCCAACATGCCAAAAGTTGTTCGTTGCCTTCTTCATTTTTAATATTTTTCAATCCTTGATTAAGATAAGAATCAAGTTCATCATCAATAGAGGAATCAAAACCTGTTATATAATCCATATCTTCCCATATAACTTCTACTCTATACTTAGAAGTAGAAGGAGCAATTTCACCACCTGTTGTTTTCATAGATTTATATTTATCAAACATTGATCTAGCATAAGAATATATGTTAGTTTGGCAGTATTCGAGCGATGGTTGTTCATTTTCTTGAATTGCTAAATTCTCGTAAATTTTACGAACAAATTCCTTTGCACCTCTTAATTTTAAAGATGAGTTAAGGAGAGTAAAAATTAAATAAACTTGGAGAATATGAAAAAAATACCTTTTGAATTTTGCAATCATTTCATTAATGGCCGATTCATAAGTTAGGTTGATTTTATACTTATCAAATATAACAGAAATTCCACAAATATACCATAATATTTGTGTAACAGTAGGATAATATATACCAAAAAATTATTTTGTTGCATAATAAAAATTTTCTAAAAATTTAATAAGCACTTTGATCTCATCCTAATCAGAATCAACAATTGGATCAGCGGGGATACCATTGTGCATATTAAATACCTTTTAAGGCACCCGATAATCATAAGCAACTTTAAGCATTTCATAAGTATAATTCCATCTAGTACATATATATTTTGGAACTTTTCTGTATGGAAGGTTAGCACTAGCACATTGTTGAGCAAATTCACGAAGTCTACTATTTTATTAGCTTTAAAAATATAGCTGCAAGCATGTTGTACTTTACTGCAAGCACAAGAAAATAAATTTATACCATCTTTAACAACCAAATTAAAAATACGGCATGCACATCTAACATGAAAATTACCGGATTAATTTGACAAAGTCTAGTTCTTAAGCTAGTTGTTGCGGTTGTGTTGGTAGAAGTATTATCTAAGGAGTGCCAGTACCGGTGCTAGCATCCGTAATTTTTTCCGGCTTCTATGTTAGCTTGTATCCATAAAGATTTGTGCTCCTTATGTAAGTGCCTGGCTAAACCCCCGTCCCTCTACTAGTCTTGTGTACAAATTGTTGCTTACATTTTTCACGTATAACACGTTGATTGACTTTATCATGTTTAAAAAAATTTCATACATGTGATATTTTGGGACGTTTAGCCTTAGGCTTACCCCTTACAAGAGGTACATGGGGTAAAGCTCCAGACTGAGATTGACTCTGAGTTGGAGCTTGTGTTGCGGGACTAGTGGGTGTTTCATCTAATTCTTCTTCCTCATTTTCTTCTTCCTCATTTTCTTCGTCCTCAATAAAAATATTATTGCCAAATTATCTTTGTAAAGTTGTATGATCTAGTTGTTCTCTAACATTAATATTATAACATGCGGGGGTTGGGAAAATGAAGTTTCATCAACATGAGTTATTTCAACTATATGTTTTTTAATTCTAGGAGAAGGATTATGATTAAGACTACTACTATCACCTTTACTACTTTTTTTACTATTTTTTTAAAATAGGCCATATACATTTTAGGTGCCATAATTTAAATATGAAATTAAATTAAAAAAGTTAACACAAAAATTAAATACACAAATGAAATACGAAAATATAACACGTAAAGTAAACACAAAAATTAAGCACTAAAACGATACGCAAAAATTATATATTAAAATTAGGAAATGGAACGAGTGCACCGTGATTAAATATCGAAACTTGAAGAAATTGCCCAAAAATTACTCTAAATACTTGACGAATTAATTTGAAGTTTGAAAGTTGCTCCAAAAATTTGCCCAAATACTTGAAACTTATCATTTGATTGTGAGAAAATTGAGAGAATAATATAGATAGAATGTTAGAGATTTGAGAGAGAATGATTGATTTTTGTGGGAAAAAATGAAGAAGGACGTGAGGTATTTATAGTAAAAAATTGGGCCAAATTATAATTTAATAAACTTAAGGATTATATTAAAAGTTTGGGGGAGGGGTTTTTTTGGAGGGAGGGGGCCAAATATGACCCTTTTTGGCCGTTGGGAACGGCTATATTTGCAATTGAAGCCGTTGCCCAACGGCTATAATTCATTCCCAAATTTTTTTTTTTTAAAAAAGACGCAGGATAGGCGGGACGGGACGGGATAAATGGGACGAAATGGCCATCCCATCACGTGTCCCGTTTAACATAGGCCCATCCCGTTTAAAATTAAGTGGGTCGGTCGGGACGGGACGGCCTGTCCCGTTGTAGAGCCATATACATTACTGAGCACGGGAAACACAAGGGGTCCTAATTTTTTGCTGCCGCAGAAGAACAGAATTAGCCATTATTGACAATTGCAGTGTTCTTACAGCTCCTTGAGTTGGAATTCTCCAAAACTGTTACGATGCCCCAAATTGGTTAAAGGGATAAATTATTGTCTCTTATTTTATTTTGAGCAATACTTGCCTCATAAATTAATTTTGGATATTGAGTTAAGCTTATGGATCACTTTCCTGAAACGGATAAATAGTTATTTTCTTGTATGGTTTTTGGCGCAATCCACAACTAATAGGATAACGTTTTAATTTAGAATTAGACTCAAATTTCATTTTCTTTTACAAACACACTGGTCATATCATCATAATCATTCAGTTCAAATTATAGGAAAATGTCAGAACAAATTTTAGGTACTAAACCTTCCAAAATTCCCTTTGAATTTTCGTAAGGGATAATTGAACTTAGTTATAATTCATGTCTAATTAGACTTTTACTACTTTGTATGACTTCAATTTGAGAACATCCAACTCCGGCCACAGCTTTAAGAATACGACAACTTATCAACAAGAAGTGCTTAACCCCTGTTCTAAGCCTATATAAAATGATCAAAACTAAATTACTTTTTTCTCTTTGATTTGTAGTGATGCAGAACGGACCATTATTTCTTTTACTAAGAAAAGAATAAAGCTAGTTAATAAATCAAGGTGTCAGTCTTGCATATAGGCAATTACCTAGTCCCAAGTGATTTCTTCAATTTACAGCTCTTCACGACTTCACCTATTAATAGGATATATATTATTAGTATAATAAAATTCATGTACAAAAGCGTTCGGTCTTTGTGATTACGCACAATGAATCGAGGAAATTGACCACAGCACTAGAAATGAAAAGCGAAGAACACATACGGAAGCTCTTCAGCGTCTTACCTATAATGAAGTTGACAATTTACGCTAACATTTGCTCGCCTTCCTTAGAAAATTTTGAAGTGCATGGGACTGCATTATGTAACGAAAATTTTATGTTCTTCTAAGATAGAACAAATCAATAAAATGTGAAAATTATGTTTCTGGTCCCTCTACTTGTAAATTCTTGCAAAAATGATTTATTTGGATCTTATGTGTTTATAACCAAAGGATTTAGGTAATTATACACATCCACAGTGTAAAAGGCATTTTAATTAAGTTGTCATTACTCTGCGACACCAAAATTACGTACCAATTTTACCGGATTGCCAATTAATACATTATCTATAATTATAAATTATCTGATTATGTAAATATTTTATATTGTCTGTACAAAAAACTTAAACTTCTTAACCAAAATATCACAGGAATCAGAATAAAGAAAAATTATCACTAACGAAGGGACCAAATTAAAAGCCATTTGGAAAGTCACCTAGGAATTGGATTTGGGTGTAATTGAGTGTAATTATACAGTTTGACATGTTTGTTTGGCCAAGTAATTACTTGGTCAACATGAAATTGGCTGTAATTGGAGGAGTATATTTACATTCTCCAATTCTAAAGAGGGAGGTAAGAATTGGTGGTAATTACACTGTGTAATTGCAATGTTGCTTTCTAGTTTCTTTCCTTTTTGTTTTAATTTTAATTTATTTTCTTTATAAATTTTTATTTCTATTATTTTACTTTTTAATATTTTATTTTTACATTTTAATTTCTTTAAAAATTTTAAAATATATTTTCTTTGTACATTATTTATCTTTTATTTCTCTACCTTTATTTCTTGTGATTTCATGTAATTGTCTGTATTTTATTATTCTATTTTTTTGAAACTACAACTCCAAATATTACAAATAATGAGTCATTATCAACCTTGGCATATAATGAGTGATGCAATTAAAATAAAATCTCGTTGTTGAATGTGGCTATAAACTTATTATATATGTTTTCAAATCTTACGTTGTAGTGGAACTTACTATTATTACGTTGGAATTTAACATATGTTAAGCTATTTTTTTTTGAAATTTTGAAATTATGTTATATTCATGGTTCCAATTTTACTTATTTTAGTAGTATTGGCTCACATTGCATGTTGTTCATTTTTTAGTTAGAATTGATAGATTAGTTTTATCAAACATTTGAATAATGTTATGACATTATATTATAAATGTTAATTTATTTTATCAAACATGGATTCTATGAGGTTCTTATGAAACATATCTTTTTAGTTTTTTTAAGTATCTAAACTAAATATTATTAATTTGGAATATATATAAAAATTATTTTTATTATATTAGTTATAAATATGTGATTACTAAATAATGTATATTCACGAATATTATATATATATATATAAATATATATAATACTTATCATTTATACTTTAAAATTTTTATAGTCATATATTTATTATATTAACTTTTAAGTTTTGATAATTACTTCATTTAAAATTTAATCTAACTGTGTAATTACACTTATGCAATCAAACAGTAAACTTGTAATTACATTAAAATTACACTATAACAAACAAACAAGTCGTCGTAATTATACAACTGTATAATTACTAGTCTGTATAAATACTACCCTAGTAATTACACCAATTGTAATTACCAGGTGGCTTCCAATCGGATCCTAAGTTGTAGTCATATATTATTTTTTCCTTTAACTTTCACCACCTATTTATTACGTGCCAATGTAGGAAAGAGAAGTGTATATGGAGCCTCTTTAATTTAAACTCTACATAAGTACATCTGGCTCTCTAATTTGTATCAATTCACTAGAAAAGAAGAGAGAAAAAATGGAACTTCATACTATCCTTCTCTTGTGCATCTCCCTTTTTTGCTGGTTCTTCTTTAAAACATATCTCCATTCTAAATCCAGAAAGCTACCCCCTGGTCCTACTGGTTTCCCCATAATCGGTTCACTACTAGAGCTAGGTTCAAAACCTCATCATTCACTAGCCAACCTAGCCAAAATCCATGGCCCTCTCATGACTCTAAAATTAGGTTCAGTCACTACCATAGTAGCCTCCTCACCTGAAACGGCCAAAGAAATCCTCCAAAAACACGATAAAACATTATCAGCACGCACTGTTACCGATGCTATCACCGCTCAACCAAATCCAGAAGCCACCTTAGCTTGGGTCACAGGCGACAAGTGGAGAAACAGAAGAAGAATATGTAGCACACAAATGTTCACTAACCGAAGACTCGATTCTCTCCAAGAAATACGTCACAAGAAGGTTGCACAACTAGTGAATCATATGAGAAAGCAGTGTCAAAGCGGTGCAGCTGTTGACATAGGACGCGTTACTTTCGCGACGACGTTGAATTTAATGTCGAGCACTATTTTCTCTATTGATTTGGTTGACCCGGAATTCCAGACGGTTCAAGAGTTTATGGATTTGGTTGGGATAATTATGGAGGATTCAGTGAAACCTAACTTGTCTGATTATTTCCCGTTTATACGGTGGCTTGATTTACAAGGAGTGAAACGTCATATAAAGCCAGCATATTTAAGGTTGCATGAGATATTTGACCAAGTAATTGAGAAGAGAGTAGAAGATAGAGCGTCAGGGATGAAGAAAACATGCGATTTCTTGGATGTACTACTTGATCAATGTGAAGAAGAAGGGTCTGGATTTGATCGCCAAACTATAAAGCCGCTTATCCTGGTAATTGTTTTTCTTCTCTCTTTTTTTTTTTTTTTTCCTATTTTCGTTTTAATTTTTCTTTATGTTTAAGCGAATTTTTCTTTTCATTATTAAAGTGAAGAGGACAATTATCTGTTCCGATAATTCTTTTTCTCTCCCCTTTTTTTTTGAAAGGAGTTTTAAGCTTATCAAATTTGGACATTTTAAGTGCATTTTTTTTTATCAAGATCGACGAAGAATACGTACTGAAACTAAACAAGAAAAAGAAAAAGATCAGCCAACAAAGTCAAACTTATTTTAAGACTTTCAATTATATCACGAAACAAAACACGTTGTGCTATTAGGAGGAATACATGTGGGTTTTCATGGAGCCAGGATTGATATACGGTCGCCTATAAATCTTCTCCTTCTTTTTTTTCGTTATGTTTTGTTTTTGGAAATGAGTTTTCAAGCTTATTAAAGTTTGAACGTTTTATGTAAAGTTGGTTGTTGGAGTTGTGAATATAATTATATGCATGTGAAGGGACTAATTAATGTTCAACTAAAGTAAGAAAAATAAAGCGTGATCCAAATAATTATTAATGAAGAGGGAAGAAAATTCTTACATTAAACTCTGGATTTATAAGAAGTTAATAGGTTTTTGTATGTGAATGTCATGGCATTTGTGATCTGACGACAGGATTTATTCCTTGCTGGAAGCGACACGTCCGCCATAACAACAGAATGGGCAGTGGCAGAACTTCTTCGAAATCCTCAAAAGTTGCAAAAATTAAGAGAAGAAATTCTTCAACAAATAGGCATAGAAAGGCCAGTGAAAGAATCAGACATTGACAAACTTCCATACCTTCAAGCAGTTGTAAAAGAAGTCATCAGACTACACCCAGCAGCTCCATTACTCTTACCACACAAAGCTCAAGAAGACACAGAAATATTCGGTTTCATTGTGCCCAAGAACAGCCAAGTTCTCGTAAATGCATGGGCAATTGAGAGAGATCCAAAATACTGGGAAAACCCACTAGAGTTTATGCCTGAAAGATTCATCAATTCAAGTGTGGATTACAAAGGAAGGGACTTTGAGTATATACCATTCGGCGCCGGCCGGAGAATTTGTCCTGGAATGCCACTTGCTATAAGGATGGTTAATTTGATGTTGGCTTCTATTGTTCAACCATTTAGTTGGAAGTTACCAAAAGGGATGGCACCAGAGAATTTGGATATGGAGGAACAGTTCGGACTTACTTTGAGGAAGGCCATTCCTCTTCTTGCCATTCCTAGTATGGAAGAAAATAAGGCCATGATTTGAGTCTAGACATATGCTATAATTGCCTGTGTATTACCTTAATGGGATTGTCCTCATATGAGCAATGATTGTGAGAAATATACTCCACCACTATGACCGGATATCTTTACTGCAAATATCTTATCTATCTCTGTAAGGCGTAAGCTAATTAATTTTCCTTACTTTTTCTTTAGTATGTCTTGATTATCAAAATATTTCTTGGCTATTGTGTTATGTCGCGGAAAAGGCAAACCCGAAAATAATAAAGATAAAGAACATCAAATTTAAACTAGAAAAACTTTTCAAATCGAAGGTAAAAATCAGGGGATCACAAAGATCCAAAAAGCTCTACTATAACAATAAGAGGATTACAAAAGTATTCCAAATTGGCTATACAACAAGTACCAAACATGGAACAATAATAGCAACAAGAGCAACAACTAATCAATTGAAGCAAGAGGAGAATGCACAAAAATAAAGCTTCTGTTCGAGGCTCGAAATCAGATGTTACGGACCTCCAAATCCGATCTCCACCGTTCAGATCAAAGATCAAGATGTTACTAACACTTAGTCAAAATATCAGCCGGATTCAACGGTTAAGGAATCGGAAAATGTGATTTGAAGTTGGCTAGTCGGAATACAAATCTGCAGCAAAAACATATATTTTTCTTTTCTCTTCTCTCTCTTAATGAAAGCTCTCTCAAAAACCACTCTTATGTGCTTAAGTTTTTCAAAGACATGTATCAATAAGAATGAAATGATTCTCTAAGGTTCTCCTATTTATAGATCATGAGTGGTACTTTCTCTTAAAACCAAAACCAACTCTAAATAGGAATAAATACCGAATCCAATTCCGAATAGGAATGGAAACCAAAAAAGAATAGGATTAGACCATTGAGCCTTTGGTTGGACAACATGGGCATGACCCCAACAAACTCCCCCTCCAGCCAAGGGGCCAAATATGTCTTCAAATAGAGGAATTATTGACAGGCTTCATACCTGCCAATTTTCTGCAAAATTCATGTTTATCTGCAACCACCGCCTTTTTCAGCATATTCGAAGGATTGTTAGGTGTTCGTCCAGATTTTCTTTCCATAATTGGTTTTCCTATCTCATGAAGGAAAGTACAACATATTTACCATAATTGGGTTTTTCTTTTTCTAGAAGGAAAATATAATTCTTCCATATTTGGCTAGTCCCTTTTCTTGTAGGAAAAGGTTTGGAGTTTTATAAATTGAAGATCCTTCCTTCTCATTCAACAACATCCACAATGTAGCCATATGGAGTTTGAGAGTCGTGTTTAGGGGGAGAATTTTACGGGACAAGTGTTAGTGTGTCACTTGTGCTTGCCTCTTTGAGAGGTTATTCTCTCGATATTTTGTACTCTCTTTTTTTATAGTGGATTGCTCATCTCCGCCTGTGGACGTAGGTCAATTGACCGAACCACGTTAAATGTTTGTATCTCTTTTGGTAGATTTCTTTTTGTTGTCTGATTTATCGTCGTTCAAGGTTTACTTTGTTAGCTTCCGCATGACACCTGACTTATTTCGGTCCTAACAAATGGTATCAGAGCAAGGTTCAAGACAAGTTCATCTTGGCGGATTAAGTTCAAGCCGCAAGCTATTTGACGGTAATCATGGGTTTGTGTCTGAGAAATTTGACCGGAGTGCTACCCACGTTGAGATAAACTTTGCGGTGGAGATTTGGAAATGCGAACTGTTGAAGGCTATCTGAAGAAGGTGGATCAAGTTTATTTTGTCAGAAAATTCAGGCCAAGGGGGAGAATTGTTTGGTGTTTGTCCAGATTTTCTTACCATAATTGATTTTCCTATCTCATGAAGGAAAGAACAACATATTTACCATAATTGGGTTTTTCTTTTGCTAGAAGGAAAATATAATTCTTCCATATTTGGATAGTCCCTTTTCTTGTAGGAAAAGGTTTGGATTTCTATAAATTGAAGATCATTCCTTCTCATTCAGCAGATCCACAATGTAGCCATATGAGATTTGAGAGTCGTGTTTAGGGGGAGAACTTTACGGGACAAGTGTTAGTATGTCACTTATGTTTGCCTCTTCGTGAGGTTATTTTATCGATATTTTGTACTCTCTTTTTATATAGTGGATTGCTCATCTCTGCTTGTGGACGTAGGTCAATTGATCGAACCACGTTAAATATTTGTATCTCTTTTGGCAGATTTCTCTTTTGTTGTCTGATTTATCATCGTTCAAGGTTTACTTGTTAGCTTCTGCATGACATCTGACTTATTTCGGTCCTAACATATTGAAGGTCTAGTCAGAAAAAAAAATAGTTGCTATCATGATTTGTCTTAATAGCTTTCTGGGTTAGTTTTGTTCGTATTCCTTTTTTTCCCTTTTTTCTTTTGCTGTGTTTGATTCTTGTTATTAAGCAGTTGATTTAAGTCTAATGCTATGAAGAAATAGTTGATTTAGGATGAACTTGAAGGGCATACTGGAGGAAGAACTTCTTGCTCTCGCATTGATCTTAATAACATTAATTTATTTGTTTGATTGATATGCAAATGGCTAATTTGAATGAATTGGTTTGATCCTTGCAATGCTTGGCATTTTACAGCTGGATAAAATTCTATTTCATGGTTTTCACTTAAAATTAATTTGTTTTTTTTGTCAAATTTGATGTGAACTGTAAATCATCTAGGGTACTAGAGGCTATTATATATGAAATGCATGCCGGCCTGGTGTATAAAAGAAACTCAAGTACACCGTCAATGGGAAATTGACAGACTAGGACTACATTTGTATATTAATATGATGGTGTCTCTGACACTAGCTTGGCTACATCTTTGAGGTCTATTGTTTCTTCCAAACGCACGCGCAAGTATATATGGCCGTACACGTAATAAAATGATAAGTCGAGTATCGAACTTACAGAGACTTTTATCAACTACCCACTAAATTCACCAAGATTGTTATTCAGTTGAGCCAATTCGGGTTCAAGAGTGTAATTATACTAAATAATAATTTTAAGTAGTAACTAAATTATCAAGCAGTAAAATGGTTATTGTGTATTCAGTAGAGACAAATATTCTAAGGTTGTGATTGATTCACCAATCCTATTGTGGTCTAGTTAATTCTCTCTTTCATAAAATTCACTCATGGTTACTAATTAATCGAATAATTGCTCTCATAGCCTTCTCCTGAAGTACTACTTGCCTATTCAAAATAGATTAACACCTATATTCCTATGAAATCAATCTATTAAGAACACATTAAGATTACGATATTTAATTAAGCATAGTCACTAGGTATATTCCTATTCTAACCACAAATCCGCCCCCCTTCAGAGTTAAGATCACACTCTCTTCATTGTTCTCAATCTAAACATGACTTTCCCAAGTGTGAGCACATGATTTTTGCCCTACCAAAGATACTCCTACAAAATTGAAGAAATAGATTTTTTCCAATTTGTTTTTCAATTTTTAGAGTTTTTGAAGTATTTTTATTAATTTTTTGCATTTTTGTGCACATTTAATTTTGTTAAAATCATGAAAAATGTCCCAAAAATGTCAAAAAATCTCATGCATTGCATTTAGATTTTTTGTTCATATTTTTAGGATTAATTAGTTAGTTAATTACTTTATTAAAATAAAAATCACAAAAAATATCATTCATTTTTACATTTTTAGTTTTAATGCTAATTTAGTAATTTCCTCTTCATTAATTTAGGTTTAACTAATTTTATAGTTTTTATAATTAGATAATTAGTTTAATTTTGCAAATTAAATTAATTTAGGATGCATTTTAGGATTTTAACTAATTAGAGAAAAATAAGAGGAAAAAGAAAGAAAAGAAAAATAGGAAGAACATATTTTTTGGTCTTGTTTCTTTAAAATTGGGCTACTTTAAAACCCCGCCCAAACCACTCAGCTCAATCCCTTACCTGGTCCAGCCCTTCAGTAACGCCCAAACGATGTCGTTTTGCCCAGCTAAATCTCAATCGTTGATCTTCAATGATCCAATGGTTGGGAACTGAGCTTCCCATTTCCATATATCTGTCCGAAAATCCCCTAACCCTCCAAAGAATCTCATCTGTCTCTCACCCCAGCCCCGAAATTGAAACCCTAGCCGCCTAGGATTCCCCAACCCTTCACCACCAGCCGCCGCCCACCGGAAATCACCTCACGGCGGCGGCGACACTCCAAATCTGACCAAAAGGGCGCCATGCAATCCTCACCCCCCCTTATTTCCAAATCCATCACTAGTTTTTCCTAAATTTCAACTAAATCCACCTAATTTCGGATCTGAAACCCATAAAAGGCAAACCCTAATTTCCTTTTACCTTCTCTAATTTTCGTGCAATTCCGACTCGTTTTGACCTAAATCTTACGTTAATAGATTGCTCTCAACAAGATCAATCGATTGACGACAGTTTTGAGTCATTGCGAGATCATCGGATTCGGACAAGTTCGCCGGATTCCATCTAAAATTCATCGGTTCAATTCAAATTCTTTATCATTACTTTTTTTTGAGTTAAAACGGGTTAAAATCTCATTTCCTCCTTCTTTAAGTACCAATTTGATTTCACCACTAATATTCCCATTTGTTTATTAATTGTGTTTTCTTCATTAGCTCTGTTTGCATCATAAGTAGATCTTAGTTTAATTTTAATCAGTATTTAGTTCATTTGTTAGCATGTTTAGGTTAATTATAATCTGTCTTAGGTTAGTTTAATTTTTAGTTTATTGGTTTTTGCTAGGTTAGTTTGTACAATTTTACTCATATTTTTGGGTTCTAGGTTGGCCAATGAAGGCCTGATCAGTCAAGGCCTAAGTTGTATTGGGCTTGGGCCATTTGGCCATGACTTGGGCCATTTGGCCATGACATTTGGCCCAAACCTAAGAGGAATGTTTTAGAAATGTACCAGCTGTCCAGAATTTGTTGGAAAAGATGCTGAAAAATGGACAGATGTACATAATTCTCTGTCAATATGCTGTACTATCCAAAGAATTTAGGTTAGAATATTCTTTGGATGCTGTTTTTGTATGCCATATATAAAGAAAAGTTACTCTTTCATTAAGATAGATTTTCAGAACCCTAAAAAAACACTCTAAAAGTTTAGCTACTGTTTCATTAGTAGCCGATTCCCTTTTCTTCTTATTTTAGCAATAACTTAAAGAACCTCTTTGGGATTTCTGGTTCTCATAAGTCGAAAAATGTATTGAATGTGAGGATTTCTTTTTCTGAGATTTACAGCTGTTAGTTGCTGTGTTTGCTCATCTTTCATTGGCTGTTGTGAGGTTCTGGGCTAGCTATCATTGATTCAGGATTTTATTTTCTATTTCTGGTGTTCTGTTGCTACCTGCTGCTTTTAGGTATGCCAAAACACTTTTGTATTTCTCTTTGAAGTATAATAATGAGGTTCTTTAGTTGGCTGATTCCATGACTATGCCTATTGTTTGAGTTCTTTTGTATTTGTTTTGCTACATGTGTTGCCTATGTTTCTCTGTTAGCATCAGCTATTAATATCAACTCTTTCTTTACTTAATCATTAGTTGATTTTTTTTAAAAGTTAAGACTATTCCAGTTCAGATGCTGTTGATATTTGTTCATCCTGCTGGAGCATGTTAGTAGTCAACATTTAACCTTTTTATGATACATTTAGTCATATAACTCTTGGTCTCATAAAAATTTGTATTAAAGCCATAACTAGTGATGTGCTTAACATGAAAAATAGAGGTTTGGGGAGCTTGAGCAACTACATGCCAAAGTCTGAATTCCATATGTTAAAATGGAGCTTTTAATTTCATGAAGTAAAGGTTCAATGTGTAGAATCGAGCATTTTGTTATAAAAAGGGGGCTACGGGCCCCATTCGTGATGCTACAGAATGCCAAAAATGTCATTTTTATTTTTATTTTTTTAGTAACTGACATTCCTATTAGATTTTCATTGTAATATAAACTCTTTAGTTATGTATTCCGTGAAATTTAGTAGAATTATTTAGTCATAGTTAGATTCTAGTAAAACTTGATTATATTTGGCTTGTGGGGTGATTTAATGACTCAACATGTTTCCCTAGTATTATTAAACTAGCATTTATTTCTTATTTAGTTGAATGTATTCATGACTTTGGAAACTCTGCATTGTCCTTCAATATTTCTCTATTACTGATGCATGTCAAGGTTTGAAACATTCATTAGACGTCAAAATGTAGATTTCTTTCAATTTCACTGATTTCTTAAAGGTAAATATGAAGGTGAGTCACAAAGTAATTAAGGAAATATGATTCCTCGTGATTCTTGGACTGGGCCTGTTGAAATTCGATTTAGGCAGACTAGCATTCACTCATCTGTCACATAGCCTAGCAAGGCTCTATTGGGCTGGAAATCCAAAGCCCACGAAGGGCCAGTTTTATTATGAGTTAAAGGGCCTGAATCATTTCAACTCTTCTTTATTATGTTTGGTCAATTAGAAATCAGGGCAGCCGTGATCAAAAGCAGGCATGTCAAGGCCTTTGAGTTTCTTTTTGCTTCTGGGCTAAATTCTGAGCCTAATGCCGCTTCAACGCTGATTTGTCCTTGACCAAGTAACCAAAGGGCTACTGCCATCCCAATTCCCTTATCCAAAATGATTAAAGGTCCAACACATATACCCCAAGCATGTATATAATTAGTAGCTTTATATTGAACTTCAAATTAGTTTTAAATATGAACATCCGTAGTTTGTTTTAGTTGAGTATAATCCTTTGAAATAAATTGAGGCGTGCCATCCGCAAATGAATCCCATAATCTATGTCCCTCACATTAATGCAAAAACTAGTGTGGAAAAGACTTTGAATATTCTTAACTAGTGCAGAAAATACTTTGAACATTCGTAGTTTGCTTTAGGCGCATTTATAATGAAATTATTATAGCTACGGGTACGGTTCCCGTGACGTAGTTGTGATATATAATTTCCAAATCCGGGGGTACATTTATGTGACCCGGCCACAATTTCTAATAATGTTAATAAATTAAACATATTGTAGATCGTGGGTACGGTTCCCTGACACAATTCGCAATGTGTATCAAACAAAAAAGTGTACGACAATCGTAACTTGTTCCAGAATAATTCCATAAATAGTTAAAAGCAGTCAAAAGTTAAAATGCACAATAGATTTAAAATGTGTAGTAAATGAATAATTAGGCCAATTATTATTAGTTAAAGCGACCTTGCTCGAACCACGGAATCCGGGAATGCCTAACACCTTCTCCCGGGTTAACATAATTCCTTATCTAGAATTTCTGGTTTCGCAGACTTTTAAATAAAGTCAAAATTCTCCTCGATTTGGGATTTAAAAATAAACCGGTGACTTGGGACACCAAATAAACTATTCCAAGTGGCCACTCTAAAAATTAAATAAAATATTGCCATTTCGATTTATGTGACTTTAATTGGAAAAACTCTCTTATGTCCCCCTCAGGTGTCAAAAGGAGGTGTGACTACTCTGACGACTCTGCTGGGGATCAAAAAACCCAGAACTTCCAGTTCAGAGTTCAAGAATTCGTGCTTAAAATAACTTTTATAATTGGCTTTTATTTATTATCTGATTTTTATTACATGTTTGGGCTAAATGTTGCCTTTTACCGCTTTGATATTATTTGAACTGTATATAAATTGCTGCGAAACCCCTCTTTTCTAATCTTCTAGGAAGTGCACGCTGCGTGACTTCTTTTCTATTAGTGTTATACGCTAATTTAGAACGAGGAACGGATCAGTTACAAAGCTGGGTGGCCTTTTGGTTCCCGGTATGTAGCCTCGCCTCGTCTCGAGTTGTCCGCTCAGGTAAGCCGGGTCTAGAACAATATACCTAGGTTGTAAACCTAGAATAATGCAGCCTCATGTCGGATCCCTAGTAGGAACTCTTGTTTGCATCATGTGCATTTGACTTTGGGGACTCAGCACAGGGGTTGGGTCCATCTAGAACAGGTGTACCCAAAAATCAAAAGACCATCCTGATGCATTTTTACGTGCTACTTGTACAATTATTTGCTTCGGTTTGCATGTTGACCGGTTTCTAGAATAGGGAGAAAATTGGAAAAAATCAAATTGAGGTATGAGAGAGATAATTACCCGCCTTTAAAAAATCTGATGTCCAAAATATACCGAAACTCTACAGAAATTTTGAAAAAAAAAGAAGGGAAAATTGTTTCAAAATACTTCATGTTTTCTGTTGCGTCAAAATTGACCGAACTTCGCGGGTTTTATTCTCACCGGATGTGAAATACGTAGGCAAACCTCATTGGGTCCAGCCACATTTTTGCAAAATAACCCAATTTTTTTGAAAATGTCATCATTGTTGTCATAAATAAAGTGGGTGAAGTCATTTTTGTCTAAATAGTCGAACGTCTCGACGGGGCGTCGGAAGGCCATTTTTGCAAGAATACCCACCGACGGTTTCTTTGCCAAATGTTTTTGCCACCTAGCAAACATAGCCCTAAAATCTTCCCTTTTGAAGTGTTGAAGGGTCGTATTTGCAAAAGTAGCCGTATTTATTTGAATTTTGCAAAATGACCCTTTTTTATCAGCCTTAATAAAATTCCCTTTGTTTTAAACCAATCACCTTAATCTAAATGTGCAGAATGAGCACGAATCAAAATTTACCAATGAAGGTTATGACCAAGATTCCGTTGGAACTACACATGTGGTGGGAAGATTTGGGTAAGCAAGGACGAGACATGGTCAACCATTACTTAGGGGCGCTCACCGGATTACTAAAGATCAGGCCTAGGGGAGACATAATAAAAGCACTGATGACATTTTAGGACCCAGCTCACAACGTTTTGCATTTCTCGGACTTCGAACTCACACCTACTTTGGAGGAGATAGTGGGTTATGCCGGGAGTACCAAGGGTCTAAGACATAAATACCTGGTCGCTCCAAGGGCCGTCACCCCTCACAAGTTTCTGGATTTGCTAAAAATAAGTAGGCAGGTCCAGTATGCAGATTTGGCGGGTGGGTTTTCCACTCTACACTTCATATACCAACGGTATGGACATATGATGGGATTTGAAAACTCGGAAAGCAGAATCTGTAGTAAATGGAACCGACCAAAGTGGGAAGAGCATAGATGCTTCGCTTTTATGGTGACATTCTTAGGTCTTCTAGAGTTTCCTAGGAAGGATGAGAATATTGATTTACGGGTAGCCGGCGTCATCAATACTTTGATTACTAATGCCAAGAGCATCCTCGCACCTATGATAGTATCAGAAATATTCCGAGCTCTCACAGCTTGCAAAGTCGAGGTAGATGTTTTTGAAGGGTGTAATATTTTACAAGAAATGTGGATGATTAGGCATTTGTGTCATCGTCCTCGGTACATGAACTACGGATCTACAAGGAAAAGCTGCATAGAGGAGTTTGGTACAAGGGTCAATGGGTTCGAGATGCCAGAAGGGGTCGTAGATTCGATATCCTGCCTTTGCTCCATAACTGCAAATCAGATAGAATAGATGTTGGGTTGGCTTCCTGTTAATGAGATTGTATACATGCCTACCACCGGTCCTCACTTCCTCCTAATGGGTCTCAGAAGTATCCAACCTTATGCCCCATACCGGGTTTTGAGACAGCTGGGAAGATGCCAAATAGTCCCCAAGGACGAAGAACTTAGCATTCATGCAGTCGAAATCCGCTTTGATGGCCAATTTCATGAAGCGGTGGTTCACCAGATCTGCAGTAAGTGCCAATATTTGACGTCAAACACCCGAGTACGTGATTTATCCAAGGGTGAAGTCTCGTCCGGTTACCTTGCTTAGTATAAAAGGAGTGTTGAGTTTGGAAAACCAGCTAAGAGACCCCACCTCCAAGAATTTGTTGAAGCATCATAAGAACAATGCGATTAGATGACCAAAGAAAATGAATACACGGCCACCATAAGCATGTTGAAAGGGAAAATCAGGGATCTTAAATTTAATAGTGGTTTGCAAGCTGCTGTAGATGAGGGTGAAAAGAAAAGGTTAGCCCAAGAAAATGAGGCCCTCCGAGCCCAAATCCAGAAGATGAAAATGGCAGCCGAAAACCCAGTCAGGAGTGGAACAGATGAAAAACTTATAAACAGTCTTAGGTGGAAAGTATGTGACTATGGGGTTGATTTGGAAAAGACTGAGGTTGAACTAGCAAAGACCCGAGCAAAGTTGGCCAGGAATGCATAAGAACGAGCAAGTTTCATTTGACAATTGAAGAAAAAATACGACAAAGGAATCACGGGTCTGAAGAAAAAGATCAACACCCTTGAGAATGAAATGACCAAACAAGCAAAGAACTTCAAAGCAGAAAGAGAGCACTGCTACACTTTGATGGCACAACTAGAGGAGGACCTACAATAATTGCAAGAGCAAAATCATATGGCCACCCAAGTTTTGGAGGCCAGATCTCAACAAATTGGACGTTTGCTCCAAGAGAAGGGCGTTATCAGGGAGAGGATTAGAAGAATTGCTGACTATATTGTGATGAAGTGAAATGAATGCGAGGACATGACTAGGTCCATGTTCTTCACTGCAGTGATAATTTTTGTCCGTCAGATAATGGATAACCTATATCACCTCCAAGAAAATATGGCACGTAGGCCCGCGACAAGACCGACTGATGTCCCGCGGGACCCTAAAGTAGTATCGGAGGCACTTATGTACTTTTGATTTTTCTTTTCGAGTCTCTATTTCAGTTTCCTTTTAGAGACTATTTTGAGTCTGTTTTAGTTTTCAGTATACATGTTGGAGTCGTTGTAATAGAAGAAAACCAGAAGTTTTTATTTAAGGAAAATTTGAAAACCAAAAAATGTTTCCTTCTTTTATTTCTCGTTTATCCGCTGAACTACCTGATGATCTAATTCACGCAGTGTCATGATACGTAGGCAATCTCCATCGGATCTGGTCATGGCTTTAGATAGCTCAAATAAGAGAGAAAATGATTAAAAGAGGGCATAAGAAAAAGAGAGAAAACAATGCAAAAGAGAGAGCACAAAGAAAAGAGAGAAAATAATGAAAAAGTACAAAAGAAAAGAAAAGATTCAAGATCTGGGAGATAACAAAAGCTGGGATGAGACACGTAACCGTTGCAAAACATATAGAAAAATGTTTAACTTTTTAGATGCATTGCATTCCCCAACGTGCGATTCCCTATGTATTAATTATCTCAAACTAACCGGTTTGTTGTGTATGCTATTATAGGTTCTGTTTTTAGGTGGTTTGTTTTGTGGTAACCTGGCTTTGTACCCTTACTTTACAAGGTCCAAAGGAAGTGTCGAAATGATGTCAGAGAGTCATCTACCAACAATTCCCCCCTCATAGGATAGCCCATTGTCGGTTATCCCGACGTTAGAGTCAGCAACTGCTGAATAGAACGGGACACTGTGCCTCCGTATGTTGAAAATGTGGGACGCTTGGTCTAATGGTAGAGAACCGCCTAGTGCAATACCTGGTTTTCTTGAGCTGATTCCCAGAACAAGTGGAACCTCCAACATCCCTATAAAATACTCAGCTACCCTATTTGGATACCCCACTATGTTCGTTGGAACACTTTCTAAGGTTCGCCCCCAGGCATCGATTTTTGGAGTATTTTCTAAAATATTCACCGCACCACTAACCTCGACTACGGCGCAACCAACATTTCCTAGGCCAAGTTTTGAGCCGTCATCCTTTACTTTCCAAACCACCATTCCAATCGGACACGACTCATGTCACCCTAAAATCCTACACTCAACCACCTCAGTATGAGTTTACTACGGGACAAGAGAGAATTGTAAAGAATCCCGAGAAAAAAAAGATCACTCAGAAAATAAAAAGCCTAGAACAAAGTCTCAAGAACATACAAGGCTTGAGTGGCTAGAAGAGTGTCTCCTACGTTGACTTGTGCATGTTCCCTCATGTTCACCTGCCCATCGATTTCAAGACTCCCAAGATTGAAAAGTATAACAGACATGGAGACCCCATAGCTCACCTGAAAAGATATTGCAATCAGTTAAGAGGAGCGGGCGGAAAAAAAGAACTCTTGATGGCTTACTTTGGGGAGAGTTTAGCTGGAATTACATCCGAATGGTATATGGACCAAGACATCTCATGCTGGCATATATGGGATGACTTGGCCCGAGACTTTGTCAGATAGTTCCAGTACAATGTGGATATAGCTCTAGATCGAAACTCTTTGTCCAATTTCAGAAAGAAATATTCAGAGAGCTTCCGGGAGTATACCATCAAGTGGCGTGAACAAGCTGCCAGGGTGAAGCCCCCAATGGATGAGACCGAGATGGTCAGTGTTTGCTTGCAAGCCCAAGAGGCTGATTAGTTCCAGAACATAATGTCGGCTATGAGCAAGCCATTTACAGTAGCCATAAATATTGGGGAAATGGTGGAGAATGGTTTGAAAACGGGTCGCATCCTGAGCCAGTCGGCTATAAGAGCCACCTCTCAAGCAATCCAGAGTAGATCGGGAGCTGCAGCAAATCGGAAAAAGAAAGAAGAAGTGACAATGATGGCCTCAAGTCTGAGAAACCCCTGTCAAACTCAAGGTTACTTTGGTTCCTCTTCAAGCACCCCGCAACATTAATATCCCCACCAAGATGCAGCATATTCCATGAGTCCTCAGCCTTATGCAATGATGAATGCCCAGCCATAGGCTCGGCCGTAACAACACTATAACCAGAACCGAGCTCCACCTCCCAGAAATAACTTTCCTCACCAAGCTTCATATAATCCCCGTCTACCACAGAATAATTTTCCATATAACGCCCGTGCCCGTGAACCACCCAGAAAAACCAACTTCATACCCATCGGTGAATCATATTCCAGCCTCTTCCCAAAGTTGGTCCAAATGGGTTTGTTGCAGCACATACCTCCAAATAGGCAAAACCTTGAGTCGCCCTCCTACCGACCAAGTACCCGATATGCTTATCATTCAGGGACAGAAAGGCACGACACTGAGGATTGCTGGACCCTTAAAAAGGTAGTCGAAAATCTAATAGAGCAAAAATGGGTAATGTTGAGGGATGAGGAGGTCCCCAATGTAACTAATAACCCATTGTCGGCTCACAATAATGGGCCAGTCATTGGGATGATTTGTGAGGACAGAGATTTTGACCTAGCTTTGAAAGCTATTAGCCATTGCCGATGTTGAAAAGAAGCCTAGAGCGACAACAAAGCAAGCTAAGGATGAGAAGAAAAGCAATTCCACTCCTCAAAGCATAGAAAAGACTATGAAAACCAAAACAGGGGCAGTTCCCCCTAAAGATGCCGTTCTCTATGTTTCCAGGGCCCCTAGAAAAAGACAACTTTTGTTGAGTCCTCCCAAAAGGTTTGAGTAAAAGAAGGTCGTGCTTAAGGTACCAAAGATGTACATACCAAAGGGGACTTATGTGGCGCGGGGGCCGGTAATTTCACCTGAGCTTGTGGTTATTAGCCGCACACCACAGAATTCCATGAAGGACCCTACTGCCGTCCCCTGGAACTACAACAAGCAATGATGATGTATAAAGGAAAAGAAATCGTGAGGGGAGTGAATGAAACAAACCCGTCTGGGAAGTACCTCAACTTGGAAGAATTGAACAAGACCAAACAGAAACATTTTCCGCTTAAAAATCCAGTCAGTGCTGAAGAGGCAGAGGATTTCTTCCAAAAGATGAAATCCTCAGACTACGATGTAATTGACCAACTCTGGAAGTCCCCTTCTCAGGTCTGACTTTTGTCCCTGCTGATAAGATCGAATGAGCATCAGAAAGTGCTGTTAAAGACGCTCAATGAAGCATATGTTCCGATCGAGACCACGATTGAGCAATTGGAAAGAATGGCAGAATAATTTTTTGAAGTCAACCGGATCTCATTCAGTCAAAATAACTTGCCTCCGAAAGGGGATGCCCATAACAAAGCTCTTTATTTGACCGTTAAATGTGAAGGCTACTACGTGAAAAGAGTTATGTTGGATGGCAGGTCTGGGGTTGACATATTCCCTCTCTCGACCTTATAGGGAATGGAAATTGGGACCGAAAGGATTGGACCCAACAATGTTTGTGTACATGCTTTTGACGGCGTCAAGAGGGACACAATAGGGGAGATTGATTTGATCCTAACCATCGGCCCGGTGGACTTTGAAGTAACATTCCAGGTTTTGGACATGGAGACCTCCTACAATTTTCTCCTAGGAAGGCCTTGGATCCATGCGATAGGAGTTGTACCCTCTAATCTCCAGCAAATGGTTAAGTTTGAACATGAAAACCAGGAAATCGTGGTCCACGGAAAAGATGGGCAATCAATTTACAGGGACCCATCAGTCCCATGTCTGGAGGCTAGCGAAGGTAGCGAGCACATAGTCTACCAAGCTTTTGAGATCTTGGTCTCAGACCAATGTGAGGAAGGAACCTCGTGTCCTCAGCCCTTCTTGTCAAGCGCATCAATCATGGTCACCAGTGAGATGATCAAGCATGGTCGGGAAAGAGTTAGGGGCATCTTTGCAAGGCGTTACAGAGCCCATCACTTTGACTGCCAGTGAGAACTTCTTTGGCGTCGGTTTCTGAGCTACAGAAGCCGACATAAAATGGGCTAATAAACATAAGAACGATGGGTGGGTTCTGCCTCAGCCAGTCCCGCATCTCGCCAGAACGTTTATTAAGCCAAGGTACATAGAAGAAGATGGAGAGGCCTTCACGGCCGAAGAAATTGAGGACATCTGTGAAGAAATGAGGCAAATGTTATATGAGGCTCACATGGTCCAGCCGAGTGAAGGCTCAAGCACTGTTGAGGTGCAATTTATGGGGCCAGATGCCAAACTTCAAAATTGAAAGGCTACTCCGTTCCCAGTCAGGAGGGAATCCCGATAGTTCAGTCTTGACATCTTTTCTGCATTTCGAGTTATTTCAAGGTGTAACTCGAATGTTTTTAGTTTATTGTCTTTTAAATTCCGATGTAAACCCTTCTATCTTCAAATTCAATGAAATGAAATCAATATTTCATCGTCTATGAATATCTCTCTGTATTCTTTCTTATTTTTGTTATTTTTCTTATCTCTCTTTTTCAATTCTAATAATGCGGACTTAAATAACATGACATGCTTGAGGACTTCATGTCCAAATCCTAACACATTGTCTAACTGTGAAATAATGAATCAAGAACCCGAATATGATAAAGATGAGGCTTTTAGGGGAATAAACCGAGAACTGGAACAATTTGAGAATAGTCCTAAGCCAAACTTAAATGAAACTGAGCCAGTTAATTTGGGTAGTTCGGAAGAGGTCCAAGAAACCATGATAAGCATTCACGCTGATGAAAGAACTAAGGATGCATTGATCCAACTTTTGTTCGAATTCAAAGACGTGTTTGTTTGGTCCTATGATGATATGCCAGGACTGAGTGTTGATTTAGTGGTGCACAAATTGACAACTTACCCCGGTTTTCCCCCCTGTCCAACAAAAATAGAGAAAGTTTAAAACAAACATCAGTGACAAAATCAAAGAGGAAGTCACCAAACAGTTGAAAGCTAGTGTGATCCGAGTGGTCCGATACACCACATGGTTGGCTAATGTGGTCCCAGTTCCAAATAAAGATGAAAAAACCCGAGTGTGTGTTGATTATCGGGATTTGAACAAAGCAAGCCCCAAGGATAACTTTCCATTACCAAACATCCACGTCCTTGTTGACAACTATGCCAAACATAAGATACAATCTTTTGTGGATTGTTATGTTGGGTATCATCAAGTTCTGATGGATGAAGAAGATGCAGAAAAAATGGCTTTCACGACACCTTGGGGTACTTACTGTTATAGGATCATGCCTTTTGGTTTGAAGAAAGTCAAGGCAACTTACATGAGAGCTATGACTGCCATCTTTCATGAAATGATGCACCAGGAAATTGAGGTGTACGTGAATGCTGTGATCATTAAATCCAAAATGCAGGACGATCATGTGGGGGATTTGAGAAAGTTCTTTGAGCGTCTGTGTAAGTATGACTTGAAGTTAAATCCAGCTAAGTGTGCATTCAGAGTTCCACCTGGGAAACTCTTGGGGTTTATAGTCAGTCGGAGGGGCATCGAGTTAGATCCAACGAAGATAAAGTCTATTCGGGATTTTCCCCTTTAGAGAACCAAGAAAGAAGTTATGAGTCTGTTGGGAAGGTTGAATTACATTAGTAGGTTCATTGCTTAGTTGACTTCCACGTGTGAGCCCATATTTAAGCTATTGAAGAACGATCGAGCGATCAGATGGACATATGAGTGTCAAGAATATTTAGACAAAATCAAAGAGTATCTGTCAAATCCGCCAGTGGTTGGTTCCACCCGAACTTGGAAGGCCTTTGTTCTTATACTTGACAGTGTTGGAGAATTCCTTTGGATGTGTTCTCGGGCAACGTGATGTGACCGGAAAGAAAGAACAAGCCATATACTACTTGAGCAAGAAATTCACTAGTTATGAAGCCAAGTACACTTTGTTGGAAAGAACTTGCTGCGTTTTAACTTGGGTCGCTTAGAAGTTTAGGCCTTACTTGTTGGCTTATACCACCTATCTCATAACCAGACTGGATCCTTTGAAGTACATATACCAAAAGACGATGACTACAAAAAGGTTAGCGAAATGGCACATCCTGCTCATCGAGTTTGACATAGTCTATGTCACACGCACAACAATGAAGGCTCAAGCCTTGTTAGATAACCTAGCTGAGAATCCTGTTGATGGTGAATATCAGCCTTTGAGTACCTACTTTTCGCATGAGGAAGTAAATTCAGTTGAGGTAATTCCAGAAGACACTAATGCTTGGAAAATGTTCTTCGATGGAGTTGTGAATGCAAAAGGTGTTGGGATTGGGGCAATTTTGATTTCGCCCACTGGTCAGCATTATCTGGCCACAACCCGACTTTGGTTTTTCTGTATGAACAATACTGCCGAGTATGAAGCCTGCATTATGGGCATGAACATAGTAGTCGATCAGGATGTGGAAGAATTGTTAATCATGGGAGATTCTGACTTGATTATCCAACAAGCTCAAGGTGAATGGGAAACTCGGAACATCAAACTTATCCCATATAGGCAACATATGGAAGATCTTAGCAAACGGTTCAAGTTTGTTGAGTTCAGGTACATCCCTCGATTCCACAATGAGTTAGTTGACGCATTAGCTACTTTAGCCTCGATTCTGCCATAACCAGGCAATGTCCACATTGACCCACTGGAAATCCAAATTCGAGAAAGACATAGTTATTGTAATGCAGTTGAGATAGAGCCAAATGTTCATCCATGGTATCATGATATCAAAAGATTCTTGAAAATAAAGGAATATCGCGAACAAGCTAGTGGAGACCAAAAGAGAACCATTAGAAGGCTTGCTAGTAGTTTCTTTTTGAGCGGAGAAGTCTTGTATAAAAGGAATCCAGATCTAAACCTTTTAAGATGTGTGGATGCCTAAGAGGCCGGAAGAATCATGAATGAGGTGCACACAGGAGTATGCGGGCCCCATATGAATAGATACGTCCTTGCAAAGAAAATCCTTCAGGCAGGTTATTACTGGATGACTATGGAAAAGGATTGCTTTAGTTTTGTCCGAAAGTGTCATCAGTGTCAGGTACACGGTGACCTGATTCATCCACCGCCTTCAGAATTACATCCTATGTCAGCACTATGACCGTTCGTTGCTTGGGTTATGGATGTAATTGGGCCGATCGAGCCAAAAGCTTCAAACGAGCACAGATTTATCTTAGTTGCCATTGACTATTTCACAAAGTGGGTTAAAGCAGTCCGTCACCAAGAAAGCAGTGGTGGACTTCATGTATTCCAACATTATTTATTGTTTTAGTATTTCTAAAACTATTATTACGAACAATGCTGCAAATTTGAACAGTCATTTAATGAGGGAGGTATGCCAATAATTTAAGATCACACATCGGAATTCTACCCCTTATTGGCCTAAAGCTAATGGTGCTGTTGAAGCAGTGAACAAAAACATCAAGAAGATTCTCAGGAAAATGATTCAAAGTTCTAGACAATGGCATGAAAAGTTGCCTTTTGCATTGTTGGGATATCGCACCACTGTGCGCACATCATTTGGGGCAACACCCTATCTATTGGTTTATGGCACTAAAGCCGTAGTACCCATAGAAGTTGAAATTCCATCTCTTCGAATCATCGTTGAAGTTGAGATTGAGGACAATGAATGGGTCAAGACCCATCTAGAACAGTTAACTCTGATTGATGAAAAGCGGATGGGCGCAGTTTGCCACGGGCAGTCGTATCAAAAGATAATGACCTGTGCCTACAACAAGAAAGTGTGGCCCAGGAACTTTGAAGTAGGGCAACTCGTCTTGAGGCATATTTTCCCGCACCATAAGGAAGCAAAAGGAAAATTTGCTCCTAATTGGAAAGGTTCGTACATTGTAAGAAAATTGTTGCTAAAAGGGGCATTGTACTTGGGAGACATTAAAGGAAATGACCTTGACACAGCTGCCAATGCAGACGCGGTCAAACGGTATTACGTTCAACCCTTCTGCGGTACAAATATTCTCTGATTGGAATGACGAAGGCTTTCATTCTTGCTACCCCAAACACTTTTAACCTTTGCTAACCGTTTGAGCCAGTTACCTTTCTTTGATTATCCTTATTATAACCCGAAAATGTTAAAAAAAGAAAGAAGAAAATACAAAACAAAACAACAAAAATAAAAAGAAAATAAAAAAAAGTTTTCTGAACTACCTTCGACTTGATTCCGAAAGAATACGTAGGCATCCTCTCTCTGGGGTTCAGTCACACCAAAACAAAATTTCACATTTCCCCAAAAGTGAAATTGGGGAAAAATTTATAATGGTTCAGTGATGGTTCGCCTGAAAGGTTCCGAAGTTGTAATTCAATCCAAACTCTTTTTACCCTAAATCCTGTTCAAAGTCCTTCTGATTAATCGGTAAAAATGTTCAAAATGGGAGGATGTTGGTTACTTGAACCGAATACAATCAAATGAGAGAAATAAAATAAGAGAGTCTTATTGGTGAAAACCCACACGGGCACCGTAAGGCGAAGGTGAGTAGAAATATTTAAAATGAGAGTGTCTTATTAGTGAAAACTCGCAAAGAGCACTATAAGACGATGGTGAGAAGAGAAATGAGAGAGGTCGGTTGGTGAAAACCCGCAAAGGGTGCCACTGATCGAAAAAAAAGGATCCCTTACAACCATTGGTACTGATAGAGTCGTGGCAAGGCTTCTCGGTTTTGAGATAGGGGTTATGATGGGTTTATGAGAATTGGATGGTTTGCACAGATCGGGTGTCTAGTCCAAGAATCATGTCATGTCTATTGAAGTCTGCATGCACTCCAGATAAGCCCTTCTTTCCTTTCACCCAAAATGACACTGCTCGTTTAAACTCATTATCCTGTCCGTTGTTAACTTTTCTTTGAATCCCTTTCGGTCTAATTATCCTCTGAAACTAATACAAAGAAAAGATGGAAAGATTGGTTTTACAGGATTTTGTTTGAGAAAAGCTAAAATTCAAGAAAAGCACCCAGCCTAGGTAGGTGCTTCAAGTCGACCTCGACTGGCCATGATGGCCGATGCTCCAGAATAAAAAACTCTTAAAAATAAAGGAAATCAATCAAGTGCCCATAAAGGCAAAATAAGATGGAAAAAGGCCCAGCCCCACACGGGTTAATCATTATGTGGAATTTGGAAAGTCAAGATCCTTGGGTTTAGAAATGAAACCAGCTTCCACAAGAACCAGCGAGCAATGGAGATTTTTATTGAAAGAGCAGGGCCAAGATCAAGTGATTGAAATAATCAAGGCAACAAAACCAACCACCATTTTAAACTGACAAATTGTTCTTTGTTTGAAAAGCATGAAAACAGGTGCAAGACAAAGCAACCTTGCAAAAAGCAGGTGCAACCGAAAGAAAACTGCGTAAGGGCTAGAAACAGCTTTGCAGCAACAATCCAAAAAAGGGAAGCCCCCTCCAAAATTCTTTCCCGCATTTACTCGTTCTATGAAATAAAAAAGAAAAAGAAGAAAAATGATGAAAATGAAAAAGAGGGAAGAAGAAAAATTCAAAATCATGGTAGTATAGGGTCTCCAATCCCTAGCTATGTCTTTCCCAACATAGGGCCTCATTTCCTAGTCGATGCCAGCATAACCTGGTAATCTTTCCAAAATAGGGTCCCACGCCCTAGTTGATCCCGGCATAACCCAAGGACCTTTTCGGCATAACTCGATGACTTCCCGGCTTAACCCGAGGACCTTTCCGGCATAACCCGAGGACCTTTCCGGCATAACCCGAGGACCTTTCCGGCATAACCCGATGACTTTCCCGGCATAACCCGATGACCTTTCCGGCATAACCCGATGACTTTCCCGGCATAACCCGAGGACCTTTCCGGCATAACCCGATGACTTTCCCGGCATAACCCGATGACCTTTCCGATAATAACCCGATGACTTTCCCAGCATAACCGAGGACCTTTCCGGCATAACCCCATAACTTTCCCGGCATAACCCGTTGACTTTTCCGGCATAACCCGAGGACCTTTCCGGCATAACCCGATGACTTTCCCAACATAACCTGAGAACTCTTCCAACATAACCCGAGGACTCTGCCAGTATAACCTGGTAGTCTTTTCCAGTATAGGGTCCCACTCTCTAGTTGATGCCAGCATAACCTGGTAATCTTTCCAACTTAGGGCCTCTGATTCCCATTTGATTTCATTTTAGATATAGGGTCTCTACTCCCTAATCTCTTTTTCTCAAGGATACACAATCCTAATTTTATTGCTTTTAATAAAGAAATAGTTTAGATTTTTGTTGCAATAACTCACGAAATTTTCCTAGTAAAAACTGGGGCAGAAAAATTTCATTCATTTGTATTTTTGGTGCCTGAACAAGTTTTTTTTTACCATAAGGCACGAGGTTTGAGATGACCAAAAGAAGAAGCCTCAATCCAAATAAAAGAAAAGAAAAATAAGAAAAGAATTAAACTCTAAGTGTAGAAGCAGAGAAAAGATGCAGATTATTCAAGAGATGATTGAAGTCACAAGCCTTGCGTGTCCCGCCTTGATTCGAAAAGCTAAAGAAGAATGAATGAGTGGTTGCAGCTAACGGGCATCAAGATTCAGATCAGAGTCTGCAGGAAGAACTAGTAAAGACTCAAGATCAAGATTTAGAAGGTTTATAGATAGGAATCTTGTAACTCATAGTTGATAGGCTTAGCTACTTTAGCTTTTCTTCTTTCATTTTAGTGTAATAAGGAGCTCAGCAAGCAGAAACAGTAGCAACAACAGTGAAATCACAGTTTCTCGGTAGTCTCAGCTACCAAAATTCCAGAACTACATGACCTGATTCCTTTATAGCCAGGGATATGTAGGCAACCTCCGAAGCAAGGTTCGGTTAGACTTTTTCCAAAAAAATGCTTCCCATGGAGTTTCAAACGGGCAAAAATCGCTCGTAGTTGCTCATTTTATCTTTGCCCGAAAACTCTTCGCATTTCCGAGCAAAGAGGGGAAGCTGTGAACACATGATTTTTACCCTACCAAAAGATACTCCTTCAAAATTGAAGAAATAGATTTTTTCCAATTTGTTTTTCAATTTTTAGGGTTTTTAAAGTTTTTTTATTAATTGTTTGAATTTTTGTGCACATTTAATTTTGTTAAAATCATGAAAAATACCCCCAAAATGTCAAAAAATATCATGCATTGCATTTAGATTTTGTGTCCATATTTTTATGATTAATTAGTTAATTAATTGCTTTATTAAAATAAAAATCACAAAAACAAATATCATTCATTTTTACATTTTTAGTTTTAATGCTAATTTAGTAATTTCCTTTTCATTAATTTATGTTTAACTAATTTTGTAGTTTTTATAATTAGATAATTAGTTTAATTTTACAAATTAGATTAATTTAGGATTTTAATTAATTAGAGAAAAAGAAAAGTAAAAACAAAGAAAAGAAAAATAGGAAGAAAACATTTTTTTGGTCTTGTTTCTTTAAAATTGGGCCAATCCTTTGAATTGGACCAATTAACTTTAAAACCCCGCCCAAACCACTCAGCCTAATCCCTTACCCGGTCCAGCCCTTCAGTAACACCCAAACGACGTCGTTTTGCCCAACTAAATCTCAATCGTTGATCTTCAATGATCCAACTGCTGAGAACTGAACTTCCCATTTCCATATATCTGTCCGAAAATCCCCTAACCCTCCAAACAAACTCATAAGTCTCTTACCCCAGCTCCAAAATTGAAACCCTAGCCGCCAAGGATTCCCCAACCCTTCACCACCAGCCGCCGCCCGCCGGAAATTGCCTCACGGCGCCGGAAACACTCCAAATCTGACCAAAAGGGCACCATGCAATCCTCATCCCCCTTCTTTCCAAATCCATCACTAGTTTTCCCTAAATCCCAGCCAAATCTAGCTAATTTCGGATCTGAAACCCCCAAAAAAGCAAACCCTAATTTCCTTTTCCTTTACTGATTTTTGTGCAATTAAGACTCGTTTTGACCTAAATCTTACATTAATAGATTGATCTCAAAAAGAGCAATCGGTTGACGATAGTTTTGAGTCATTCCGAGATCATCTGATTCGGACAGGTTCGCCGGATTCCAGCCAGAATTCATCGGTTCCATTCAAATTCTTTATCATTACTTTTTCTAAGTTAAAACGGGGTAAAATCTCATCTCCCCTTTCTTTAAGTGCCAATTTGATTTCACCACTTATATTCCCATTTGTTTATTGATTGTGTTTTCTTCATTAGCTTTGTTTGCATGATAAGTAGATCTTAGTTTAATTTTAATCAGTATTTAGTTCATTTGTTAGCATGTTTAGGTTAATTACAATTTGCCTTAGGTTAGTTTAATTGAATTTAATTATTAGTTGATTGGTTTTTGCTAGGTTAGTTTGTACAATTTTACTCTGATTTTTGGGTTCTGGGTTGGCCAATGAAGGCCTAATCAGTCAAGGCCTAAGTTGTATTGGGCTTGGGCCTGGCTTGGGCCATCTGGCCATGACTTGGGCCTGTCTTGGGCCATTTGGCCATGACATTTGGCCCAGACCTAAGAGGAAAGTTCTAGAAATGTACCAGCTATTCAGAATTTGTTGGAAAAGATGCTGAAAAATGGAAAGTTGTACATTATTCTCTGTCAATATGTTGTACTATCCAAAGAATTTAGGTCATAATATTCTTTGGATGCTGTGTTTGTATGTTCTATATAAATAAAAGTTACTCTTTCATTAAGATAGATTTTCAAAACCCTAAAAAATACTCTAAAAGTTTAGCTACTGTTTCATTAGTAGCCGATTCCCTTTTCTTCTGATTTTAGCAAAAACTTAAAGAACCTCTTTGGGATTTCTGGTTCTCATAAGTCGAAAATGGATTGAATGTAAGGATTTCTTTTTCTGGGATTTACTGTTGTTGGTTGCTGTGTTTTCTCATCTTCCATTGGCTGTTGTGAGGTTCTGGGCTAGATATCATCGATTCAGGATTTCATATTCTATTTCTGGTGTTTTGTTGCTACATGCTACTTTTAGGTATGCCAAAACACCTTTGTATTTCTCTTTGAAGTATAAAAATGAGGTTTCTTAGTTGGTTGATTCCATGACTATGCCTATTGTTTGAGTTCTTTTGTATTTAATTTGCTACATGTGTTGCCTATGTCTCTCTGTTAGCATCAGCTGTTAATATCAGCTCTTTCTTTACTTAATCATCAGTTGAATTTTTTTAAAAATTAAGACTATTCCAGTTCAGATGCTGTTGATATTTGTTCATCCTGTTGGAGCATGTTAGTAGTCAATATTTAACCTTTTTATGATACATTTAGTCATATAACTCCTTGTCTCATGAAAATTTGTATTAAAGCCATATGTTGAAATGGAGCTTTTAATTTCATGAAGTAAAGGTTCAATATGTAGAATCGAGCATTTTGTTATAAAAAAGGGCTACGGGCCCCATTCGTGATGCTACAGAATGCCAAAAATGTCTTTTTGTATTTTTTTGTAACTGTCATTCATATTAGATTTTCATTGTAATATAAAATCTTTAGTTGTGCATCCCGTGAAATTTGGTAGAATTATTTAGTCATTGTTAGATTCTAGTAAACCTTGATTATATTTGGCTTGTGGGGTGATCTAATGACTCAACATGTTTCCCTAGTATTATTAAACTAGCATTTATCTCTTATTTAGTTGAATGTATTCATGACTTTGGGAACTATGCATTGTCCTCAACATTTCTCTATTACTGATGCATGTCAAGGTTTGAAAAATTCATTAGACGTTAAAATTTAGAGTTCTTTCGATTTCACTGATTTCTTAAAGGTAAATCTAATGGTGAGTCACAAAGTAATTAAGGAAATATGATGCCCCGTGATTCTTGGACTGTTCCTGTTGAAATTCGATTTAGGTAGGCTAGCATTCACTCATCTGTCACATAGCCTAGCAAGGCTTTATTGGGCTAGAAATTCAAAGCCCACGAAAGGCCAGTTTTATTATGAGTTAAAGGGCCTGAATCATTTCAACTCCTCTTTATTATGTCAGGGTAGCCGTGATCAAAAGCAGGCCGGTCAAGGCCTTTGAGTTTCTTTTTGCTTCTGGGCTAAATTCTGAGCCTAATGCAGCTTCAACGCTGATTTGTCCTTGACCAAGTAACCAATGGGCTACTGCTAGCCCAATTCCCTTATCCAAAATGATTAAAGGTCCAACACATATGCCCCAAGCATGTATATAATTAGTAGCCTTATATTGAACTTCAAATTAGTTTTAAATATGAACATCCATAGTTTATTTTAGTTGAGTTAAATTCTTTGAAATAAATTGAGGCGTGCCATCTACAAATGAATCCCATAATCTATGGCCCTCACATTAATGCAAAAACTAGTGTGGAAAAAGACTTTGAATATTCATAACTAGTGTATAAAATACTTTGAACATTCGTAGTTTGCTTTGGGCGCGTTTATAATAAAACTTTCACAGCTACGGGTACAGTTCCCGTGACGTAGTTGCGATACATAATTTCCAAATCTGGGGGTACATTTATGTGACCCGGCTACAACTTCTAATAATGCTAATAAATTAAATATATTGTAGATTGTGGGTACGGTTCCCATGACACGATTCACAATGTGTATCAAACAAACAAGTGTACGACAATCGTAACTTGTTCTAGAATAGTTTCATAAATAGTTAAAAGCGGTCAAAACTTAATAATGCACAATAGATTTAAAACGCGTAGTAAATCAGATAATTAGGCCAATTATTATTAGTTAAAGCGACAATGCTCGAACCACATAACCCGGGAATGCCTAACATCTTCTTTCAGGTTAAGAAAATTCCTTATCTAGAATTTCTGGTTTCGCAGACTTTTAAATAAAGTCAAAATTCTCTTCGATTTGGGATTTAAAAATAAATCGGTGATTTGGGACACCAAATAAACTATTCCAAATGGCAACTCTAAAAATTAAATAAAACAATTCCATTTCGATTTATGTCACTTTAATTGGAAAAACTCCCTTATATCCCCCTCCGGTGTAAAAAGGAGGTGTGACACCAAGCATAGCATAGATAGTAAATAGAACTTAACTGCTGGCCAGATAATTAAGCAATTAATCACAGAATTGAAGAAACAACCATATAATGGTTAAAAATAATCAAGGTTAAGTCTACATCAAACAACAATATTCATGGCTAAATACAAATCCCAGAACTATGGGTTTTAGCCACTCATGATAGTATCAAACAAATTCATAAGTGTGGATAATTGAAAATACTAAGAAAAGTTGAAAAAATCGTAGATATCCTTGCTCCCGAATGTTTCCCGTGTGTAGTTTCTCTTCAAAAGTGGCGTCTCTCTTCACAAGTCACGTCCTCCCTCTTCAAAAATGAGTTTAAAGAGTATTTATATGGGATAGGGTTAGCATGGGGTGAAATAATACAAGCCCACTTCAAAACAGCTTTTTTTATGTTAGCTCGTTCACTCTCTCGTGCGCACACGAGAGTGAACGAGCAAAGTTCTTCTCTTTTTCTTTTTCTTCTAGGTCTCTCGTGCACTTCCATGCCTTTTTGCTATACTTCACTATTTTTTTCTCCAAGCTCTTTCTCAATAGCTCATTCACTCCCTCGTGTGCACGCGAGAGTGAACGAGCAAAGTCCTTCTTTGGTCTTTTAGTCACAAATTAACTTCTTTTGCTCACATTTCATTCAACTTGCTCCTACACGTAAGAATGCACGTAATGAGCATAATTTAGTACACAATCTCATGTAACCTACCGTAACCACACGAGTTATGAGATGAAGGTATACAAAAAAATATGAATTTTTGGTCGTTTATCAATACCCCACACATAAACTCTTGCTCATCCTCGAGCAACTTTCTACAATTTACAACAACACGACCCTTTTAAGCAATTCTCATAACTCATCATATCAAGAATATTTAAAATAGACTAAGCACAATAGTATAACATCCTCACCTCAAGATTTGACTCACAAGCACCACACATTTTTCACAACCTGCTCACTTACTCTAACATAGAGGTCAACGACATTACCTTTCCTTTATGAATCAAGTGCCCTCATACAACAAAAGAGAGTAGTTCCACACACATAAAATTCAAGAACAATTAGGAACTTAATATAGAAAGAATTCACTCACTCTCAGAAACAACATTCATACGCCATAAAAGATGAACCATATGCTTGCCCGTAGTATACTACTCTACTAATCGAGCTCATTCAGTCAAGGATCAATTCGGACTTTAATTGGTTGTAATGTAAGCTGCGAGACGGGTAGGATACATTTAGATATACTAGTGGCTACACCTTCCTAAGAACTTTAATACATATATTTTAACAGTTAAAACCCCACACTTATGTCAAACCATAACTCCACCTTCACATTAATGTACATTAACTCCATAATTGTTTAAGCTCAATTACATCAAGATACCATTATCAAGGAATATTTTCCACACAATACAACTATTTTTTTTCTTTCTTTTTCAATTCAATTGGCTCTTACTTTTTCCAAACAATATATTTTTCTCCTTATTTTATTAGTTCCACTCAAAAGCCAAACCAACCTCCATAACTTTTACAAAGTTCATTACGATTCAATTGCTCATGAGAGGTGAAATAACTGTGATACGTAACAATTAGGCGGATAAAATATATATATCTGGCTCAACAAAGAAATATCTATATCACTTCCAAGACTGAACAAAATTACTATTTCGCTTTACAAACACACGAGGCAAGTTCTAGATATCAAATTCAATGCATAGAATGACACAAACAAACCTCACACACACGGCACATAACACACTTAGGATTGGACTCATCAAGACACTCTAGTCAAACCAGTTAAGCAAAGTTAAGATCAAACAATTTAAGGTACTTAAACAAGAGTCAAAAACTGAGCCTAAGTGTCACAACCAAAGTACTCACTATTCTCAAGGCATAACAAAGTCAAGAGATATTGCTTCAATTCCAATCATAGCACACCGACTCCAACTCCTTAAAAAACATAAATCTAGCTACACCTGGTTCAAACAACACCCTTGGAAAAGAACCGTGGTACAAAGAAAAATCAAGGGGGAATTATTACACTACCTTACGAAAGAAAATCTTCTTGTCTTTTTTCTTTCGACTTAAATCTCTCAATAAACCTGTCGAATGAGATCTATCATCGGGAGAAGTTTAATTTTTCTACTTTTTTCGGTTATTTAAAACTAGAACTACTACACTCAGAACAAGTACTACAACTAAGCTAAGATAGCACAGAAAATCACCCAGATAATCTCCTCACCCGCACTTAAAATTTTGCAATATCTTCAATATACACTATAAATAACAAGAAGGTAAAAGAGACTCTCTGGTAGGCTAAAGGCAAAAGAATTAGTAGCTCACGGGATACTCTAACTTCTCCCAGGTATGGTTCTTTGTGTGGGCACCCCACACTTAGTTCTCACCATCAAGCTCGCTTTTGCACTCTTCCAATGGCTTTGTTTCCTATGCTTATCATCCTAAAAAATCAAAATAAACACTATAAAATAATATAATAAAAATAAAAATAAAAAAGCAGTAAAACTGGGTTGCCTCCCAACAAGCGCCTGATTTAACGTCGCAAACGATGTAGGGCCTCGTTTACTCATCAGCGAGTAAAACATTGGTCTTCTCACGATCAATTATTCCTCCCCAATAGTGCTTGACTCTGTGTCCATTCACTAAAAATTTCCTTTCACCATTTAAAGCACGTAGCTCAATTTCCTGGCCAAACGGGCCAGACCATCTCGATTTTAACTTTCCAGGAAACAACTTGAGCCTAGAATTGAACAATAATACCTGTTGTCCTGGCTCGAAGCGACGTGGCTTGATACGCTTGTCATGCCATCTTTTCGTCTTCTCTTTGTATAGTTTAGCATTTTCATAGAGTGCAGCCTGAACTCATCTAACTCATTCAACTGCAAGAGTCTCTTCTCACCAGCGGCTTCAAGGTGCATATTCAACTTTTTAATAGCCCAATACACTTTATGTTCAAGTTCAATAGGAATGTGACATGCCTTTCCATAAATAAGCTTATACGACAATGCCTTAGTTGGAGTTTTATATGAAGTTCTATATGCCCACAAGACATCATCGAACTTTGCAACCCAATCCTTCCTATTCACACTCACCGTTTTATCTAAGATTTGCTTTATTTTTGTGTTAGACACCTCAAATTGTCCACTTGTTTGAGGATGATATGTTGTAGCAACTCTATGGCGGACTCCATATTCAGCTAGAAGGTTATTCAACAACCAATTGCAAAAATGTATCTCTTCATCAATAATCAATGCACGTGGAGTCTTAAACCTCGAGAATATGTTATTTTTCACAAATATAGCTACCACCATGACATCATTTGTTGGCAATGCGATCGCCTCTACCCATTTTGATACGTAGTCAACTGCTAGTAAAATGTATTTGTTTCCTTTGGACAATGGGAATGGTCCCATAAAATTTATTCCCCACACATCAAAAATCTCGACCTCCAGTATGTTATTCAAAGGCATTTCATGCCTCTTTGTGATTGTTCCATGTTCTCTGACACTGGTCACACTTCTTAACAATTGCATGGGCAGCCTTGAAAAATGTTGGCCAAAAGAAAGCAGATTGTAATACCTTTGTAGTTGTTCTATCGCCTCCCTGATGGCCCCTATAAGGTGATGCATGACAATCATACAACACTAATTCTACCTCCTTTCTGGAATGTATCTCATCATCAACTGATCAATATACTGCTTGTAAAAATGTGGTTCATTCCTATAGAAGAAGTTCACATCATGTAGAAACCCCTTTCTAGCTTCAGATTTAATTTCAGGAGAAAGTACCCCACTTACAAGATAATTCACATAGTTTGCGTACCATTGGGGAGGGTCTTGGGTGATAGCAAAAAGTTGCTCATCAGGAAATGCTTCTTTAATTTGTCCACCCTCTTCCACATGGTCGTAATTTTCCAGCCTTGATAGATGGTCAGCTACTTGGTTCTCTGTGCCCTTTCGATCTTGTATTTTTACATCAAATTCCTGCA